>NC_046161.1:23158614-24358614 GCF_011064425.1 Rattus rattus | reverse complement strand
AGAGACACCAGGCAAGAAAAGCAACTATTTTTCCTTGTGAAAGCATTTCTGTGCTCCTGTCTTCCCTCAACAGAAAGGAACAAAACCTTTAGTTGACTTGCAAACTCACTAAAGAAAGGAATAGCAAGCAACAAGGGCAGCTGGCTCAGGTGGCGTTAGATGTGGGTAGCACTTATAAAGATGACAGATGTTGCCAAATGGTAATTTTCTCTGTGTGATTGATCTGCAGCTTCGTGCAATGGTTGAGACTTTCATAGTCAATCTTAAAAAACATCATGTCAACATAGAGTGGGAGCTTCAGATGTCTGGAGCAATGGCTGGGATACTAAAGACAGAACACTATGAAAATCAAGTATTTCTCTAAAACTCAAAATCTACCAAACCAATGGAGATCAGTACACCTAATTACAGAGGTAGAATTCTAAAGAAACATGCTTTGGAACTCTGCTGACCCATGTGTTAGGCAGAAAACTAAGGAACTTAGACTCACAAGTGGTATTTTCACTGTTGCTTCCTCCTCTCTATGTATCTATGCATATCTCTCTATCTCTCTATCTCTCTCTCTCTATCTCTCTATCTCTCTATCTATCTATCTATCTATCTATCTATCTATCTATCTATCTATCTATCTATCTACCTATCTATCTATCTATCTGTCTGTCTATCTACTCACCTATCAATCTAAGCATCTATGAACCTATGTATTTATTTATATCTATATATAGATAGATATGTTTCTATTTTATCAATGTGTATCTATCTTTGTATATCCATTTATCTAATCATCTATGTATCTATGTATATCTACATATGAATAGTAAATGTATCTATTATATCAATGTATGTTTGTTTGTATCTATCTGTCTATCCTATTTATTTTTTATCATTGGAAAATAAAAAGAGAGTTTTTTGAAGCAGACACTTGAAAAGAAAGATGATGCTAAAGAAGGTCAGGAATGCAGTTTAGTTAGGAGACAAGTCTCTATGATCAGAGGTCATCTCCTAATAGGAAGAGAACCAATACATCAAAATACCAGGAGCATTTGCAGTACATGAAGTGAATGTTAACACTTTATATGGCAAAGTCAATAAAACAATGTATGTATCAACCAGACACTAGACAGACATTAGAAAATGGAGAGTAGATTGTTCCAGCTTATCTGGGACTCATTCTAAATAACCCCTGGTAGGAGACGTGGGAGAGAGAATGCTACAGTTTGTGTAAGAAGTCATAGACCTATGTAGAGCCAAACAGATCTGAGAGAGTCACTACAGGTCCAGGTCATAGAGGGAACTGGAAAGGAAGCGTTGGGACTCAGCCATTACTGGAGGAAACATATTGACTCCGTAAGGAGGAATGTCCCTGATTCATTTTATAGACTTTAACTTACTACTGACTATACCCTTTATCTCTTTCCCAATCTTATTCTCAATTTCTCACATTTTGGTGATTGATTTTAGAAGGCAACATGGCCATGTCTACAAATTTGGGGAAAAAAACACTCTTCGGGGTGTTTCTCAATGGTGTTTGGTTCCATACTCTATATTTAACATGGTAGCCTTTATATATCCAAGACTGACCCCCAGAGTAAGAAAGACTTCTGTCAGCAAATGGCATTTAGAATTGATCCCCAAGTCTGAATGATCCACACAGGCTTTTTAGCCACATAGCCTTCATGGACATGACAACTTCCAAGGAAATACTGTTTGTAAACTTATGATTATTTCATATATAACATGAGTCATGCACCATACTAGATAAGAGGAAATATGATTAGTAGTGAAGAGAAATGTGTATGTCCGCATGTGTGCACACACGTGAGCATGCACACCAACCATGCAAGAGACATCGCTATTAACCTTAGTAGACAAACATGTTATATATCAGCAATTACTGTGGTTTTCAATATGACAGAAAGATAGATGAAATAAATGAGACATGGAAAATTGTAAGACTACTCGAAACCATTAGACATGTAATAAACTCCGTAATTGTAAGATCTAATATCTAACAATGAACTCAGTAGTCACATCTTAATGTTAGACATAAAATTAGCAACCTGAAAGGTAAACCAAAATAATATAGTCAAATTGAAAAACTGAAGCCAAATTTTTATAGTATTATTCTTTAAGTACTCTTACACATAGTACTGTTTCATTTATGTTAAGACGTAATGTACCCATGTATGCACATATTGTATCAGGTTTATTTCTGGGTTATAACATCAATGAGTTTTACATATATTTTTAACTCCTTACACTTTGATCAGGAAATACAAAGTGTATTATCCACAAGATACTTTCAGTGTACTTTCATTCCACAAAAACAAAGCAAGAAGCTAAGTGTTTATAACTGGATTTTCTGATTGTTCTTTGTCAACTTGACCCAAACCTACATATCTGGAGAGAGAAAATCTTCATTAAGAAAATGTCTTCATAATATTGGACTGTAGGCAAGTCTTTAGGGCATTTTGATGATCAGTGATTAATACAGGAGGGCCTATAAGACTATGAGCAGTCTTCTGCCCCTCCTGGGCAGGTGATCCAGGTTCGTAGAGGAAAGCAGGATGAGGAAGTCATGAGTTTGTAAGCCCGTCAGAAGCATTCTTCTAGGGCATCCTGTCTTCGGGTTCCTGCCCTGCTTGAATTCCTGATCTTTCTTCCCTGCCTGGATCACTGTTACCTGTAATTAACTGTAAGATAAAACAGGCCTTTTCCTCCCTCAGTTCCTTTTGGTCATAGTGTTTGATCACAGCATTAGAAACTAACAAAGACACTGGGGAGTACTGTGCTATCCACAGTGGTGAGGAGAAAAACTAGGAGAAGGCTTCCTCTAAGGATGGGTGTCAACTCACAGGGCTCAGATACTAAAAGTTGTCATGAATTCCAGCACCTCACCCCTCATTCTAGTATTGCCAGAGTGCATGCCTCTCAGGAAAGGCAAGAGAATCTTAAGGCAACTAGAAAACTAAAAGCACAATGAATGCATGCATGAATAAATGAGTGACTGAATAAATGAGGAGTTGAATGAAACAAAGGATGAAATAAAGACAATGAAATATGGGATAAAAAGTTCCTGCTGGAAATCTTGAACTTACAGGACAAACAGTAGGTGGTCTTTTATCCCTACTTAATGAGGGCCTAGCTTCCGTCTACAGTTTTGATAATCTATTATCATCAAGTCTTGGTACTTACATTGCCATCATTCTGCCAACCACAGAAAGGGGAGAATGAGAAAGAACATTTTTGTTTCACATTGAATATTTGCTGTTAAACCTAATTAGGCTCCAGTGAGCATTCAGAGCATGGGCAGATGCCTTAAAAACACCTAGAAGGATATCAGTAAAGGTCTGACTTCAAGGAGGCCTACGACTTAGTATTACACACGTGTGTCATCTATTTTTTGAAAAAAAAATGTTGCATGCTGCTTTGTCTTACATTATTTCACTAATTCGGTGTGTGCTCTTGGAAGCCAGGAGGGTTAGTGGCAAGCAGTGGTAGGAGAGGGAGGAATTGCTGATCTGGCTACACACCTCTGCACACTCGATTGTGCTTCCTGCAGTTCAACGGCAGTAACAATGGGACAATCAAAGCTTCTGACGCTGGGACAGAATGCCAAATTAAGAAGCCATTTGGAAGCTGGTGTTGCCAATCCAGGACATACATCTGCATTGTGTGCTTTCTTTCCTTGAACCTGTCCCTCTAACTACGTCCTTGTGAGGGGGAAAACTGTAAAAATATCTAATTTGGATTGCTCAACCCAGCTGTTTTAGATATTTGGACCATACAGCCTTAAACGTGTGTGTGTGTGTGTGTGTGTGTGTGTGTGTGTGTGTGTGTGTGTGTGTGTGTGTGTGTGTACAGGCACACACATTGACTAAAATGAGCCCTTGAGCACTAGAACCAGGATGATGGGTTTCCCTGGCTCAAAAGGGATGGTTCAGAACTACAGGCAAGGCTGACTTGGGCCCCTCTAGCTCACGGATATATCAGGATCACAGATGAACACATAGAGCATATCCCCAGTTAGGAATCTGTTAGTGTGGAGACAGCAAGAAGTGATGAATTTCTGACTGGCTGAGATAGCATCAGGCCAGGCTGAGCTAGCATGAGGCCAAGGTCCTCAAGTCCATTTTCTTCTCGCACTGAGGAGATCCACGTACCCCTTAGGTGTGAGGCAAGGCAAAACAAAGGCTCCTTGTGACCAACCATAGTTCTCCCTGGCCGCCAGTCCTAAGTGTGTAGATACCTCAACTAGGTTTCAAGGAGGGCACACCAGTACAAAGTAGAAGCACCCAGTTTGGAAAATGACTGGCTTCTGTGCGCCAGACAAAGCAAGAACTCTGGGCAGCTACAGGAAGAGGAAAGGCCCATTTAATGTGCTCTGATTCTCTCCTGGAAAGACTGAGAAATTATCTGCTTGCCTCAAATATCTTCATTAAAAATGCATTTAAGCTGTGAAGCTCTACGAAGGAGAGACCTGTAATACATGAAAGATTAGCCCCAGATTGCTGATTGGACTGTTTTACATCATTATGGTAATTAAGCTAGCTGCCTGTTGTGCTGACTACAACACTTTCCTCCATTTGCCTTTGTCTTCAATTCAAGGTATCTCCTTTCTCTTTCAGTCTTTCCTCTTGCTCCGGTGCCTCTCCACCAAATATCTCTGCTCAGAGCCTTGCCCACTCATGCTTCATGCATGTGCCTAGTACTACCGTCAGATTCTCTCACGTGGCTTCTCTGCCAACCTTGTCCTCACTATGCAGAGCAAAGGGAAGGAATTAATGGTAATTACAAGGTGAGGGCGGTGTTACAGCTCTCAATCTGATTGCCAGTGAAACCAAATAAAAATGGAACATAATCAGCCAATTATTAAAACAGAGTAAACACACAGGGCTTCATAACTTATTTGCCTTCCCTTGCTTTACTTTCTATCCTCAGACCTGTAGCCTGTCTCAGGGTAGGGATTAGAGACCCCAGGATATCATTTTGTCTAATTTTCTGGGACTCCATGAGATCCAACTCTACACAGGTTGTGTTCAGAGCTGCCTCTGGTGTGGGAGAGGCAAAGGACATGTCCCAAGGCCCTCTCTATGATCTCATGGAGCACCCCACTGTCATCCTGATCCTTTTCTCCACTGAGCCAGCCACACATCCAGCTCTCTCCATAGGAAAAAGTTGTTACCCTATCACTTATAAATAAGTGGGAAAGTTCTACCAACAGATGAAAAACCCCGAGATGATTTGCGACAATCCCTTGAGCAATCTGGAGTCTCTGAGGCCGAGGATAAATTTCAAAGAGAAACAAGACAAAGGTTTTCATCTAGCAGATGACAGGAGAGTGTGTATGTATGTGTGTGCTGTCACACACAGATGCCGTTCTGCCTCCAGAGATGATCTAGTCAAACCTCTGGCTATTTTCTGGTAATCACAAGACCATGGATGGCAGAGGGAAACATAAAGCCCTCATATATGTCCTTTTCTTTCTCTAATGTTACTCGTGATGTGCAGTTTTAAAAGGCCACAAGTACATGTTCATATCCCCATTTCTGCTGAGCTCTAAGGAGGGAGGTGGGTGTGAAGTGTGAGGTAAGCTTCACAGGTAATCAGGCTGTCTTTCTGCATCTGTACTAATTTACTAGCTTTAGGATTGTCTCTAGATCATTTCCCTTCTCCAACCCCAAACTACCTCACTTGTAAATGGAGACTGTAATAGGATCTACCTCATGAAATTGTAAGGATTAAATAAAGCATAATGCATGCAAAGTGTACTTAATGAATATGCATGACTATTATAGCATAATATATGTAAGTAGCAAGTCAGTTTTTAATCTCTGAATTGTATTTCTTCAAAGATTATCTTATGCCTACTGTTCCAAGAGAATGCCTCGCCTTGATTTTAAGATTCTGTTGGCACCTAGGTCTTTGAAGTAATCCTAGTAGATTTGACTGACACATTTGATAACTCGCCTGCACATTTCGTTTTCCTATATCCTCATATGCCAATTAAACATTTTGGACATTCTCAAGAAAAAGGAAGCACACTGGAAGAAGCTCTTCTTCCGACTTCTACATGTAGGAGCCTGTCAACAACAGCTGTATACCCCATTCCTCCAGCTGCTAAAAGGGATGTTGTATCTCAACCAATCTTAGTATCATCCTCCACCATGAGCTGTAGAGTCCATTGTCTTGGCCACCTGGGGAGGGCTACACCATCCCAGCTGTTACTCACGGTGTCTTCTGCTTCTCCTGTTGGTGGGCCCTTCTTATTGGCAAACACTGTCTTGGGACCCTCATGTTATAAAGAACAGCAACACAAACCAAAAGAAACCACCTCTGCGTACAGCCTCAGTTCTTTGTTATACCTCTGCAAAATATCATAAAATATTTACTCAGTCTCTGCCTACATTCAAACTCAATATATTTTCCTAGGACATGGCCCAGCAAGTCTCTGCTCTATTTCTCTCTCCTGAAATGGCTCAGGGCACCGGCTACCTCCCTAGAGTAGAATCTGTGAATCTCTTTGTTCTAGGAGGGGGATCAACATCCTGCACAGATGGCCATGTTGTTCCTCCTGGAACACTTGTGTTTCTTGCTAGGCACAATTTTTTTTTCTTCGCAGCTCCAACTGTGTCCTTTACCGATCCCTTCCTTTCTGCTGGATGCTATCTAGTTGGTGGGTTCCTGAAGCTAAATTCTGAAGCTCTTCTTCTCTTTTCCACAATAATCTTATTTGGTGTTCTTAACAAGCATTCTGTGTCCTGGAGTTTTCCTCAGCTTAAATGTCATCCCTGAAAGATTACTGGAGGTGCCTACTTAGCTAGTTTTATTTTAAAGCTTGCTTTCTGAACCATCACTTAGACTTTTCATACATCCTGCCATCCATCGCCCCCTGGAAACAACAACCAGTCTTTTAGCTTACTCAAATTTCCCATCACTCTTCTTGTCTCTCTTCTCCACCCAGCTCACTTCCTTCACTGCATCAAACCATTTCAGCACCAGTGTGTATAGAGAATGCTTAACCCTTCCAAGGCCACGTGCCTCTTACATATCCCTTTGGAAATAGAATAAGACACCACTGAATCTTCCCAGGCCCACAGCCATGGCCTTCCTAACATGACCATCAAAGAGTCTTTCTTTCCTACAAATGTCTTCTACAGGGTTCTACCTCCAGTTTAGAAACACAGTAATTAAATATCTTTCCTAGGCTGTCAAACTATATCTGTGCAACTTTCTGCCGTAGTCTTTTTCTTGAGATCCTTTACTGCCCTTCATTCTCCCTTCCCTGTGCTGCAGCATCCCCCTGTACACTTCCTTACAGGAAATATGCCCTGTCTGTGGAGTCTTAGTTCAGAGATGGCTGCTGCTGTGTATTAAATTGGCCTCTATCACCTTGTTTCCCTCATTCCTCATGTCAGCTATTATCTGATATTAACTTCTAATTTCACATCATTTACATTGATCTACCTTATATTTCCCTTCCTCTGTCTGTGTTAAATGTGCTCCACATTCAATGGAAAGTTCCAGAAACAATGTAAATAGTTCATAACTTGAATTGTGTGGTGTCCTGAGGAGCATGATAGACTCCTGCATCATCCCGCTCATCTAATCCAGAATTTGAGTAATCTTTATCCTATATGCAGATGGTCCCTAAGTTGCCCACCCACCAGTCAAGAGTAGCCAGCCATTCTTATGTTCAGGGATGCCTTACTATAATTAATGACAGAAGTAAACTAGTGCTGGTATTGCCAATTTGGATATACCAAGGAAAAGTCAGAGAATGTTTATTTCAATGAAGAGGCAAGGTACACTAAGTGATTTTCTGAGACATTATCTTTTATTATAGAATTTTTCAATATATACTTTTGGTAATATATCACTGTGAATAATTTGTAAGTTTTCAAGGAAATTCATAGAATAAAAGGGAACATAAAGGATATGGTACTATCCCAAGGTGTTGACCATCCATACTTAATTATTAAATGAGTAAATAAAATGCTTGATGTGTAACCCATTGAGGATTTGTGTGTCTCTAGATACCAACAATCAAAGGGGGTCAAGAAATCCACACTGTCAATCTCATTTATGTCTGCTGAGTCCTTCATTCCTCTCTCCAAACAAAGTCCTGAGGAGACTTCCAGATTTGAACTCACTCCTTCTGCTTGGCAGGGTAATAGCCAAGTTCTTACACCATTTCATGCTTAGACTTCTCTAGGGTACAATAGGATGGCATCTACCCTGCAAACTTATTGTGAAGGTTAATGGGATAAAGTTTATAGTGCCTCTGGGGCTAGCCCATAACTGGCTCTCAAGAAATGGCAGTCTCTCCTCAATGACCATGGTGTGCTTTGGCAAAGAAGGAAGGAATGGGGAATGCGGAGGCCCTAATTAAAGAAACTTATATGAGTAGTGAGTTACTCTTAACCCTTCAGTCTTCCCAGGGGAAGTTTATTAACCTAAATGCATTGTTAATTGCAGGATGGCTGCTAGCATACCAAAATGAAAAGCATAACTAGAGAAAGGAATATAACTTTCCTTTCAGCTAGGAATCACTAAAAGGCAAGGCCAATGGTGTATAGATTAATTGTCTAGTCAGCTGCTCTCATTTTACACGTGTGTGTGTGTGTGTGTGTGTGTGTGTGTGTGTGTGTGTGTGTGTGTGCCTATGCATCTATGTTCCCTTCTATTTATTTTAGTTTTTCTCTTGTGTCTTTTTTTAGACCCTGAGAATTAAAGTTTGGAAGGTTGTTGCTTATGTATTTCTTTTACTTATTTACTTACTATTTATTGTTTTTGTGTGTGTGTATGTGTGTGTGTGTGATTGTGATTGTGCATGTGCATGTGCGTGAGTGTGTGTGAATGATTGTGCGTGCGTGCGTGCATGCGTGCGTGTGTGTGAGTGATTGTGCATGTGTGTGTGCGTGTGTGTGTGTTAGGTATTGAATCCAGGAATTCATACTTGTTAAGCAAGCCCTTTATTATTGAGCTGTATCCCCAGTGTCAGAGCTAAAGATTTTATCTTATGTTGTGTTTAGTTTTTAGACTCCCTCAGGAGAACTTTTCCCACAAATTTCAAGGCCCAAAGATGTGGTCACTATTTGTTGATATACAGCAGCTACATGGGCTGCAGTCCTGTCTATTCTTGTGACTGGTGTGCAGGTATAGTTTCTATATAGGCTATTATATGTGATGGTGTGCTTTCAAATGTGGGTGGACACATAAAGCATTCGTGCTTGTCTGTCACACAGCTAGTCGAGCGTCTGAAATTTCAACACAAGACAAGCTCTTGTTGGCCTGGAAACTATGAAAAATGAATGCATTGGAGGGAGGAAATTTTGGATGACAATTGTCATTAACAACTTTATTTTCAAACAGTTTTCACAGTGCATTGAATGGCAGGAAGGGTTTCTTATCTTCTGAACTTTCTACCTGCCAGGCTGAGTGGAATGGTGACAGCTTCCTTTGAATACACGTAGAAAAGGCACCCCAGTGAATGGCAAGTCAGAGAGAAAAGGCAAAGCGAGGGAGAAGAATGCAAGCAGCATATCTGTGTGACTTTATAAGGCACATCCAGCAGCAAGTGATCCTGTGTTCTCCCTTACTGTTTATGTCAGTACTGTTCATAGACCAGAGATGCCTACTTAAATAGCATGACTGGCCAGAGCAATTGTAAGGCGACCTTGGCAGTCTCAAGGGGACAATGTTCACTTGTGTGGTTATAGCCAAGCTCTCTCAACTTGCCTCTCAGAGAATTATTTCCCATTTAACTTAGATTTTTAGCTACTCTTGTTGATAGATAAGAGACTCCAAATCATAGAGAAGATGGCATTTCCTTGCCCTCAAACATCAAATCTTAGTATGTTTCTTCACAGAATTTCTTCTGGAGGTCTCACTCATTATCAGACGCCCTATGTTAGTTCCTTCTTCTGAGAGTAAGCCCCCTATTGGCTGTCCAGTGCAAAGTGGTCAGCTCTGAAACCATAAAACACAAACAACAAATACAGACTCAGAAAGGTTGTGTTTCTACATCCCTGTGGGGTGTGTGTGTGTGTGTGTGTGTGTGTGTGTGTGTGTGTGTGTTCAAAGTAAAAGAGATTATCAATTTGAGGGCAAGTATGTGGGGAACTAGAAGGAGAAAATGGGGGGAAATCTACGTGATTCTGTCTTAATGACAAGCGTGAGAGAGAGAGAGAGAGAGAGAGAGAGAGAGAGAGAGAGAGAGAGAGAGAGAGAGACTAGATAGAGGAGTGGGAACTTCCAAAGCAGCCAGCCTGGGTAGGTAATGGTTGAGAAAGGATGTTGGTCTTCCCTGTTGACTCATCTCCCAGAGGAATGGGAAAAAGAGTGGAGGAAAGTACACAGGAAAAAGATTATGCACCCAAGCCTCTGTCCTGTGTTGGTTTGCATAAAGAGTCTCACAGCTCACTACTGACCTTGCCTGATTCACTGAGTATGTCAGTCTACAGGATACTCTTTGGTTTTTGTTGTTGTTGTTGTTGTTGTTGTTGTTGCTGCTGCTGTTAGTTTTTCCCGAGCTGCTGTGTCAAACTGCCTGTTCTACAATTAAGGGATACAAGCTATGCTTTTTAAAATCTCTTCTCTTCCTCATAAATGGTCCACATCTTTATATTTTGCATATCTCTCGCCATAGTCGTTGTTATTAACCATATACTGATTGTGTACCTTTAATACGAATTCTACCTTTTATAGCAAATCTGTATTGATGATACAGACTTCAGCTCAGGCAATGTAGAGGAATGGAGAGAAATCAAAAATTTCACATTAATGTTTATAGTAACACAGTGAATTTTAACATGTCAAGGTTTAAGGAATCTCAATTTCCCAACAACAGAATAGAACTATTAGACCACACTTCTTCCAAAATTTGTGCTATTCCCATAGGCACAAGTTACATTTGTATACTTCATAAATTGTCCCTCTTATTCAATTTAGCCTGTGTCATGTTTTTAATATTAATGCACTAAAATATTTAATATATTTAAATGAGTAGATAAGGTTGTATTTTCTGTAATTACTACAAGAATCAAACTTATTCTACTTTGGGGAACTTTAAGATATTCCTATATAATAAGTACCTGATTTTTCATTCCATGTCAATATCCATGAATGCTATCTTCTTGTTTAGTAGAATGGGCCTGCCTTGACATAGAAGATTATGGAATACCAAATAGATGTCCTTTCTTCATGAATCAAATGGAGCCTATTCTTTGTCTCAGACGTCTTATTTGGGGTATTTGCTCACAGGAGTTCTTCTTCATGTCTCTCTCATCCTCAGCCCCTTCGTGCTTGTTCCTTACATCAAGAATATCAGAATCCAAGATCATAATGTCCATTTATAAACAATACCACAAGTTGCTGACTTGTGAATAGAATCCCAAAAGACTTGTAAACAGACCCATGTGCAGAATACGACCTTTAAGGTGGAGTGTGTGTGTGTGTGTGTGTGTGTGTGTGTGTGTTGCATTTATTTAATGAGTTTTGGCGCTCTACCTTGTCCTTTAATGTGTACATGCCTCTTGCCTTTCTAAGGACAAGAAACTCACTTAACATTGACTTTGCTTTCTTCAAAGTAAAAATTGGAACTATGTTTTAATTTTAAACCTACAAGAGAAGGCATTTCTTCATACTGAACAATCTTGATGTTCAGCAAATATCAGTGAAAGAAAATGCAGAGGAAGCATAAGTAAACTCAATAGTTTTGATGTAATGAGATATTTTTAGGATAAGTCTGTGTAAGGCAAGGTCTCTTTAAGTTCAGAATAAAATTTCTCCCACCTGCATTTCTTCTTCTTAGAACTGAGAGCTGCAGTCATAGACTTGGATAATGAAGGCTTAATTTTGCTCAGTGACTCGTATATCCCAGTATCATAAACCTGTCTCACTGCATGTACATGAAAGCAATTGGGCAAATCACAGCAATTACACTTGGCATTTAAAAAAAAATCCACACAAAATACAAGAGGAAATTTTATAAGCATAAGGTTAATCTACCTCACTATTGCCCGATGAACAGAGGACCAAACTCCAAACAACAAATTGGCATTTAAATGCTCATTTAGCAGACAATAGAAGGCAATGATTCAGCAACCCTTGGAGGAAACCAGGTAGAAATGCTTCTTAGCCAAAAGGGAAGAGCCTACATGCACAGCCCACAGGTGATGGGTGCGCCATTGCAGGATGTACACTGCTATTTTCAGAACATTAACGCAGCTGTGTCAGTTTGTAGGCGAATCAGTCTTGCTTCATCAGACACATCAACAACGAATCTACGCTGCCATTTTCGCTCTACGTAGACATATTTTCTTAATTACCGGCTTAAGATAGCTACTTCTTTTCCTACCTCTTTGAACCCATCCATCATGGCTGGTAATAGAGCCAGAAATGACCACCAGATATATTTCCTCCTAGCCTTCTCTAGACTCCCCTCACTCATTTATATCTCACAGCTAACGTCCCTTCTCTCCTTTCTCCCTGTAAGTTTCAACTAACATTTCCAAGTTCGTGAACACTCATAGACTCAGCTAATGAAGATAGTTTGTCAAATTTGTAGGAGCCCAGATAAACTGGCAGAACCCTTGTGACTATGATGACCACTGCTGTCATTTATCTGACAGTTTTTCTCTGCTTCTGCACTGTTCTACAACAACGTGGGCAGTAAACTGAAACCGCTGTGCTATTCCCAGCTCAGCGCCGAGATGCCCTCTTCATGTTCCCTTCTCACTTCTGACTCCTCTTGGCCTCCAACAACCTCTGCTCCTTTCTTTTGAGGAGAAGCAAGCTACTTCAAATCCTGTCCACAATGCTTACCTCTCTGGAGACCTTTACAGCTCAGAAAATGCCTGTGGATTTAGTGGTCCTGTAGAGCCCCAGCCTTCCACTTGCAAGATATTCTGTACTGAAAGAATCTGAAGTCACGTGCTATAACTCTGCAGCCCTCAGCCTCATCAAACTCCAATTAAGCATCTAATTGCATGTTCATTCTCTCTCTCTCTCTCTCTCTCTCTCTCTCTCTCTCTCTCTCTCTCTCTCTCTCCATCTGACTCTAGTGAGGAAGAATTGATCAACTAAATTTAAGCTTCGAGTAGGAATAGCAAAATATAAAAGAAAGGAAAATCAAACCAATATCCTTTCAAGCTGGAATCCCAAAATTCAACCCCAATTATAAGAGCCAGTCTAAGGGTTTCTCTCTGACTTCTCATTCCCAACTACAGAAAAGAAACCCTCTTTGTAAGAGCAGAGTGTTTATCCTTTGGATAGGATATTGTTCTCATGAATGTACCATATAATGCATAGACAGGATTCTGGAATTATATTCCTATTATACATATAATCACACACCACAATATCTTTAATCACCTTCCTTATAGAGTTATTATAAAAATTCAAATGAGCAGAGGCTGGAAAGACATTTCATTTTCGAACGTGTGTGCATACAAACACGAAAACCTGACTTTGAGCCTCAGTATACATTTGCAAAGCTAGACATATGTTTGGGCTCCTATAATCCCAGCACTCCAGGATTGCAACAGAAGACTGGCTGTCTCAATGACCTTCAAGTCCTGGTGAGAGATCCCATCTCAAAAAGAACCAAGGTAGATGGCTGCTCAGGAATTATACCAAAGGCTAACCTCTAGCCTCTACACAAGTGCATGGGTACACATGCTATGAACACACATGTGCACAAAACAAACACAAAAACATTCAGAAAAACAAAAGCCTGAGAGTTATCCATATACATATTCCAGAAGTATACATTTTAAGTAATTTGCAGTAGACAATAAAAAAGGAAACTCTGCACAAAGTATTTAGAATGTAACTACAGCATAGAGAGAGGATCTAACCAGAAAAAAAGAAATATGTAAAAGTCAAAAATTTACTATTAATGCTGACACAGGAAACAGTTTACAACAACAACAATGACAACAACTGATGCAGTCATTCTTGGCCTATTGATGCCCTTCTTCTCAGCACTTTTAGAATTCAGTTTATAAGATTTAACAAATCGTTGTCTCACATTTCTGGGTCAGGAAGTCTTGCCTCATAACTCTCTTGAAAATTATGGATGTTTGATTAGAATCTAGTTAATAGGCAACCAGCTTCCTCCTTAAATAGGCAAAGAAGAGAAGAGCATCAAGAATTTTAGATGAGCCAAGTCATTTCCACCGCAGGGATGTTTGGGATAAAATTTTCAACCCTGAAAATACTGAGCTGGGAGGAATGCTCACAGAACCCCCAAGTACAATTAGAAAGTGAACCCCAGTCTTCCGTATGAGTTCTTTGTGGCTGCTATGAAAGGCTCTCATGAACTGAGCTGCTCGATATAGAAGAAATTTGTCATTCCACAGTGCTGGAGGCAGAAAAGCAAGTAAGGCTGTGATGTTCCTGCTGCCTTGCTAGTCCGTAGAAGGATGCTTCCTTAACCCTCCAGTTGCTGGTAGGTCCAGGCAATCTTCAATGTGTATCACAAAACTCACCTGCCTTTGTTTTCCTATGCTAGTCTTCCCTTGTATGTCCTCACACAGTATTTTCTCTCCACATACCTGCCCCAATTTCCCTCCTCTCATATAATCACTAATCAAATCGAATTAGTAGGCACCCTACTGCCTTCGTCTTCATTTGCACACAACACTATTTCCAAAGCAGGTCACATCCAAAAGTACCAGAGGTTAAAAGTACATTTCAATGCATCTTTTGGGGGAGACCTAACACCTTGTTAACTTGAAATTTTACTACTGAGATGACATTAACAACTAAAAGACAAATTTGGGGTTAGCTCTGTGTGGTAGTGTAGCTTGCAGTTAAAAAGGAGGGGTCAATTAGCTAGTTCCAGCAGATTCCCCAGGGTATATGCACTTTATAGAAGGCCAAGAAAGGGGCCAGGGCCTCCATTCCATTAGGACTGTAAAATCAAATTTATCAGCTCAACAACAGTGGTAAGGCAGTATAGGACTGTCTCATGCCCACATAGCTGATAGCAGACAAATTGTAATCCAAACTGAAGCATGAAGGAGTGTTCATTTCCCTAGCAGCTAAGATGGGGCATTATGTGCACAGGACAGGCCCCTCTCCTGGAAAAATACATTCAGTAGAACAAACCGAAAGGTCATCGGGCTGCTAGTTAAGAGTGTAATTAATACAAAAAGAGTTAAAGATGTACTTAATGACTGTAACTGACAGCTGGGCATGGTGGAGCATGCCAGTAATCACAGCACTCTGGGGGCTGAGGCAGGAGCATTCTGAGTGCCAGGTTAGTCTGAGATACTTAGTAAGGCCTTGTCTCAAAAGTCAAACAACAAAAGAACACAACTGAGGTGCCACCCTCTGTTTCAAGAAAAAGATAATTGAATAAGAGATTGGGTATTGTGTACACAGTAGGCACTTAATGTCTGCCATCCAGACTATTCTATTATAAGCATTGATGGAAGAGAGCACAGAACTTTTTCTCTAACATTATCTTGACATGCCTATTATTACGTCTTTATGGCATTGCTTGAACAGGATGGGGATGGGGGGAAGGAGGACATAGCAACAAGAACACACATAGACTACATATTTGACAGGGAACTCAAGCAGACACATCTAGAGGCTTAAAGCCTGTATCCATGGTGTCTAATCCACAGATAAATATTATGTTGGCCTTTCTCAAATAGTGAAAATACACAAAGGGAAACACCATGTAGAAGCTCATCAGTGTTAGAAAAGCTAACATTCTGCCTGCTCAGAACTATTAGGTTAGACTGAGTACTGTGCGGAGAATTATTTGTACAGTATGAGCTGGCTTCAGTAACACCGTGTACTTCTGTCCCCTTAGGATTCCCTGAGAAATAACAGCTCTGTTTCAAGACTGAAGTTCAAGACGTATATGACACAAGCATATGAGATTTTAATGGCCGTAATTAAAATATTATAACTTTGAGGAGGACCGTTGGTGTTATTTCATCTATTTGAGGATAAATTTAGCCTCATTCGATTGTGACAGCTCAAATCAGGAGTTTTATGAATATTACACTCTCATGAGTCTTCTTTTCATCTTTTGGCCACCAATACATTAACTGCTAATATTTGTTCTATATTAATACAGACATCAAAGGACAGATGAAACCAATCCCTGCGAGCTGGAAGCAGAGATGTGTAGCACATGACTGGATGAGACGCTGAATTTATTTAAGCTCCAGTAAAAAAAAGCAAGGCATAAGGACAACCTAGACTTCCTTAAAGAACAGGTGGAGTGGGCCGTGTAAGGTGGAGGGGGGTGGAATATTTGGATGTGAAAAGCAGAAATGGATTCAGAGTCATCTTAAAATTCATTGTGTGACAACCTTGGACCCTAGAGCTGACATTAAAGTCAAAGATGCTGCAAGAAATCATCAATGGTTCCAGCTAAGAAAGTGTGTGAAGCAAAGAAAAGGCAAAGCAGAAAATTTAAGAATAGGCGACATGAGTTCCTGGGACTCGCATAGATTTTCTACTTCACTTATGATTCTAACCAATTGATGGTACCAAGCTAGCAATCACTCTAACAAATAATTATGACAAATCCACAGATCTTTCTGTCCTAACTAAAAAAAAGTGTGGGGTTTTGAGACATAACATCTGCTCAAGAAATCTACAGGAGTCTGGTGTTGTGGTACACTCAGGGGAGAAAGAAGGAGTGTGAATTCCATGCCAGTTTGACCTCCATAGGAAGGTTCTGTCCTACAACTAGGAGTGGGAGGATTCAGTGTATGAAAATGACAGTGTACATCACAAAGGGGTCAAGCACAGTGGCCAGTTCTCCTTGAGCACAGTGGAGGGCACTCTAGCATCTTCAAGGAAGAAGGGATAGAAAGTACACTGGGCAGAGGGCATAGTGTGGGCAAAGAATAGCTGGGAGGCTTCACCGACCATGGCTTTTCCCTTTTGGAGAATGTTTAAGATTGTCTAGTTCAAGAGTTCTTAACTCTCCCCACTTTGACCCCTTTCTTCTGTAGAATGAGTACATAATCCCAGGGGTGGCTTTTCTCACTGCTGTGACAAATGACAACTTAAGGAAGAGAGGGTTTGGTCTGTATTACACTTCTAGGGAAGCTACACTATCATAGAAGGCATGATAGTCGTGAAGTAGAGAGGAAACAGGAAGTGGAGTTGGATTCCACAGGCCCAAGTTCATTCCTAGTGAATCACTTCCTTCAGCAAGACCCCACTTCCTAAAGGTCCCACAACCTTCCAAACAACACGACCAGGAAGCCATATAATCACACTCATGTGCTAATGGGAGGCATTTCATGATCAAATAAGATAGGCATACAAATCAATCATTTGTGGTCAAATTTTAAAGAATTTATTTTAAATAATACTTTAGTATTCATATAATTTTATCATTTATTAAAATGAACAACATTGCATGCTAATTAGATGGACAGGCTTGTTTATTTTTTACATAAGAAGTTAAATCTTGGCTGGATATTTGATTCTGCAGCATGCAGAACATCTTTAAAATTTTCAGATTGATGGATAACTTTGGTTTTATAAGGATCAATACTAAAGCTGCGACTTCACGCAAATACATGCTACACAATTTCAGAAGTATATTTAGAGACATTTCAGAAATTGTTGGAAATTTTGTACTAGTCCCAAGCCAAAATTCACTGGTTCTTTTCTCAAATACATATTATTATTTTATTTTATCATTCTTGTGTGCAGGATTCATGTGCGTGTTTTAACATATGCTTGCCGCAATGATGTGTATACATGCATGTGCATATATGAGTGCACACACATTAGTGTGTGTGTGGTTTTGTGTGTGTGTGTGTGTGTGTGTGTGTGTGTGTGTGTGTGTGCGTGTTGCTTAGAATTGACTGCAGTCCCTGCACATGCTAGGCACATACTTTAATGCTTACTCGCATGTCCAACCCATAATATATACTTAACCTCCTATAAACAGAAACTGAGCTTTGGGAATGTGGTTCCTATCCTCAGAGTATTAACATTTAAGACAAACAAGGCAGGAAATAAATGAACAATAAACATGATTAATTCAAATTCCAATAAATTCAATGAAGGAAATAAAAGTAATGAGATAGAGTAAACGGGGTGAAAGGGTGATAGAACCTACCAGGTTATATAGATTGGTTTTTAAAAGTAGCTTTACTGTCATGCTGGTATTTGGCCTGGATAGAGCCATAGATCTTACTTGTAGATAATATATAATCTTATTGAAAAATCACCTACTGAATGGTAATGTCAGAAGCACAGCTACCAGCTCTGAGAATGGACTAACGATTTCATTGTATAAAACCCAAGACTGCGGCTTGCATAACTGTATTTCTCATATGCATACAATAATAACACAATCACAATTGGCTGCACTAAATTTATTTTCAGAAAGAAGTAGACATTTACAATTTCATTTTGTATTGTGAAAGGATTACATTAAAGCATTTCCAATGCAAAACATGCAGACACCACAGAAGTATACAAAGTAGACCTTAGGGATTTAGATGCTATAGTATCAAGGCAATGGCTCTCAACCTGTGGGGCATAGCCACCACAGGGGTTGAATATCTTGCATGTCAGATATTCTGCATATCTGATATTTACATTGTGATTCATAACAGTAGCAGATTTTCAGTTATGAAGTAACAATGAAGCAATTTATGATTTGGGGGTCACCACAACATGAGGAACTGTATGAAAGGGTCCTTGCATTAGGAAGTTTAGAACACTGCTCTAAGGGATGAGGATGTAGCTCAATGATGGGGCACTTCCCTGATGCAGGGTGCCTGGATTCAACCCTGAGCACTGGCAAAGCAAAAGCAGTCCAGCCCATGAATTGGGAGATCCTGGAAGGAGCAGCCCAGGAGAACAGCATCCCAGAGAATCTTTGACACAACACCAAGAACATTCGCTCGGGAGAACAGAGAAACAATTAGGGACATGGCTGTTAATTTGTGCCAGAGAGATGATCCATAGGCGTTTACTCAAAGACATTATCCACCACATGGCATAGAGAAATATGGGAAGGTTTTTCTATAATGTACTCTCCTATGAACAGGAAGACTGGTCTCTGGAGGAAACTGGGGCATGCACTGCTTAGCCTAGCAAACACCACATTTTCCTCAAGAGAAAATTCTTAGAGACATTCACCTGTATGTTCCCATGGGGAAAGTATTTTCATCAACTTCATGGCCTCAGAAACCCTGTTTGTCTTGTCAAAAAAAAAGTCAACTAGGTCTTGCAAAGTTGTGACTGGAATTTTGAAATGTTCTTGAGAAACCTGGACATAGATGTGAGCCCTGACAGGTATGAGTGTGACATTCTTATCTCAGCAGAGATCACAGGAAAAAAAGCAACAGAAGAGTGTCACTGACCAGAACCATGAAGGCAGAACCTGTCGGCTTCAATGCTAGACCTCAGGGGCAATGACAAGCTCTGCCTGCTCTCTCCAATGCTTTCCTCAGTCCTTTCCACACTTCATGCTTGGCTTCAATGACATTTTCTCCTGATTTTCTTACATGCTTAAATTAGAGTTGTGAACTTCATAATAAGTTTGTGCTGGCTGCTGAGGAAATGCTTCCTCCCATCTACTCCACACTCATTCTAGGTGAAGTCAGGACATGGCTACAAGGGTTCATCCTGCCTTCTCCCACATGACCCCCTTACACACTTGCATTCGCACTGATTATTTAATGTGAAATCCTTCCCTGCCGCCAATGTCCCTCCCCTTTCTCACCCTCCGAATAAAATATAGATCAGATGCTTCAAAACTGCTATTCTTAGGAGCAACAGATGCAAACAGGATTGCTTTTTCAATTATTCGGCAACTGATCCAATGGTTCCAAGACAGAAGCTAATTAAAATCTAATTGAAATAAAATCATTTCCAATTCTATTTCCCGACATCACTGCCCTAGTGGAGGGATTCTTGCTCGTGGATGGGAACTTTCTAGTCCTACCACTCCCTTCTGCTTTGGAGACAGTTGTGGATGGCATGATCTCATACTAGAGCATCTTGGGTTGGCTGGAGGATGTACAGCAGGGGGAAAAAGTCTCTGGGGAAAGGAAGGGATGGTACTTCAAAAAAAAAAGGCTAACAAGAAGGAAAGGCCAAGCAGGGAGAAAGAAAAGAAATTGATTCAGAATACCTAGGAGAAAGGGGGGCAGGACAGAGGGAAGTGGTGGGAGACTTGCGACCAAGTGGCCTGTGCCAGCCACAGCTTGCATGCAGGCTGTAATGGCCTCCAGGGGGTACTCTGCAGATATGTCAAGTAGTAAATGACATTTAAAGATCAGGGCATCTTACTTAAATATGCAGATTTCTTGATTCAGTGAAATATTAGGTAGAGAAAAAGCTGGCAGGCTGTGTCTATGTCCCCACGTGGCCAACAGCCAACTGGAGTCCAGAAGCAGCTGCACTTTGGAGGCTGGGGGGGAGAGAAGTCCTAGGTGTCACAGGTCTCCTGAGCTCATCTCCATTACATTGGTACCACAGAAGAATTTCAAACATTGTTGGTGTGTGGAAAGTCCTTTGGGGATAATGGGATGGTTGTGAATAGTTAAATGGGATGGGTCTGAATCCAGCCTCTGCTACTGATTGTGGTAGCAGCTGGAGCAAGTATTCAAGGTCTCGAAGTCCTGTTTCTGAACAGTAGCAAAGGTTAGAATAAAGTTATCCCACAGTGGCTCAAGCTCGAAGTACCAACATGTGTGAACATGATGTAGTGCTGTGTATAGTTTGTAATTCTATCATTTTCTGGTTATTCATAAGAATTCATTTTTAAAAGAGGAGTAGGAAATAGAACTGTGGTATGGGCTGGACCACCATTTAGGGAAAGGTTGTGGGTAGTGAAAACTCAACATAATAGTTAGGAAAGAGACAGCAACCAGAGTGATGGACTCCACAGAGCGACAACAGAGATCAAGGGCTTGTGTTACTTGGCTAAATCATCAAAGGAGAAGAAAGTAATACTCTTTCATGAGACTGCTCCAAAATGGAAGGAGGAAAGGCTTATAAATTTCCTAACCCAAATAAATGATTAGATGCTCAAAAAGCCTCTTATTTTACTCCCTCCCTCCTTCCTCTCTCCCTCCCTCCAGCTCTCTTGCTCTCGTGCTTTCCCACTCTCTAGCTCTCACTCTATTGGTGTGGGTGTGGGTGGATGGGTGGATGTGTATGTCTGAGTATATGTGTGATGCATATCTATGGCATTGTCTTTGCTAACACTAAGTTCTTGAACCTCCTCAAATAGCACAACTAAACCCTTTTTCCTGCAAATAAAAAGCAAAAAATGGGGAAACATTAAGGACTGTTCTGGGCACCCTGATGCATACAGGTTTCAAATGAGCCTACTCCTGAAAAATCCTCTAGAAACCAAGGGGGTTTCACACTTTAAGTGGGTAAATTATATGTGAAAGATGTAACAATCAAGTTGGGGATTTAGCTCAGTTGTAGAGCGCTTGCCTAGCAAGCGCAAGGCTCTGGGTTCGATTCTAAGCTCTGAAAAAAAAAGATATGACAATCAAACTGTTTTATAAGTAGGAAAATGAAAAATATTCCTTGTTACTGTTCAATGAAAATCTTTAAATCTCCCCTCACCCCAGGCTGGCACAAGGCATGGAGGGCATTAGGAATGATCCTAAAATATGCAAAAGATACAGAGATGAAGAGTTGCATGTATACAAGAACTAAATTTTTATCAGGTCCTTTTCGTGTCAAAGTTTCAGCAGACCAGGGATTATTATCATTGGACCCAACCCAACCTTTCAATGTTCTATTTCAAGAGAAATCTTTGTGAAGTATATCACAGGTAAAATATTTTAGAAGCAATATATTGAAAATCACAAGAATTGGCAGCCACTGTTTTTCTGTTGATGAAGTTGGCTTTCTCACCCCTCCAGCCTCCAATCCCACTGGAGATGAATTTTATATGACCCTGCTCACTGTCTGATCCCTCAACAGGCGATCTGCAGCCTTCCTATGGGCTTGTGAGGTGCCCTGGCTGAGTATCCCTCATGTACCACCAAGTGCTTCTCTAGGATGAATTCATTAACTCTTCTCGATGTTTCTGATGATCTTGCTGATTGATATGTGTGTTCTCTGAACTGCTCAGCAGCTCTGGTTACAGTTTTCCTTCTTCTCAGCCACATCACAATAACTTAGGGGCTAAGTAAATGTGTTTTAAAGACAGAAGAGGTGGACTCATTCCTTCCGCTACTCAACATGGGTTTAAAACAGAATATCCTTTGTCCTATGTAAAAACACCAGGATGATACCCAGATTTAAGAAAGATTTGGGACCAAGTATTGACACAACTTAACATCTGCCTGTGCAGAGGCCTCCTCTCAGTCTTAGCCACTTAAATAGGAGCGATGTCCCCCATTTCACTGGCTCAAAGGTTTTTATCAAACCTGGCCACCGGAAAAGGTTCTCTGTGGATACATTGCTGACACTTCTTATGGAAATGGGTATGTGGCAAAGATGAGCCCAGTTCATCATTTCTTATGTTACAGTATGAATAATCCCTTGTATGATATCCACACTCTTCTTTCACGACTTCCTTACCAAGGTGGACCACAGAATCTAAAATTCCTCTTCCCTAAGGCATCAGAATGGAAAACTGGCTCCTGGAATGCTGGGCTCTCCAACTATTCTCACCTAGATGACAGTCATTGTTTCCGGTACTCACTTAATCACAGCTGGGCTGTTGACATATGCCTATAATTCCATCACTGTGTGTTTGAGGCATGAAAAACTGCAAGTTCAAGGACAGCCTCAGGAAAGGGTTGAGACTCTTTCTCAAACCAATTTTCAACAGTTTATAGAAACACATTGCCAAGCACTGGTGCTATTATTTTTATTTCTACTGTGCACATACTAATTGGGTCCCCTTAAAGAATGAATGAGGTCTACAGAATACCTTATACTGTACAAAACAGTTCGCTATAGTCACTGTTGTTGTCAGGTCATGTCCATGTGTCTCAGAAAAATCTACCACCTGTGGCAAACACAGAGCTGGCTATACCAGGGCAGCTTCTGTTGAATTTACATGATGATTTTTAATGAGGATGCCAGAGGAGCCTTAAAGAAGGTTCTTAAGTACCTAAACATCCATCTCATTTTACAGACAGCCTAACATCTATCCAAGATGGTCATTGAAGGTCTCTGAAGAATCCACCTTGCTTACTGGAAAGAGCTGCCATTGGTCCTTTTGTTTGAAGTTCTGCGGAAACTCCAGTAGTGTAATATGTGTAGAGTCAATCTTCGTGGCACTTACCAATTAGAGGTTCAAAAGCAAAAACGAGCTAAGAAATTATAACCAAACACCAAAGGCACAAACTCTAACCTGCAGATGTGCATTTTAGGAGCAGGAAGAAGTAGGAGATTTTCTTGCTGGTGTTGAGTCTGAGCTTGGTTGGGGGGTGGGAGGTGATATAAGAAAAGAAGGAAAGAGTCACATCCCAAGCAAGAGAATCCGCATTTTTAAAAAGCTCATGAGGAAGAAAGGAAGCTCAGTCCTTTTATGAGAAGAGATTTAGTGAGAAGCTGCAGTAGGGTATATGCTTGGAGTTGTCTTCATGTCTTGGGCATAATGCAAGGAACTGGGCTTTTATTATATATAGAGTGAAAGAAAGAGCACAGTAGTCATAATTAATGTGGAGGGAGGTCTCAAAGCTAGTGTGGAGGCATGCACCTGTAATGCCAGCACTTGAGTGAGAAAAGCAAGAAGACAATGAGTCTGTGATCACCATGGAATATGTAGCATGGTACGAGCTAAGAGAAGATTAAGGAATATCTCAATAGAAATACACTGTAGATCAGACCAGATGCCGAAGCGATTTGGGGATTTGGGTAATTGATTCAGAGGAGAAACTATAGTCTAAAGTGTAAGTTGCCAATCACTTTTCTGTAAAGGATCTGTCAGTAAACATTGTAAGCTTTGTAGAACACGTCTTCTGTTGCAAATACTAAACTCTGCCCATTCAAATGAGAAAGGAACTTTTGAGAACATCTCAATTTGGAGCAATCCTCTGACCATACAACAGACAAGACTTGGACTTGGTCTTTGAGAGAGCTTTAGCCAACCCTGGTATAAAACGAGGGGTCCTTCCCCCAAGCCATTCTTTCTATATCACTCAAATGGTTCTGCAAGCTGGTTATAGCTGCATGTATTAAGAGATGGAAGAAAGGTGTAAAATCTGAAGCTTTAGAAGATACTCAGTAGTTTATAAAAGAAACAAAAGACAGAAACCTGAATAATAAAGAAACCTTTGCTCACCCTGAAACGGCCCTCTCACTACTCCTGTCGGTGGGAAGCCTGGTAGAGAAGATACAAGGAGACCTCGTCTGAGAAACTGCAACATAGGCAGTCATTGCTTGGTTTCAAGATCCGTATGCAGAAGGAGCCCCTGTAAGAGGTTTTATGCCCTCAGGGCCCCATATTTATACTGAATATATCTGTACGTTTTCATTGCTAATAAAGTGACCACTGGAAATTCATTGCCATCTATCATGTGTTTGGACTGTCTCTGTTATGTATCAGTGACCAAGGCGAATCCTCCCTCACAACAGTTTAGGGAGTGATAGGTGTTTTTTAATAAGGGGGTGGGGAGCAAAGGACTATGTCTCAAACTCAAACACCTTTGTGAGGCCCTGAATTTTTTGACTGCCTTAACTCCTGGATTTCAATCCATTTATATCCAACATGTCATCCTGAACATGTCTTATACATCTCCCCATCTCTCCAGAGATCCCTCTGTCTATTGTTCGGTCACTAATAGACACAGTGAAGATACACTACCTCTGTCTCTTTCTTTCAGACCTTTCCTTATGTCTCTATTCTTTCCTCTCCTAACATCTTCGTCCACCCGCCCCCCTTCTATTTATTTTTTCTCCTAGACAAGTTGCTAGTTTCTCTAAGTGCATTTATCGCAGTCCCTCTATATCCATGTAATGAAAGCTGACCTAATTGCTGGCTGGAAGAGAACACTAAACATCTGGACCCAGACAGGCTACCTGGTTCCATCAGGGACACGTGCTTTTGACCTTCATTTGTGCTGCTTTTGCAAGCTGAGAGCCATATCTCCCAAAAAATTAAACGTTTATTAGTGTCACAGAATTAGAAGTTAATTAAGGAAGAACAGAACACACTCCTGTGAGAGATTCTAACTCTGTGATAGATACCCATTCAGAGTTTCTTTTTAAACTACTCCTAGGCATGCTTTCCTCCAAAAATCCAAAGCACTTCAGAAATGCCTGAGCAGACTCATCAGCCCAGACTTGATGCTTAGCTGGACTGAAGTATGTTGCACAGAGTGAAATTGCACCTAGGGTACCATTCCATTAACACACACACACCCCACATACACATACACACACTCTCACACTCAGACTCACACTCACGCACACACACTCACACATACACACAGAAACATACAGATACACCCGGACACACACAGAAACACAGACAAACATACACATATAAATACGAACACATAAACGCACACAGATACACACACAAACATATGCCCACATAGATAAACATACACATACAAATACAAACACATAGACGCACACAGATACACATACAAACATATACCCACATAGACACACACAGAGATACACAGACACACACAGAGATACACACACACACACACAGAGATACACACACACAGAGACACACACACACACACAGACACACACACACACACACACACAGACACACACAAACACACACACACACACACACACACACACACACACACACACACACACACACACACACAGAGTTTTTCTTAGAATGTCCCACTCCAGCCTGGTGATACCTATGTTAATATGATCTGGAAGCTTTTGAGACAACTAAGGCCAAATATAAAAACACAGACTAACACATTTAGAAAATAAATATTTTAGCTGACATGTGTGAAACACTTCTTTTCTCCCTTATAAATGCATATTGGCTAATAAACATTAGAAAGGAAAATGAATGTTTTCAATCTCAGAAATTGTTATAAAAACAGAAGGCCTTAAGAAGTTCCCTGAGAGGCTCTGCCAGAGCCTAACCAATACAGATGCCGATGCATACGACCAACCATTGGACTGTGTGTAGGGATTCCAATGGAAGGGTTAGGGTAAGGACTGAAGGAGCTGAAGGGGTTGGCAACCCCATAGGGAGAATAACAATGCCAACCAACAAGACACGCCCCCACTCTCTCCCCAAAGTTGCCAGGGACAAAAATCAACAACTAAAGAGTACACATGGAAAGGACCCATGACTTCTGCTGCATATTTAGCAGACGATTGCCTTATCTGGCATCAATGGTAGAGGAGCTGCTTGATCCTGTGGAGGCTCAATGATAGGGAAATGCTAGGCTGCTGAGGTGGACGTGGCTGGCAGTGTGTGGGTGGGTGGGTAGGTTGGGGAGCAACCTCGAAGAAGCAGGGAGGAGGGAGATGGGATAGGAGATTTGTGAAGGGGGAACTGGGAAGGGGCACAACATTTGAAATGAAAATAAATAAAATAACCAATAAAAATTCTTGAAAAAGAGAGGTAACTTTCTAATGTTACCACACTTAGCCTTCAAGTAAGAAGCAACAGAATCTTAACATCACAGATGATCCAGCCCTGTGGCCATTGTCTAATCACTGTGCAGTAAACTCTGTTGAGAACGTAGGATCTAGGCATAGTACAAATAGGACTAGAGGTGTCAGTCTCCTAACACAGCCATTCCAGTTTTGTTAAAGTCCTGTGACAGAGAATACCCCCTCCTGAATATCTTTTTTGTTTGAGCACATGTATTATATGACTCCAAAAATTATATCTTCCTGTAGAAATGTCATCAGAGCCAGACTCTTGCATTGGTTTAATTTGAATACAGTTCATAGAACGAAGCTGGGCGGAGTGGTTGTCTTGTAGAATCTCAACATCGTGGAAAAAGAATTGAGAAGATCTCACGTTTGAAGCCATCCTGGGATCCATATGAAGACTGAACATGTATCTTGGTGGCAAAGCACTTATCTAATATGCTCAAGACCCTGGCTTCTATCTGTTCCTAGTAACAACAAGAATATTGAAAAGAGATCTAAAGAACTTAATAGAGTCACCATTAGATTATGACAAATATTAGTGCTAATGGCTTTCAATAGTTATCTTTTCTTACTATGCATACATTGTTCTAGATAAGCATCCTGCCCGACTCCCTGGTGGAGAAGGAAGAGCAAAGAGGGAAGAAAGTCATAATTGGACCTTTGCAGTGGGCTTTCATTCTCTTTCTGGAATCGCCACCATCACTAAAAATGCTGGCTTTTGGTCAGACATTTGAGTCTGACATTAAACTTGTGAAGAATAGCCTTTGGAGGATTCCATTTCTTTCTCTCCCTCTTAGTATTGATTTTCCTCCTTCCGTTTTGTTGGTGCTGCTTCTTTTCTTGTTGCTGGGGATTTGCTAGAGTCACATCTGCACATGATTTCTTATTTATGTTTGTTTTGTACATAAGCACCAGATGCTTCAATTGCCCGTTCCTTAATCAGTCAGAAAGCTCTGCTGTAGTCAGGCTGTGGTGAGAAGGAAGAGGAAGCCACCCATTCCAACACAGCTCAGTAGAGAGAACATATATGGTGCTGTGTTGGCCTGGGTCAGCAGTGGCCTGGGTCGGACTCCTATTTTACTGAAAAGTAAAGGACGGAACAGAGCATTCAGCACTGAGTCCTAGGGTCTGTGGGATACAGAGTTTATTTTGTTACCAATTTCGACAGTAGGAAATCAAAAGATACTTTACAAATCCTTGTATCTGAGCTCACATTTTTTAAGATTCCAGGTGTCCTATGAGAGCCTGGACTCATTTCTGTAATAAATTATATTGTGTCTTTACAGGTATGATGTCACCTTTAAGGAATGCCTTCCCTGTTGTGAATATAGCCTTTACAGTTCTGGAAAAAAAATGATGGATGATTTCCCTCAAAGCATGTCCTATATTCACACATTTTCTACTGACCTTGGAAAACACTGAAGTTATACCAGAAGATCCCCATAGGACTCAGACTGGGGTTCTCTGCTTTGGGTATCTGTACGGAAGACGACATTTTCCCGCAGACTGGCACCCACATGTGGGACCTGGTTGTTAACATCTCCAGGGAGACCTATGGAAACTCAGAGTGTCCCTGTCCCTGCCTGTAGTTTTTGCTACTGAGATAGCAGAGCCACAAAGTTGTAAAGATTTGTATAGAGCCAGGAACAGTTGAGGCTTATATCCAAAACCTCTTTACATGTATGTATAGAGGGAACCGGGAACTGAACATAGGACCTTGACCCTCTCTTCCCAGCCCTCTTTTAATTTTTCATTGAGACAAAGTCTCTAAGTTTCCAAGGTTGGCCTTAACTCATAGTGTAGTCCAAGCAGGCCGTGACCTTTCTAATCCTCCTACTTCAGTTTTCCTGGTATTCAGGATTTCAGGTCTATAACTTCTTCCTTTGTCACTGAGCAACTATGAACACTAGGTTAGATGGTTACAGGAAACAAAATTGACAAGGCCTTTAAGTGGTAGGTGGGCCTATCACTTAGCAAGTCAGTAAATGTGTTTCTCCATGGTTCTGTCCTTGTCTTAGTATTAGTCACAGCTCTGGATAACTAACGTGCTAAACGCACCTGTAGGAAGACAATGGCAAGCAAATCCAGATGCATTCTCTAACTCTTGGGTTTTCTTCTAATAAAATACAGTTCATCCATGGTTAGTTTGTATTGCTCTTCCATTACGGAGGTCTTGCCTTCTCTGGGTGGCAGTATGCAATGCTATTCTTCCTGTTTTATACACTAGAAAATTAATATTCAGAAGCTGAATGACTTGTGGGACTGTATGGTTGGGTGTTGGGAGAATTTAAGAGTTCAATTTTGGGGTTGGTCTTATGCATTGTATATTCAGATGCTGATTTCTGGTTACAGCCAAGAAGCTAGTATCATCATGATTATTAAACCATCTCCTGTGTCTATGTTATGTAAAGAATACTCCCCAATTATCCCTGATTTGTTACTAAAGAAATGATCAGCCTGTGGGTGGGCAGAAGAGACAGGAAGACTGGACTTCTGATTCCAACATGGGATCCCATGTAGAGGGAAGTAGAGGAAGAAAAATGAGGAAAAGAAGTTAAAGAGACCACATGGAGAGACCCAGAGAAGGTCGTGAAGTCAAAGATCCAGGAGAAGTCATGATGAACAGGTTGCCAAGATATTTGCCATGAGTACACTGATGGACTTGAGAAGGGTAGGGCAAACTCAGATTAATGGGAAAGGACCATGTGTGTGGGAAATAAGAAGCCTTAGAGAGTTAGAATAGCTCAGAACCTGCACATTGAGGCGTACAGCTTGTTAGTAAACCTAATAGATGTCTGTGTCAATTTTAGTGGAGCTAGAACAGGAACAGATGAGCCTTACATCCAAAACTTATAGCTATAGTGCAAGGTTCAAACTTCTGGGGATGTATCACTATCCTCTGAAGATATGTCTAATTAACTCTGTACAGATTGCCGAGCACCCACTTCATGCCTCTTTCCCAAGTGCCCACAGGAAACCTCTACCTCTATTAGGTTTTGTATCTTATGCTAAGAATAAGCTCTGCTACCCTTGGTGGCCACAGACGATTATTTTAGGCCTTGATGAGACACCAGGAAAAGCTGTTCCTTGCAGGAAATGGATCTAAATGCCATGGTTATTCATAGCAAAATAAACATGGGATGACATAATGGGCCAACTGTAGTGAAGTGATATGAGAAGTCAAGTGGGAACCGAGCAGGCCAGGATGGAGGAAGATGCTCCCATCCCATGCTGTGGAGATCGCCACACGAAGAGCTCATCTCTAGCATGGCGACAGGCAGAAATCATGCGTATGACTCAAAGAATAAGATCCTCAAGAGAAGCCAGTAATCGAAAAGCACAGCTCCAAGAAGAAACGAGCAGACAGGATTGGGACCAGCAGAGAAGTCAGGGTAGTCATAGCTGATGACTGAGTAAGGACAAGCAGCTGACAATGAGGGCCTTCCCCTTGGGGAAACAGACAGAGTCTACCCTTCTTGGCCATGTTACAGACAATTCTAAAGCATGAGTTTTGGTAGTTACCTGTTCTTTTCCATTGAGTGTGTGTTAATAAGTCTCTCCCATCTTTACACTTTGATCTTGTGTAAGTCACAAGTTTTTCTAAACATCCTCAATGGGGCTGAAGGTGGGAGAAAACCTTTTTATCCCATCTGGGAAGTTCAAACTGGAGCATGTGGTTTACATATTAAATACTCTCTTTAGCTTTCCTTGGATAAATGAACTTCTAAGGTCCCATCCTTCTCACCAGGCAGAGTCCAATGTGCTTGCAAGAAACCTTCCTCTCCATCAGGATTTCTGTCTCATCTGAGGAAAATAAGCTCTCCTACTCTTAGCACTTATGGATGACAGTCCCTGCTCATCCCTGTATACCAATCAGGTGCCATTCAGCATGCTTGCCAGCCACGCTGCGACATTAGATCAATCCCTCTCTGCCCATTAAAGGGCTCATAAACACTTGCAGTGTCAAATTAGTGCTGGAAGATTTCTTTAACTTGAAACATGCTAAAATGCACAGTTGGGAAAGAAGAATCAATTGAGGCCAGACAGGGTGTTGGAAGTTAAACCATTTGTTTATCTGCACAGCGTGTGTGTGTGTGTGTGTCTGTGTGTGTGTGTGTGTCTGTGTGTGTGTGTGTGTGTGTGTGTTTATATTTCTGTTCAGATTGAAAATTAGCCATGTGTGCAGTTTGTGTGATTCAATCCATGATTGGAGAGGAAACTGCCCAGAGTGAGAGGTTATTGTTTGAAGTCAAAAAAGGGTTGGATGTGTAACTTTGTAATTTGTAATTAAGCTTATTGCAGAGTTCCTCCCTCCTAAACCTCTGTCAACTGAGCTTCCATTTAGATGGAAAGCTGGCTGTTACTCAGCAAATTATGATGCATCCCAGAAGGATAACCCAGATAAAAACAGCAATTCTGACTACTGCTTCTCCTCCCGATCACAGACAACTGACGGGTCCCCTACATCATTTCATGACCTTTCTAAACAAAAGCCCCTCAGTGATCCAGAAGGCAATACAGAGCAGAAGTTATGAATATGGAGGCCATGGTCACTTTCTTGGGGCTTGTAACTAGAATTCAGGGAGGTCTGACCATTTTAAGGGGGGAGGAAAAATTACATTTGATTTCCCGACCCTCTAATTGAAATGCAGTGCACCACTTATTGATAACTGCAGAGCACTGATTCCAAGGGGCAACTGGTACCTCTGACCTTCTTTTTTTTTTTTTTCTTTTTTTCAGAGCTGGGGACCGAACCCAGGGCCTTGAGCTTGCTAGGCAAGCGCTCTACCACTGAGCTAAATCCCCAACCCCACCTCTGACCTTCTTACTCAGAGAAAGCACAGCAGAACTGGGGCTGTACTTGTTGCCCATATCTGGAAATATACTGCTTCAAACTTATTAATTGTTACACTCGCTGTCAGCTTTAATTTAACGCATAAATCACATAGCATATCTCATTTAAAACTATTTTCAAAATTTCATTCCAATGTGATTAATTTTCTTTGCTGTCCTATCTACATGTCAAGGACTGGAGAACTAAAAGAAGACAAAAGGCCTCAGGTCTGCAGGGACCTCGTGCTGCCATTCAAAGAGGCTGTGCTGGAGGGTCCAGGGTCAGTAGGTCAAGGAGCTTCAGTAGGTCTTTACCCTGCCTTGCTTCCCACAATGCCTGAAATTCAATGCAAGAGTTACTTCGAGAGAATTTCTTCCCTGCATCTAATTAACAGCACATGGGAAATTAATTCATAACACAAAAAGAAGAGAATATAAATGTACATAGCGTAGTTACTATTCTGAACACTCTAGTGAGAACTCCACTTAAAACCTCCTGTTGTCCTCAGATCCTGAGTGCATACTGTTATTTCCTCATTTTCCTCTTGAAAATGGAGACTCAGAAAGCCTACCGTCTTCTGCCCTTCCACACTCAACTAGGTCCTATCTGAGCTTCGGTCAGCTGCATGCGAGGCATAATACTCCTTTGTTCTGAGACTCCTGAATGGAAACAGAGATGAACAAAGGTGCGTAGACCACTGAGGGAGTTCAGGATCTGTCACCTCAAAATATGCCACTTTAGCACATTGATTATTTTGTACTAAAAGCGCCTGAGAAGCAACAATTGTTTGACCGCTCTTTTCTGAGAACATGAAAGTCAAGTCCTACAGAGAAAGATGCCCACTTTCTGCCAGGGTGAAAAATCTTTATCTCCATCTTGCTGTGAGGGGCCATGGGTACCACAACATTGAACAAATCTGTGATGGAGATGTGGGAAAGATAGACAAAGAAAGCGGTGTGTGTGGGAGCAGGGTGGGGAGCTATGGACAGAGGCAGAAATGGAGATGTGATGGCAGTGACAAGTGTGAGAGAGGGCTGTCACTGCTGTCATTGACCAATAAGGTCTGCAGGGTGCCCGGAGCTTATATAGATGTAGAGTCATCCCTGAATATGGTGCAAAGCCTCAGGATCACCCTGGCTCTGGGCAATGACAGAAACTCAAGATGAGAAAAGAGTCACTTTCTTGATTGGACTTTCTTGAAGGACCATTATGGTCTATAATCCTACTGGAGGTCATGCTAGTGTATGTGGTCTGTGCTATTGCCCCAGGCCATGATGTAGGTTAAGTTCCATGTGGATGTACACAATGTCTGCTCCTGACTGATGCATTGGTGACATTCTTGGGCTTTGCTGCCTCAGGTCCTATTGATATGAGTGGCATGTGTAGCCACTTGTGGCCATGTTAAGGCCCATGGTTCACGCAGCCACTGATGGCCATGAGTGGGTTGGTGTTCAGATACTACTGGGAGTCATATTGATATCTGTGACTTGTTACCACAAAAGACCATGCAAATGTCGATGCCCTAGTCTGCCACTTGAAGCCATGTTGGTGTCACTAGGCAGTGCTGGGTTGATACCACTCTTGTCCTACTTCATAGTTGATGGCTTCTGGCAGGGGTGCGGGTGAGGAAAAACTCACCTTCCCTTGTGGGGCTGACCTCTGACCTCTAGGAATTTGACCACACTCTAGTGAGTGTGTGGAAAGAAAAAAAAAACAAACAAAAAAAACAACAACAACAAAAAAATCCCCCTTTTCCTTTCTTCCTTTTTTGGATTGTGGGGGAGGTCACAGGAGGTGGGACCAGACATGGGAGAACAGGGAGGTAAGTACAATTGGGGTACATGATGTGAGATTCCCGAATAACCAATAATCAATTTTTCTTGTCTTCAGCATGTGGACCTTTTTCCCTAAAGGATTCTGCACAAACATTCCCTTGTTAAACTGCTTCTTGATTCTTGATGTTTATTCCTATTTACATATGAATTTGCTATTATAAATTGCCTTTCATTCTAAACCCATTGTAAAGAAACTTAGACACAGCCAACTCTTTTGTTCTATGTGGGCGTTTCAAAGAAGGTTTCTAGTGCACAGAGAAATTATGAAATGAAATGTTTGTGCTTTTTCTTTTTTTCTTATTAGTCTATGTCAATTAAAGCTAGAAAACCCAAGAGGGTAGAGAGAAATTTTCCTCCCTTAAAACAGAAGTTGTCAAAGGGCAATTGCAAAGCAATGGGAGTTCTGGGCCTTTTTCGGAAGGCTTATGAGACCCTGTTCTTAGAATCTTTCTAAGACATCATTTCCTCTTCAAATTTGTTAGCGTTTTCATCCAAAACTCCAAAGACAGTAGCAAAAATCCTGTCACCAGAGCATGAACAGAGGTAGAGTCAAATGTTGAGAGTAGTCATTGTGTTTCATATCACCATGCTTGGCTTCTCCATAAAATACAAGAGGTTGTCCCTTCCATTCATCCTTAATGAAGTACAAGTTCATGATTGTTAACATGTCTGAGCTTAGATGCACATGTTACTGTTGTATGTGAAACAAAAAGAAGCATACATGTATCAGCTCTGGGTTTTGAAGGATGATCAGAAATGGGGGGCTGGAAGGTATGGCCAAGAGACTCTAACGAGTCTTTTCCAAAGATGTTTCTCTTGCCTTGCTTTTCATAGTGACTGGAAGTCTTCCAGTGGGAGAGACTCTTTGAGAAGATTTCTCCCCAGTACCTAATTAGCATTACACATAGAATTAAATCACAACATTAAAAAGAGAATGTAAAGTGTCCATAAAGTAGATATAGCTTATACACCTGAAAGCCAGTCACTTCTATATGACTTTGAGTTAGGGTAGTTTTCTCTGCTCTTATTTGTTTTCTTGTTTGTTTATATTTTTCAAAGGTTGTTAAAGAGAGAGAGCAAAAGAACATACAACATAAATTTTCTGTAACCAGAAAATATTTACTTTCTGGCCTTTGCAGAAAACATAATTTGCCAGCAAGAGAAAAGCTAATGTGTGATTAGTTGAATTGGGAACAGAAGTTTCTGCATTTTTCATAAAACACTATTTTTCCTTCAGTGAACTACAGACAAGCCACAGTTACGCAGAATTGGTATCTTGCAGACATTTTCTCAAAAATGAATGAAGTGTCATTTCAAGGAAAACAACAGGTAGTATTTATTGACAGTGATGGAATCCGAGCTTTCACAGCAAGAATGAAAGTTTTGAAAACTTGTATTTGTCATCATGAGCTTGACAGTTTCCCAATATTCAAAGACTTTTCAAAGTGAGGTGGGTAGTAATGGCTATAAATTTCATTTTTATATTTCATAAGGAAATGTGGTGATATTTGGGAGAGCTGCATAATCATGTGACTCACTAGTTTCTGGCTAACTGGTATAGGAGTTTACAAAATTGAACATGGTGAAACACCCATTCAAAGAACAGAATGGATGAACAGATTATGAGTGGGCGAATATTGGTGTAGAATTTCCACAGCACAGAATTCACCTTTGCCTGTGTATCGTCTACATGGTTGACTGTATGTGGAGGTAACCCTGCAGCTATGCCCCTGTCTTGTGATAGAAATCGCTTCTCCTGACAAAGAGACCTGGCACTTGTGTACACTGACTCCTGTCAGTAGCTGTAGGCTGCCACTAACCCTCTTGTTGTTAAAGAGTTGCCTTCTTTGGACAATTCACACAAATGGAACTGTCAAGCATTCTTTTCTTCGTGAGTGACTCCTTTCATTACTCCAGCCTTTACAGAGCTCATCCACGCTATGGTGTATATCGGTACTCAGATCCTTTCCCTTGCCCATGGGAGATATGAAAAAACCTGAAAAAGCTCTTTCTGGTGCTCTCTCGGTCTATACGTCAGGTAACCAAATGTTAGGAATTTGTGAAGGAAATTACGATTGAAGGATGGGGAGCAATGAGGTGCCTTATGAATATGAGTTAAACATATGAAAGATCAGAGTTCGGTCTCTGTTCTCACAGAGCTTCTGACCTTGTGCACCTGTGCACTGTTTTCTCCACATAGAGTTCAATAGCACCAGGACAACAATCTCCACTTCCAACAGGTTAAACGCCAAGAGCTATGGTTTTCATTAGAGTGGACATTCGACTGCTACACATAATCAGGCTGCCGCACCCTTACCTCTTTCTTTCCCCAGGACCTTCTTTGTTCTTGTGCTTCTCTCCTCCACTTTTGAAAACTATCTTAATAGGTCATGTTTAAATTACCCTAGTAGTCTATCTAAAAATGACTTCTTTTCATTTTTAATTATGTTTATGCCAGTGGCTGTGTGCACCCGTGAGGGGCCCCTGGAGTTGAAGCCTTAGGTAGTTTTGAGACACCCGATATGGGTGCTAAAAACTGAACTCAGGTCTTCTGTAAGAGCAGTAAGTGATGTTAACTCCTGGCCCACCTTTACAACCCCTGAAAATTTCTTACAAAACATGTTAACTCTTCCCACATCAATTTACATTCTTAACAAGCAACTGGTGCCATTTGTGTCCTATAGATCTGTATTTAAAACCCCAGAATTCTGTAAGATCCCAGAGCGTCTACTCGGTTTGCATGAGTTGCAACTCAGGTCAAGTTCCCCTAACTTGAGACTCAGGTCAAGGCCAAATAAATTGTCTTTGTTTCTAAATCTGCTTGAGCCTAAGTTATTCACCTGGTTAACAACTCCCCCTACTCCCTCCACACACACCACGAAAGGGCCAAGCACTTCCCCAGAAGATAGCAGCTGGGTGATCTACAATGTAAGTCTGTTCTGACATTATCCTTGAGAAACAATTATCAGATCACACAGGATAAAGACTGAATCTCATAGTCCCTATATTGTGGAGTCTGGCTGAGTAGTTATCCTTCAAGAGTCTCCATGAGTCAGGATTGATCATTTGCTATGGTGGCTCATAGATTTCTCTTGGAGAAATAGGTCCTTGTTGTCATTTTATCATATGGATCAAAGGACACAACTAGATAAGAAAATGTAGACACCAGAATAGTACCCATTCCCTGAGTTTCTGTGCCCTAGAAGTAGAAGAGTACCACCCTCCTGGCATGCAGGAATGTTGATTACCCGGAAGTTCTCCAAATCCTCCCATTTAGAATTATTTATAGAAACACCCACTGCATGCAACAATTGAGGCAAACACTGACCATTGATAATCAAGTCAGCCTTCAGTCATTTCCTCAGGTTTTTCTCAGGAATCAACAAGATGCACTCTGAAGAACTAAACCTCAACACAATATGACTAATCCCTGTGGAGAAGTTAGAAGTCTCCTTCCAACAAGACTTTTGATGTCCTTCAGAGCTCAGTTTAAATACCTTATAGACCTTTGACAGGGTGAGACACAGACTACTGACTCTGTTTTTAAAAATCCAAATTCAAATCCTGACTTTGCCGCTTCAGTCTCCTTCAGTATTATAGACAACACAGGGGTGCAGAATTGTAAGAAACCCATGAATAAATCTTTTATTAACAAAAAACTCTATCATTATAAATTATTGCCTATGAAGAGAAGTGTGTATTCTATACCTAACTCAATGAGTCTTGAGAGTATTCCTGAACTATAAGGCATGTCTGTGACTATGGATAATGCAGCATAGAATCACAAATGATTATATGTAATATATTCCTATACAAGGAGCTAGAGATCAACAGAATAGTCTGTGTTTTCTGAGACATGGGTACTTGTTCAACTTTGATGAATTTAAAAGATAGTTACATGAAGCCAAATGTTTATGTTTTACCTTCCTTTCAATGTATTGCATTTCTCCTTGAAAAGTAAACCCTGGCTGTCTTCATTTTATTTCTGAATTTCTTGGAACAATGGTAGAAATATAATAAAATAAAGCAGTGGTATTTGTTTTATTTTGCTGTTTCCAAATATGATGGTGGTGGTGGTGGTGGTGGTGGTGGTGATGATGATGATGATGATGACGGCGATGATGATGGTGATGATGATGACGATGATGATGACAACAATGATGATGACGACAACAACAATAATGATGACAATGACGATGATGACAATAACAGAAAAAAGTAGGAACCTTGTTTGGAGATGGCAGATAGCAGGAAGAAGAGGCAAATGGATAACATTCAGTCATAGCTACCAAACAAGGCACCCAGCTCCAAATTTCATACGCTAAGATGTACACTGGGAACTCCAGGTAACAGGTTTCCAGAGATGAGAGGAGGGAAATGATGTCATCAGACTTTAAATGGAGATAGATGGCTGCACGGAACAAAATTCTTTTGATTAGTTCAATTGCCTCAACAGAGCAGAAGAGAATTAGTCTGTAAGTTAAATGGTTTCCAGAACATATGCAGCTGTAAGGATTAGACTCACTATCCTACAATGCTTTCCCTAATGATGAGGAAACATGAATGCATCTCAGAGATGAGCGACATCTTCTGTGTCACAGAGAGCTTCCACAGTAGAATCTGGATCCTGCGGAAGAAGCATCAGACACAATGAGCTAGGTTCTGATCCTACTGCAATTCCTGGCTTGGTCCAGCAGAGCTCTCTGCAACATGCCCTTCTAATGTTTCAGGGCAACAACAATGCTACCTTTCCACTAAATTTTGCACTGCAGGTGTCATGTTTAACCTTACTGTGCTGGTTCTCCTCACTGGGTCCCATGACTCTTGCTTATAGTGCTGTCAGAGTTTCCTGTTCTGTACATACCTGTTAGATCACATCAGTTTCTTTGGAAACTCTGGGCTTGGCTATAAGTAAAGGTTAGGGGACAGCTTCTTACAGAAATACTAACTCTTTCTGCTTCTCATTCATTACAAGGAGAGGGGAGGAATTAAATAAAACCCTGACATAATTATATGCACAAACATTGTTGCACAAAAATCTATGCATGGCTGCAACTAGGCTGTTAGCCCACAGACAGCACTTCATAAGATCCCCCAAAAGGTTAACTAATCAACTGTAGGAAAGGCTGAGCTTAGCATATGGAAGCAATTTGGAAGAGTCAAGACACAATTATGGAAGTAAATATTTTTGAAAAGCTTAGTGTGTTGGAAGTCAAGATCCCTTGTTAAGATTGTCTATATGAAACTGTCTTTCTCTGGGGCCCTTAGTAAAGTGTAGACATCACTTCTTGGCCTTTTGGCTAAGATCAAGTGTAGTAAAGTGTAGACAGTCACAAAATCTGTAAATCAGTGATACCAATACAGAACAAAGGCCTGCGGGGCCAGCTTTCATCTCAGGACCTGAGTTATACCGAGTACTCTCTGATTCACATCCTGCCAGTCTCACTATGGAACTGATTTTTAAATGGAACAGAATTTGACTGGGATTTTTTTAGAAGGGTATTCTTAAGTCACTGAATAGAGGGAAAATATGATAACCTTATTAAATTACCTGCCCTTGTAGACTGGGTAATGTAACAGGCCTGTCCCCTGAAGGCCTGTATGGACACATGATGCATTGCAAGAGCAATTGAAATCTATTGTGCCCACCGTCAAGGTGAGAGCGACAGGAAGAGAACTTTCTCTCCAAAGCCCTTGAGGAAAGCTGCTTCAAGCTGTAGGGATGGAGAGAGGAAGAGACACACAGTCGAGGGCTATTTTTAGTTTCCCACAGTTAATTCAAACAAAAGAGCAGTTTGAAATCTTGGGCACATTTAATGACCTGGGATTTATGTAATGTATTTAATAGTTAACTAGCCTGTCCTGTGCAAAAAAAAAAGCATCACATCTCCCTCGGTGTACCAGTGTGACAGCAACTGTTATCATGTCAAAGATACTCAGTATTTGCTCGTGTCTTTGAGATGCGAGACACAACTTCCTTTCTGGAGGCTCAAGTCAAGCCCAAACAGAGAATGAACAAATAACTAATACACTACAAGGTAATCTTTTGTGCAAGCCAATGATCTGCAGGTGCATATGTGGCCATTTTCCTCGGCTGTATCTCATTTAATGTTGACAGCTGTTCTCCAAGGTCAACATTTTCATTTGCCTTTTCAAAAATAAAGAAGCCAAAGTTCAAAATAACATGCCTGATTTAAGTAACTTTGAGCAGTCTGTAAACACTAGGCCGTGAGGACGATTTTACCTCATAGGCCCTTCTAAAAATGAAGTCTGATGTAAAGCCATGACCCTTTGGAGGTAAGCCAAAATTTCAAAGCTTTTACTATGTCATTTACTATGTAAAGGACATCAGGTGAGTTGCATTTGAATCTCAAGATACTTGACAGGAAAGACAAAGATAACTCCTGTGTGCTTACACGGCGTTGATTATTCCACATAACTGTATTGACAAGCATGTGCATATAAATGCAAGCACTCCTACTCAAAAAGGAACAGCAATAGATGTGCATGTGTCTGCATCATTTTCCTACTTCCCTCCTCTTAAGCTAGCTAAGTTAGTTTTGGAAATGGATTTATTACCATCTCCTTTTATCTCCCAGTGACTGTCTTGGAGAGACTGGCGATAAAGATAGCATGAACCCAACACTTATTGCGATTGCCTATACATACACGCTGGTGACACAATTTATAAGTTAGACACAGTAAGAGACTGATAGGAATAACTGATGATGAGGTAGGACTGTTATAATAATATGCTGTAATGAATGTCATGCACCAATTAGCAACAGACCTCTCCCTCTTAAAAACCTTACTGCATTGTATTTCTCCTGCAATGGGATAGAGTTAGCTGTATGGCTGAACACTTGCGACTAAGCCCACATCATGACCCAGGGCCCTAACATCTCTATTTTGACAAAACATGGGAAAAAGTATTACAATTTTATTTCAAATTTTCATTGCTTGACACTTTCTTCTCCCGGTTGATCCTGAATCCTCAGCATATGACTCTCACTCTGTTCTCAGGATGTCAAGAGCATCCACCTTTGCACTTACAGGAAGTGCCTGTCTCGCAGGTCTGAATTGCTCACACCACCACTACAGTGCTATTACTACGCAAAATAATTACTACTTGACCATACACACTGACAAGGCCTCTAAGGGGTGGATAGTGCTTGTGACACTGGATGAAGGGCTGAGTCAGGTCCCCAGACAGGATGAACCAGGTCCATGCGAGATACAACTGTTCAAAAAATACCATGCAAGTGAACACTTAAACGTTTTTCATTTCTACAATTTTCCAGTTAATAATTTTCAACCACAATGGACCATGGGTGACAAGAAGTAGATAAGAGAGCACTACTAGGCTGCTATTGGATGGTGACCTTTGTGGGACAATTTCCTCTTTGAATTATTTCTTCTTGTTAACACTCTCCACATGAGCCATCAAAAATTCCTAGCTCATAGGTTTATCATCTTTGTAATTAAGAGCGATAAAAACAAAGTCAAAACACAAAGCAAAATCATTGAGCCTGATATGCCTGGCCAGGAACCCGTGACTTCAAAGCCATGTACCTCAGTGAGCCCTATGCAATGTCCCTTTCAATAATTAGTATCTTTTTGAAAGAGCACCTTGAATTTGTCACTAATCCCTACAAGTTCTTTGTTTATATTTGCACCCCAGAGGGGACTTGAGGTTCGGATAATCTGGGCCTATCATCCTTTTTAATTTAAATATCACAACCTATTTGGATTTCTTAGCAAGAAAATCAATATACAGAATGTAAAATCATCCTGTCAGTTCACACATGGTAGGGCTTGAAAAGACCATCAAATCAGAGTTTTTGCTTCTCACCCAAAAGAAAGAGCACAATGGCCTCTCATAGGTCAAATTCTTGGTTTGGATAAATCCAAGGAAAAACAGGTATGAAATTTGGGGCTATTTCCCAGATATGTGGTCAAGTATCCAAGTAGGACAATGAGAGCGAGCAGAGAGTAGTCCGGAGGAAACTATTTTGGATGCGGCAATGCCATAACTTCAAAGCATGTTAATAAGATTTTAGTGAGGCCGAGCTTCTGACTGCAAGACTCCCCTTGCCTCATCCCCAAGTGTTATGGGAAAAAAGCTCCCGACAGCTAAACTCTTTCTTAAAGCTTTTCTTCTTGGATTAAAATATTTCAAATCCTCAGACGCAAGTGTGACCTCAAGTTTCCAGGCTATTCTCTCACGAAAGAAGATTATAAAGCACAAAGCTACCCTTTATGCAAAACCTTATCTTGCATGGTTACACTGAGATCGGTCTTTGAGGTTAAGAAAATAGTGCTCTGTGGAAGGTGTTTCCTGAGCACTTTTAAGATAGCTGTAAGAATACAATATGCACACTGCTATTGTTCAGCTGAGGTTGGGGCTGGATCAACTCCTACTCTACAGGCAGATTGCCCTATGTGTCAGACCCTTAAAGCACTTGGTTATGCACATGGGCCACTATTGGCCACAGAGAATCACAGACCCACTCAGCTTTCACTGGCCTCTAATAAGTGGCCATCAGCACAGGCAAGTAAACTAATATACCAATATGGAAATGCTAAATAAATGTAGACATCTAAAGCAGGCTATTAAGGAGAGATATGTGGTGTGATATATTCACATATTTCCTGGTGCGGAGGTCCCAAATCAAGATAGAAGGTTATAGGTGAGTGTGTTGTTATGAAAGATGTGTCACACTCTGGTAGGAAGGATGAGCTCATATCTAGGTGGTAAAGTGTAACATGAGGTCTGTCTTTGCCATTTTCCTCTGAAGTGACTGGACAGCACAGAACGGAGTTGTTGTTCTGAACTCCTCAATTATCACAGAGGATGCTGGCATCTGGTGTGTTGATAAGGTTAGCTGACTAGAAGAATAGTCCCAGAATTACTCCACAGCAGACGTCCTGCTGTCTTAGGGTGGATCTCATGGGTTTGGGTGATTATGTGGCACCAGCAATGTAGTTCCAGTAGAGGGAAGCGTCACTATGTTCAGAGGCTCTTTACTGAGCAAGAGCTTGAGCTGTCTCCACACTTTAAATACTCTATCTCTTTGCATTACCACATCTGTGTGGAGCAAATCCTGTCCCCCGGACTACATTTTGTATGTATGTACAAAGCAGAGACTTGAAGCCTTCTCCACTCCATCGCTCTTGGGTGCCGTCAGGGCCCTCTTACATTCCTTGTATGCCCTTTCAAGTCCACGTCATTTCCTATTGTGTTCCTTCCATGTCCCAACCATCTCCCTATGCTGTCCTATTACATTTCCCCTCATGTCCCTCAAGCCCGTCTCATGCCCACCTCACGTTCATGTCTGTTTCTCTCATGCTCACATACACTCTTCTCACCGCCAGATTCTCTGCTCTTCCTCTGATCCACAGCCCATGTGAGTGTACGGACCTCCTCTCCCTACCTAGACCTTCCCGTGGCCTTTTCCCATTCCACCTTTTCTGTTCTTTGTCAAATCTAGCTTTCCCCTCTGCACAGAACTCCCAAGTTTTATGGCTCCTGGGTTTCCTGAGCACCACAGGGATTGATAACACCTGTGCTGGATTCACGACACGCGAAGCAAGAGCCTCACACCACGTAGTATTCTGTCGCACTTTTAAATTGGTGATTGACCACAGCTTCACAAGTTCGGACCTGGGGAACTTTGTAAAATGGAACAGCACAAGATGTAGGAGACGAGAGGCAACGAGCTCTCCGCCAGCTTGACACCAATTGGCTGACGGAAGGAAGACTGTAAAGCAGGTCAGAGACGCACAAAGAGTCAGACGCTGTCTCACAGTAATGGTGGGATCACAGAAGAGCGTGGCCCGTGGCGAGAAGTGTTTCAGTCACTAACTCTCTGGGCAACTGCAGCCAAATCACTTACCCTCTCTAGGCCTTGAGTTCTTCGTACCCAACATAAAGGCCATAATGTCTGTGCTTCTTCACCAGGGGCTATGCTGGTGTTATATGCTGGATTATAGAAATAAAGCTGCATTAGCTGCGAATGTGTTTAAAGCCCAGCTCTGAAAATCCTTACCTTCAGTCTTTTGTTGATGGTTAACGGGTTTTGCAAATGGGAATTTGGGAAATCCAAATGGAGTTACAACTGATAAACAGGTTAGGAAATGTACTTTAGACTAAACAGGAAAGCAAAGAATGAGATCAAATCTCCAGTTATTAGGTCAGGATCTTATTTAAGAATGATTCTTTGCTCTTAAAAAATATTCTGAGGTAAAACCTGATATGATAGCCTATAACCCAAGTTTGCCATCCCAGCATCACGTAGGTAGAAAGATGAGAAGTTCAAAGTCACCTTTAAGTTCCAAGACAGTTCAAGGCTAGCCTGGAATGCAGAAGATACGGTCTCAGACAAACGAAACATGCATACATACAAATAGAATCTAAAAAGAAACGAATGCAAAATTAGTGCTAATGTAATGGCTCAGTGATAGAGTACTTGCCTAGCATGTGGGAGCCTATGGCACCACCCACACTATTATCAAACAACAACAAGTTATTTCCTAGATGGAGAGTTTTAAGATTCTCTCCTAGAAAGGACATAATGAGAAAACTCAGAACCTACTGTTTTAAGGGTCCATTTACCATGGACTCTGTGCCAGGCATTCTGCTAAGAGGTAGAAATTCCAGAATGGATAACAAAGGATTCAATTTCTGAGTCATAGGCAAGGGGATATGGGAATCTAAACAGGGCTGGCGCATGAGCCTGGGGCTTCGTCGTATACATCTTTGCCCTCTGAGTCAGGGATATAGGTTCTGATTGACTAACACAGGCATTAGTATGATTTTTCAAAACATTATTATTAGAAATTCTTAAAACGGCTATTTTGGGAGCCCGTGGGTAAGTTAGATATAATTCTAAGCATAGTAGTTGGATATTGAGGAGTCTGGCTTCAAAAAATAAAAAAGGAAACACAAACATATTTGTCTACCACATGTATGCACTCAGCCAAGTGCGCACCACCCCACACACAGGTGCGTGTTGTTTCATGATTACAGTACATTTTAACGAACTCAGGATGGCGTGATCATCACCTAATGTCTGTAGCCTCTTGATCCCATCAAAAGACACAATAGACAAGAGACGACATGCGCAACAGTTGCCGGTGGAAAATGGCCCAGTACCATGCAGTAAATGCCCTTCATACATAGAAGTACAGTATAAAGTAATGATAAGGACTTAGGTTACTGTAGTATTGCACATCACAATACAGTACAGAAAACGAAACATAGCAAAGTAGGTGGGCTATCATTATTCCTAATCCTTATGCACTGTGCTTTCTTGTATGTGCCATAGTGTCGCAGGGCTGGCAATGCAGTATGGGTGCTTGCAGTAGCAGCATCACAAGCACATGAGTGACAGGTCGTGGGACCCTGGGATGGCAGAACTCTCACTCCACAAAAGGAATATTTCAGCTCCTCCAGCTTCCTATGGAATCATCACACAAATGGTCCTTTATTCAGCACATGTTCGTTATAGAGCTGGCTGCCATAGATAGACACATACATGCATAGCTGCATGCGTGCGCTTATATATAGCTATGTCTCCTCCCAAACTAGACTTGCTAACAAGTGAAGAACACTTATGTAACGACTAAATATGATTTGTTCATCATTCTTGCACATGTGCTCTTCAATTCAAATGGTGTCGTCGTTGTAAACCACATCCAAAGGAAAAATTTCTATTTCTGCTTAGGAGGTAATTGTGCAAACATTACCAAAGGCCTATGAAAAATGTTTACTACGATCGAGCAAGTAGTAGAAGCTGAATCCTAAGCTCAACCCTGCACAGACAATACGACTTCTGGCCAGCTCTATTCCTCAACAATAGCATTGAAACAGCAGACTATTTGTGTGGTCTTTCTGAAGCTGCTCACTGTTTAAAGAGTGGAGACACTAACTACCAGAAGTATTTATTGTCTGGGTAGATGCTGACGGTGTCCTCTAGAGGAGTGGAGTTAGTGTAAGATCTGAGTTCCAAAGGCCAAGGCTGAACGAGTAACACTAGCAGAATACTATCATATGGTGGGATAAGGATGCGCCCAAAACCCATACAGGAGGCATCAGAGCATCAATTTCAGCAGCTTCATTTTTAGTAGGGGAAAAAAATCTTCATAGATAATGTGGGAGGAAGCAGCAGGTCATCTGTCCCCTGAAAGTACTTCACCCAGCTGAGCAGTAAATGTTTCCAACACTTCCTGAGAAAAGCAATTCCGTGATCTAATGATGGCTATTGCCAGGAATCTGTTTATTCCTGGTGGTCAGCTGACATGTTTTTCAGATTGGGCTTCATTCTATTACTCTAAGAATTCTGTCTCCTTGGAGCACTCTCAGTTTAGCCCCATCTACCTTTCTTCTCTCCAGTCTCAGAAGGAAAAGGACCCTGGAAAGGCTGGACCGTCAAAAGCACGAATTAACCTTAATGAGGTCATAAATTACCGGGAGTGTTTCCTTCTCTGTGCACACTTGATATTGACTCTTCCATTAGGTGGACAGGGTCCAAAAGGACACAAATTGTTTTATTCATGAGGAAACTGAGGCAGGAAAAGGTTAAGTCATTTGTCCGTGTAAATTCCATGTGAAAGTGGAGATTCTGCTAAGCCGAAAGAACACAATGAAGCGATAAGAGTTCTTCCTTGAAACATTACCTGCCTCCTGACCACGTGTCTCACAAGACATGTTTACTTTGCGACCCTAGGCATAAATACCTTCTCAGCCCAGAGACAAAGTTTTCTAAGCAATTATACCTAAAGTTCCTGGTGGTCATTTGCAAGTCTTACTTCTCTGCTCACCAACTTTTGACTTTCACTCTTTAGCTGTCTTAAAATGCCACTTAGTAAATAACGGATGATCATGCAAGGTGGGTCGCTTGTACCCTGAGTTATGTTTTGGGTTTTCTGCATATTTCTCATTATGGATTTTCCGTTGTGTTTGATTTTAGTTTTGACTAAGTATGTTAGTAATAAGGACTATTTGCAGGCCATTTTAGAACTTGCAAAGGACTCTAAGATGTTCTCTTAGAAGAATCTCTTAGTGCTGAGGTACAGGGAGTCAGTAAACTTCATTACTCTTACTTCAGAGATGAATTAAGAAAGAAGGTATTGCTGTCTTTAGGCCACATAGTTCTGAACCTGAATTTGTGTCTTTTTTATTATTAATTTACCTTTTTGTTTTCCTTATATCCTGATCATGCCCCACTCCTCTCCTCCCAGTCCCACCCTTATAAATCTCTCCCCTATATCCTCTCCCCCTTAGCAGCAGGGCTAAGGTTATCCTTTCCCACTGGGGCAAGAAAATATCATCCTGAGTGTGGTAACCTCAGACCCAGAGAGGTAGGCATGGTCTGTGCTCACTTATAGGTGGACATTAGCCATAAAGTAGAGGATCCCACTCTACAATCCACAGACCAAAAAGATACTAAGTCATAAGGAGCGCCCAAGAGAGGATGTGTGAATTTTACTCAGCAGGGAAAACAAAACAGTCCTCAGAGATAGATAGGAGGGGAGACTGTGCCGTTTGTCTTCACTTCTCTCCTCCTTCCAGCTGTGCTGTGCCCTGTTCAGTGGACTTGATGATCGACTTCAGAAGGTAAGAAACAAGCCCACACTCTGCACCACCTCCATTTCCCCTTGCGGAAGTTGTTCACACTTTAAAGGCTCTGTTGTAATTGTCAGCAGTTTTACACTAAGCAGAGGGTTCTCTCCAAAAAGGGACAAAGAACAAAGCAATGTATCTGGCCCTTCACAGCCATTCGACTGGGCAATAATCTGAGTTGTTTTGCACGCACACACAGTTAGTTGCACAAACAGAGTGCCACGCTGCAACCTGGTTTATTTTACATCTGACATGTTGATGGCTATGGAAATGGACGGTTGTTGGGAAGTGCAGTGCTGGAAGAGAACTCAATTCATTAAAATGACAAGATGCTTCCTCTGTCACAGACTCGGAGTCGCAGACACGGAGATTCAATAGCGAAAAAGCACTGAGAACAAAGGCGGTCTGACTGGTGACTGCAGATTAGTGGGAATGGGAACCTCACCAAGATAAATAGAAGTTACTTTCATGGAGGATGAAATAAAATGCTTGTTTTGTTGGGGAGCTGTGGAAGAAGATATAAAAGTTAAACCTTCTGCAGGCAGAGCTTCAGGAAAAGTAGACTGTGAGACACATTTAATTGATGTGTCGGGAAATGACTGGGAATGAAGCATGCTAGTAAGTCCCGTATAATTTCTTCACATTTTAGATTGGAGATTCGGGAGGGAGTATGAGAGACTCCCCTCCCAGCCCGTCCCAGATACGAGGGGGTTCATAATTTCCAGAGCAGAAACAGAAACTTTCAGTAGTGTTGGCTCTAGAAAGCAGGGTTATATCTGGTCCCTAACTCTCTGCTGTTCTGGTCCCTCTGCTAAGAAGAGAGGTCCTCCTGACACTTCACTTCTGTGATTTAATAGTACACTTGATTTAATAGTACAAGGAAGACATTTGGAATCCTCTATATGGATTGCAATGGGAAATTCCAATTTACAGTTTTATATAGGTTAATGAACAAATAGTTGACAGCAGACTGAAAAGATTGTTAGAGAACAACACCCAGTGTGCCCTTAGAGGGGAGAGTGGAGGCTTCCTTGGGGCCCCCAGCACAGGCTGCTCTTCCTCATTCATGATAAGGACAGTGGAACTTTGATGCCCCTAACATAAGGTGCTATGAGTGTGTGAAATATTTTGCCAGGGCTAAGTTATTAAGCTTCCCTCCTGCTCTGGGAAATTTGAAGGGTGGTATTATTTATCATTTGCACAAATGGAGAAATGGAGGCATCAAGCACTAGCTTCTTTAATGACTTATTACTGGGAAATGAGGCCAAGGAAAAATGGAGGAGAAAAAATGACATTTAGCCCATTAAAATTGATGAGTATATTGTGTCATTTTCTACTGATGCTGTGACTTAAGAATAATAATAAGTAAGGGATTTTTGCATATGTTTGGGGATATGTATGTAATGTCATGGAATGCATTAGTGTCCATAGCAAGAAACTTATGTAAACGGTCAGTTGATTTGAATTCCAAGCCCCAAACAATGTCAGTTGTAGCAGTATCCAGTGATTTTAGGTAAGACAGTAGTAGACACACCTAAACAACAGGAGTAAATTTGGCTTCCCCCTTCACTCTATCTGATACAGAATGAAAGAATAATTCCTAAAGTAGTGTGAAGGACATTCTAAGGCTTTACTTTATACTGGGTTTTGTTAAGGAAGACCTTCAAAATGGTCACTGTTTCTTTCACACACTCAGAACCAAAAAGGCTGTGTAACTGGTCCTTGGATAGCTCTGGCTAGGACCATGGGGACAGATAGCACTTTTGAGAAAAACATCTCTCTCTTGTCTGGGGTCCATTTGGCTGCTGTGTCTATGTAGACAAGGCATGCCTGTGCATGTGCTTACACACATGTATTTACTTGCTGTCACATTCACCTGCATGGTAGGCAAAAGAGTGTGCTGCTATAGGTCCCGAAGTAAGAGCTGTCCTCTTGAAGAAACAAACCCAAGGCAGAGGACAAATGTTTTCTCTAAGAAAATGGGACAATGCAAAAAGATCCCAAAAAGGAAGATATAGCTGGAGATTAGAGCAGAAGCCAGGAATAGAGCAAACAAGGAGGCCATCTGCACTGCTCAGCCACAAGTCATGATGTCTAGAATAACCAATCCCAGGGATACCTCAAACTATTTCCTTCCACCAAGAACACATTTGCTGAACTGTGAAGGAAGCCCAGGGCCTGGCTCAGACTTGCCAGGGAAGCAACCATAAGTGGCATGTCTATGGAGGTAATGATCTCAGGAGTAGAAAAATGTGGCATTGCTCCTGCCCACTCCCACCAGAAATTACAGGCAAGAGAAAGAGGCTGGGCAGAGCTGGGGAATAATGGAGTAGTGTAAGGCAAGATGCACCTGTGAACAGCCTATGGGTAAAAAGAATTAATGCCACTTCTGAGGAATATCCCACCACCCACAGGAATGTACTGCTCAACAGAAGCTGGCAAGAGAATCTGCTTTTTCCCTTTAAATACAACTTGCAGATTTGGGCGTATCATCAGTATCTTTATATGCTATACAGGACATCCTACAGCACTATTTTTTCCCATATTTGATGCAATCCACCGCCTCACTTGAGTCACACTGACTGTGTGGACAGTTTCTCTTACTGCAATGATTGGTGTGTGTGTGTGTGTGTGTGTGTGTGTGTGTGTGTGTGTGTACACATGCATGTTTCCATGCATTGTATATGTTTGTGGGGATGTCCTTGTATACATACCCTTGAGGGCATACACTGATATATGGTGTCTTCTTCAGCAATACTACAACACTCTACTCTATATATTGAAGCAAGGTCTCTCACTGACCTGAATCTACCAGTTTGTCTCCTCGGCTAGTCAGTTTACTCCAGGGTTTTCCTGTCTTCCCTTGGAATGCATTAGGATTTCAGGTGAGCCATCATATCATGTTTATCTGACATCTGTGTGGGTTCTGTTTATCTGAAATCTGGTTCTTATGGTCAATTTATTGGTGCTTGACCCACTGAATCATCTCTCCAGCCATCTGATAAAAATTCATAAAGGTCACAACGGGTGTAACTATCTATGTGCATTTGTTAGTGACCCAGATGTCCTCTGCATAAAGCAGGCTTCAGTACAGATGGGAACTTAACGTCTTAAGATTTAAAAATATATCAGGCTAGACCAACAGGACTGAGCACAGATGTACCTATCTTCTTTCTTCTGTTCATTTACAAAGTGTAACAAAACAATGACATTATGTTTGGGGGGAAATCAAATGTATATATTTACATCAGTGCAGAAATGATCATTCCTAGAGCATTAAGATTAATTAAGATACAGAGATTAAGGTAAGTACTAACTCAGACAGTTTCTCTCATGTAAGCTCAGACTTTGCTACATGTCACTTTCTCTAATCACATGACATGACACACGTCAGAATCTACATGTAATAAATGTTAATTCCTTTTTAAAGATAAAAATCCAATAGTGGGAGATTTATGCAGCTTACTTAAAGAAAGAAAGGATGACACACAAATTGACCAATTCCAAAGTGAAGTATGCTCTCCCCAGCAAATCTGAGTTTGGCCTCAATTCTGCTGCATTACTTAAAGGCAATAAAAATATAATTGCTTATGTCAGAAAGGTTGTATTCAAAAGGACAAAAAGGATACAGGATACAAGGGTTGCCCGGGATGCAGAGAAAAAGAATCCTTATGCATTGTTGCTAGAAATTGAAATTATAATAATTGTTATGGAAAGCACTATGCAAGTGCTTCAAAATTTAAATCTAGAACTGCTATATGACTGAGCAGCCCTGCTTATGTATATGTAACCAAAAGAAAGAAGATCAATATGCTAAATAATATTTGTCTCCTGTGTACAAATCAGACCTGTCCACAATAGCCAAGATGTAAAACTAGCCAAAGTGGATATCGATAAAAAAGAAAGAAGATGTGTTAAGTATACACAGTGGCTACAGGACCATTCTGAGGAATACCTGTTACTCAGAATAAAGATGAGCGAGCTTGCTAAGGCTGTTATAATAAACAAAGTGACCAGGTCCAGAAAGTCAAGAGTGCTCTGTCATACCTAGATCTCAAACACTGATCTACAGGAAGAGAATTGAGTGGTGGTTACTAGGGCCTGGAAGAATGAGGATGTTGGGAAGAAATTAAAGTTGTTCATTAGAAAGATAAACTTGGAGTTCTATTTTACAGCATGTGATTATGGTTAATAATGATATTTCACTTCCTTGAAGATGGTCAAGAATGGACTCTAAATGTTCTCACCACAAAAAAGTGATGAGAACACTAAGGTTTGTGTGTGTAGCCACATTAACCACTGGAGAACGCATGCACATGCCTTCATTCTCCTCCTCCACCTCCTCCTCCTCCCTCTCTCTCCCTCTTTCTCTTCTTCTTCCTCTTCTTTATCTTGTTACTGTTGTAGCCTTACTATCATCAGCTACATATTAGTATAAAAGGCGTCGTGTTCCAGTAAGAATTTGGAAAGCAAGAGTGGGAAAGATGACTCAGTGAGTAAAAGCACTGGCTGCTCTAGCCAAGGACCTGGGTTCAATTCCTGGGTTCAGTACCCCCATGATGGCTCATAGCCATCGATAACTCCAATTCCAGAGGATCCAATGTCCTCTTCTTGTCTGCCGGCATCAAGCTTGGGCAAGATACACAGACATATGTGCAGCCAAAACACTCACACATAAATGAGTAAGTTAAAAAATGATTTTTGAAAAAGTTCTCAAATTTTTATTCTTTGATTGACAGAGTAGAGACAATGCACACATATAAGATGCCTACAAGGAAATACAAACTCTACCAGCTGTGCTATTAAACAGTTCCCAAAATGTGGAAGGCTCAGGTAACAGCCTTATACCTAGTGTTTTAGTTAGGGTTTGCATTGCTATAAAGAGAAACCATGACCAAGGCAACACTTATGAAGGACACTTATTTAATTGGGACTGGCTTACAGGTTCAGAGGTTCTGGCCATTATTATTAAAGCAGGAAGCATGGCAGTGTCCAGGCAGGCATGGCGCTAGAAGAGCTGAAAGCTCTATATCTTGTTCTGAAGGCAAACAGGAAAAGACTGACTCCAGGCAGCTAGGAGCCCACCCCTACAATGACACACTTCTTCCAACGATGCCAAACCTACACCAATAAGACTACAGTGCTAATAGTGCCACTCACTCCCAGAGCCAAGCATATTCAAACCACCACACCTACACAACCCTCTACTGCTATACTGTCTTGTGAATATTAAGCTCACCTCCAGGCTAGGTCTTACCTAGGCAAGAAATAGCCTCCTGACTTCTTTCACAGACAAAAGCCCATTCATGGATTCCCAGGGACAATTTGAAAGTTGAGCCAAGTTTTTATGAAAATTCCATTTATAATACCATGCAATTCTAGCTCATGTTCTTTTATCGAGGTTTCAAAATAAATCAAGCACGCTAGTGGATTTTGATGACATTTCTGAAGATGATCTAGAACCAAGTTAATGATAGGATTTCCTTCATGAAAACCTTTCAAGTTTCTTTCACGGTACAAGATTCCCTGCAGGTGTCCTTACAGAGACATCCCCAGAGCTTTTTGCTCTCCACTACACCCTTCACGGGAGGGAGGCAGTGGAATGAATTGCATACTCCCTCTTTACTACCTGGGGAGAAAATAACCAACCAAGGCATAGCAAGATCATCATCGACCAGTGGGTGGGTAGGGGAATATAACCTTAGAGAAGGGAAAGAAATATTTCCAAACAAGATTTAGGCTAAAGGAAAAAGGGGATGGCACAGAGGAGAGTAAAATGAATAAAGATGATTTAGGGTAAAAAAAAAAAGCCACCACACATTAAATCAAGACCAAAAGTCCAAAATTAACCTGAGACTGAGGTGCGGGAGTTGCAGAGAGGAAAGGCTGATAAAGCTGTTAAAGGGTAAGAAAGGAATGTGGTAGCCAACAAGCAGGGACTATAACAGACAAAATCCAGGAAAATAAAAGGAAGCTATTAGAGGAATTTAACGGCAGTCCACACATGTGCGACTTAGCCTGTGTATCTGCTTAAACATACAGAGGGTTGTTAGATAGAGTGATTCACCCCTCTGTGAATCTTTGGCTCTGTGGTGCTTTCAAAATTGGTAGCTGGAAAAAATAACTAATGACCTTGTCACACTAGACTAGGTGCTGCTTCCACAGATGCCCAGGGTTAAGTTCTGTGCTATTTGCCATTATCAAAGGGGTGTGTCCTTTCAGGGTACGGACCCCCTCCTAAGCTCCTATCTATATTTAATGACTGCAATCAATTAAACCCTTCTTTTTTCCCCTTGACATTTTGTCAATCACGATCGAGGTGGGTATTTTTGCTATTACTATTATCATCATTATTATTTTCCATGATAAACTATCAGAGCCTCACTCCCTTGATAGAAAATCTATCCAGATCCTGGCTGTCAAAATGACATTGCTGATTACCTCAGAGAAACCTGCAGCTCTGTTGAGAGAAAATAATCATTAAATGATCCAAAGGAGTAATTAAGGAAAAAAAATTTCTTTCTTTCTCACCCTCATTTCTTTCATCCTTATTGTTGCCTGAAGGGTGCACTTTGGCCTCAAACTCGTCGGGAATGTTCTCGAACAGACTGTCAGATTGTGCTGCAGAAAAAGCTTCCTCCTGTTTTACCCTCTTAGTCTCGGGAGGAATGGAGGTTGTTACGGCTGATGGGAACAGACAGGGAAGAGCACCAAAAGCTGGGCCTTGTTAGGCAACAGGACACTGAAAGAAACTGCATGAATGAGGCCTTGAGGCAGATTAATGAAAGGAACTGTCTAGGCAGCTTGTTTCCCAGTAAGGAGCCTAGTGTTCACAGTGCTCTGGAAAGTTTCAGGGGAGGTGAGAATTAAAGATGTTCACTTAGACAGTGACCCAAAGTGTAAACAAAGTTGAGAAATCGGGGTATGGCTCAACACACCATTCGGCCTACATAATCAACATAGACCCAACTATCTCCCACACCATGGCCAGAAATGACTTAAGATAAATACCAGCCCAAGTAAATATTGAAGTAGTCTCAGGTCCTAATGGAGTTTTAGCATTGTCTGGTATATAGTCAGTACAAACCTTTAAGAAGACCAAATATTATATTTGAACAAACCCAAAGACAAGGAAAGAGGCACTTTGAAACTCATAAAATCCTTTTTTTTTTTTTTTACAAAACTGGATTATTGTTTGCACTATGGAAAAGAGAAAATTCACCCTACTGATGCCACATGAAAGTGGGAAATATTCTTGAGCCATCTTTTTCTTTGCTAAACTGAAAAGGGAAATGTTCTTGCAAGAAAATCACATCTTTCACCTAGGTTAAGTCCCATGTGAGCCTTAGCTTCTGCTTCTGACGTGTTAATATTGTATCCACTTATATAAATCACTATATTATAGGATTATAGAAGCCCCCCAATATTAGTTCCCACTTGTTCACTTTTCCATTATCTATCCATTTGTTTATCCAGTGAATATTTATTGAGAGCCTTGTCTATCATGAAAACTATTGTGGGTGCTGCCATCTTTTATAAACAGGGAAGATACTTGTTGGTGCTTTCGTGGAAGAGCTGTACTGTACTAGACTCGCAAGCACCAAGGACCACAGTGATCTAGGCACCATGTCACTGAAAATGACGATTGGATTTTGGACTTAGGAACATACATGCAAACTTGGGCTCCTCCATGTCATGGTAAGCACCTTACCACAAGCCAAGTCCAAACTAAGACTAATGCAAAACAGAAAAAAGAAAATCACAGTGGTTTCACAGAGGTTGGAAATAGACTTTCCTTAACAACTAGTCTTCCCAGAAATCTTCAGTCTTCGAAACCCTCATAGAAAACAGACCCAGAAAGTGGGGCACAGTGATAGCAGACATCTTGACTTCTAAAGCACAGCCTCTGGAGCCTGCTAGCCACTTCTCAGAGTAAGCCCTGTAAGATCTGAGTTCAGGGACATCACATTCTGTCTCTTTAACACTGTCAGTCAGGCTACATGGGAAACATCATTACTCAGGATTTCACCTTGCAAACAAATAGCTCTGAACTGCAGCCAGAGGCAACGGAATCTCTCAAAGACATTATCTGGAAATAGTCAGTGGACGGCACCTCCAGGCCCATTAATCATCCTCACGCTTACAGTTCTTCTTAATGGCTTTATGGTTTATCCTTTGAACGCCAACAAAGAGTATGATTTTTTTTCCTGGCTTATTCTATTAAACAGAAATCAATATCTAATATAAATGTGCCGACTGTAGTATGTTGGGAAAGGCCAGGAATGAGTGAATATACCAGTTTTATCTCACCTTGCCCAGAATGGGATGTGGCCACTGAAAAGGAGAAGAATAATACATCCGGCAATTTCTACCGAGTCAAGGCACAAATACTTCAGGAAGGGATGATTTGCCTGGATGTGGTTTTTCTTTTACAAGACAGGTAGGGGAGGAGAGGAGCTGGCAATCATGGATTGTCAGAGGAAACAAAACAATGTTTAATTTTTCTCCAGGGAGTGATATTGGATACAGATTCAGGACAGGCAGTGGTTGTTCTAGTGGGAGAGGAAAAGCCAAAGCTTTGCTCAGATGCTCTGATGATCACACGCAAGGGAAGGTAGTCACAGACTCAATCACATCTCAGCATGCCAAGAGGCAGCCGTGGCCTCTTAACAATGAAATATGTCCCACAAAGTGAGAAGCGGCAGCTACATTCTTCAGAGGAAGATGTGCAAAATGGGAGATCCATCTCTTCCAACCTGCAGAGGTTTGAACCGTTCACATCTGAAATTCACATTAGCACTTGTGATACCAGTCACTGGTAGGAACTATAGACACTGGAATATGTGAGGGTAAGTGTGTGTGTGTGTGTGTGTGTGTGTGTGTGTGTGTGTGTGTGTGTGTGTTCATGCACAAAAAATGGTTTTTCTTAAATGCTGGTGTACTGAATGAGAGTAGAAGAGAATGAGTGGTCCTAAAACTATAAAGAATTAAATCTTTGTATCAAATAATTGAACTTGGCCATGTGGCGTGTACACTGGAAGCTAGCTCTGTAACCAGTGAGCTATGTTAACCTAAGGAGTTCACCTGACTTTGCCATGATTTCCTCTTTATTTGCCATAAACAGAAGCAATAGTTGTTCTCCTTACTTATTGAGCTTGTTCTCAGTGTATTAATTGATATTATGTGGTACATTGAAATCTGAGACCATAAGATTGTGTTCCTTCTGAAGCATCACCTGGCTGGAGACCATGGTTCTGTGGGAAGCTGGCTGGCAGGGGGATACAACCCATCTTCTTTAGCATACGCAAGGCACATCTGCCAGGATACTTACAAATACTCCATGCTATCCATGGATACTTTCCTTGCCCAGCCTCAATTCTGGGGTATACCAAAGCAACTTTTCTTCCAGAAGATTGAAGACCAAACCTAGCATTGTTTGGTGACAAATATATCTGTGTACTCATAGGAGCCTCACCTAGAAACTCCCCAGTTCTAACTTTCATGTTTCCTCACATTATTATTTCTGAAAAAATGTGAATAATGACATTAACATCTAGACCATTTTACTAGAATGCTGAGAGTCATTTTCTCAAGATGGCTGATGTGATGCTCAATTTTCAGTGTGCCATAGCATGCCCATACTTGGTTTAACATCGTCCTGTGACGCTAGAGCTACTACGTAACCAACAGCTCTCCTGGGTCTCCAACTTACTCAGAGCAAGATATAGGTAATGCATAGCTGCTTTAATCATATGACACACCTTCTTATTCTCTCTCTCTCTCTCTCTCTCTCTCTCTCTCTCTCTCTCTGAACACACTCTCTCTGTCTCTTTCTCTGTCTCTTTCTCTGTCTCTTTCTCTGTCTCTCTCTGTCTCTCTGTCTCTCTCTGTCTCTGTCTCTCTCTCTCTCTCTCTCTCTCTCTCACACACACACACACACACACACACACTCACACATTCCCATCCAGGAAAAGAATAGATAGACAAGTAAATATATAGATGGATGGATGGATGGATGGATGGATGGATGGATGGAAGGGATGGATGGATGGATGGATGGATGGATGGATGGATGGAAAGGATGGGTGGATGGATGGATGGATGGATGGATGGATGGATAGATTGATGGAAGGATGGATGGATGGATGGAAAGATGGATGGATGGATGGATGGATGGATGGATGGATGGATGGATGGATGGATAGATTGATGGAAGGATGGATGGATGGAAGGATGGATGGATGGATGGATGATGGATGGATGGATGGAAGTAAGTACATACCTACATGCATACATTTTTTTCTCTAGAGAGACCTATATCTTACTGTGGCTTTTCCTACTTTTGCTGTATCAGGGAGCAGTAGGAATTGAACTTAGGGTGTTATGATAACTCGGCCGGCACTCTACTGCTGAAACACATACTGACTCCCATGCATTTACATAAACACACGTACAGAGAAATAGCCAGTGTATTAGGTATATAGGTAAGATATGGATAGATGATAGCTAGATCAAGCAGCATACAGAAAGGAAGAGAAAGCAAGTGAGATCAACTGGGTGCTGTCTCTAGAGAACCCTGACTAGTTCATCTTGGAACAACAATGGTGGAACATCAATTTCAGGTCTGGAAAGAGCAATCATCCTCTCCCAATAGTGAAAAGTGCAGCAAGGAACATGAGTAGAATTGAAGAATCTGATCATAGAGGACTTCACATCTCATCTGCAGATTCAGAGAAAATACAATTTCATCTAAGGCTCCCAGGTGGGCTGAGCAGCCCATGCACTCGCCTGGAATCGCTTCAGAATGCAGGTGATAGGTGGTGTCAGCAGAACCATTTCAACACACCCACTTCGTATGACTCAGTGGGAGAACGTCTGTTTAAATGAAATTAATGTGAGTAGGCTCTTTTCCTTGGAGACAGAGTCTAAAACAATGCAAATTGAACCCCTCTGTGTTTTAAATCTATTCCATGGATAGATACCTGGGAAACATCTATTCTATGAAATACATGGTATTCAGCACCTATATGAAAGTGTATTCCTTTTGTTTCGCTGTGTGTGTCTGTGTGTGTGTGTGTGTGTGTGTGTGTGTGTGTGTGTGTGTGTGTGTGTGTATTCCACTGCTGTCTATGCATAATTGGTAAAGTGTTGAAAATGCGAAGCCTGTAATACAAAGCCCTGGAGGAAGCAGAGGGACAGTGAGGCAGACGTACTGGAATTCAGGGGATGCAAACCACGCTAAGCTGCCCACCTCAGAGGACTCCAGAAGTTACCCAGTTAAAGGCTGGCAGAGTCTTCCGAGTTTCTGCGCATTGCCCAAGTCAGATGAGGCCTTATCGGAAAGGGTGATTTAAAGCCGAAGGCAGCGTTGACGAGTTATTAGTAGCAGCCCATGAACCAAATTACATTTTGCAAGAATTAAAGTGGGAGAGGGGACTTCTTCTTCCAGAGTGACAGGTTCATGATAAAAAATATGATGAGTGAGAATAACAAACCTGAATGCAAAGTTATACTGAGCAACTTTCACAGCCCTCCTTCCCTAGCGAGGCCTCAAGGCAACTCCAAGGACAGCTCTCCTCAGAAAGAGAGGAAAGAATCCAGTGTAAGCCAAGCCCAGGAGCAGAAAACAGTGTTTTCCTCTAATTATATGTAAGATGAAAATGGGACATTGTCACAAACCCTATGGGGCAAACACACCGATACACTGTGACAGTAAGTTCTTCTTAGGATGACATAGGAATTGGGGTCTTTTGAACCCCATTTCACAGACTCATTCAGACTAGAAACATCCAGTCAGGCTTCATGTCTGCAGAGTTGCCCCTCTGCTAGTCTGCCAAGGAATAGCCCAGCTGTACTCTATCACCTAAACCCCTTCCTTTACTTCAAATCCTCCCAATGACTCCTATCTTGTTCCCCAACATCACATTTTCGTTTCTCATCATCTCTCTTCTTTCTCCTTCATTTGTAAAGTGGCCAGCAGAAACCTAAAATTAAGTAACTAAAAGGGGCCTGTTTATATGCATCTCCAAAAGAAACCTTACAAGACTCCTTTGATGCCTTTGATGGTGTGTATCTGTTGTTGAAACCCATACAATGTAATGTGTGAGTGCCTGTAAATCTCTTCTGGCTTGCAAACCCAGTGGGCCATGTCTTTTGATTAAGATGGTATCTTATTTTCCTTCATTGTAATACCACAGAGATATTCTGAAAACATCTTAGTTGACTGTGACAGTAATGGAGAAGCCCAGGGATTAATCTGAATCAAGCGACAACAATATAGATGTTGGAGACAGAATTGAGAATCCTGGCTTGTCTCTTACACATCTCAGCCTTAGGTAAGACCATGGAATGTAAAATACTGTTAGTTCATTTTACAAAAAAAAAAAAAAGTCAATTAAAATGTAGGAAATAAAGTGAGTACCCAAAAGGAAATGTGATTTTGGAAATGAACTGGTTAGGCATTTACAGTAATTACTAGAGATTACCACCAAATTACTAACCAAATTACTGGCAGAATGGTCATATTATTCTACTCCTTATAATAATGCTGCATACCAATTTCAAGTAATTGTCCATAATTTCCCTGACGGAGTCCAATGAGTAATTTGAAACTGATCCCCACCCAGGGTCCCCGTATCTCTTTCCCTCCCTCTGCAACAGAGTTTGATATTGCTTTAACCTGAAGACACCACTCTCAGCTGTTACTATCCCTTCCCAGTCTCTTGCTACTTAGGTTAGAAATGAAAGACAACGCTAAAAACATCATTGTTGTGAGCCTGACCTTAGAACTATGATATAGATTCATGTGACACAATTTGAAAGTGGCTCAAATAAGTTGTCCTTTCCGATCTAGAGTCATGAGGGTAATGCCACCACATACAGACAGTGTCGATAAAAGGCTGGGAAGTAATTCACTTGACCCACTTAGACTTGTGAGAAAAGACTTCTGGCCCTGGAGAATGTGGAGAGATATACAATGGAATGAAGGAGTGTTCCAGATGTGGTTTCCAGAGGCAAAGGCTCAATTGGTGCCTGATGTCTGAAATGTTTCTTAGGTTATTCAGTGGGCTTAGGGCTTAGGGTTAGCCTACTAGAGCTCTATAGAGAAAATACCCATCATGGCTGTCTTCCTCAAGAGCGACACAGCCAGGATATGATACTTCTGTCTCAAATGTTCACTGGCATAAGCTTCCCTGGTAAGGATGCTTAGGAAGCCAACAAGGAGGTGACTCCACGGCCAGACAGGGCACTGAAGGGAGCTGATCAAGGGTCTGAACAATAGTACATTTCTGTAAATCCATGCTCAGGTAAGGGGTCCATCTAATGAGAGTGCACTTTAGAGATTTAGGCCCACTCTTTATGAGCCTAAGGGATTGGAAAAATCCCAAATTAAAGCAAAGAAAACGAAAAAAAGAAACGAAAAGAAAGCCATCACCAGAAAGCAAGAAGCAAACGGCCGGACCAGCTTTTATCATAAAGGATACACCAGTGATTGGGAAACTGTTGTTGTCTTTTCAAATCAGCCTAAACTGGATTTTCAAATTAGCAGCCCCAACTGTGGCTGCACAGTTGCCTGCATTTGTCGTGCTGAAAAGTTGTGTTCACAGATAAGAGAGAATCATCTAACATAAGGCTACCGCGTTTCCCCCTTCTCCAAATCTGGGAAATGTGGCTGATTTGCATATTTAGCATACATTTGCATTCTGTGTTCAATAGCCCCTAACTCTAATTATGTAAAATAAGATAAATTAGTACATTTCACTGCCATTGGATTCTAGCCCTGCAGTTGGGGGCTATGGAGACTTAACCCAACATTTTCCTCCTTTTTGGGACCAACAGTCACTCGATGTTTAGGCTGGGGACAATTCCCCTTATGTCCCAGTGTGAAGGGAGAAAGCAAGAAAAAGAAAGGCCTGTTATGTCTCCAAAGAGGGTTTTGAATTTCCTAGTCCAGGAAATACAATGCAAATGCCAACTTGATTCATAGTAAACAACCTCCCCCTCAAAATAAACCCCAAACCTTGTAGATACTTTTAATAAATATGAAGCAAAGTACTGTCAAATGAAACAAAAAGTGGCCCAAATCCAAATTCAGGCTTCAGCCTTTTGAAGCAGCTAAATTCATCTAAGGATGGAAGTGAACAGGCTTGCAAGAAAGAAAGGAGCCCAGAAGAGTGGAGATAAATGGCAGGAGGTGGTCCTTGCTTCCCAGTCCTTCACTGTGTCCATGTAACCCACTGGTACTTTGTTGGAAACAGAAGCACAGTTAGTCCTTCTTTAGGAAAAGCATAGTTCAGAAAATAAGAAAGGAAGGGACAAGCAAAAGACATCACTGGCTTTTATGAGGTGCCAACTAGATTTTAACATTTGGTGTCAATTTTTCATTTTTTTTATTTAATTTCATAACGTCTTTATAAGATGAAGAATGCAATTTGCAACTGATAATATTTCAAACCAGTGAGGATTTGCACATTGCCCAAGTTCTCAGGGCTCAGAAATTGAAGAGCCCATACTGAATCCTCGACCTACTGTGCTCCAGAGCCTGCTTTTCCTCTCAACACTGCCTCCTGTGCTCTGATGATAAACAGCAGGTTACATCTTAGGTACAGCAAGTTTGAACTGATAGTAGTTCATCCCATAGCAACTGTCAAGGGAGCAGACACACATAATAAGATCATAGACCTAGAAGGAATTTTAAAAATTATATAATCACAGAACCAAAGTTATAAAAAAAGAGATTAATGCCACAGGTACTCATCTGGGAGAAATTCACCGGTCAGAAAGTGAATGAAATTGTGTATTAAGAGGCTAAGGACTTCAGATATGTCTACCCTGTAGAGCTGGGAAACTCAGAGATCGTATGGATGGGATAGTACAGATGATTCCTGAAAAGCAAAGAATAGAGCCAGGCACCTCCCCCATCAGGAATAGAGCCAGAACAGGTGGGAATCAGAATTCTGAACATCTTCAAGAAGTCAAAAAAGACAGGCAATTGTCTATGCTTGTTTCTGACATGCTGGTTGCCTCAGAGAGATCTTGTCAAAGAAATAAAGAAAATGATTCAAGAAGTCAAATACCAAGGGTGAGAACAATTGCTTGGTTCTTTTTTATTTGACAAGGTTTTGGAAAATAAAATACAATTGAAGAGGAAACATGTAAAGTGGGAATTGTGCAAAGATTTACCTGGATTGTAGTTTACTGTTGTTAAAAGGGGTACCACAAGTTATGAAATAGCATAGGATTTTCCACTGAGATGTAAACTGTTAATTACATATAAATTTAGAGCAATCTGTCTCAATTTATGCAAGATTCTAACAGTAGCTTTTTACTGGGACTGTAATATTTGTAATTATAACATAACAAATTTACTTCTACTCAAATATACAAGCAGGGATACTCAAAGTTACTATTTCACAGAACTGGAAATTGATTGTTCAGACTCAATTTCAGGGGGAAAAACCCTAAACTATAGGTTTCAATATAAAGAACCCTTCCACCTTGGACACAGTCTGAGTTGTGCCAATCTGATCCTAACTAAGCATTGGCAAAAGAACATTGAAGAACCAAGAGTATCCGAGCAGGCCAAATCCCTCTCTGCTGTTCCTTGGGTGCAGTAAATGTATCTTCCCCAACACTAGACTACCTCTTCTTCACCAGTCCCTCCCGCCATATAATTTAACCTGCCAATGAGGCACAAATGCACCCTACCACCAAAGGCTGTGAATTTCCCTGAGATCTGAGACATAAGATCTCTTCCTAAATGAACTGTGACATTATCTGCAGTGCACCGTGGTGCATGCTACTTGCAAAAGATGTCTAGAATCTGCGGAGTGGTGATGTCTATGTTTTCCTGAGAGGCAAAAGACAATGAGAATCTCCACTAGAAAAGAGCGGGTGCACGCAATAACCTAAAACCACATCTTGCTAATTAACTACTCTCTTTGGGTGACTGAGTTAATTTCTGCCCGTGGTTAAACATGCTGTTTGTATTGCTTTGGTTGAGGGTCAAGGCATACAGAAAGAAACTACAATTAATGTCCTAATAATGTCATCTGCTTTACATGACATCACATTCAGTGTTATTTTTCACACTATATAGGACTGAGCTGTACAGAAAACAAAGTTGTGTGAGTTGTATAAAGGCTTTCTCAAGTATTAAAAATATAAATTGTTTTTATTGTCTTTGTGTTGAAATTAAAAATAGACATTTTTAGTTTGTATCTTCAATAAGTAATTGCTTTTCCCTTGGAGATAATGAATGGGACTTTCATTGTCTTAAAATTTTGGAAGCATTAATGTCAAGACAATATATACTCCTGGTTAAAAAAGAAAATTAAACAGCAGAAAATGAGTGGTGTGGAAAACCAATCCCACATGACACTTAGTTGTCCCTACTCTGGCCTCTCATTCCCTGGCCGAGAATTAAAAATCTCATAGTTTCTTCTATATCTTTTCTAAATGTCTTTTGTGTCTATATATTCCTAAAGGCAGAAACATAGGCACATACACAAACAAACAAAATTCCCTTCTTTACACAAATACAAATATACTATATGTGCCACTTTCTGGCTAGCCTTTTCTGTCTACCAATGTGTCTTAAATATTGATCCTTTTGAATTTATTTTTATTTTTGAAATTAAGATATAATTTTATCATTATTTTATCTGCCTTTGTGTCCTCCAACCTTTTCCATGTACCCTTGTCCCTTGTTCTCTCTCAAATCTATAAATCATGGCCTCTTTTTCTTTAATTATTGTTTCTAAATACACAAATACCTTCGCTCAGTTTGCATAGTATTACTTGTATGTATCTGATTTCACACATCTGTACAAAATGTAAATATTGGTCCGTAAGAATTATATGACTCCTATAAGAGTTCACATTATTCTATTGTATTGGCTACCATAATCAGCCTCATATTGCTATGGCTTTATATTTCTTATTATTTATAAAAGTCAATCATTTTCCATATGTGATAGTCCAGGCCAGCATCCAGAAGGCAGAGGAAGGAGGATCTCTGTGAATTTGAAGTCAGCCTGCTTTACACAACAAAGTCCAGTTCGGCCAGGGCTTCATAGTGAGATCCTGTATCAAACATGTTTATATATATATTTGTTATATATAAATATAACAAATACTGTGAAGTTTTATTTTATTATGAACATTAACCATTACATAGTTGTCTGTTGCCATATAACAACACTTCTAACATAGAGACTTAACAACAGCTCTATTACAGACATATTTATACAAAAAAAATCTGGAAAACTATGTGTTAACTCTGGATCATGGAAGGAGCCAAGGATTTATTGAAAGTGGGGTGACTTGCACCTGCTCGTGATGTGCACTGCTCCATCTTGGAGGGTTCAAATGTCTCAGTGAATAGGATGCCATGGTGGGCATGACCAGATACAAGATGCTATCCACACTGACTTTTCTGACTTCTCAGCAGAGACGATGGACAAAACTGAATCCCTCTGGAGACCTTCTAGTAGTATGGTGGTCTGTGGACAGAAGAGTCCCTTCCAAGTCAGTATTTCCTCCAGATGATGCCCCTCCCTGACAGGGCTTAGCTTCAGAATCTTCTCCACATCACTTCTCATAAAACCAGACCAGTTTCACAAAGAAGGAAAAGTTTTGGAGAGGGCTTGACAAGATCATCTTGGCAAGGTCAGCATGGGAAGGAAGGGCGATATCTTTTTGGCATATTTGGAAAGTTAATCTGCCACGATTGCTCTCAAAGATTGTGTGTCTCTATTATGCTGGTTGTTACAGATACGCTACTTTTGAGATGGTCTTGTGTTTGTCCATGTGCTTACCAAGGTGTGGTCAAAGCTATCTTGGAGAATAAAAGCAGAACACTTCCATGACAAGAGCATGGGCACCAACAATGAATGGACAGGTTCTCAGCATGGGGTGTTTCTACCAGTTGAAGAAGTAGACTAAACTAAGTTGGCCTAAGCCTCATCCTCTGTTACAGTTTCTAACCTTCTAAGACTCTCCTGAACATTTATTGCATCTTCCAGATCGCTCTTTTAAGGAAGAATGGAAGAAAAATAGAGGGCAAGCCCAGTTTTCCAGTCTTTTTTCATTCTCTCAAAGAACCGCGCAGGTATCAAGAGTCACAATGCCTTTCACCCAGCCAGGAATATAGCTTCAGCACTTCCTCCAATTAGCTGGGTAAGATAACAAAAGATAACAAAAACCTCACACTGCAATTAATTTTCAATTATGATCACTTTTCCTTCAAAGGATTGAGATGCGAGAGAATCAGGTAGCAGTGGGTCTGGCAAGAATTGCTTTCCAACTGCAGAAAAATGTCACAGACATAAGGGACTGCTATTTTAAAGTCCCGATGTTCACACAGCAGCACCTCTGCTATATTTTCTACTATGCTTAGGTTTGTTACATGTTCTGCTTAAGTTGTATCTTGTGGAATACATTTCCAGTCCCAGAAATAATTTCTCACAAGAATTATATTTAGTAAGTCAATCAGGAGCCAGCCTTATACCAGCTTGGGTCCCAGTGTTTCCAAGATCAGAATGGAAGGCTCCTTCCCTCTTCTGCTGGGATCTGGGGAGATACAAAGACTAAATCTTTGGCTAGTACCACCAGGGAAAATTTACTAGGGAAGAAACCAGGGTAGAGGATGCACCTCGTCCTGCAGTGACTTGATATTCAGGGTGAGATGATACCCAGGGGGTCTTTGCTCTTTCTTCTAGGAAGGGAAGGAAGGGGGTGTAGGGGAGGAGCTAAGGGAGGGAGGAGTTGAAAAGAGGGAGTAGATACTGGGTTGTAAAGTGAATAAATAATTTTTTTAAAGAGTGAGGAATGGACAAGGAGAAGGAAAGTGAAGGAGCTGTGTGGTTTTCTATGTGACTAAGATCTGGACAGACTGTCCACAAATCCAAATGAACACAGACAAGCCAGACAACAGGGCTTCAGGACAGATGGACCACTAGTCAGCTTTCTTCTTTTCTTCTCTAGTATACATTTAGGATGTTAGTCAGACTAGCTGGAATGGATAATATTCCCTACAGACCAGAGTCTGGATCCCGCATCTAGTGTATGACAGAAAGAAGCACAGCCATGCCTTCTGCATGCCTGGAGATGGATGGCCAGTGAGAAGACTGGAGAATCCTCTGTGTGTGCCTTACTTTCATTTATTTCATGCTTCTCCCTTCCCCTTCTACACACACACACACACACACACACACACACACACACACACACACACTGCCATCCTCAGAAGGCAGAAGGGAAAGGAAATGTCATTTCTCTGGAGAGGTAACAGAAGGTTACTTGCTTCAGAAAAAGGCTGTCTTAAATAAATGAAAGTTGTCCGTGCTGTTCCTTTGTTTGTTTGGTGTTCCCTTTTTTTTGACACCTTCTCGGTCACCCCATAAATCACCAAGAATCACCTTAGCAATCCCTGAGTTTGTAGGAGTCCCTTGCTTATGTGCAAAAGCATAAGAATGGGCCAAGGCAAACATCTCTAATGTCTTCTCTCGAAACCAAAATGCATTTTAATAATTTAAAGCTGCAGTTCTTTCAGTCACTCAATAAATTATTCACAAATTTTACAATAAAAAGGAAAAGAAAGAACTCTGTTCCCTTTACAAGCTCTGGAACATTAAATCACGTCAGAAGAGATGAAAAGGACAAATCAACCTGAAACTCCTCAAAATCATACATTTTACTTCTTTATCTGAGCATGGTACCACAGTTTATTGGATACACAGTTTATTGACAGGGAGAGATTGTTTTTACTGGACTTGTGCCCAAGCATAAAAGGAGCGAATTGGTGGCTTTCTAATACTATGTAGAGAGCATGTTGTTAGCATCAGGACAGCAATGTTAACTGCCATTAGAAAGATATCCTCAAGGAAAGTCAGAAAGAAAGAAAGAAAGAAAGAAAGAAAGAAAGAAAGAAAGAAAGAAAGAAAGAAAGAGAGAGAGAGAAGGAAGGAAGGAAGAAATGCAGACAGACAAACAGGGAGAGAGGGAGGGAGGGGAGAGAGAGAAAAGGGAGGGAGGGGGTAGGGGGTAGGGGAGGAGAAGGGAGGGAGGGGGGGGAGGGGGGAGGGAGAGGGAGAGGGAGAGAGAGAGAGGGGAGAGGGAGAGGGAGAGGAGAGAAGGAGAGAGAGGGGAAGGAAGAAATGGAGACAGAGAGGGAGGGAAGAGAGAGAGGGAGGGAGGGGGAGAGAGAGAGAGAAGAGAGAGGGAGAGAGAGAGAGGATGAAGAAGAGGAGGAGGAGGAGGGGAGAGGGGAGAGAGGGGAGAGGGGAGAGGAGAGGGGAGGGGAGGGGATGGAGAGGACAGGAGAGAGAGAGAGAGAGAGAGAGAGAGAGAGAGAGAGAGAGAGAGAGAGAGAAAGAGAGAGAGCTGTTCAGCTCAAGACAAATCAAGAGAATTCTGGGCAAGGGAAGAGGTTGCAATAATGACTGACCCTTCTGTTCTTATGTCCTAATTGAGCACAGTCAAGTACTAAGAAGTTATCATTTCATATAACCCCCAGGTGTGTAAGAAGCAAGGACGGCAAGACCCATAGAATAGAGACTCTTCCTCCACAGACTTTTACACCCTTCATCCTGTAGGAGAAGAATTGATTCTCCAACACGCTCACCATATAGCTGAGGAGTGTGGTATATTTACAACCATCCCTCATTTCATGAGAGAAACATAATCATGGGAAGGTTAAGTAAGAAGTATTGAAGGACAGGGCAGAGCTGATTTATTTTGGCCATTAATATTATTGCAATTAATACCTCTGTCCCCAATATCTTACCTTCCAACTAATGCCACAATCTTTTAGTTCTACAGGAGCTGAGAACCATGGCGGTTGTGTGGGAAGAACTGATTGGGGTGTCACTTATCATTGGTGATGAGCCTAAAGCTTACCTGGCTAAACACTGCCCATTCCAAACAGCATTGGTTTTGTACTTGGAAGATCCCAATAAGGGGTCTTCATAAATAAGGAAAGGATCCAAAACTGCAGACATATATCAAAAGTTTGATTTATCCTGTGCAAAAACAAATGCAGGTACTGGTGAATTGCTGCTATTTCAATGGACAGAAACGAACTGCATTTTTAATTTAATGGCCACATCTGAGATAATTTCCTATTTTAGGTGGAGGAGTCTGGGCGAGGCTTTGATCCTCATTAACAAGATAGCATTTTAATCTCTGAGGAATTTGTAGTTCTTTGCTACTTTCTTCTCTTTTCCATTAGTGAGCTGGAGGTTTTTAATGCCTCCAATGTCTATTTTCGTGGACTTTCTGAGGTCAGGTATATTGTGAGGCATCTAGGTGCTGGATAAGGCATTTTATCTTGGGCTTCAAAGGAGTTGTAAAACTTAGCAGTATCTCTGCTGATCACACCTTTCCTCACCCTCCAATCTTCTGCTCAGTTTCCAGGGGAGCTAAAGTTACAAAACAGACAACCTCTTAGAAACCCAGAAGTCTTTCATTTTAATTCAGCAAGATAGGTACAGACCTCCATGTCCGTGTGTGGAGATCAGAGAAGCAGAAAGGGAAAACCGTTGCGTTTCTGGAGCATGCTCTTTATTTATTTATACAGACAACTCTTTACCCAAAAGGATTTAAAGGGGGATGCAAGGATGCATACAAAACAGAATGATACACTAAAAATAGGAAAGAAAAGAGACCAGAGGAAAAGAACCCGGACTCCAGTCAATCTGGATGATCTCCACATGGCCCTAATAACCTTCCCATCTTCTTCCCTATCTCAAGTCTGTCACACCCTGAGGTTTGCAGCATGACTGTAACTTGCTTTTGTTCTAGCTATCAGGAGCATACAATTTACAATGGAAAAATCTGGATTATTTGCCTTAAAAGAAGTCAGTATTTACCATTTAAAACATTTATTCTGGGTAGGTAATTTGAGGTGTCAACTGGTCACTTTCTTTAGAGCAACCCACACCTACTTGAGCTTCTTCCAAGTGTCTTGTTTTCTTGGCTTCATGATCTACTTCATCCGTGCTCATCTTTGCATCTGAGCAGCACATCTGAGGATACTCCCCTGATGCTTCAGCCGTGGTTCAGCACCTCCCTGGGGAGACAGTCCTTACACTTTCCCAAGTAACTGTGCATTGCTTTTCTTAAAATCCTGTTTGAGACGGAGCTTGTCCACATACAAATGATCACTCGAACAAAGAGAGGAAACAAAGAGTTACCTTCGTCTCTCTTAGTACCTGTTACCTAGGTGATTCTGGTCCATAGAAGTTCTCTTAACATGCAGATGCTTCCGCTCTCATGACCCTCTGAGAATCTGTTCTTTGTCTCTGTTTGCCCCGTCTAAATTTGATGCATTAACTAGAGTTCTTCTTTCTCTCTGAGGCTTCTGGACCTACCTTCCTCAAGAATCTGCTACATCAAGTTAACTCTGTCAGCTTCGTGTCCTCTGCCTTTTGTCCATTATCGTTTAAGAATCCTACATGAATGGAACACTGAATATTAAAACATGAGCTTTTAGACTTTTCTCCATCTTTTCTTAAGGCCTTTTGTTCTCAGATAGTGATCTAGGAAGATCTATCATTGTGTTGGGTAGGAATGCATTATAATGACACCAGAGGGCTCCCAAAAAATCAGAAGCAAATAAACTACAAAAGCAGAAAATTCCACCTAAAATGACAAGAGTTAACCCCTTCTTTTCTACAGACTGGAGAAATAAGAACTGAATCAGACTTCTTACAGAGTATTTGGGGTGTTTACCTAAGAGGAAAAAAAGGTATTCTGAATGGGAACAGAGGATGGGCATGTCAAACATTGAGAGAAATGCAGTGAAATGCATTGGTATATATTATATAAAGAGAGAGACCTCTTTGGTTTTCAAGGTAAATATTCATTTGCTTCCCAGCGATAGCTAATTTTGCTTCTTCGGGCTGTTGTTTAATTACGCTAGCTGGCTGTAATGCAGAGGCAGGCCATGAACTCAGAAACCGGAAGGATGCACTTGATTTGGGTTTGGTTCAGATTTTGGGCATTCTTGCAAAACAAAGTCTTTCCCAGAGCTGATGCCACATGCTTAGGACTTTCTGAGATTTTTTAAAGGTCTCTTTGCCACAGTCCCTACTCTCTCATATTCCATCAGCATTTTCTCCTCTGCCTTCAGTCTCTCTCCCTTCTACCTGGCCACTCTTCTTCAGAAGACCAACCCTCTCAGCTTGTTATTGGATGCGTCTGGATCTTTAGGTTTTAGGAGTAGTGATTCATTCGGAAGCTCTATTGGATAAGGTCTTCAGACATATTTCAGTGTGGCTCATCCCCACAATCTCTGACTACAATTCAGAAAATGTACATTTGCTTCCAACACTCCCCACTCAGTTTCAACACACTCTACTCACTGTTGGCACTACGACCTCTATAAGGTTACTACCAGAGTTTGGTTTAATTCCATAAGGTCATTGAGGTCAGTACGTGGCCTCTTCTGTGGTTTCTTCCTCTGGGAGCTCTCTGTTTATTCTTCATTCTCCAGATAGAACTATGATCTCACTGGTTTGTGCTACTATCCAAAACCCATCTCTAGGTTTTTCTCCTGTTACAGTCCCAGTGGGCAGCTCAGTGCATGACATTCAAGGGAAACTAAATAAAACATCTGTTAAGTAGCAAAACCCTCATGAAGATGAATGGCCAATGACTAGCATGCTGTCATCTTAAACTAAACCATTGAAAAACTGTTCTGAGTCTCTGAACCTCAGTTCCCTAAAGCACAGAATAAGGAAAGAACATTACAGAGCTGCCTGGAGGGTTAGATCAAATAAAGTATTCACGTAGTTGGTCACACAACACATTCAGTAATGGTAGATTAGCTTTCCTCATCTCTATATGATACTTATACACCATACCCTAGATCTGAATGGTAAAACATAATTACAAATGGATGTGTTTGTGCTGGAGAGATGGCTCAGAGATTTACTGGCTGTTTTTGCAGAATACCTGGGCTTGGTTCCCGGCATCCACTTGGGGTGGCTCAAGGTCTCTTGTAACTCCAGCTCCCAGAGATCCAGCACTCTTTTATGGTCTCTACAGATGTGCTGCTCATAGAGGCAAGCAGGCACATATACATAAAAATAAATATGCCTAAAAATGAATTACCACTAACTAAAGATGATGATGACATTTTGGGGGATACAAATGGCCCTTGCTAACAATGTCCCTTAAGGAAGCATTTTGTTCCCAGGGTACCCTTCTCCTTGACAGATGCCACACACCCTAGGTATCTCTCCTTGAATTTCTATTTCTGACAATGGAAGAGTTGTCAGAGCAGTGAAAGCGAAAAGGTAAAGACAAGTGAAAGAAAGAGAAACTGCTTCCAAGAGTGGCAAGGAGATTATTCAAATGCACTTGATTTACACGTGACAGATGTGTTCCTGAAAAATATATGTAAACCGAATCATACTTTGAGTCACAAGGGAATCTTGGCATTTAAAGGAATTCTCTATTGAAGCCTTTCAGAACAAGAGCGGCCAATAGGATGAGCAACCTCACATAGTTTCTGTGGTGTGGGATTATGTAAGCTCTTCTCTCTCCAGGTTGAGGGAAATTTATGTATGTTTTATGTAAATGAAGATAATTGCAAATGTTAATTTCTGGTGGAAAACCATCCAGTGGAAGACCAAATGAGAGGAAATACAGCAAAGGCAGAGCTCATGGTCCTAATACCTGTGACTGGGGCTTATGGGACGTTGCTCTACCTGCTTTTGGAGAACCTGAGTCCAGCATCCTTCACTGCTCACCATGATTGAGTAAGCTAAGGGGACGTGCTCAAAACCACCAACTACCTGCCATCCTAAGGGGAATGGTTGAAAATCAGGGCTTGGGAAGAGCAGGCTAACAGCTCAATTAGCTTCGGCGAGTGGGATGTGCACTGAGGCGTGCTGAGCAAAGCGAGCATCGTGCCATTAGCGTTATTTCTGTGACTCAGCTACTCAGCTCTTTGCTGTGCACTTCACTGGAAACCCAGGGACAATGATCAGAGAACCAAGGAAAGATTTGACACTGGACCAGAGAAAGAAGGGAAGAAGTTAGAAAGAGATAGTAGACATTTTATTGAGCTGCAGAGGGAAGACTGACAATGTTCAGAGGCTGACCAGAGAAAGATGAATTCAAGTATTACTTATTCCGAAAATGATGCAGGCTGAGATCTATAACTTCATAAAATAAGGTTTATTTTTTCCTATCTATCCTGAGAAGCTCAGCATTGCTGTCATATGACTGCATGCCCTATAATAGATAAAGCCAAAGGTAGAATGGGCTAGGACAAAACTCTGAGTCACAAATGCAAATCTCTAGGCTTTCCTGGCTGAGTCTTTCCAACTACAAGGACTCTAGTTACATGCACCGTGCCCAGCACAGGTGGACACTGGTTCAAAATGAGTTATGAACCCTCCATATGGAAAGACTTAAGAGGGGAAATAGGGATAGACTGGTCATTTGAGGTAAGCCCATCACCACCACCTTGCCCAAGATCAAAACAACGCAGCCACAAAACAGCAAGGTAGGGGCATCTACTCACGCAGAGGCAGAAAGAGATGTGATATTCTCTCTCTCTCTCTCTCTCTCTCTCTCTCTCTCTCTCTCTCTCTCTCTCTCTCTCTCTGTGTGTGTGTGTGTGTGTGTGTGTGTGTGGTGCTCATTGGTAATGGTTGATAAAAAGTGCTACATTGCAGTTCAAACATCTGTATTTGGTAGATGGATTCTCCATCTGAAATCAGAAAGTGGTTATGTGGCTTCTAGAACACACATTAGCTTCAAACAGTTTAATGTCAACATGTAATCCTCGGTGACTGCACCAGGCCTGGCGAGTCTTGGAAGTTTTGCCTTGGGCTGAGGAATGCAGATTGTTATGTGAGAGTGAGGAGAAAGGATAGGCTCAGGCTCTGGCAAGTCAGCACTTACCTCGCAGCTCAACTCAGAACACGTTTCATTATTTGCCCATTTATACAGCCCCCCCATTCAACAGAGAGCAGAGGATTCTATCTAATCCAGAGACAGATGCCACAAACTGCCCAGCACTCACCCGTGCCCAACTTCCTCGCCCCAACAAATTGCAAAATCAAGATAAAAAATCTAAGTAACAGCAGCAGCCTCTCAATGATTCCTCCATCCCAATTGATTCTTTAGATGGAATGTCATCTTGACAGATCTATTTTGATCGAATTGTCTAATTGAATAGAGTTCCCGATGCTCTTGAATTTGTGACCTCAGACCGCTGTGAAATAAATGCAATTTAGAGAATTATTTCCAAACAACAACTGCTGCTCCTCTGGGAACTTACCAGTTCTTTGAAATTGTTGGTGAACCACCTACTGACTAAGCTATTAAGAGTAGGTGCTTTGTTGGTATCCCAGTCTAATGGTTCATAAATTCCAAGGCAGCAAGTGCTGCAAAAGCAAATGACAGAAGGCTTGCACTTAGAAGAAAGAGATACCCAGAAGGCTGCTGGCCAGGTTCCCTGGATCCTGACCTAGTTAGCTGTCTGCTCCCACGGGCAAACTCTGTGCTGGTAATTAGAGCTATGTGTGGACATCTTGCCTAATGAACCCCTTCAGAAATGGCAAAGTTGTTTGGAGGAGGGTTTCTCACTGGACCTAAAATTTCCGTTTGAGCTTCCCCAACTGTTCAACAAGACAAAAGGCTGTGCGTCCACCTGAGTGTCAGGTGTGTTGGAAAACACTGGGTTCATTTTCTGTGTAGTTCAGCTCCCTTCTACAAATGGCTGCCAGTTCTCCTGTAGGTGTTTACAGGGCCTTGGAGCCAGTACCCAGCAAGTCCAAGAGGGCCCTGGCTCCCTAACTCAAACAACCCTGCTAAGGAAATGCTGATAAACCAGCCCCATAGTATTAACAAGGTTCACAGACATCATATAACTTAACCATTGTTATATGAGTATGGGGAGGAGGTGGACAGAACTGGGATTAACAAATTTAAACCACCATCCATGTAAATAAGCTCTCTCTTTTTTCTTTTTTTTAAATCACATCTGTATAATGGGAAAATTACCAATACAGTTATTTTGAGAATTATGCCAGCTAATAAACATAAAAACACAAGACACTGCCTCATGTGTGGACAACTCCCAGTAAGGAAGAACCATCATTTAATTAGTGGTTGTGTCTTAGCACTCACAGTCTTCCAAGATCTCTCAAATGCACAGATCTTCTAAACTACAAAGAATATTTCAAAATATGAGCAAGCTGTCTCTATTTTGGAAGATTTTTTTTTAAAGAAAGAGTGCATCCTAAAACATGACTTTCTACACCATGTTATCTTCTCTATGCTGTCTTTCTATATTCGGACCCCCTGCCCCTAACAGAACAAGGCACCTTTCATCCCTGTGTTAATCCATAGCTCAAATAGGACTCATGGTAGGAATGTAAGAGAAAATTCTGTCTGTGTAGCCGTTAAGGGCCCATGGGGGCAGATTCTCATTAGAATGCTTTACAATAATATCAATCAGTATTAAAAATGTATGTTCTATTCAATTTTTAAAACATCTTAAATAAATCTTTAAATAAAGCTATTTTGTTTTATCTTCAGGGCTCTGTGAACAGTGAGCCCTAAGGGGCCCTTGTTCCCCTAAGTAAAACTCCTTAAAGGGCTTCCTAGCAAAGTCAGCTTTTCTGGGGGGTATATGCTGTGGGGGAGGCAAATCCTGAGGAGATGCTGATTGTGTGGTGGGCAACACATTACTAAGGAATGAAATATTCTTCCATTAGGCTCATTTACCATTCAGAATCGCTCACAGGAAGCAGCTGGTTAATGCGTAGCCTTGAGGAGCAAGCAGTGCTCTGATGCCATTGAAAAGGTCAGTGAGCCTACAGGAGAGGAAAGGAGGCCAATGCCCTTGTTATAGGACTGGAGAAACTTGGGAGAAGGCTAAAAACAGAACTAGATATTTCCAGAACAGAGCACGCTGCCCCTTTTATAAATAATGCCTTTGAGCTGGCAATGGTGTCTTTCTTCTTTACCCTACTTGTAAGCCCTTGGTTGAAGCCCAAATGCCTACAGGGGTCAAAGGGAGAATGGCTGAGTGTAAAACAACAGGGAGTCAAGGAGGGTTGAAGCAAAACCCACAAGGCAGTCACATTTACTGAGGCGGCAGCAATGCCAACCACTCAGAAAATGATCAATCAAGGATGTGTACCTCTTGGAACAATCACTCCTATTTCAACCACGAAAACTTGTCTACGATACTGCAATGGTCTCCACAGGGCCAGACTTTTCTACTTATAACTCTCACCCTGCTAATACTTCCTATAAAGTGTGGTTCATTTCTATTTCAGAGACTGTTAACTGCTTCCTTTTATTAAAAGCTCCCAACAGGAGCACATATAGTTCTTTTTGTGCCATTTCCCCTACATACTTTTTTCAGTCCATCCCACCACTTACAACAATATAAGCTACCGCATATCCTCTAGCTTTCTGTAGGTTTCCATGCTTATAGGAGGCTCCTTGTGCTGTTATGTTATTGTTGAATGTTTATTCTTTCCCTGGTTCTTTGTCTGCTTTGAGACATTTAACTTCTTGAGGAGTTCAGCAGTTGATAGCACTTGCTGCTTTTGCTGAGGACTCAGACTTGGTCCCAGAATTCATGAGGCAGTTCACAGTCGTGTACAACTGTAGTTGTTGAAACGATCCAATACCTTCTTCTGGATTCTGAGGGTTACAGGTATGCAAGGGGTTCACTTACAGACGTGTAGGCACCACACATGAGATACCAATAATAGAAATAAATATTTAAGTTATTGCATATGTGAGTCCAATAATGTGTGCTCCCTCGACATTCCTCCTGTCTTGAGCATGTTCTGGGTCTGGTTGAGTAGATGATTTGCACACACACCTGCGATTGCAACTTGCATATTTTTCTGCTCGAGCACCAGTGTGCTATGCCTTTGTTGACGGCGATGCCCATGCATTTGAGGGCCTTGTCTTAATTCAGCCATCCTACCCCTAGAACGTGTGACAGCTCGTGGCAAAAAACTGTGATGGTGAAGGTGTCAGTGGAACCTATTGAAAAAATGAACTCCAGAAATCGTACTCACAGAGGCTATTTGGTGGCTTTGTCTGCAGAAAATAGTTACTTTAGTACCAGGAATAATTGCTTCCAAATGAAGCAGACGGCTACCAAGTCGGAGCAGTGCATAACTCTAGGAGGCAGAACAAACCACTGTGGGACTCAGCCTAAGGCAGTTAGAAAGGGGATGGGGTCCTCTCCATTAAATTTAGCCTGCTTAGTAGATAGAGGATTTATGCAAGCTGTGTCATGAGAGCAAAAGCAAAGATGTCAGCTAACCCTCTTTCCTTAAAAAGCAAAAGTGACAAAGATCTTCTCTTTTTCCCCATCCTGTCACCCCCAAAGCAGAACTAGAAGCCACATTTCCATATGGGTTCTGCCTGCCATTAATTTGCTGTCTAACCATAGGCAAATCACTCAGTTTCTCTGGGTGCCTATAGAAATACTAACTATAGTTATTTTTTTAATATAATGCATTTGAATTCTGTTACAAACTTGCTCTAAATGTCTGAGCTTTTAAACCCTCCCTTTGGGTTTTCCTGGCAGCTTTTGAGACAATTCAATAGGCCTCTCTTGGGCTATTCAGGTAAATATCCCAAATAATCCTGGGTACTCAGATAGCAGCTCTAAATGACCACAGTCCCACTAATTCTCAGCAGCTAGGGGGTTTTTGTTGTTGTAAACATGAAGAAAGGTGACGCTTAATATGAAAGACCAAGTTTAGAAACAAATGGATTTGTAAATATAGTGAAATTGCTCTGATTCGTAAATACAGTGAAATCGCTCTGATTCTCAACATGCATTAATAAGCTGATATAAAGAGGTCTCTTAGACTAGAATCTCTTGGGCTTCCCTAGACTGCCTTCAGGGATCACAGCTGTGGATGCTCAGCCTAAATTTGATATGTGACGCCAAAGGAGCAGCTGAGGGGTCCGACCCCCAGGCCCACATGGTTCCTAAGCACATCTAGGTAAGCTATGCAACTCTGCTGCCATTGCTTGGTTGCTCTTCTTTAGAAGGCTGAGGATACCTGAGAGACAGATGTTTCTGCAGGACAGCTGCCGGATGCATGTGGCAACATTACGGGGGAGACTTCAGACAATCCCTTGGGACAGTTTCTCAATACGAATAGTCAATGTAGGACATCCTGTGCTGAGATCCATGGCTTTCCGTACATCACATATCTACACTTTGTTTATGTGAGGGTAGGTTGACCATCGGTTAGTCATTTTGGAAAAAAAAAAAACAAACCTATCTCCCACACACACGCACAGAGACAGAACACTGTCATATTTTCTGTGTGTCCAAGACCAGAAATGTTTGAGTTCAGTAACAACCACCCAGAGAGGATTCACATAATGTCTTATGAAAGCAATGTCAGGCCAGAAATGCCAGTGCAGCCTAACGGCAGCGAACAGGATGATGGCCACACACCTAGTGCCCCACTGGAGGAGACCCGGTGGCATAAAGAGGAAGCCGGCCTGAAAGGAACACCTCCCAATTGACTAGGAATTCAGCTTTCAGACCTCCGTGGGCAAAGTTCCAGGGCGACAGACAACACCAGAGGAAGTGCTTCTCTGGGCATTTCATTCAACTGTCAGCTGTCATATCAGTGCTGGACAGTGTCACTCCAAACAGGAAAGCTGTGGGGTCCAAGAAATGCCAAGAAAATGGCATCGGGTGGGCAAGGCAAGCGCCAGTCTCCCCTGCTAATGAATGCAGCAGATGTGGCATTTCTGACAATATTGCTTCTGCCTCGCTTGCCATTTCATGTTAAGAGGCTTCTAGAGTCTACTGCATTTAAAGAGTAATGACTGTTTTCAGGGTAAATGCTCTGTTAAATAACCCTGGATTATTGTGTCGTGTTATTACATTTATAAAATGGCATTTCAAAAAATAATAATTGTTTTAGAGTTAATTGATGTTTTTAACCATCACTGTGTGGAGAATTTTTATTCGGCAGACAGGGAGTGAGCACGGGAAGAAGAAATTTCCATTGGGAGAGTCACGCTGAAAATAGAAAAGCATGCCTGCCCCTGAAATACTGGTACCCAAACCCCTCCTCCTCTGGCTACCTTCAATGAGCCCCTTTCACTGCAATTAAAGCAACCAAGACAAAGGTAAGTCTCAGCCTCCTCAGATGGAGTCCACAAGCTAAGGGACTGGCAGTGGTTCTAAGGGGTCAGTGGGAGCCTTGGCATAGCTTCCCTGGTCATTATTACCCCATGCGAGCAGGTGTGGCCCCTGAGCAGCCCGAAAATGGCAGGACCCACTGCTCTGAGAAGCAGTGACTTTTCAGATGTGAAGTTAATTACACGGCCGAGAGTCTCAGAATCTATGCTGCCAGCAATAGAGCCGAAATGAAGGGCTATTAAAAAAATAAAACTCAGAAATTCCAAAATCTGCATATCGGGGTGGGTGAAAAGGGTGCCTGCCTGCACTGGAACCACATGCCTAGTGCGGTAGCGATGACATCACTTTCTTCTTCTCAATCAGACTCCTTGTCACTCCCCTGCTGCGTATCCTCAGGGGAGCACCTCCCATTGAGTGAGACATTATTTCCGATCACATGGCTTCCCATTGCCAGCCTCTCTGTGAAGCAAGGGCCAGGTGTTATTTTGGTGGTAGGTTTAAATAGAAATATGCACCTACCAAAAAGGCAAAGCTCATTTTCCGTGTGGTGAAGCTCACTAGAACCCACGTGTTACCTTTACAGCTCACTGGCTCTATGTAGTCTATCCCCTAGAATTGCCACAAAACCCCCCAGAGGTCTGCTGCAGCTTTGAGGCATGAACTAGCCAACAGCAGTAAGTGGACAAAGACCAGAGCCAAATGGGAATGAGGAAACTTGATCTCTAATAGCAGAAAAGACGATGGAGATTGCCTGCAGGGTAAAACTAGAAATATGTGTCTTAGAGCTAAGCCACTGGTATTAGAGTTATTTCATACTTACAGCTATTCAATGCGTTCCTCTTTCACCCCTCTACTGAGCCTTATTGAACTGTCTGTCCGCTAATATAGCATTTCTAGTTTCCTATACCACTCCTTGCTCAATCACTACCATGGCCCGTTGGAAAACTACGAGAGCATTCTGACTTCCTGCACACCTGGAAATCAGTCATTTCAGCAACAAATATGTATCCCAGTTTCTTAGTGAGTCACCAACTCTGTAAACAGAGTGACCTTGCAAATGACCATGGAGAGATGCAGCAGAGCAAGGCAGAGCTCGTTGGAATCCATTACCTCCCAATCAAATCAAACCTGGCAGAATGCCTTGCCCCTTCACACATTCCTCAAGACACCTCCCAGGAGAGTGCTCCTGGCTGATTGTGTCACTCTCCTTGGGGGGAAGTAATTAATATACTAGGCAAAAATGTCAAACACTAAGGCCAAAGGACATACTTGGTGTAGAAGACAGGTATCCAAGTGACCCTACTCACAAAATGTGTGAGGAATCTCAGCACCACTTGCAGAAGAGCATGCTGGGTTGCTTGCCTTGGTTTTCATGTGGTGTCCTCTTTAGCCATGAGACTATTATATATCATACTGATAATGGCATTATATGACCCAATGCCTGGAGAAAGCCCTGTTCTTTCTGAATATCTAAACAAGGCCAACTATGCAATTTAACTCCAGCTAATTAAAATGCTTAAAAATATATAAACTTCTTGAGCAAGGAACTCCAAGTGTCTGACTCTTACCCAGGATCACACAGCATGATATAGAAATGAACGCATCTGGGGACCATGCCTTTGTTCCTCATTGGGACATAGTGAATAGAGGGGTAGGGCTTAATCACCTTAGAAGATTGTAACTAGTTGAGACACATCAGTGAGATTCTGGGTGATCAAGACACATGGAATCACCAGGAAGCTGTTCAGAGCCAAGGCTAACACTGGGTCTTCTTTTTCATATATAAGAAATAAAGGTCTCCAAAAATCCAATAAGGAAACAACAGGAAGACAAATAAACAGCTAAGACTGCAGGGCTCTCAGATGTCATATTAAAATTCTGACCTTATCTTTCATGAAACTAGAAATCATGATGGCAAAATATCATAAGAAAAATATTTATATAGCATATTATGCCATAAACTCAGTAGGTGACAAAGATAGTTTTAGATGAAAATGAAAATCTTCTATTGAGCAAGTATACATAACTCACTAGAATTTAATGAATTCCTTCCTACATTTTGTTTCTAAGCACAATGAAGCACAATCCATAATTAATTTCATCATAATCATCATGGTTATCAAAACTGGTATTTTCTTTAAAATGTTGATACAACAACTTAAATTTTGGAAACCCGTACTGTATATGCTTTTTTTTTCAGTTTTATTACATTTATTTATTTTGTGCATGTTGCATGTGTCATGGTGCATATGGAGATCAATTCCAAGGACTTCCACCATGTTACTCTCAGGAATTGAACTGAGTTCATTAGGGCTGAGGGCTACTAACCACTTAGTTGTGTTGTTGGCCCTTTAATGTACTCATGATGAAACAGATTAAAATGAACTAGAAAAACATCACTTCCAAGACAATGGCTTGGCTGGGTTAATATCTTCTGGTACTGCTAAAGCAGGACATGCATTCTTTGTAACATTTTGAGTCAAAGGTCATGTCTGGATCACTCCAAAACCAGCAAAGGCCCGAAAGGCATCACGACTTTCTTTTCTCCTTCTTCTCGTTTGCTCTCTCTCCTCCCCTCCCTTGTCTCTTACTTATATAACTTTCATCATGCTCCTTTTGCAGAAGAGAAGACCTGATGGATAATCCTATAGATAGGTGCCCAGTGCTATCATGTAGGCCAGCGACTGATCTCAAGGAGACATCTTGACCTGCAGTAGTATCCAGGTATGGTAGAGTGGGAGTGAGCCCTCTGACAACTTCAGAACAACTTTCCTCAGCCAGTGCCATTCATATCATTCAAGTCCTTTATCATGGCTCATATCTGCTATTTGAAAGAGCCTCCCAACTGGAGCCATTGGCTGCCTTATTTCTGATTCCCAGCTCAGTCAGTTCACATTATGGTATCTTCCACAGATTGCTAGCCACCACAGTGAGCTGTTGAAGCATCAAGCCTTTGCTTAGAACCTTTCAGTGGCTGCCCACAGGCCACAAATCCAGGCCGCATCTTCCACAGGGCCTTCTGAAACCAAAGCACATTAGCAGATGGCTTTCACCTGATACCAAATATATGGCAGAGTCAATTTGGAGGAAATTTTATAATCTTAAATGACACTTAGACAAATCTTTTAAAAGAGGTCTTGACACAGAGTTTCCTGAAGATAAATTTTAGGGCAGCAATCTGCAACTTACTCGTCTCCATAGGCTCCTTCCTCCCTTGCTTTTCTTTTATTATTTAAGAGTAAAACATAAACAAATCACAGATTGTCATAATGGCATTGACTGAAATTGACACATGGCAGCATTAGGAGATCTTAAGCATTTGCATCAGCAAAAGTAACTTAAAATCAATGGTTTGGAGAGAAATTATTCAGGAAATCTTAATGACTTATTATAGTAAAACACTTATGAGAACGTACCCATTAATGGGGGACAATTACTGGAAAGCTAAATTTATTACTCAGGAAATCAATTAACTAGTATTTAATTACTCAAAATTATGATCCTTTCGTAAATATTGGTACACTTTGCTTACAAATATCACTTCTGATTAGGATTCCTCAGATGGGAAGTGACTATATTTACTTCATAATCCTCCTGTGTTCTTTATTAATTATATATTATATATATGTAATATAATATATATACTTTTAAATACTTTTTTGCTTTTAAAGATTTGCATATATTAGTTGTCATTACAGAATTTTCAAACAAATTGCGTTATATTACAGTCTCTTTCCAGATCACATCTCCCCGTGCCCCACGGTCCTGATTCCCTTGTCCTGATCAGCCCCCTTCCTCGTGAATTCTTATTGTATAAAGGAACGGTCATTGGAGCACAGCATATGAAGTGCTCTTGCCTTGCCTGGTCTTCCTTTACCAAGAGGACTGTCAGTTTCAATATTCTGGACCACCCAAGGCTGCACAGCTCAGTACCACCCTCAGATATGATAAAGAAGTTCCTAGTTCTATGGCAGTCTTTTTCTGCCCATGTTTTCTCTTCAGATAACCTACAACTCCACAGAAGGGAGCAAAGACCATGGGCCCACTTGCTTTCCCTTTGTTTTTCAGAGTTAGTAAATAGCAGAGGCTACTTTAGAAAGTCACAAGGCTAAAGTCATTTCTAAGCTTGGGAGAGAAGGTGAGGTACCTGTGTTGACTCCTCCCCTTTGCCTCTGCTCCAGTTCACTGGGCATCCTTTTGACTCATTTTCCGGTGTTTTCCACGTTGCTATTGGCATAACATCTTATCAGTGGAGTTAATTACATCCACTTGGAGTGTGAAGGACAACTTGATTGTCTCCAAGAGCCAGAGGCCACATAATCCATCTCACTGCTCTCACAAAACAACCTCCCAATTTTCTGCTGCTGGAGGTGAGAGGGATGGCCCTGGGCAATGTGCTAGGGCTTGCCCTCTGTCACAGAGAGGAGAGTCAAAAACAAGTGTAGTTTCTCTTCCTTGGGCAGAAACCAGCCTTGCAGCTATGTGCTCCAATCCACCAAGGATCTCTAAACCTCCACTTTGTCCAATGTCCCCCCATTTAAAAGTCAATGTTTCTTCATCCATTCTGAACATAGTTAGCATGTAGATAGTTGTAGCTAAGTTTGTACATCTGGTAATCCATCTGATCACTCTGCAACTCATCTCAAAAAGAAACAGGTAGAATGGATCATCATCTTAGTGTGTAATATAACTAACCCCTGGTGACTGAGTGTTTAGCATTCTTTTGTGACAATGAGGTAGTTGTGTGGATTTATCAAACACTATCCAATTGGTTGTTTCTGTATGTGGATGAAAAATGGAGAAATTGAAATCAGTAGCAATTGTGACCAAGATGACTTTGTCTGTTTTTTTGTTAATCTTGGACTCTCAGAATAGGATGAGAGCCCAGTTTCTCAGATGGGCTGCACTTTTGAACTCAGTGGTGGAGAGATGTCCTACGTGACTTTTACCTTGCTAAAACCTCGAGTCCAGCATCATGTCAAATTGCTAGTGATTTGGCTGTACGCCTGTCCAAGTCTATGGCAGCATTTGAGTGGGTGCAGGAAGTGGGTATTATGCAGGAAAAGACATTATAAAACCAGAACCACAATAAGTTAGCTGAAACGTTGTACAGTAGGGTCTTGTTTAGACTTTCCATTTTGCAGTAGTCTTAGGGTGAGGACCTGGGCCTTGTCACCAGCAAAGCCACATCTCTGAGAGGGATGCTGTAGTTGCAACAACCAATCAACTTGCCCCTGGGGTTCTGATAGCCACATGGTCTGTGTGGGGAGTATCTTCTCTTGGTATTACTATCTCTGTGTCCTTTTGATTTCTAAAAGTAAACACTTTAAAAACTACATCAATATAGTGCATGTTGTATTCAATAATTCAATAATAATGGGAGTATAGAGAACACACAGACCACAGACTCCTGCTTTCTCCTTGCACCTCCTTCTCCTCATTGACACCTTTTGAGGTCCTGACCTTCGCTTTCAGGGAGCAACTGGCATCCTCCCACACACTGGTAGGTGACTTGTATGAGAAGGTATGTACATATCCGTGCTTTATACATGTGATAAATATGGTTACACAAATTGCTTTCACATTCCCGTGGAAGACTGTCACCTTGCCCCTCAACACCTCATTATTTGCAATAGCTGCAGGCTTGTCATAGAAACATGGTCTAGGGTCCATTGTTGAAACATTTAAATTGTTTTTATACTTTTGTCCGGCCACCAACTCCCCATAGACTGTATCAATAGCAATAGATCATTTGCAACACTTGCCTATTTTTTTTGTTCTGAACTCTCCTTGAATTTGAAAATACAGAGTTCCTGTTGTTACTCTTCTTTCTGCTAATTATTCTCCACGGAATAAAGCTGAGGGCTGAGAGCTGGCCTGCAGGTCCTTGGTTAACTCCAGGGTGAGTGGAATGAGACCCTGTTAGCAAGCCACACTGTGTGGCTGGGCTTGGATGTTAATAAAAAATGGAAATATCTACCTTTCAGAGCTATAGGCAATTACCTTTTTCAAAACATTCATACCTTGATATTCTTACCTGCAGTGTTCAAGTGTTAACCCTTTCTTTGAGTCTTCTCCCATGCTGCTAATGTTTCGGAGTTTTCTAGAGTAATTTGTATTTCCTATTTTAACTTGTATCTCCCTGACCACTCATGAGCCTTAGCATCTTTCCAGGTACCTATTTGCAATTTTATTGCAGTGAGTTGCTGGTTCTTATAGTTTGTCTGCTTTCTGTTGGGTGATTTATCTTTTGGTGGTGATTTGTAGCTATTCTTTATATAATCTAGTTATTAATGCTATAAATACTGTTAATCACTCCTCTGCCGTCTACTGGTTGCTTTTTAAATAGTTACAGATTCGTCTTCTGTTTAGAATGTTGTATTTAATAAGACCCATCTATTTATCCATACCTCAATCTTTCCCAATATGGCTTTTGGATTTCTTTCTTAATTACATAATGTTTGGTGCCTCCCAGGATTATATATCTAGGTGCATGTTTGTTAAAATTATTTGATCTGATGCTGTCAGCAGTTATATATTTATATTAATATCCTGGTCTTTACTTCTTAGGTTGGAGGAGAGGTTTCCTGAAGATCGAATACTGGCCTTAGCACACTAAGCAGACACAGCACTGTGGAGATAATGACCCTGAGACTCGTACCATTCATTGTCTTCATTAGTTCTCAGAGAATTGCGTATATCATGGTTTGAGCAAATTCACCTTCTCTTCTCCAACACTTCCAAGACTTACCTTTATTTTTTCTGGGTACTTTTATTCTGGGTACTTACTTTTTTATTGTCATGTAGTGTATAATTACAAATTATCTATTGGCAGTAATACAGGATATATAACTAGGACATTATCTATAAGAAATTAAACATTTTCATTCCAATGTCATCATTGCTCAGAGCCATGGCCTCTTATCAGATGTTGTGTCAATAGACCCAGGGCGCTCCTTTTCTCTGTTACATCCGGTTGTTAATGGTGGTCAAGTCACAACCCCTTGAGCCCTGGAAATCTAAGCCCTGTAATACTGTCTTTGCATGCCTTTGCAGCTAGAAAAGCAGGGAGGAGAATCACATCACCAATTTTATGAGAAACTGTGAAGACAAAGGTCAGTAAAAGACTCACAGTTTCTAAACTTGAATACAAAAATCTAAGCAGCTAAGACAATGCCTCAGAGAAGGCAGAATAAAAGATGCGCATAGGAGTTTGAAAATGTCAGCATACAAGTATGCAATACACCATTAAAGGAGAGAGATGAAACAAAGAAGTGTAAAAGACAGAAGAGAAGGGGGAAGGTAGAGAGAATCTTGCAGAAGACTTCCAAGGATTTTATAGGGACGTTTGGGGAAAAAGTGAAAAGAGATGAATCTTCCCTCACCTGAATTGTTACATCCCAATAAGTCTGAGGCCCTCATCATTGGGGCAGAACACAACAGCAAGACAGACTGGAGACTAAAGAGTGGGACACAAAACCGTAACGAAGGCAGCATTCTTCTCGTTCTGAATTTATTGTTAATTGTGAGAGCATTGTCCCATCAGGCTTCAGTGGTTGTTTTGTTGGCATTGGACCCTGGGGATGAGTCCCTCCGAGCAGAGAGAATGGACTGCTCTCAATCATCAGGTCCAAGCTACCATAACTAATCCATCATCTGCGGCCTGCAAGGCAGGCTCCTGAGTGTCGATGTGGAGTTAATTAGACAAATATTGTACGCTCAAATCCAATTGATTATTAAAACACCATAACGAGGACTTAACACCACAACGTGTATTGGAAACGCTGTGTTATACCTTGGCACGTGCCTGCTCACCCCCTAAGCTGATATCCACTGACAATTAACATTCTATGGCTGCCGTGGCTCGTTTTTATCATCACTGATTTTAATAAGGCATTTATTGTTTTGTCTGCTAATTAATATATATGGATTAAACTTGGGGCCAGGTATAAGGCACAGATGCTTCTGGTAACCATTAGGGTAGTTGGTATGATGCCTTTGTAGTCTGACTTGCTGAAGGTCCTGGCCCCAGGTAGACCATGTGTGTGTGTTCCTTGGACTGGGGAACAAATCACAATGAAGTGTTCTTGGGTACCTGGCCTCTTTTAAAGGAATTCTCCGTCCAGTTACTGTGGTACCTGAGGCTACACTAGTCATGTGATATAACCTTTCTCTGGCATTCGAATAAAGATACTATCAGTGTGGCTCTCCAAACTCTTGGATCTATATTTTGAAATTAAATAAGGAGAACTTTGTCTATAAGAAAAGATGTTAATCTGATTTATGATTTCTGAGAGATGTGCTTCTGTGCAACTTGTGATGGCCAGACTTTTCCTATATTGGTTTTATATGCTTTTTCTGTTTTGTAACTAGGGTAGTTCTATGTCATTGGTCTTGAAAATTAGGTAAAAGTACCATAAGGTTAAAAGTACAATGTGATCTTTAATTTACTAATTTAATTAAACAGATAAAGTCTGCCTTTACCTTTCTTGTAACACTATTTTTAACAGTCGTTTTTTAAACTCTTTTGGGTATTTTTAGTGTTCTAATTATTTCAGAATATTATTCATTAAGTGAATCCAAAGAACATCGATCTCTTGAGTATAGTGCGATGCCTTTTCACATATATAAACACACACTCAAGAGCACACAGACCAAGTTCCAGAAGATTTGCACTATGATTCCTCTCAGAAATTCCCCTCCAGCCCCTCCTGACCAATGGCTGTGATAATTCTCCTGACATCTATCACCCTTGGTGTGTTATGCTAGAATCTGAGCTTCCTTAAACTATACTCACAAAGAGTACAACTTCACTGTGGGGGAAGCGTTTGTTTATAGAAGTAAAAATAAGAACATATGAACTAAGGATGGGCTAGATTATATTTGTTTGGTTTTTAAATTGGTCAACCCCCTCTTTATAATCTCAGAAATAATCCTGTCTTTTTTCTGGTTTTTGTAGTTAAAGATTTTGTAGTCCAAGAATTTAGTAGATTCAGATGTGAATATATGAGTTGCAAAGGTCACAGAAGCATATAGTTCATGCCTCCCCTTCACAGTTTGGCTTTGCCAGGAGAGTTGGCAAATTATAGGCTTGAAGAAAATAAAAGGGCCATCTTTGTCATTATGCTCACATTCTGAAATAGGATCCAAGAAGTAGGAAGGGATGACAGTGATGTGTTGACATGGTCACTGTATTGTCTGTGGCTACCCTTGCAGAGGAAGCTGTTAACTGTAGGAGAAATGTCCAGGCAAGGTCAAGCCTGGCAGCTGCGAATCTGGGCAGCATGAACAGTGAAGAGAACTTATTGTGCACTTGATATGGTGAGGTTCAGTACATTGGAGAAGGCTATCAAACCTGGAAGCAGGTAATGTTCAGTTATGTAAGCAGCCATAACATTCAGTGGTTTTTGAGAAGGGCCTGATAAGACAAACAAGGCCCTCTACTTTAAATGGTTCCGATTAACTGGCAGACCCAGGATGAAGAACAACAATGAGAAGGGATATTCGAAGACAGTTATTCTCAAAGCACAGCACTCAGAACAAGCACCATCACCATTGCTGGGAAATTTGTCATAAGTACAAATTCTCCAACTTGTCTCCAGGTCGCCCCTAATCAAAGATTTCAGGATGAGTCCTAGCAACCTAGCAACTCCTCCAGACAGTCCCAATACAGGTGAGCCACCATGATTGGTCTGGTGAGTAAGGCCAAGTCTCAAGAGTTAGAAATCAATGCTAGAACTGGGTTGGTCAAGAAGTGGGGCTGAATTCTGGGTGGCAGGCTCCAAACCAAGTTCCCACAGCATAAGTCTCTTCCTTAGTATACAGACACGGCTCTGTGGACCCATCATTTCCGGAAGAGCCTAACCTTATAAACACACATGTACAGGGGACCAGAACACTTAGAAGAACAGGTTTAACTGCTTGATTTAAAGATCTCCCACCTCAAAACTGAGTTCTTTAAAGGTAGGAATCATCCCTGCTAATCCTCATGAACAGTGACTGAAACAAAATGCTTGAACCACGATAGGCCCTCCAAACATGCTTGTGGAAAGAGGGAGAAAGACAGTGTATGTGAAAGAAGGAACAAATAACAAATTAAAGGTAGAGCACGTATAGAGTCCACAGAGACTCAATGTCCAGCACGGGTACGTTCATTAAGAGCTTGCCAGAGGGTACGTAAAAGGGTAATGTGGGTGCCTTTCAGTGGAATATAGGGTTCCTTCTGGGGGAGGGGTGAAAATGTCCTAGAAGTACGTCGTCAGTTTATATACTAAAAGCCACTGAATTGTACACTTTTAAAGGGTGGATTTTATGGTATGTGAATTATATCTCAATAAAAATAATTACATCTTTTAAAGAAGCAGAATGTGTGAATATCAAAGAAGGCATTTTGAGAGGGGACAGCTTCTAAGTCACAGGTTCTGCAGGGAAGAGATCAAGAGTTTCATGCAATGGAAGTGACAGGGTAATGATGCAAATGTGAATGGAGAGGACAACAATCAGTTTGCGCATGTGCACACACAAGCAACACGACCATGGCAACCAATGTCCCGCTTTCTGTGGACGCTGCAACAGAGGCCCTGCAGTGGCCTAGCAAATCTTTCTACAAATGGGTATCCCCTGAGCAGCTCAGGAAAGACACAAATGGGGTCTTCTGGACCTTGCTACTTTCCTCAGATCCTTACCTTGAAAGTAAAGATGTAGAATCTGGTGAAAGTCCTCATTCACAGTGGTAGTAAAATGCTAGACTGACTCTTAAACATAGGAGCTACATGGGGTGGGATGATGCTGAGGATGACACAAGCCACGTACAATTAATACAAGAAAGGGTGGGGTCTGGTGTGCTGGCCCATGCTGGTAATCCCAGCACTCCATAGGAGGAGGCAGGAGAATTAGACTGAGGATCACAAACCAAGGGCTGGGGATATTTTCAGAGGTAGAGCACTTAACTAGCATGCACAAGCTTCTGAGTTCTTTGTTGGCATGACGAAGCTAAAATAAGACCAGACCAGATGATGGGAGAAGCTATATGCTAGGAAGCAATCCTAGGAGCTCCCTGGACTGGACCCAACCCCCACCAAACCTGAAGGGAATGGATGTTCTCTGAACAGGAGAGCAGCAGCTGGCCAAACTGCAGCCTGCTCTCTGGCTCTTTACAGCCGCCCTGTTATTACCACCTATTTCTTTTTATGCTACTGCCAAAATACCACCATTAATCTTTCGCACTCCCTGAAGGCAAAACACGGGTAATTGGATTTATCTAGTTTTAGAATTTGTTAGGTTCCGTTACAATATAAATAAATAACTGACCTCCAGAGCACGGGGAGCTTTGCTGGTGCTCCTGGCGCATCTGGACCTGGCTGGCAGAAGCATCCAGCCAGCTCATTCATCTCTGCTATCTCCTCGCAGCACCTTCCCGCCTGTCCTGAGCCCTGCTTCTGCTTTGCTTGGCTCAGGAAGTTTTATTACCTTATCCCATCCCCTTCCCCTACAGCCCAATATCTCCGTGAGTCTCAATTTTCCAGCTCCTCCCTGTATAGTGTTGGTGAACTCTTGTCATTCCCCATCTTCTTTTTGCTCTGGATTTCATTTTTGCTAAAGATCCCCGAGTCAGCACTGTGGGACACTTACATGGAAACACGTAGCTTATGTATTTTCAAATCTATCACAGGAATCAGTCAGGACAGCCAAACCCTTCTTCACCCTATATTATCACACATTATTGTCACCACCCACTGGGGACATGCAAGCTCCCACCTACCCTGCTGAGCACAAGGCTTTGGAGTCACGTGGGCTGAAAAGTACTTCTGCAGTGAAAAGTCCGGCTTTGGAAAATGGGCCCAATGGCACGGCACTTAACTACAAGGCACCAGTTAAGTTCAACCTCTGGTATGGATGACTGTGGGAAGGCACCAGGAGAAAGTACCTGTGTGCACCAGCTAGGGCCTCCACTTACTCATCCCACCCAATGGGTCCACAAGGAACTCTGCTTAGAGGGAGAAACCCTGGGGAATAGTGTCCAAAGAGTAAATGAGATTGCCTCAAGTTCTTACTGACCACTTCAGATCTTGTAGTATGCTGATTTGATGCCTGAATTGCTGGAGTCATCTTGTAGCCATAAAAATCAATGATCTCAGCAGTTTAGTGGATGGGAAGCAACCATGAGAATGCCCTCTCTAGCATTCTTATTAAGTGAGGCTATAAATACCACTGTTATTGACATCATCATTAATGTCATGCTTTATACTGTGGTGCTAAATCCCATCTGATATGTCATGTGTTCTTCCCAAGATAGCTTAATTGGGACGAGGAGTGGGCATGATCTCAACCTGGAACAGTCAGGTCTTCTCTCCTGGGAACCTGGGAATTTGAAGGAGACACCAAGTCAGCCTGAGAACCCATGGACCCAGAGATGCGTAGTCCTCCTGTGCCCTGTGCACAGAGCTAAGGGGAAGATAAAACACATGTGGCAGGAAATAGGAGTAGGAAGCTATGGGACAATGTGGACACTAGCAGGGACAGAGTGGCTCCCTGTGTTCTTAAAAGCACTCATGTCTAACCTCCTCTCTTTCCAGAAGCCAATGGTGCCCACGCCCCTTGCATTCCACAACCTTGACAATAATACCTACTTCTTCATTAGCATAGATGGGTAAGATTTTGGAAATCTTCATAAGAAGTATATCAGGAAAACTGTGCTGAACACATACATACAGATATACAGGTGGATACAATAGCGTCCTGCTTTCCACACCCAGACACATGCATTAGATTGTTGGACATCTAGAATATCTATTACGGGGAAATGCTGTTGGTTTGAAAAGAGGACCAGCTTGTTGCCTTGGTGCACTATGGTGGATAGAAGAAGACTGCACAGTATAACAAACCAAAAATCAAACAAAAATCCCACCACCAACAGAATGGTTTTGGGTTGTATGAGACCCCGGTTCACAGGTGCCTCGGCATCCTCGATCCTGCACATTAGAGGAAGCTCAGGACAGAAATGTGTCTTCTACAAAATCTTCCTGAGTAATTACAATGTCCACCCATACTCAGTAAACAGCAAGCTATGAAGATAAAGGTGACTGGGGCCAATGCAGGAAGATTGACAGAGGAATCGTCATTAAAGGCAAGCACGACTCCCAGAGGCAGAAAGACTCCCAGAAGCTGCGAAGTCAGTAGTAGGAAAAGAAATTTCAGATCACTGTGCAGATGGAAATTGTGTACATTCGTAACTGCTTCCATCCTTGCTGAGGTTTCAAATGTATAAATGTCTCATTGTGCCTACTTATGCAGTTGGGCAGATGAGGACAGCAGGTGTGGTGGGTTTGCTGTTTCTTCAGCATACATTTCTACTGCAGGGCACCAGAGGAGCTCTAGAGACAGCCAAGTTGCAATCCTATTTTCCCCCAAGAAACTGCATCCAACTGATGAAAAGAAAATGTATGTGTGTGTGTGTGTGTGTGTGTGTGTGTGTGTTTGTGTGTGTAAAAGAGAGAGAGATGGAGACACACACACACAGAGAAAAAGAGTGAGAGAAAGAGAGAGAGAGAGAAACATTCAGGTATAATTAATGAAAAATGAAAATGACAAAGCATCTTGATCCCTGATGGCGGTATAGAGTGAGTTAAGCATACGAGGGCTATAAGATGGAGTGAGGTCATGTGGTCACAACTGGCCTGAGCTCACCAAAGCTGCCTGGGAGACCTGATCCATGACCCTGCTCTCCGCAGAGCATCTTTTAAGTGTCCAGGCAAGGCAAGTCTATTGAAGACAAATCCCTTCATTTTCTTCTAAGCAACTCTTTGTCTAGGTTAGTGTTTCTTCCCTCGCCACGCATGAAACATTTCATCCTACTCTCATGTCCTTGCACCGTTTCTAAAGAAATGTCTCGCAGAATTCTTATCCTGGCTCTTTTATAGCAAGGAAACCACCTAACTTTTTTTTCCAAAAGTTTTCTTCTTGGTAAGAAACTTAAACATTTCCAGTTTGAATATATTATGCCTGGACACAGTCATTTAATTTTTTGAATTATCCTGCTTAAGGTTCTTAAGCCTTCCTGGATCTGTGGTTTGATGTTTGATATTAATTGTGAGATTTCTCAGTCACTGTTACAAGAAGCATGACTTCTATTCCCTTTTCCCCTGCTTCTGGTATTCTCGTCATGTATGCATCTTCTGCACCTGCCTCACAACTTTTAGATTTTTCTGGATAACGTCTTTTTGTTTCTCTTGCACTTTTAGTTCGGAAAATTTCTATCAGTATATTTTCAACCTTCCTAATTCTTTTCTTAACTATGTTTGGTCCCGAATTAGTCCATAAAAGATAGTTGTCATTTCTGTAACATTGCTTTTTTAGTTCTAGAATTTTCCTTTATTCCTGTTAGAATTTCAGTTACTTCGTTTATGTTAGCCATCTGTTCTTACATGTGGTCCATGAGCTTAGCATATTAATCATGGTTATTTTAAATCCTCAGTTTGATAATTCTAATAATATCTCTTGTCATATCTTAGTTTTGTCTGATATTTGTCCTGTTTCAAGTTCTGCTTTTTTTCTTTTTTCTTTTTTCCTTTTTTTTTTGTCTTTTAAGCTAAGGGCCTGGAATTGAATATTTTCACTTCCTTCGTGCATTATGTTCATGAGTGAAGGCATTTCTTAAGAAAATTATAATCCACTGAGTATATTTCAAAGTGGCCACGTTGCACTTTTTAACTGTCCTAGATCTACTCCAAGAACATTTGAGGAATCCTAAAGATAAAATTCACAGAATTACAGAGGCTCCCCAAACTCATCCTCTGAAGTTTTATGTCAGAAAGTTGTGAGTCTATGGCTTTCAAGAATCCCAGAAGAACCAGACACCAACAACAATCACTGGGTCATCGTGAGCCAGGGTCTCTGTAGCCCCCAGGCTTCAAGGCCCTGGCTTGTTCTGTTCCCTCAATTTTCCAATATGTTCACACGAAATCCTTACTCTTAGAATGTAGAGATTTGTTTCCAATGTTCAATTAAAAAATAAAAATACTAAGAAGCATGGTTTTCAATCAATTGTGCTCTACTTCTGATGGAATAACAGAGTAGAATTGGTGAAAAAGAACAGCATCCTGGTTCTTGGTCCTCTGAAGTTATGCAAGGCAAGAGATTCCTCTAAGTGAAAACAAAAGTACTTAAAGCCCAGGGTGAGGAATAAGACAGGGTCCTCCAAGAAAACAGAACATTTGAAAGGAGTACTTTCTGTTACATAAAACCATACACACAAACATGGCCTTGGAACCAAGGAGCCTGCAGAAGACCTGAAAGTCTGCGCAGATCTGATCAGCTCAGGTCTTCTTTGCCCTTATCAAAAAGATAACAAGGCCCACAAAGAAACAGGAAAACATGGTCAAATCGAAGAACCACCAAAATCTCCATGAACGCCAGGTAGACAAAATTTGTAAATATATTTGAAAGGCCCGTTCAATGCCTGCCTTAACCATTCCTAAGAAACGATAGGAAGATGAATATAAATAACTAAAGGTGGGAGGGAAGAGAAAGCTCAGTGGGTAAAGCACACGCATGGAGACCCTGAGGACCGGACTCCAATCATCAAAGCCCATATCAAAGCTGGACAATGTAGCTACAGATGGCCATCTCCTAGTATCCCCTACAGGGAATGAGAGATGAAGACAGGAGAATTGTTTCTTCAGAAGCCTCTGGGCCAGGTAATCTGGCATATTGTCCCCAGCAGGGAACAATAAGAGAGACCCTGTCCTGGGAGGTGAGGATGAACCTCTGAGGTTGACTTCTGACTTCGCTAAGTGCACACAGCATGGGAGGTACCCGCACTCACACATGCAGGAACTTGCACACAGAGGCACAGGCACGGATAACTAAGGGCAATTATGAAAGCAAATAAACAAAATTACAATTTCAAGCAAGATGTAAAGAAATCTTAAAATAGCAGTGAAGACAGATTTTTGGATCTGAAACAAAGGTAATAACAATAAAAACTCACTAGAGATATTCCACAGCAGTCTTCAGGGGAAATGAGCATTTTGGAAAGTGGGCATTGGAAACTAATATGAGGAACAAGCAAAAGGGGAAAACTGCAGTAAAACAGTGGGAAGGAGGAAGCATTGGAGGAGAGAGATGATCTAATCTAAAGAGATTTGTAAAACATCATCGAGCCACCTAATATATTCAAATCAAGAGTTCTGAAATGGAAAGATGTTTTACAAAATGGAGTTTGTTTGAAGATATAGCCATCAAATGTCCCAAATTTGAAAGAATAATTGCATACATAAATATAAGAAGCTTACTGAACCCTACTTGGGGTGAACCCAAATATAACTACACGGAGTTCCGTTATGACTCATCTGTCAACGCTGAAGACGAAGTGAGAATCCAGAAAGCGATAATAGACAAACTCACGAGGCGTAAGCGAACCAAAGTAAGATCCTCTCCATGTTTTCCTGCAGGAGAATCACAACCCAGCAGCCCTGCGGTTTGTATGCAAGTGCTGAAAGCCAGTAGCAAAAACAAACTGTCAATCAAAAGTTCTATATCCCGTGAAAGCATCCTTAAAAAGTGAGAAAGGAATGAAACCACTTTCACATCAGTAAAGCCATGGATACATTAGCACTGAAATTTCCCTCTGAGAAGCACTAAAAGGAGCTGCCCAAATACAAACATGAAGAAGCTAGAGAGAAAACTAAGAGATTCAAAACAATCTGGCCAATGAACCAATGAAGAGAAAAACGATTTCTATAATTTTGCTGCATTACTCCATTTTAAACTTTTATAGGACCTCATAAACCTTATTAGTAAAAATACTGCAAATTAAATAAATCTCACACCAAAATTAAGTAGACCCAAAGCCTAGACAACTACAGAACTCAATGAATTTCTTCTATACGGTTAGACTAGCCATTAAGGAAACTGTGGGCCTTTGCACAGGATTTTAAACTTTCACTATCACATGTATTTGTATGTATTTATCCTCTACCAACCCCCAAAAAGTTCATGACAGTGTTAAACTAGGAAAAGAATTATCTTTATAACCTGTTTTCCACTCATTCTTAGGTGAATTCAATTTTTACTAGGACTTGAAAAGCAAAATTATGGTTTGGCATGGTAACCTATGTCTGTAATGTATGCATTAAGGAACCAAAGGTAGGAGGAGTCAGAGTTTGAGGCATTCTGGGTTACAAAGGGTGACATTATCACAAAATAAAGACAACACTATACAAAAAAAATTAGTCTATTTAACAAGTATATAATATATACTAACATAATTTATATCAACAATATAGTTTTGTATATGAATGATGATATTTATTTAAAATAAAGAGTCAAGAGTTCAAGATAATTGAATTAAGTCATCATTTAAACTATGAGCATATACCACAAAAGAAATACCCCATGGATCATTCATAAGCAGAAATAAGAGAAAAACAAACTATGTACTTCAGGCAAAAGCAAGTAATTGTAAAGAAAAACAGTAAATGAGGAAATTTGCCTGGGGAATTATAAGTAATAATACAGCTATATAATAAGCCCCTTTATCATTAATTTGTTTACATGTAAATAGAAGAAAGTTGTCCAGTAAAAGGACAGGGAGTGGCAGAATGGATCTAACTATAACAACAAGAAGACCTAATTATGTGCTATCTATAGAAACTATGCCTGGGATTTCAATCCCTGCACTTTGAAGGAAAAAGAGTGGAGCCAGTTCAATGTAACTTAAACTAGAGATTGGCGAAATCTAGGCTAATATCCTACAATGTCGACTCTCATGGAGACAAAGGACATTGCATGATGACAACGGGTCCTGAGAAGATCCAAGAATTCTGAGCATGCTTGGAACAAACAAGCCTGCATCTAATCAAATAAAACAGCTTTGATAGAACAAGAGTTAGACACAGTGCCAACAGTCACGGACACACTAATAATCCACTCTCAATAATGCAAAAAGAACGGCAAACAAGAGAAAATTAGAGTGTGAATATCATTTTAGATAATTTATATCAAACACAAGAGAACACTCTACACACTATAGATGAACTATGTAAAACAGACACACATAGAACACTCCACACATAAAGGCAGGTTATACATTTTCCCAAAGGACATAGGGGACATATGCTGTTATCCATATATGCAGCCTCAGTAGAAGTCTTGGGAAATGTATACGATGGGAAATGACACAATGTAATTTCTGATCAGAATGGAGGGGAACTAGAGATCTCTAATAGAAGATGGACAGCTGGAAATGCACAAGTGTGTGGAAATTAAATAAACGCTCTTAAGTACAAAGCAGTGGAGAAACAGACTCTTAAAAAGAAGTTTCTGAAATGAAATCAACGCAAAAGCTCAACATACACAGGCCTAGGGGCTACATCCAAAACAAGCAGCAGCTCGGGAGTTATCATTCTAAACACATATGACCAAAAAAAAAAAGGTTTTCTTTTTAAACAAGCTAACTTTAAACATGTAAGGGTCTAGACAAAGCAACTAAACACACTAGAAGAAGGTCAGAAGCATAAACTTTAGAATAAAAGTAAACAAGGCAGATGCTAGAAAGAGAGAGAGAAATGAAACCACAACTATATCCTTGATTGAACCAAAGTCTATTGTTTGAAAAATTAACCCATCTGGCAAATCTTTAGCTAGACTGACTGAGAGAAAAAGAAGAAGATTCAAATAAGAAACATCATAAAAGGAAAAGAGGACATGGCAGCCTTACAAATAATTTTATGGGAACCAAAAGGATTACTCAGAGTAGTGAGAACAAATGGATGCCTGTAAATAGATAACCTTGGTTAAATGGGAAATTCTTAGAAGGAATTCAGCCTTTCCAGAATAGATGGTAAGGAAATAGCGTTTCTAAAGAGTTTTGTACCTTCTTAGAGACTGAATCACAAATCAGCAATCACACAACAAAGCCCAGGCCCAGTGTGTTCATTAATAAATTCTCCCAAGTATTAATTGACAGCAGCCTTCTTCAAACTCTTCCAGAAGTAACACCTTCAACCTCATTCTGTGAACCCATCTTACCCCAATAACAAGATGAAGAAAAACTAAAACTATAGACAAAACCTCTTATGAATATTGACATAAACAAACTCTGAAAGATGCTTGCAAATGGTTATTAAAAGTTCCCTGAAAAGATTATACAGTAAGCCCAAATAATATTAACTCCTGTAAAGCAAGGATAATTAATATATAAAACTCGATTTTTTAAATAAACCACAATAGCACATTGAAAAATAAACAAACAAAACAAAAGAAAGCAATCACACACTATCAGATCAGTGATACTAAATAAATAAATAAATAAATCTTAAGCATACACCCAACACAGAATACACACACACACACACACACACACACACACACACACACACACACACACACACACACACACCAAGATTAAGAACATATCCCATGATGATAAAGGTAGGGCTTTTCATCTAATAATGGGGTTTATAGGCAAAGATGCCAGCAATCTCCTACCATATTTATTGAAAATGACTTAGAAAAATCTAAAATGAGAAATAAGGCAAGAAAAAGATAATAAAGACATCCACGTTGGAAATCTGTGTACAAATGACATAATCTTGCATGCCAGAAATTTCGAAGATTTTCACCAAAAACTAGAATTAAAAAAATAAAGTTTCAGAATATAAAATTACCACACAAAAACCAGTTGTACTTGTCTATAGGAACAATAAGCAATCTGAATAGAAATTATGAAAATGATTCTAATTTTTGGAAAAAGTAGTAAACCGTCTGGGTATGTTGCTCAGTGACAGAGAGCTTGCCTGGTGTTTGTGACACCCCGGGTTCTGTAGTCTATCCCTACTACAAAAGCTGAAAAGAACCAAACAGGTGTGACTAAGAAGGTGAAAGGCTTGTACAAGTAAAAGTGTTCAGGAAGGCTTGAAATGGGTTAAAAAAGAAACAAAAGAAAGGGAAGCACGTCTGCTCTGTGTGTCTAGACAACCTCTGTAGACTGAAGATGTCGATGCTTTCTGAAAGTGAGCTCGACGTACCGCCGTCTCAGTCCAAAGCCCAGTGATTTTATTTTTGCAAAAACAGAGAAATCTATTGCAAGTGTCACAGGAAATTGCAAGAGACCAGGGACAGTCAAAAAAGTGTTCAAAACGAATGACGTTGGAAATCTCATATTCCCTAATTTAAAATATTAACGCACAGTTACAGTGATCAAAATAATGTGGGCCAGGCATAAAAGCCTATAGATCCATGAACACAGCACATATCTAAGACATGTTAGAGTACTTTTGGTGAAATAGCAAGATTATTAAATAAAAACATGTTTTCCATGAAGTTCTATATATCCGTATGTAGAAATATACAGGTAAAACCCTTATCTTATGCCACACATAAAATCGGCTTAAACCTGTGGTTGTAAAACTACTAAGAGAGACCGGGGGCCATGGGGGGCTAATTATGCTGGATGTGGTAGAAATTTCTTAGACACGATACAATACTCAAAAGACATGAAAAAACTAAACATAAACAGACAGCAGAAAAACTGAAAAGCTCATTTGATGTTGGACCAACCCTGATCCCCGTGCATGCTAATGTGCTAGGTAAGAGCTCTGCTGTTTAGCATAAACCTCAGCCCCAAACTCGAAACTTTGATGTATCAAAGGACACTGGGAAAATCTGAACAAGTGAGAAGCACCGCACGGACAAGGAGGAAATGGCTGCATATTGTACGTTGGCTTTACTTTCTAGAACGCCCGAAAATTGCAACCCGACAACGAAGAAGAGCACTGTTAACAAGATGAACAGTGCCCTCGAGTAGAGAGTTTTCCAAATGGTCAGAAAACACACCAACACCACTCACCATTGGCAAAACATAAATCACAATCTCAATAAAATACCAACTGATGCTCATTAAATTTAGTAGTACAAAAATATTAAGTAAAAATGGAAATGGACTCATCTTAGAGGAAGTGACGAAAAAGTAAAATCCTTTCATTCTGATAGTGGGTAAATAAAATACCACAACCATTGTGGAAATAGTATGGTAGGTAGGTTTCTTTTTTTCAAATAATTAAACAGAAAACTACACGAGATATAGTATTTGAGGGTATAAAAAAAATTAAAAGGACCCCAAAGTATTCACATGCCTATGTTCATGGTACAATTAGTCCTACAAACACAACCCAAATGCCCATCAAAGGATGAGCAGATAATCAAATGTGTCATAGGAAATACAGGGAATAAGTATTACAAAGGAAATCTAATTTGTTACATGGAAACAGGAGTGGACCTTGAAGACATGGCACAAAACCAGTAAGCTAGTCACAAAACACGTGCCATACTTATTATATGTTACCACTGTCCTGTGCACAAAGGATAGTCAAAATTATATTGACAAGAAATGGGATAGCAGTTTCCAGGGACTCAGAGAAAAACAATGGTGGGTTCTGACCCACGGAATTGAGAACAGAAGCTCTGAAGATAAACGGTGGCGATGGCACATAGCTATGTGAATGGACTTAATGTCACTGAATCAGACATGTCAAAATAGAAGGAACGTAAATGCCAGCTATGTTTTGTCACACACAAAGAGGCATGCACATGTCAGGAAATAGCTCTGAGGGTAAAAGCACTTGTTCTTGCAGCGGACCCGGGTTCAGTTCCCAGCAAGCACATTGGCAGCTTACAATTAATTGTAACTCTGGTTCTAAGAAATCCATTGTCCTTGAATTTGGGCACTAAATGCATAAGATTCACCTACACGTATGCAAAACACCCACATGCATAAGATAAAAAATTAAAAATCTTTTTAAAAATCCCATATTTATGAAACCTTAGGAATATTTGTATGAAGATCTTCTGAAGAGACATTTACCTCTCAGTCTGGCTCTCGAACTATTGAAATAATGGGTCCCTGTTAAACTGGGATTCCTCCAGGAATCCTATTCTGTGAGAAGGAAGAGGATTTGGCTGGAGGGGAACTGGTCTATTGGGAAGAGTTCACCAAGTTCTAACAACTTCTCATACCACCTTAAAGGATGAGAAGGAAACCCCGAAATGATAATGATGGGGTGGTACCACACCTTGCCAGGACTGTTAGAGGTAAAGTTCCCTGGCCCTATATTCAAACTTCTAAATCATTTCAGGGCACCGATGTAGACGTGAGTGATTTTCTGCAACTTTGTTCTTCTTCCAAGCAGGGTCACATTGAATGAATTGTTCTGCTTAACTTATTACTTTGGTTGTTTATGTTAATTTATTGGGGATGGGTGGACAGAACTAACCCAGGGCCTTGGTTGGGACCTCAAGTTCGGCAACAGCATAGTTGAATATGTGTGTTGCAGCTTGTTGATATGAACAATTATTATGAGAATATTTCATTTAAATCAAAAATTTGTTCTCTTTACCCCCTCTTCCATTTGTCTTCTATTTCCTCATCTATGAGCTCTGTATTCTACCAATTTATTCATTATTTATGAATATTTATAAAAGAGGGCATACAATTAATTCAGCTCTTAAATCTCTACTCTGTCTACAATGGTGCTTGGCATGTAATGGACACCACATAAATACTATTGTTTACGTTGAATACAATGTGACCAGCTTTCCATATCTCAGCTCTATATCCTAAATTCATACAATGACAGATCACGCCTATTTGAAAAGTGATTGTAGATACAATGATATTACCTTCACCTTTTGTTTCTTGGCACCATTCCCTAAGCAACACAGCATAGCAACTATTTGCTGTGTGTGCGAAATTACGAGTAACTTAGAGATCACAGAAAGTATAAGAGGGATATACATAGGTTATATGCAAATACTGCATCATTTCATGGAATCCACAGGTTTCCCAGTTTGCATAGGTCCTGGAACCAATCTTCCGGAATAAGAAAAGGATGTTGTTTAAATTTGTAAAGCTGTTGTTCATTGTGGACTTGCTACAATCCAAACGTTGAGCTCTTTACAAATTCAAGGCCGCCTCCTCCCTCTCGATAACCCAGTGAGGTGGATATATAGTCCCTGGTTTTGTTTTGTCTTTTTTTTTCTTTTTCTAATCAGGAAATTGAGGTTTAGAGAAATTGAGTCACTTGTCCAACCACATACAGCTATTACTGAACTGGCTGAGTTGGGATTTGAATGAGTCTTTCAACTGCGGAGCTGATGCTCTTAACCTCTTGATAGAGGTTATACTTTATCTTACATTTCACTAAGCACCCATTGACTTGCCAATTGTAAGACACAGCATATAATCAAGAGCATTCTACACACTGCTTCCTCTGTGCAGGTGCAGAGCACGCAGGCTGCTGCGACAGCCAGGCATGTCACCATGGCGCTTGTTACCGAGACAGCTGCTTTCAGATGACCAAGGGAATGTGTACAAAATCCTTCATCCCACATGCCCTCGGAGACCATTCTCTTTGGCCTTTCCGTCCCCCAAAGTGTACAGACAGACCTCTCGAACATGCTAGCCTTTATGGAGGGAACTTTGGTAACAGGCGGGCACACCTCCCTTGCAGCTGCTCAAAATCTCCTGCCAGTGGCTTTAAGAATTGTGAAATTCACAGATACTGCAATTGTAACAAGCAGGAGGCGACAGGACAAGTTAAATACCAGCTATGTAGGGAGAGATCATTATCTCAACTAGAATTCAAATGCCAGAAACTGTGGTTGTAACTTCAATGATTTTTCCAATTTGAAATAGGTGAGAATATCTCCATTAGAAAGAGAAAGTTCTTGGAATGTCAGGGTGTCTGTGTGCTGCATGTGTGCTTGGGTGCCTGTGTGAAGGGCAAGGGACAGAAAAAAAAGGTATTCAATTTTAAAACAATTTCGGCACCTACCATGCATTAGGAATTTACTGGGAGCTGAGCACTTAAAGAGAAATAGATAGTACTAATGCATTTAACAGAGGGTGTACGGAAGGCACCTCGGAAAAGGAATACATGATTATGGTTTTTTTTTATTTCGAGTAGGGGTCCCAAGTGGTCCAGATGGGCCTCACAATCACTATGAAAGCTATCTTGAACTCCAGATGCATTTGCATTTCTCCCCAGTTCTGTCATTAAAGGCAACACTATGGCTGGTATACACTTCTGGGGATCAAAGCAGAGCTTTGAGCATGCCAAGCCAGCACCCTACTAACTGAACTGGATCGCTAGCTAGCTCAAGAAAAGTATCTTTAGAGACAGCCTAATAGGCAGCTTTGAGAAAGATAATCCCTTGAACTTACAGAGGGCACCTTAGAGCCAATATCTCAGTGGAAGTGTAGCCAGTCTAATATAACACCTGATGGGCTCAATTTCCTGTGTATGCCGATAATAACTCCATTTTGGCCACCCAGGAAGTTCCAGATAACCAGAGAGTGAGCAAGAAGGTTGATATTAGGATGGCATTCCTGGGTGATCAGTGTAGACGAGTAAGTGACATATAAGCCATGTTGGATTGATGGTGGGTGGGGGAAGGGAAAACAGGAGCTAGTAGGCCTACAGTCCCCCACAAAGTGGTGTATACAATGAACTCTAGGGTGAACATTCTAAAGGAGAGCCTTGTAAAGTATCTGAACTCTGTGATGGGGAAATTAGGGTCAAGAGAAACGGTCCCTCAGAGAACAGATTCTGGCAGGGCAAGCCAGGAGTCAGACCACACAGAGCCCGAGTAGGATCCAACCTAGATTAGTTAGACATTACCTAGCAGTCATGAAATAAGGGTTTATAGTAGCCTTGGGGCAGCAGGCGGAAGTGAGGTTCACCAAGGGCTAGAGCCTGAGGGGACCAAGAACTCATGCTAGTTGTCTTTGCCTCTGCTGGTGCCTGTACAAGCTGGATGCTAGCATATGTGTACCCCATGAACCCAAGACTCAGGTAGCCACTGGTTATTATCCAGTAACTTTCTTCCCTATCTTCAACTGCTCCAAAAGCCCATGTTTGCCCTTCACTCCTCCTGATGCCTGTTTTATTCCCCAGCCCCTTCCTTTCTCTTCCTTCACATCTTAGCTGACGCCAACCAAGAAAACATCTTCTGCTCTCTTCTCTCATGTGTTTCTCCACTCCTTTTAATTATTTTAATATTTTACTTTGCCTTTAATTCCGTTGGCGTCATGGGAGAGTTTATGTGCAGGAGAGTGCAGGCACCGACAGAGTCCACAAGAAGGCATCAGAGATCCTGGAGCTGGAGGTAATAATGGTCATGAGCTGCCCCAAGTGAACGCTTGACACCAGACTCTACTCCTCTCCTAGAGCTGCTCATCACTGATCTGAAATCCCAGCTCCTTAATTACATTTTCCGTCTTCTTTTCTTTGTTAATTTTCATCAAATATCCCTAATCACAAGGCAGATGCTTCGTGACAGACGAACACACGGAACAACAGTCCGAGTGTTATTTAAGCTCTGCCTCTTAACATTAAATTTGGATCAGTACAACCGCAATTCAAACTCCCAAAGTTTTAAAAGTATTCAGCAATATCTTTGAAAACATGCTTCCATGTTATCTTTTTTTTTTAATTGCACCTACTTCTCTTCCATATTGGCACTCACAAAAAAAAAATAGAAAAATTATCATATTTGTTTTTTTATCTTTGTCAAAATTACTTCTACAAAAAAACCCATTATTTTGTACTATTCTTCACCACTAGCATACAGTGTTTTGGGTAATTTTGAGTTAAAGTATCTTCTGGAATCTAGCTGGAAAACTTAACAACCACTTATAACATTCTCTGTTCCTGTAATGGATTGGAAGTTTGGTTAATCGAGATAACCATAAATCTTCCGACCTACTGAAAATGTTTAATATGCAAAACTAATTTTTAAAAACTTTATTGATCAGTACTTTTATGGGAAGCCAGGTCAAGTCCTTCTGCATCTCTTTAATTTAAGGCAAATATATCATTTTCAGGGAATAGGAGGGTAAAATGGGTCACAAATTTTCTCCAGGGTATGAATCAGTGGCAAGGTGAATGGAGGCCCCGTGGCTGTCTTCACAGCCTTAATGGTTTAAACTAAAATGTGAACATAAAAATGGAAAGGGAAATATGGAACGGCATGTATGCTAGGGCTTAAAGATATTACCTTGCTTGAGTCTGCATTTTGGGATCAGTCAATTCCTTCTAGGTCGCACTGACAAGTTCTTACCAAGAAATGACCTGCTTATTCTGTTTTAGTCTGCAAACCCTTTGAGGTACTTAATACTCTGTCACACTACAGGACAACACAATGCAGAGCAGTCCTAAGCCAGGAGCTCTTGTGGACAGTATGGTGGACCTACCAATGGTTACCATTCTTTTCCATGTTTGAACTTTGAACAGTTTCCAGTTACAGAAAAGATACTGATATCTTCGTAATGTGGATAAGAGACTTAAATATCAGCAGTTACAGGACACCCTCCAGATGAGACAGAAGACAGCTAGATGCAGATTTCCTGGCCTTCAGCACAGTGTGTCAAAAAGACCAAGGGGTGATTTCACTTTTCTATGTTTTCCATATGAGGAAACCTATTCTACGTAGGTGGGGAAAATATGCCGTAAATTTGAGAAACAGCAGAAAAGCCTTACAGCAGCCAACTGGGCTCTGTCCCATAAAGAACTATAAGGTCGAGTCCTGAGATAGCTCCCTGGATAAGGGCTCTTGATGGCAAACCTAAAAACCTGAGCTCACTCTCAGGGACACACATGGGAAAAGGAAAGAACTAACTCCTGTCTGTTGCCCTCTGACTTTGTCACTTATGCCATGGAATAGCTATACCCACATATATACATATCCTACCAATGTAACAAAATAGATAGAGAAGTAAGTAAATACATACATACATACATATATACATACATAAAATTTTTAGAAAATAAAACCATTTGATCAAAGGCAAGTGGCCTAACTTTCCTAAATCTCAATTTCCCAGTTCATTAATTGGAACTGTAATATCCTGAACACTGTGAAATCACCTGTAATTGATGTGACAACTGACACAGTAAACCACAAATCACTGGGGAAGGTGGGGTTTTTTTAAAGCATATTCCTTTCCTAAAGCCTTGTAGGTTTATTAAAGGGTCTGCATGGGAAGTACCAGAGACCCAAATTCTTCCTCAGGCTAACCTTCTGTGCCAAGAAAATGAGGCCCAGCTCCTGGCAGGACAAGTGCTGAGCAGCCTAAAGGAAGAGGAGGTAGGCGAGCATGGGTGATACGGAGGAGGGAGAGAGAAATGGTGGAGAAGAAAGTTTAGATATGGAGAAAAATGACAGGAGAGAGGAGAGTGTGTGGAAAGATTTAAAAAAACACTAAAACATGTAAAAAGAACATATGAAAACCTATGATTTTATAGATTGCATATATACATAATATATTGTGTGTGTCTCTGTCTGTCTATATGTATATATGTATGTATATATGTATGTATGTATGTATGTATGTATGTATGTATGTACACACACATGGGGCAGTGCTCCTCCCAGAAGCCATAGTTGCCAAACCAAAAGCCAGTGCCAAGTGTAGGATATCTCTTCTTGAATTATTGGTCAGAAGTATTCCAAGGACCCCCCAAAAAAAACAATACGGGCTCTTGCCATTTTTCTTAGCTCTATATCACAACATGGTTCAAGACCCTATTGCTGAAGACACCACACACTTTGGTGACTAGGCATGAAGAACTTGGTCCAGTGGGTACTGACCAGGAATCTTTCTCTCTGACAGTTAGCTTTGATAGTGCTTGGGGTTGCTAGGTAGGCAGTGGGGATGGGGGGGGGGAAATCATCAACACATTTTTCCTCTTATTAACCCCATGACCTACAATAATGACCTGTGTGAGTACTGTAGTGATACAGATGTTTGAGGGTAGCCAACTGCTGTCTGATTGAATTGATTTAAGGGATGCTCTGTAGGGAAAATATATGCCTGGTCAAGAACCCATGGAGGGGAATTTCCCAGGCCCAAAGAGTGAATATTCTATTGTTACTTTGCTAAAGGGACATAGTGTCAAACTTCTCTCTAAATTCATATCTCTATAGCTGTACGTATTTTTCCCAATCCTACCTATGTATTGGAAACTAGTTAACATAGAATCTTACAACTGGCAAGAGTTGAGAATAAGTGGCCCTGGAGCTCTCAGGAACAAGTGTGCTACCTCTATCATCCCCTGCCCCAGGGTTCTGAACCATCACAGAAGAGAGGGCAGAAAGACCATGACAACCAGCATTAGAGAGGGTTGGGGTAAAAGGGTATGTTCTGGCAGGACAGGATTGCTGTACTCACCAACTCAGAGCAGCCTCGAGTGCTCACCAGACCCGCACAAGATCAATCCAGTGAATGGGAAGAGGGTTGTGAATCTGTTCCTCTAACTAAGAGCTACTGACAATTGGAGGCTTCTGAGGAGAGGAGAGTTTGTTTTCCTTAAGGGTGTATCCTCTGGTCAGTCAGTGGATGTCCCCACATCCATGTCTATACACATAACACGAACTGGATTTAGTGGGTAATTACAAAAAAGAAAAGGGGACACAAAGTTGGGAAGTGATAGGGAGGTGGGGAAATGGGACAAGGCAGATGTAGGAACAAAGAGTGAGACTGAATAGATTTAATATTAAGTGTATGGAATTCTCAAAGAAGTAATAAAAATATTATGTTGTCAAAAATAGGGTATAATAGGGTATAATGTATAATAGAATAAAAGCAGGTGTAATTAGAAGATTAGATAGGATGACAGAAGGGCCAATGCAAAGAACACAGGATCTGCTTTAACAGGCTCTGCGCAAACATTAATTTCACTATACGTGACACCAGCAAAGGCATCTTCCTTCATGATAAATAATGAAGGATAAATATGAAGTACCTGGTGATATATACATATACATATATATATTCATAGATCTATTATCTAAATATATCATATATATTTATATATATATATATGTGAAGCACCAGGGTACATAATATATATATATATATATATATATATATATCAAGATAACACTTTCTTGCTAACTTAATAGGTAATACAAATTTCTATGGCTATCAGACTAATTCCCTTCTCTCATCTCATGACTAATAGGAAGTCAGCTTCCTATTAATAACAGGTAATTTAAGAAGTTGTTACTGTAAAGGTCAAATAAAACTGACTTGACTCTTCCCTTCAGCTGTATCTCACTACCTGCTCCCATCAGATCCACAGCACACCACATCACCATGGCTGCTACCCACACAGTGAACACAGAAGAAGGCTAAGGGGAGTCCTTTACTAGAAACTAAAAGAAAAAGAAATGCAGACAAAGCTAAACTGGACTCTACAGCCAGATTGACTAAAAGAGGCCAGATAAGTAGCCAGTACACTTGATGATAGCTGCTGAGTTTTCCAGAAAGCCATGAGTTTACACATTTAGTTCTTTCTAATGCTGTTGTCCACTCCTGGCTTTGTTATGTTGTATGTGGGAAAGTGGTCCCTTCATTTTTTAGGAACAACAGACTGCATGTTGTCCCATCCTGCTCTTTCTGGTCTGGGCAACCTTGTAGCTATGAACCAATCCTAAGTATACCTGGTCCTTGATCTGTTTGTCTCCTTGTGAATCTCCGTAGAGACCGACAGCCTTCTTTCCAGATATATTCTACCACAGCTAGAAGAGTCTTCTAAACTCAGCTGCCTGCTTGTTGTCTTGCCCTCGGGGATTGTAAAGACTTCTGTGGGGTTTCACATCTTATTGCAACACTGGCAGATACAACTGTGTCCTCTGGCAAGTGGTTTGAGTAGAATCCTAAATCCCTCAGGTCCCCAAGATCTCTGAGTGCTGCTCCTGTGTATATGACACCACATTGTTCAGATGTGAGCACTTCATTGCTGTAGAGGTAAGAGTACTTTCAAGAGGTATGACCTGCTAAATTGGATTATAGCGATGAACTTTATTTGTTCCTTTAATCCCTGGTGCCCAGCATGGTATCGGTACACAGCGAATAGGACAGGAGTGCCACCAGACCACAGTCTGTCAAAAAACCACACCGGAAGATACCACCCATCCACAGGGCCTGTCTGTTAGAGCAGAGGTCTGCAGCAAGGGTTACTGGAAGCTGAGGGCAATTCTTGACCACATGCAGAAGGCAGGAAGCTGAGCAGAAGTGAAAAGAGACTAATGAGTTTGAAAGTTGTGTGTATGTGTGTGGGTGGTGGAGGAGGTGGTAGACAAGAGAAAACAGGAATACACTGAGCATATCATCAATTGTTACCAAGGAGTTCCACTTAGTCTCAGTAGCAACTAGTCCATGTAATCAGCTTTCTTCAACTGTGGGGTCTCCATCCATAGATCCAGCAGCCATAGATAAAATCACACTAAAAATAAATCAAGGGTGTCTATACTAAACATGTTCTTGTCATTATTTGCTATGCAACACAAGGTAACAACAATTTACAGAGCACTTATGTTTTATTAGATAAATGATTTGGAGATGATTTAAGCATGTAGGAATATTGCACAAATGATACACATGGCTGTAGTGTGAACGGAATAAACACTGTGCTCTTTCTCACCTGATATTATAGACAGGGCAGAAATTGTTCACATGTGTATACTATATACCAAATTGTTCATGACTAGAGAGTCACCGGAAACAATGTAAGAGTTAGCTTGAGGGACATAGTCCCTGAGCCTGGACTCCTGCTCTTTCTGGGGCAATGGTATAGCTATGGGGCACATAGATGTCATGGGGGGGTATTTCAATGCAAAGGAAGAACCCTGGAAAATAGCCTTGATCAGATATAATAGGGCAGAAAGCCTTATAGAGTAGCGGTTCTCAGTTCTGGCTTACTTGAAAAAAACGCTGGATGAGACTTTTGAATGTCCACATCCACGGCCATCCCCAGAGAGTCCCATTCCCTCAGTCACTGAAATTAACATTTAAATTTTATTTTCTAATTCATCCTGGGAGTGAAACTTGGGGCCTCCCTTCTGCTTGGCATGAACTCTACCTACCCTCAGCTCCAAATGGATATTTTAAATAGTGGCTCAGATACCTTCAGAACAAGAAGCCCAGGTCATCACCACCATGAAGTGGATTCCCTTTGGGACTGTACTTGCTCACAGGTCTTTTCCTGCCCTCATTTTACCAGCCCCAAAGTACAGCATCACACTGATATAGCCCCTGACTTTGACACCATCAACGTTAACACACACAAGTATGATGCATGCTTTGAAAGACTGCCTTAATACACATTTGCTAGTTCACATGAAAGGTCAAGCTGTTGTTAGTGGATGAAGAGTACACAAAACAGCCAGGTCAAGGCCAGCACGTTGTCCTTGGGAGTTCCACTGTCCCAGCTGCTTTGGTGAAATCCTATGGCTCGAGTTATTCATGGACAGAAGTTAAACCTCACATACCTTTTCTGAATGGATTACCCCAGACCATCAAATAAAAATACAGGGTAGTTTAGAAAAGAATCATTGAGCATAATCGTAGATCAGCAAGCAAAAATCAGCAACAGATTACTATAAAAAGGCAAGCAAACACATAATAACAACAAAACAAGCCACCATATTGGATTTACCCACTGCCTGAAAACTACCCCAAGTATAGCCACTCATCTAGGACACCCCTCAAAATATCCATGTGAGTAGGGAAACAAAGCACACAGAGGGGGGAAAATGAGTTGCTGTGGCCCAGGAAGAAAGTATGGCTTGTGCTTGCAGTTGAAATGGCTTCTCAGATGACAGCTGACCATGCCCAGACCCTGAGCTGCCATCCAAATATAGTCATCGATTCAGACAGAGGACTCCTAGATACTTGTCATATCTAATCTAACAGAAAGGCACAGAACATTTTTAACCCAACAGCTCATAATTGTAATGAAATGATTCCGGCCAAGAGGGCCCATTTGTAATAAATGAATTCAAATCAGATTCATAGAAGGTATAATTCAACTATAAAGAATAGCACCTTCATTTTCCATATCGTCTCTTTTCCAAAAGGCAAAATAACTCGGCATTAAAATAATTATTTTTACTTTTCAAGCAGCCCTATGAATAGTTACAGAGACAGTAATATGGCCTCGTGTATATAAAATGAGTTTTTATCTATACTGAAAACTTCAGTCTTCTTTAGCCACGTCACTTCCGAAGGTCCCTCAGTAGAACCAAAGGCCTGTGGCAACAAAACTGATCTCCCACATGAAGCCATTGAACTCTCTGTGCTGGAGAAATTTTCACAGGAAAATCTGAGTGTACCCAAGCTTCTAGATTTCTTGGCTTTACCTGCTCTCTCCTCCTTGTCTGACTTTGTTCAAAATTTAGGAACTGGGGGTCATGTGACCTGGAACCTTCAAGAGTGTTTTCTAATTCTGATAGACATGAATATCATTTAATTCTTTGATACATTGCAAACACTAACTTCCCAAGAAATAAATCACCAATGAACTCTTTCATGGAGACTTAAAAGTTACTTTACATAGAGCTCTAAGACCATGGAGAATTCTGTAAGGCTATAGCACAATTCTTTTCTAGCATGCACAAGGTCCTGGGTTCAATCCCCAGTATTGCAAAAATTGAAAAGACAAAATGAACTGTAACTTTTAAAAACAAAAACACTACCAAATAACACATGGTAGATTTCTCTGAGGCCACATCTGTGGTTTTCCACTTACTGAGAACATGGCCTCTCGGTGAAACAACTGAGTACCACGTTTTACAGATAAAGAAAGGAACATAGCTCATAGAACAGATTAGAAGGCAAGGAAAGAGAAAGGGGTTGAAAGCCAAGCTGCAGAAGTCTGCATGAGGTGCTTATGTTTTTGTTTTTGTTTTTTTTTTTTTTTAAGAAATGTTGAGGTAGTAGCAAACGAATTTAGCTGCTTTAGCATAGAGAATGGTAAGAATTAATGATGGAGGGAAGAAAGGAAGGGGACCATAAGTAACAAGAAAAGATCGTCAGGTGGAGGCGCCTTATAAAATTAGGGCAGTGGAAGAGAAGATTACAGGAGGTAAAAAGTGTAGAGGAGTTCTGTAGAGTAAGATGTGGAAGCAGGAATAAGTTTGTCTACAGCAGGGGAAGGTACAGAAGAGAGAAGAGAGGCAAAATCAACCAGGCTTGTGCTGACTTTTAAAAGTCAGCTACAATAGCAGTCAGGTAAGCACCAGCAGCCATAGTTGAACACGTACGTTGTTGTTTTCCACAAAGCATGAAAAGCAACTATTCAGCTTTTCCTTTTTATTCCCTTTCCCATTACCAAGCCCAGCTGTTAAACATTAGAATTGAAGATCATGAAAACAGGCCAGCAGCTAAAAAAAAAAAAAAAAAAAAAAAAAAGGTAGATGGAAGCTGGCCCTCTGCTGGTAGAACTGTCTTACTGCATCCCAGAAGGCAAAAGCTCAACTTTCTAAGTTTCCGATTTAATTTTCAGGGGCGGGATCTGTAAATTTATCAGTAATATTCCTCCCCTTGTTTATGAAACAAGTCTTTGCCTCTAACAAAAGATTGGGAGAAAAATATGTATGAGGCAATGTTCAAACTCTCCTGCCACTCCTAATGAGTGCCCACAGTTCCTGGGTTTCACATCGGCTGCAGTGATCTGCTTTTGGTATCTTTGAACCACCAATCCCCTGCAAAAGGTGCATTCCCACAAATCAGACCTCAAAGAGCAGATCTGGAACCTTCCTTGAAACAACAAAATAAGGATAACACACTCTTATCTGCTACAAGCTAAGTTTAAAGGGGTGTCCAAAACACGAGAAGCACTTGCAACTCAGGCTGTCTATAAGGACCATCTCTGTTGTCTTTTCTAGGACCATGCAGGTCAAGAAGACAAGGCTTGGGGCCTTGCACGAGCTAAAAGGATGATTTACCTATGGACCTCCTAAGGCAGAAGGGATCCAAAATTAACCCTACGGTTCATGTAAGGAACAGTGGTGTTTCAGAAGCTCTGATTTCTTCCTCAGGGAGAGGCTTGTCTGTGTTGGAAGGATTCCACAAGGAAAAGCACAGGGAACAGGAAGAAGGAAACCCCACCCTCAACATCTCCTTGTAGGAGCCAGGCATTCTGGCTGCAGAATCTGGGTCAGAATGCTTTATTTTCACCATAACCATCAAAGTCATAGGCAGGGCAAACGCATTCACCCCGTGTACACTGTGAGACGTAGTTAAGCTGGGATGTCCCTGAATCTGTCTCCTAGGACCAGAACTGCCTCATTAAAGGGATAAAAGATGATATCTGCTGAGCTGGTGGAAAGTGGTGGCTGCATTTTTATTAAAGTCTCTGCTGCAGCAGGCCCAGTCCCCAAAGGTGCATATTCCAAGCACCCCCCCCCACCCCTCCGCCTGGAGCGTGGAAGTGATTCTCTGTAACTCATTAAGCTAAAACAAAAAGCTTCCTATTGTGTTTCTCACACAGGAATGATGTCGGTGCATAAAAGCTACATGCTTCCTCTTCTTGGTCCCATCCCACAAAAAATACAAAGGCCTCATAATTTGCATGAGGGCCCAAGTGCACAGCACAGGTTTAGACTGGGGAGCTGTGTCTCTATCGGACTCGTGAACGGTCGTGCCCTGGCACGGGAAATCTAGATGCTTCCATTGTAAAAGTAGCCCCAACACAAACTTCCGTCACACATGGTTAGCTCAGAGCAATCCTGTGCCACCACATCCTTCTGGACTGGAAGGAAAATCCAAGGGTATTTAGTTAACTACGCAGTGTCTCATCCGGGTGTGAAACTTGCCATCCCATGGCCCCATGCATACACGGAGTCCCAAGTGTAGACTTCAACATTGCCTGTAAGATTGCAGACCAAAAGAAGACCAAATGACAAAGTCGTCCCAGAAAACTGGTATCGGAAATCACACAAAGTAACTGGCCACTTCTTGGGCCCGCAAAAGGCCCCTGGCATGCTCAAATGCCCCTCTTTCTGGCTTCCTTTTCCTCTCTTCCTTACTCCTTCCCCTTGAAGCCATGTGCAATGGGTTCTGTCCCCAGATGAAGGAAGGCTCCCTACCTGAGGGTGGCGCTCTCTCCCTGCCGGACCGTCACGTTGTCCATAGCTTTGGGAAAGGTGGCATCTCCGCTGCGCACCGGCACTCCTGTGGGTACAAGGAACAGCAGCCTGAGAGACACGACCACGAGGCACTTCCAGGGCAGGAACAGGTACCCACAGACCCCCATTCTCGACCGCCACAACTTCCCAGAACTCTTGCAGCTGCACGGTCCTTGTCCCCTGCCCTCTCAGAATAGCCGGAAGTGTTGAGGGACGAAAGCACACAGAGAGCAAAGCAGGAGCTGGGAGCGGGAGAAGGCAAGGCTGAGTCCAGGCTCTCCGGAGTCTAATAATTCTTCCTCTGCTCCAGCCTCAGCTTTCCAGCCTGGCAGAACCAGATGCCCCCTCCTGCATCCAAAAAAGAGCTTTCTCAACGCTCCCTGGGGCGGAGGGAGCCCGGGAGGAGTGAGAACACAAAAAAAAGGAGCAGGGACGAAGGTCACAGATTGTGCGTTCTCTGCCTCTCTCGGTGAAGCTACTTTAAGATTCAGTTGGGCGCATTCTGCAGAGGTCTGGCATCAAAAGTTTATAACCCAAAGAAGGCAAGTGTCTCTGACAGAAAGGAGATGTCATAAAAAAAAATAAAAAATAAAAAAAAAAGCTCCCGATTTCAAGGAGAGGAGAAAATGTTTTATTAGATCACACACATGTTTGGATGGAGTTAGAAAACAGCCCCGAGTCTCGGATCTGGACCCCAAGGCGATAAAAAGTTCCACACGGTGACCCGCAGCAGGTGTAGCCCAGTTCCTCTGCTCCGAGGCTGTCCTCCCTGTAGCCCAGTGGGCGAGTCCTGCCAGCCCGGCCCTCGCCAGCCCGCGGAGCACCGTGGCGCAGGCTCTAGCGCGGGGAGCTGAGCGAGCGGACTGCGGCCCCCCGCCTCCTCCAGGGACGCTGCACGGGATGCGGGGACGCGCGGACGCCACGCTCAGCGGCCGCCCCCAGCTTCCGCGCCGCCTTCCTCCGGGGAGCAGCCCCGACGCGCGCGGGCCCGGACCTCCGGGGTTGTCATGGCAGCAGCAGCATCCCTGACCACCACTTTCTCCCGGTGTCGACTCAGAGCAAGCCGGCTGGCGGGTGGCGCGGACTGCTGCACGCTCATTCTGGCGGGTGCGGGGCGCGGGCGCCCACCTTAACCCCCGCAGCACCGGGACAGAAGCATCCACCGAGGCCCGGATCCCCCGAGGGAAGGTGCCTAGTGACTCAAAAAGCTCTGCTCTCCCTTTGTACCCCAGCGAGCTGAGGAGGTGCTGAGTCCCTCTCACTGCTTCCCCTGATATGGGTGGGGAGATAGAGGGGAGGGCTGGAGAAGGAGTTCTGGGGAAAGCAGCAAATTGAAAACTGACACTGGCACCTTCCCTCTGCAATGCCATACAAAAGTTGTCAGACCCCACCCCGGAGAACTGAAGTGCCTTCGCCACTCCAGGTAGCTAAGCCAGGGTGGATGCCCGCTGTCCATTCAGACTTTAATCCTAAGTGTTTCCTGGGCCTATGCAAAAAGCTGCAAAAAGCTGCTATAAGCTTCCTGCTCTGATGGCCTACCTAGAAACACATAATGCCCCTTCACTCCATTTCTGTGTCTCTAGCTGGTAACTGAATTTCTCCTTACAAGGCAACATGCAAAATAATCCCCACTATCTGTGGATCTCATTGTGGTGAAAAGGAAGAGCTGGGAAAATCACGTGGAGATCCTAAAGAGTAGTAGAACTGGACTTCATAAAATCCGTCTATGGCTTTCTGATCACAGGAGAGAGCATCATAATAGTGAGTGCCAAGAGGGAACTCCGGGATACAGTGTTCCTAGAGGCCAATCGCTAGGTTGCTTTGGGCTGAGATCCATCTCCTTCAGTCTAAACCCAAGAGCGCCAGCTTTCCTTGGGCCTGCCATTATTCTTGCTCCTGTTCTGCCTGGCAGAAGCCTTCCCTCTCTGTGTGGCACTCATGCCTGTACCCTAATTTAATGGTTGCTATGTGCGTCTGCTCTACTGTACTTTTTTTTTTCTCGGAGCCTTTTGTTAAATTAGGCAGGGCTCCGCACAATTGCCAAAATGAAATGTAATTCAAAAATAAGCATTAAGCTCTTCGTGTTTATTACTTTAGTTGCCCAAGGATACAAAGGCATTCTACCTGCTCTCATTTCCAAGGGGCTGAGAAAAAGAAAAAAATAAAAATAGTGCCCCAGTCCTACTTGTAAAAATGCTTAGCTCATGTACACGTTTTAGGCTTAAAATTTTTAATTAGAACGTCTTACCTTGGAAGGATAGAGTACTTATCACTAGTCATATCAGCTAGAGTGAAAATTATATTGGCAGAACAGGTATGGGAGACAAGACTCCTTCATGAGGTCTTGGGCTGCAGGGTTGGGAGAAGAAATGGTGCACACAGGGATTGGGTGATGCTGGGATCACGATCAGCATTTGGGGAGCACGACCAGCATTTGGGGAACACGACCAGCATTTGGGGAGCACAACCAGCATTTGGGGAGCACGACCAGCATTTGGGGAGCACGACCAGTATTTAGGGATTACCACTGTTCCCCCAGCCTCTACATTCCCCTACATCCAAGAAAGCTGAGGAAACACCCACCAGTTTCAATACATGTTCTTTATCCAGAAAACAATCGGAGTTTTCTGTACATTCACAATTCTCTGTACCCTGTGATGCTGGGATCCAGGATCATCACATAGAAAGGCTCTTTCTTGTGTTACTCTGTACTAAGCTGACAAGGGTTCCTGCACTTAGAATTTCTTGTCACCGAACTGAACTTATATCTTGATTGGGGGAGGGAATATAAACAGAGTCTGGTCGGAAGGCAGTTCCCTAGTCCTCTGTCTGACACTCGGTGGCTACATGCTTGGATCTTCTCAGACACCTGTTTGTCTGATGCCTTATCAGGAAGTGAGGGTGGGGCCATTGCTGTACTAACTGAGGAAAAGTGGCTTGAGATGGGAAGAACTATCGGAGATATCAAGAAAGGAGAAAAGTGTACAAGGTTCCAGATGAGAAAGGATGACTGAGGCTAGTAAAATCTGAGGCAGAGATGAACTGAAGTCAAGAGAAAACTCCTCAGTAACACACCCTGAGGCTGGTGCCTGTGAAGGAACAAGCTAGGAGGCTACTTTCCTACTTTCCAGGCCAGCTTTCTCCAAGTAAGGACTTCTGGAGACTGAAAGAACAAGGATCTGGCTCTATACTCGCCTGTTATAATGACTCCCGGCTTAGTCTCGGTGACAGAATAAATCTGACTTCACAAACTTGTGAGTCAAAGAAGGAACTGCAAAGATCTTGTCTGTATGTTAATCTTCATCTCTTGTCTACAGCATTGGAGGAAGCGGGCAGAGTCCATTCATTTGTAAGACATTGCTATGAACTAGTAGAATGTAGGGCTAAAACTTAAGATTAAATGGGAAAAGGAAACAGAGTTTACAGTGAACATGATTAAACAGTTTTTTTGGCCAGGAATATTCTGTCAAAAGCTTTGTCCTATGGCAGTGATAGGATAGACTTCTAATTTACATCTACTTGAATACATGAATTTATATGTAGAGACAATTTATCATATGGTTGGGATACTGGCTTTGAAGTTCGTTGTTGTTGTTGTTGTCGTTGTTGAAATATTGAGTCCTCATGTCTCTGTCTCTGTCTCTGTGCAATTCATACCAAATAATACCTATCTCCTGGAAAGAGTAGGGAGTAAGAATGTATCTAAGTATAGCCAGAACTGTACTTAATCAGAGTGGAGAAAGTGACCAGCCCTCAAAAGAAGAGAATATTCTTTACAGTTCCCAAGAGAAGGGCCATAGCACCCAGTGATACTCATGGTCTGGGGATGTAGAAAGTAAGAAGAAAGTGTGGCAAGAGACTGGGCAAGTGTGGAGGCACTGGGCAAGGAAGGGAGGAAAACTGGATTACATATTTTGGTAGGCTCTGTGGGTGACCTCCAGTAATCCCGAGCTTGGCCCTTGGCTTAGGGTAAGAAATGGCTTCTTGGTCTATGAGGAAGAGAGAACGTGGTTCTTCTATCCAGGAAATGAGGTGGTCTTGGGAGAGCCAGTAGCTCTGGAAGTAGAAAGGTCCACTCCAATACATGTGTGGAAGACATAGATTTTGATTAAGTGTATGAATGCACTTAATGCTTGACAGGCTGGGTACCATCATCAACATACTTTATGGTTCTATAGCTTAATGTGTATTTTCATGAAGTAACAGGTGATGTGGAGAAAGGTTTGAGAGAAGCGACATAAAACTCACTGTTCACGGGAGAGCTTCAACTCACCTACACAACCTTTGCTACTTATAACAAGATCCAGAATCCAGGGGCTGTAGTCCACACAAGGCAAGATCACTGGCTACCTGAAGAGAAATAGTTGTGAATGGTTGGAGAAAAGGAATCCTGACAGAAAAGAGTTTGAAAGAGGGAGGAAGGGAGAAGCAGACGGGAAGGAAGGCTGTAAAGAGTTCTGGTGGCTTCCAGATAAGAACTCCAGTGACAGGTGGCAACTTGAAGCAGCAGGTGGTCTCTGCAGCCTACAGATTGAGTGGCAGGGTAACAGGAAGAATCGTCCTACCAAGAAAAATGCAGTCACAGCCTAAGTATGTTCGGTAAAACCTGATGAAATCAGATGGTGAGATGGTGTCCCCATTGTTTTCCTACTTAGGTGAAAACTGTGGTTGGTGATAGATTCTCAATGGCCTCTTGGGAAGAGCAACCCAGCGCAAGTGGGCTCTTGCCTCATGTCACAGAGGGAGAACTAGTCAGCAAAAACATGGCTGCTGACTGTCAGGCATCTTCTGCCCAGAACTTAAACAGTGCCTTGATCTTGATATTTCAAGGCATCTGTGTCCTGCTACACCCGCTGCGCCCTGCATGTATACATAAGGTAGGTCTCTCTCTCTCTCTCTCTCTCTCTCTCTCTCTCTCTCTCTCTCTCTCTCTCTCTCTCTGTGTGTGTGTGTGTGTGTGTGTGTGTGTGTGTGTGTGTGTGTGTTTGGGGGTTTCTAAGTGATGTTGAATCTTTATAAACTGCCTCTTCATGAATCACAGAGTAGGAGATAACCAAGGCAGATAAAAAAAGAAACTAATTTTTAAAATGGCAAAACCTCTTAACTCTGGAAAAGGAATATAGGGATGTAGTTCAGTGAGCAGGGTGTTTGTGTAGCACACAGGAATCCCTGGGTTTGATCTCAACATTACATGGTCTAGGCACAGTGACACGTGCCTGTGATCGCACAAGGGAAGTGGAACAATGAAAATTAGAAAGCCAAGTGCGTTCTCTGCTATACACTGAGTTTGAGGCCAGTCTGTGCTGAATGAGATCCTGTCTCGGTATTTTTTTTCCCTTTGAAAACCCTCCAGCACTATTTCTAATTTGCTCACACATTAAGCCACTTACTAATCTGTAAATATGATTACATGTCTATTTTATGGTGGACAGTATTTAAAGGACTGAAGGTACAGTAGCCCATTAATAACACAAATATTTTTATGTGCCTTTCTGCAAGGGTGTGAATAAGTGTTGAGGTGAGGAAAAAATCATGAAAAATAAGCAAACAGACGTATTTAGATTGGACAATGTGCTGTAAAACAAAGTGTGATGGGAGTTGATGGGATGGAAAGGATGTTAAGTTGAGTAGTGAGAGAAAGCATCTTTGCAGAGGTGACCTCTGATGGGAGACCTGATGGACTATTGGATCCAGCCAAGTAGGGCCATGAAAATGGCTGTTGTGATGGTGACTGGCAGAGGAACTTTAGGTGTAGGCAGAAGGCATGAGACGACTGGATCGTGGGCAGCAGGGAAACCATATAAGGATTTATTCTAAATTCAGTGCAATAACTTCAGAGACTTTCAACGGGCAAGTACCAGGATCTGAGAGATGAAATGGTTGCAAATGCTTTCACCATGCTGCTGGTAGAGAGTGGATTGCAGAAGTACCCAGAAAGTAAAGAGAAGTGGAACAACAATGGTGGTGGGAATAGTAGAATGCAAGGCAAAAGGAAAAAGGGCAAATACAATAGCTAAGATTTACCTCAAATTTGGATTTGGGTGTGGAGTAAAGGAAAAGAACCAAGAGTGATTTTGATAGCTAAGAAGTGCAGTTCTCTGTAATAAGGATGGAGAATGAATGTCCCTGAGGCAATGGGTTTGAGGAGACTGCAGCCTAGTGCAGATGTCAGGATGGTGTGAGAAGGAAGCACCTGAAGGAGCAGTGGAGAACTGGGGGCAACACCATTTTTTCTCATCTTCAACCTGCTTTCCATTTGCTATTTTTAAAGGGGCATTAAAATTCTCCTCTATAAATGTGTCATAGGGACAAAAGAGTCACAGCGTCTTTACTGGACTTAGAGGCTCCCATGCCTTCGCCTGCACTTTAAAAACAAACTACTTCATTACATCCTGTAGGACCTGAGATCGCTACTTAACTGTTGGCATCTCAACGCTTCTTGCCTGTCATCTCTACAGAGTAGAGTGTAGCATGAGGAAATCACTATTTGTTAACAAAATGGAATGTCTCACATTTATAGTGGAAGTGGAAGGACTCGAATTTAGGACCTCAAACTCCATTGTAACTTCATGGCTGTGATTTAGAGCAAGGAAAAGCCTCTATTTTATGGTGTCTGGTGGAAAAAAGGGTCTAGGGCACTGTAGTTAGAGGCTAGACTGATTCCCACCTCAACAGCCTACCATCTGTGCAACATTCCTTCTGCTGCTTAGCTAAACTGGCCTCCAGCTTGCATCTTCATAAATGCAGGCATGATACCAGTACATTTGTACAGTGTTTATGAGTGTCTACCCTAGCCATCTCGGGCTGTTAATGCAAATCTACACCCTGGTGGCTTCAACAAGAGAAACTTCTTTCTTCTAGTTCTGCACCCTAAAAGCCTCGGAGCTCAGAAGGGAGCTCTCCTCCTGGATTCTGACAGCTATTCCCTGGACGTGTATATATCCATGGCACACATACAATGCTCTCTCTGTTACAAAGACACCAGTTCCATAGGCTCAGGATCACTTTTATATCCATACAGAAGTAACCATAATCACCTTCTAAAAGCCCTACCTTCAAATACTGACACATTGGTGGTTAGGATTTCCACATATAAATTTAGTACTACTCAATACAATCCAGAACAATGTCAAATGACACACTGCATGGACTGACCATCCTTCCAGGGACTCACTAAACACTTCATGATGCTAGTCCTTATTTAACAAAAGAAAAAGCACTATCCTTTGATATAACTGGCTTCTTCTCTGAAGTGCCTTTGTGAACAAATGAGCTGTAAAAGTCCAGGACAAAGCATTTTGCAAGAAATGTGGTGTGTGTGTGTGCGTGCGTGTGTATTTGGGCAAATAGAATAAAATGGACTCCATTGTTCTCTCCCTCTCCCTCTCCCTCTCCTCTCCTCTCCCTCTCCTCTCCTCTCCCCCCCCCTCCCCCTTCCCTCTCCCCTCCCTCTCCCCTCTCCCTCCCTCTCCCTCTCCCCTCCCCCTCCCTCCCTCCCTCCCTCCCTCCCTCCTCTCTCTCTCTCTCTCTCTCTCTCTCTCTCTCTTTAAAAATAGCCTATTTTAGAAATAGAAATCACTTCTTCCAAACGAAAAAATTACAAGATCATTACTAAGCTACTTTACCTCAAAGAGCTTGCTTAGTTGTGGATTGCTGTTGGGAAATTCAGGGCCCCACACAGATAGCCAAACTGATCCATAATAAAATTTGTATCCAGCCATTAAGGCAATTTCAAACTGTGTGTTATTCAGAAATGAGGAAAACTTACAGCTTGTGTTTATTGGAGGAGTGTTGTGCCCAGCTGCTCTGTGTGCATTTGGAAGAACCATGAAATAGGAAGCCCATAATTTGAGGTATATTTGTATCATAGAAGCCCATCTCCATAAGGTGGAGTTAGAGAATGGAGTAACTGAGGAAATACCATGGTGTAGGCTGCTGAAGTACTCAGGATGTGGGGATGGACACAGGTAGGAATGTGTTTCAAGTGAGCAGAATGGTAAGGGTGACTTGGCTGGACTAATGAGATGGCTCAGTTGGCAAAGTGCTCATAGCACAAGCAAGAAGATTGGATGGCAGCACCCATATAACAATCCAGGTACAGGATCATGCCTCTGATCCCAGAGCAGGGGATGCAGAGGCAGGAAGATGCTGGGGACTTAGAAAATAACTGTATTATCTAATCATTGAGCTTAGTGTTCAGTGAAAGACTCTCAGTCCTGAATTAGAGAAGCAACTGAGGACACACTAATTTTTTGAAAAACACTTTGTCTTTCAAAAATATATGCACTGTATTTTACCCCACATAATGCACACATGAGCACACACATTTAAAGAAGAATGACAGAGCTTCATTCAGGGGCTAAAAATGTTGCAAAAATTGTAAGAAATATAATTGCATGTGAAACGATACTGTGGATGAGGGTAGGTTCTGTATTCTCAAGATCCAAAAGCAATCCTTCTGCAACAATTGCCCATGCGTGGTTGAAAACATCCTTTCTTATTATCTTTTTGCATATTTTGCAAGTGAAATAAATGATTTTCCTTATCACTACTAACCTAAATTTCAGATGAGTTTTATCCTATGTTTGCCTTTTTCCCCTCCTAGACAGCACCACATTCTTCTTCATCTAGTACACTTCTATCTATATCAGTGGAAAGGCACATTAGTCAGGTCTTAAAAGCCTGACCTTAATCCCAGTCTGCCACTTAAGATGTGAGATCTGAGGTAAGTCACTTACCTGTGAGATTGTGTTTGCTCATGTATAGGCAGCATTAGCAAAGAGCCTTTATAGTTAGGCTTGGTAGTGTGTGTCCCTAATCCCAGCGACTCAGCAACTTGGGAGGCTAAGGAGATAGTGTCTCATGAGCCTAAGAGTTTTAGACTGGCCTAGTTGACATAGCAATGCCTCACCTCAAAATAAATATAACAAAAACAAAAACTAGTTTCCTTGCAGGTTGTGGTAAAAGTGTCATGACATGTATAGGAGATCCCAAGCTGGAAGTCACCTTGATGGCAGCTACCAGATAGTCGATTTTTCTTCTCTATTTTTAATGCCAAAGTGATGAAATGAACAAAACACAAAACAAAATAATCAATTGGCAAGTTAAAACAGTAACGGTAATTTAAAATCAACATCAAAACAAGCACATTAATAGGAAAACAAGACACATAGAATTGCATGTGGAGAGGAATCTACCAGTTTCCCAAAATTAGAGTCAAGTGACAGCTGTGGAATGCAACTGCTGTAACATCAGTCTTGTATCCCCTCACTCGTTCCAAGTCTCCATGTGTATTTCACAAATAGCTGTCTCCCATAAGAACTGCAGGGTCCCTGAGAACAAAGTGTTTGCTCATCTTGATTCCTTTCCTACAGGCAGGATCCTGGCACAGAGTAAGAGCTCTGTAAATATTTGCTGCAAGAGAGAGCTGATGTCTGTTCTGTACAGTCTCTAGAAGGCCAGTGTATTAGTCAGTTTTCTCCTGAGTGACTGAGTTAATTATATAGACAGACAGATAGACAGACAGGCAGATGGATGGACAGACTGGCAGGCAGAGAGACAGACAGACAGATAGACAGACAGGCAGATGGATGGACAGACTGGCAGGCAGAGAGACAGACAGACAGACAGACATTCAGATAGACAGACAAAGAAATGTGAATGGAGATCTGCTAAAGAGCTTGATCATACAATGACAGATGCTGAGGTCATGTATATGGTTTTGCTTGAAAGCTGGAGATGATAACATGGGAATAACATGGTTGGTTCCAAGTCCAAATGTCGAAATGGTGATATGAGTTCTGGTCTAAAGTGAAGTCCTGGAAGATCAGAGCCTTGCTGGTGTTTTGATGTCTATAGAAAAGACAGGTATATTACAGTTTCAGGGCACAGAGACAAATATCTTCCTTTCTTCTACATTTGTGTCATATGTCCCAAGCCCATTGGATGGTGTTCAGTGCCACTAAAGGTAGTTCTCTGCAAAATTGAGACTCACATGCTTGCTTACCACCCGAAATGCCCACATAGGCACACTTAAAACAACCAGGCCTTTTTCTTTCTTTTTTTTATTTTCTTTTCTTTTTTTGTACCAGGTTCCTAGATATTCCTTAATCCACTTGCATTGACATAAAGTATACCATCACGTTTGAGAAACCTGACAAAAGAGACCCAATGCCATCCCCACTAACAGATTCTTCTGGTGTCACTGTTTTTCTTGGCTCCCAAACTCTTCAACATAGTGAACCACAAGGCATCAATTGCATTAGAGCATCTCTCTCTAAAAAAATCTAGAGATTTCTATAAAGACCTATTTTTACAGCCTTCTAGAAAAATCAGTCTAATTACTTTACAGTCACATCTCACATATTTCTATAAATCAAAGACCAAAAACATTTAATTGAGACCTACAATGAACTGTGGTCCACAAACCAGACTTTTCTGTGCCCAACTTTCCTCATTATTATGTGAAGAAAATATTACCCTCCAGTTATTAATAGTATCATAGGAGAAATAAATCAATCATTAGAGTATGATATGAGAAGATTAAGATAGGCACAAGAAGCTTTGGGGTTTGAAATATGGCCATCTAAATTAAGTGAGTCACTAGAAAACATTCTAAGAAGACCTTCCTTGATTGTCCTGTAAGGATCTGATAAAATCATGCCTCCTGCCTCCAGGACTTCTTGCCTTGGAGGTCTGTATTCTCAAACTGCTATCAAAATAAACTCTTCCTGCCTTAAATTGCCCCTTTAAAGGCATTTTGTCACAACAAAAAGAGAAGAAACTAATATAAAAAGGCCATACCAAAAAATGGGGTTGTGGTTGTGATAAACATGGCCATGTGGTTCTGGGATATTTGGGGTCCATTTGCTGGAGGAATGTGAAAGTGTTTGAAGCTTTGGGCTAGGAAAGGATTGGAAGGTAAGCAGAGCTTGAGAGGCCACTCTGGTAGGAATTTGGAAGACCAGAGTACAGAGAGAAAATGGACAGGGGAAGCCAGCTCATGAGGTCTCAAAGGGGGATAAGGACACTATTAGAAACTGGGCAGGGTCATTCATGTTATGGTCTATCAAATGATCTGCTTATATTTGCCTGTATCCTGAGGGCCTGTGTAAGGCTCAATCCATAAACAAGTCACTAATCTCAAGACAGGATAGAATACAAGCTATGTCATCGCCTCCCACCCCCAACTCACTAGCTTTGTCCAAATGTACAGTAAAAGAAAGCCACAAGCAGAGGAAAAAAATAGGTTCTTTGATGAGTCAAAAACAGAGTTTAAATAAAGTTGCAGACAGATTGGGCTCAAAGAAAGAAGTTGCAGTTGGTAAGGAGATTAGCAGCATTAAAGACAAATATCCAGCCCTGCACTGGGACAATAAGAAAGGTACCCCAGGGGACAGATTCCACTCCATCTAGGGGTCTAATTTGGGATTATCTAGATTCACTTGAAGGCTAGACCCTAAGGTGAGAGGTCTTATTTAAGAAAAAAGTCTTGTCCAATGCTCAAAATGATGGGAAAAAGAAAAACCTTGAGATTTTTCATATTTGGTATGCGAGCATAAAAAGTCAAAGTGTCTGTCAGACTCTTGGAGGTTATGTGTTAGAAGTACACAGCGATGCTTAGTGTCACTTGAATATGTGTGTGGAAAGTCTACTGCCGACCAAGGCCCATCCTGAGTGTAAGCAATAACAATACATCAATGAGTCATGAGGATCAAAAGAAAAGATTTAGTGATTCTTCTAGAGATTTCCAGAAATGATAAGGAATATTCTTGCTTTGGAAAACAACTGTTTTGGGGAGTGTTTCAATCTTGAGCCACTCTTGGCCATGTTTTAACCGGGCAGTAGAATTTGCCACTTTTATCCATGTGATATTGCATCCATAGGCATGCTAGAGGTGAGAATGGGGAGGGCAATCATTGTGTAGCAGGATTGGCTTCTTTGTTTTATGTAAAGAAACCCAGAGAGGCCTTCGTGCAAAGCTATGAAAGTGATGTCTAAATTGCAGTACCAATCCAGGATATTTGAGATGCAAGTTCTATGGGGAATGTGCTGAAGGAAAGTTGCAGGCATGGAGGGAAGAGTGGCCATGCATGCTGTAAGAAGCAGAGTTGGGGAGGTGGGGACCATCCCAGCCATTCGAGTAAATCCATCCTGAGCTTCAGACCGTCTGGGTGGAGCTTAAGGATTTAGTGTTTGCTTTACTGGGTTTAGGTCTGGTCTTCCTTTGTTATGACCCTACATGCCACTGATGGAATGAGAATATGTATTCTGTGCCATTGTATATTCAAAGTATGTAACTTTTGTTTTATTTTCTAGGGGCTCACAATTAAGACATTGCTGTTGAGTCTTGAGAGGAGTCTTGGACTTTAGACTTTTATACTGGAATTGCTAAAGGCTATGCAGACTTGGGATTGTGTGTATTTTTTATTTTGAGATAACCATGAGACTCTTAGAATGGGAGCCTTTAAAATTGGTATATTTGGGTGTCAGATTGACAAGGGAAGACAGGCATGTTAATATTGTCAACCTGCTAGGATCTGGGCTCACCTAGGATGCATATCTTTCGACATTCAAAGAAAAAAGAATATTCCTTATTAATTCTGAAAGAAATCACTAATTCTTTGCTTTTCATCCTCATGACTCATTGCTGTATTGCTTTTGCTATACTCAGAATGGATTTTGGTCTGCAGTAGACTTTCTATCTGTGTATTCAATTGACATTAAAGATCAGTGTGTACTTCTAACACATAACCTCCAAGAGTCTGAAAGAAATTTTAACTTTCAAGGTTCACATACCAAATACTAAGATCTCAAGTTTTTTCCCCATCATTTGGGCATTAGATAAGAAAATTTTTTTTTCGTAACAGGAGAGCTGAGACTGACAGTACTTTTAGAGGCAGTCTGGTTTGCTGTCTACTACTATGTTGGAACACGTTATTATTTATATTGTGAGAAGTTAATCATGGGGGAAAGCAGGTGGTGCTACCACATGGCTAACAAACAATGAAGATGGGCTTCGGATATGAGAATTTTAGTCAATACAACATAGCCAGACTTATCAGAAATGGAGCTTATGGTCTATATAGCCATCATAACACCCAGTATCTCAGAATGAGCAGGTTTCTTTATAAGTACAGTTACCTCAGCTAGCTCACCTTTCATTCTGGGGTCTGTGTAGTTTCTCACATCAGCTGGGCACTGGAGTTCTGATCACAGTTTTTGGGATCACACTGTACGCACTGTCACCATCACCATCATTGGACACACACACACACACACACACACACACACACACTCTAGCAGGTGTGTTTAATCTATGGACCCTGGCAGGTTATATATCTCAGGACAACTATGCATATGGTCCAACCCATTTGGAGATGACTTCACATGGTAATGTCAAAGATGAGATGGTAGCAATTTCAAAGGCAAGCTATCCATGAAAGAACCTCTCAGAACTTCATCTGTCACACTGGTATTCCTACTCTTTCTCATCATTTGTTCTCCTACATGTACTTCTCTGTGTCCTCTCAAATCTCCCTCCTGCCATGCATCTAGATGGAAACAGTGTAAGGATGACCAAGGAAATACAAAAACTGTTTCTGCAGATCTAAATCAGAAGGCTCTAATTTGTCCTTGGTGGTAGGAGATACAGTCTGGAGGACAAGGGAAGGGGTTTTGAACTCTTGATCCTCCCTCCACTCATGGAGCATCTAGAAGTATGAAGTCCAGGGAAAGGAAATGGAAAATATAAAGCAAAATAAAAAGAAGGAAAGGGGCAAAGACACTCTAGGTAAGGAACAGAGTGGAGCTAAGCATCAGCAGAGGACAGAGCCAAAGGCACTTTACAAATGCACAGCCAACAACATCTGCAATAAACATACTGAGATGTACACACATATTGAGAAATATTATAATTTTCATATGTATATATGAATATACGAATGACAGACAGACACATACAGAGAGAGAGAGAGAGAGAGAGAGAGAGAGAGAGAGAGAGAGAGAGAGAGAGAGAGAAACTTATTTTAAGGAACTCACTCCCATGATTATGAAGACTGGACATCCATGATCTGCTGCATGGATTGGCAAGTTAGAAACATGGGAATAGTTGAATCTGAGACTGGAGTTTGGGTGATGTAGTTAACTGTTGGAAGAACTCTCCTCTCTCCTGCCTTTGTTCTAGTTAGGCTCTCAACTGATTGGATGAGGCCCACCCACAGATGAACAGAAACTGCTTTTCATAAGTCTGTAGGCTTAAATGTTGATATTGCCTATAAAATGCCAACCCAGAAACACCCTGAGTGTTTGACTAGGAGCCTCTGCACCATTGCCTATCCAGAATGGCACAAAAATCAAGGATCACACATCTCTGTGCAGCTTTGAAGCAGCTATGCTAAAAGGATTAAAACCGGCGTTCCTTTAAGAAGGTCATACTATGAAGCAAAGGGAAGAAAAGGTCCCATCCTCTCATCCTAATATCCCCACCACAGGCAAGCTAATGCCTAACATTTCTGTCTCAAAAGACAAAGCCACCTTTAGCATTTAAAGAATTCAAATTACAAAGTGCTTAGAAAGAGGAAGTACATTGGTGTGAATGGATTTTATCCAAAGTGCAATTTGTTTTCCCTTTCATAAGTGGGGAAGAGGTTCCAAAGAGGTACAGAGCAAGGGGTTAGATGCCGCAGAGAGTGAAAAGGAAAATGGACTACAGAGAGACCAAAAATAGCTCTTTAAGAGACATAATTATTCAGAGCATCAATTTACCTACGTCTACTTTAGAAAAAAATCAGAATCTACACATGACCCTAATACATGGCCCAGATTTAAATGCGGCACCTTGAATCTGGGGGATAGGAAGGAAATTGGAAGGGGACTTTTCAGGGCACACTCTGGCACTGTTCAGGAGGAGGGGGGAACAAGAAGAGAGGCTGGGCTGGGCTTTTCACATTCATAGTAATTTCTATTGTTTTTTGTTTTTAAATGAAGTTGGGTGGTTGCCCGTGTTACGTTCCAGAATGAAAAAATCATCTAACGGACTCATAAATATATAAGGCAAAGCTCCAGTCACCAATTAAAAAGTGCAGTTGGAGAAACACACCTCCATCTTGTCGAAACTGCACGGAGCATAGTGCTTAGATCTCTGTCTTGATCGTCAGGATTGAACTCTGAGCTATATAACAGCACAGAGAGAATGTAGCCTCTGCTCCCTCCCGTTACTGCCATAGCCACTGTGTTAGCATTTGGTGTCTGTAACAGAATACCTATGGCAAAGAAATTAAAGGAGAACAGGTCTTCTCTTGAGGTTTCAAGGTTCCAGACCCCATGGTCATGTCTCCATCCTTATGATCTATAACAGCACATTTGACAGGGGTCCCAGTTTCTTCTTTCAAGGCCGACCCTGACTCTTTCCTTAGTAGCTTTCCAATGGCATAGCACCAAGTCTTTTACTTGGAGGACACTTTAGGTCCAATCCATAGCACTTACTTTACAACGAACACTTTACTGAACTTGTACACTATATCAAAGAGATATATTAATACATCTTGAGTGCATAATTCCACATTTGCCAGCCATCCTAATTCCACAGGGGAGTTGGTGATGTGGACACAGTGTCAGGAGCAGAGACCTACAGAGAGCCCCAACCCCTCCAGATCGGCGTAAGCGAGCAAGAAGCTTGTCCTCTCGGCACCGAGATCGTTTCTTTCGGCACAAACCGGAAATCCCAAGTGGGCGAAAAGCACAACTGTTGCCGTGGAAGTGGGAGCTTGAGGGAGTCCAGGAGTCTAATGGCAGAGGTCAGCAGGGAACAGAAAGCTGAGACAAGACAAGATCTCTGCAAAAGCACAGGCTGCTTGGGCGGAGGGTGAAGCAAGACTGTGAAATAAAGCTGCCTCTATTTTCCACTCTCTCCCTCCCCCTCTCCATCTGCCTGTCTCTTCCCTTTTCTCTCTCTCCCTTTGCCTCTTCTCCCTTTGCAAGCCTTCAGCTGCTAATTTCCACCCGACGCTTCTCTCTCCCTCTGTCAAGATATCCTCCCTGCTAACCTCCCCCACCCCTTGGCAGCGTGCACGTTTTATTCCACAGACTGTTTGCCCGACAATTCCCAGACGTGGTGATTTGCTCTGACATCTTTGTGTATGCAATCAGCCCATGTCACAGAGGGCCTGCAGAGAATGCAGGGGACCAGCTCTGCAGCAGGACAGCCTTGTAACTCTTCAGTGAGGCTTAGACACAGGGGGCTTGAAGGAAGGAGGACAGGGGGTAACATAAACTTCCCTTGCCACTGGCTACCAGCAGTCTCCATCTGGACTCGGCTCCCCAGACCCCTGAATAGGACATGAGTAACTCTTTTGCAAGTAGCAAGGGTCTGTCAAACATGAATCCCCATCATCCCCATCTTAATTAACACAAACTAATGGTGCTGGGTAGAGAGTACTAAAAATAGTTTTCTGGATAAAGTGAGACAGAGACATAAACAACGCAGCAAGCTGCACCCCAGTGTCTGCTCGGCTCTGAAACACTCGCACTTTTAGGCATATTTAAATGGCTGAAATATGAAATTGAATGCTGTTGCCTCTTAAATTAGTAATAAATGTGTGTGTGTGTGTGTGTGTGTGTGTGATCTGTAGTATTGAGTATGTGTATGACTATGTGTATTGAATATGAGTGTGTGTGTGTGTGTGTGTGTGTGTGTGTGTGTGTTTGGGTATTAAGTGTCTTTGTGACTCTGCATTGTGTATTTGTGTATGTGTGGTGGGGTAAGCATATGTGTATGTTGTGTGTTGAGTGTGTGTGTGTGTTGTGGTGTTGAGTGTGTGTATGAGTGTGTGTGTATGAGGGTGGATGTATGAGTGTGTGTGTATGAGTGTGGGTGTATGAGTGGGGGTGTATGAGGGGAGGATAATGTATTAGGGTTGTGGAATATCACAACAGGAAGGCAGACAGGAAAAATCTGTCTTGTATTTGAAAAATGGAAAATGTGAAATTATTCTAAAATAAAACATTAGAGAAATAGTGAAAGAAGCGAGGAATCAGGAGCGTAGCTCAGCAGGAGGGCAGTGTTCCGGCCTGTACAAAGCCTGGGTTTGTTCTTTAGTAGCAATCACTCATAAAAGAAAACAAGATGAACGAAAGGAGAAACAGAGGATAGGAGGGACAAACAAGGCCGGTTTTCAGAATGGCCAACATAAAAATATGTCCTTCTAAAGTTCGGACGATGACAAAGGAAGTAGATTGCCTCCACAGTACCTCCCTCTTCATATGAGTTTCAACAAACGATTGGTGGGTAGACAGATGCAACGAAAGAGGAAAAGTCAAGAGAAAGTCAGACTTGCAAAGAAAGGAAAAACAGCTGACACTCAGCACAGGGATAGACAGAAGTACTCCGAATCCATGAAGAAACCCTCAGACGAGAGCTACAGATACACACACATCAAGGTACTGAATCTCAACAGGTCAGCATTTCAGGCATTGGAAGGTCACCTTGGCTCTCTTTTCTCCTGTTTCCTCACCCATCAGAGAAATCATTATGATTGTCAAATTCCATAGCCTACAGATCTATGGCTGTGACTGGATCAAAAACCTTCCTAGAAAAACATTCATGTGCGTTTATCTTTTTACTGCAACCCAAGATACTTCTACCCGGCATGCCCTCCTGTTCCTATTGACTTTGAAACTTATCCTCATGGCCCAGTTCACCTGATTCCTCCCTGAGCAACATCTCCATGTCCTCAGCAGAAGTAGTGCCTTCCTTCCATGGGCCTCCTGTGAATTGTCGCTCCATCCTAGAGTCGCAAAACTGCACAGTTGTCCTGGTTTGGTTTGGAGCAGGATACACTCTCTGTGCTAATTTGGTGAAGTCTGTCACTATATCCAGTGCCAAGCATGAGGGTTAGTGCTCAGTTGGTGTTCGCTCAATGACTGAGTGTGACACTCCTCCATAGGAGGGCCCTCTCCATCTTGGCACGTACTCTTAGTTGAATGCTTAAAGTAGTGTTCAAGGGTTTTGGGAAATGCTATTGCTAAGTGTTTTTTTTTTTTTTGTTTTGTTTTTGTTTTTTTTTTTTTTTTTTTTTTTTTGTTTTTTTTAGATATGTTTCTTTACTTAGATTTCAAATGTTATTCCCTTTCCTGGTTTCCTGTCCATTAGCCCCTATCCTCTCTCCCTCCCCCATAGGGTATTCCCTGCATCCATCCCTCTTACTGCACCCCATATTCCCCTGCACTGGGGGTCCAACCTTGGCAGGACCAAGGGCTTCCCCTTCCACTGGTGTCCCAACAGGGTAGCGCTTTAGTCCCTGGAAGCTCTGATTAGTTGGCATTGCTGTTCTTATGGGGTTGCAAGCTCCTTCAACTCTTTCAATCCTTCCTCTAATTCCCCCCAAGGGGTTCATGTTCTCAGTTCAGTGGTTTGCTGCTAGCACTGACCTCTGTATTGGACATGCTAAGTATTTTACAAGACAAAAAAAAAGCAGGAAAACTGACCTTACCTCGCTCAGTGGAGACCTGGGCTCTCTTGGCCCAAACACCCTCCCTTGTCAGAAATAGACAGCCATCCACAGGGCATGCCTGGGAATGCTCAGTCCTGTGTGATTCACAAGCCCCCACATAATAAGGAGACTAATTTTTCCCATACATCAGCAGTTTACCTGATCAGTGATTTCCCACTCTAAACTGGAGCAAAGGATTTGATGTCTAGACTACAGTGAGAGAATGAAAAACTGTGGTCCAGTAGGAAACCCAGCTTGTTTCATGTTTGTTATGGAGAGGAGCATGCCAAATTAAAGACATGCTGTGCCATTTATGTCTTTATAAATACCTTCTCATTGTGCAAATCTTCCATAACACTCACCTTCTACTCTTCTTCTTTAACCCATGGTTGGTGGGCCAACGTATTCTGAATTTGGGTGCCCTTTCAGGGAGGAAGTTCTGTCAAGTCCTCATCATCAGGCAAGTATTCAACCGCCTCAAACTTTTCATTCTTCACTTTAGTTTGGCCATTATTTACTTTAAAGCAAGGGGTTTCAGCTTAGCTTTTCTCCTTGGCTCCCCCAACCTCAGAAAGACTCTACTCCCATCAGCCCTCTTCCCCCTGATCCAGGAAGAAGCAAGCCCAAAGCCATTTCTCTCAGCCAGATAGAGCAGGAGGCCTGTGTGGTAGAGGGCATAGGAATCTACATTGTGAAGCTGGACGGTGCCAGGTGGGTCCCAGGGTATTGGCCCCCAGGTGTGAGGACTGCCTTGTCCTTAGCTACCTCACATCAAGAACGTCAGAGTGATAAGGCTCCAGGTGGGTTGGGACATCTCTGTGCTTTGGGATATTGGACTACTTGGCTTTTGGCATATCTTTCTAATGGAATGTTAGTCCCAAAACCCATTTTATGCAATAACTTGTTCACATGGCTGAAGTTTTGCTTGCAAATTTGCATGACCTTTGCGACCATGACACCACAGGTTGTCCTGCAGTACTGGCTGTGGCTCTTTCTATTATCATATTTGTTCTTTCTAATCTGTTTCCTCCACCATTTGGAGATGTAAGGGCTCTGACGTAGCCAAGGTCCAACTGTCAGTAAACGTCTCTTCTGAGCCTCATTTCAGCATTATGACTATTGATATTGTTGTAGTGACTTCTTTCTTCCTGTTGATTAATTTCATTTGATCCCTCTCTATGCCTTCATGCTATCTGTCTCCTAGCTATATGCAAGTGTTAGGACTCAAGAATCCAGGGTCGCTAGCTGTCTCTTGATTATGCACTTGGAACTGATTTTAACTATTTCCTCAATATCATTTCAAGTTCACGAATGCTCATTTCAGAATCAAGACACTGACTATTCTGTAAGGAGTCACAGTCAAGGAGGGAAGTTTCCAAGTCTAGCAGATAAGCCATTCTGTACTGATTCCAGAGCGTGGGCAAATCAGGACCCTCTCACAATGGGGTGCTGAGAACAAAGTAGTCCAGTAAACCCCTTGAAGTTCAAACAGAATGGGAAGGTAAGAACTTAGATAATAGGGAAGAGATCTTTCTTCATGGACCTTATCAGACTCAGGTTGACTCTGAACATACGTAGAAATATTTGACCTAGCAAAGAGAATTTCCAAATCAATTAAATGCTTATATGCCATATCCTACACAACCACTCTGAGGTAAGGTCTTGTCTTCTGGAAAATGAGCTAAGAGAACCTATCTACATGACTGAGGGATTCTGTGGAACAGCAGAAGAAAGGCAACAAATGTTTCCCAAGAGACCCTTCCTCCCTTAGCCTGCTCGCCACGGATCCCTCCTGTTCTCATCATCTTCCCCTTCCTTCTAAACTTTCCCAGCCTCAGCCCAGCTCGGGTCCTCCATGGCTTCACATGGCTCTGAGGTCTTGGGATGCCCTGGCAGGTGCATCTAGGCAGACAATTTGGCATGTGGTCATAGGTACTATTAGTGCGGATTCTGCCGGGGGGGGGGTTGGTAGGACACAGAGAAAGGTATTATTATGCTCAGTTTGAAGATGGCAATATTGAGGCTAGGAAAGGTTATAGACCTTGCTGAAATATATATAGCTAGAAAGTGGGGACTTCCAACCTCAGGCCAATCACTTCAAATCCCCGATTATCTCATATTATAACAGACAATGCATTACATTCTTATTTCTCAAAAACGTTGCTTTTGTATCCTTATATGGATTTTTAGGTGATTAGCCATCCCCTATATTTTCCTGTATCTCCCACTCCATGTGTAACACAGTGTCAGAAAATAATACACAGCCAGAGTTCAGACTGCAACTCTATTATTATAGCTGAGTGCCCTAAAGCAATTGACTTAAGTGACTTATTTTTTTTCAGACATCGTTTTTCTTACTGGAGGTGGGAGAGAAGGATGGACATGGAGAAAAACAACCCGGATAGACAAGGCATCTTTAAAAAGTAGATCCATGAATCCATGTTGAATGTCTAACACACTCCTTTCTCACAATGGTTGTGGTCACAGAGGTGTCCTTCAGGGTGTGACTGTCAGAAGGCAGCCTGTAGGGATGTCCTCATTCTCAAGGAATGCTGTCCCAAAGTCTACCTGTTCCCAGTGACTAACTAAGATGATGAGAAAAGGCCTGGGCACTTTCTTCCACTATAATCGTGTCCTGAAGAACTCAGCCTCCAGTTGGCCAAGGTTGCCATGGGACTGTGACACCTTGACTTCTCTCTCCTTCTATCTCTACATCTCGCTGTTCTGATAAAGTCACTCATCCAGAGGGAATTCCCTAATGGCTGTCTTGGGTACTGCGCTCCAGCTCTGAGAGCTTAACTTGGGACAATCACACCTACAATGCCCATTATTACTCCTCCCTAGTCCTTTCAGAGTTGTCAGAATTCAGTTTCCCAATTTGTTGTGAGAATTAAATAAAACACCATGTCTATACAAGGCATAACCCAAGTAGAGAATACTATAAAGTGATGACTTTCAGTTTGGGCACAGTAGAGACATCTGTCAGGAATCTGTAGGCCTCCTAGGGAGTCAAGTGGCCTGCAACAGACCAGAGATATTGTTAGTCTAGATGCCCAAGAACTGCAGACCACACAGTGATCAAGTTTTCTGGATGGCAGAAAGGAAAGTCTCCACCACCATTTAACAGCAGCCTGGCTGATACAACAGTGGCTTACAGACATTCATTACAGGATTTAAATTCTTCATGTACATGGTTGGGTAGCATTTGCTCCTACTATTTTTCTCCTGGCTGAATTTTTTTTTCTTTATCTATCATCATTATATATTCCCACCTAGGGCAATGCTTAAACATTTCCTCATAGTCTTTGTGAAATGATGCTATAGAAATAAGTCAATAAATGTGAATAGTTTTATCATAGTAGGACCTCATACGTCATGTGGTTCTCCCTAATTTTAGCACAGCCAGCACCTTTCAGAGTACTGACAGGAAAGGCAATCATCCCATCTGAAAAAGTCTATTTTCCAGTGTGCACAAATATAAAAAACATCACTTCAATTTACCTGATAGGATTTCACTGTTTGCCTCAGTGTCCTTCCTCCTGGGGATAGGCATGTGGGATCTTTAAGATCAGTTCCCCTTCACTATGAAAGGTAAAGGGGAAAAAGCTCAGCCCTGGCATAACAAGAAAGGCTGAGACCACTCCTTGCTCTTCCTCATAAAAGTGCACACTGAGGCCAAGCATCAGACTGAGCAGCCTAGACTAAATTCCATTCACCTTAGCTATCCTGGTTAAACTGTGATGGATCCTGGTGGAAACAGAGAGACAGAGAGAAGGCAGGAGTCAAGTGCCTGGCTACCATGTGGAGGAGACTGCAGTCACCAAGCATAGGAAGAAAGGACACAATCACCCTCAGGGATTATGACAAGTAAGCCCAAGAGCAGACCCAAGTAACAACAGAAACTGGTTCTGAGACCACTTGAGAGGGTTTTTGATAATGGAATTAGAACTATCCCAAACAAGAGAGAAATCATGAGTGATGGGTGGGAAAAAAAGTTGTTTCTTAATGCAGGATGTATGTAACTGATATGAAATTACAGAGAGAAAGAGGACAGAGACCGAACTTGAAGACTGTCAGTATCCACAGAGTATGGAAACGCCTGGGAGCTCGTGAGAACAGAGGACGCTATCTCTTGCTTGAGTTCATAGAGGTTGTAGAGAACAAACACACCTCACTACTCTTGTAAGCCATTAGAAAGCTTAACGTGGATTAAAAAGTCAACTGGAGATAAAGGATAGAAGGTATAGACTATTTCTCAAGAGGTTTACACTAAACATAGAGTCAAAAATATGAGAACAACATGAAAATAGAGGGGTGCTGAGAGAATCAGCTGTCACCTCTGCTTTGTGTTTACCCTTTCGCTTTTGTTGAAACTTTCATGTGCTTGTGGAAAATGGAAGGGAAATAAGCCATAAAGAAACTGCAGAAGAGGAAGTAATGGGTGAGGCAAGCCTGGAGAGAGACTTGGAGGGATCAGTTTGGCCAGAAAAGGAATGCCTTCTTAGAGCAAGTAGAGCCATTGGTCCTGAAGTGGACCACAAAGTGACAGGGAGAGAATGTGAGGGAATCTAGGTCACTCAGTTGAGTTTTATTGCACCCCTCCCTAATTTTAGCAGTTCTATGAAGAGTACCTGTATTCTTCATACATAGTGCAGACCTCGGGTAAAGCAAATCCAGGTGCTAATACCATTGTGTATTATCCATGCTGTCACCTCAGAACAGAGCTGCTATGCTCGATGGACGACATCACATCTCAACACAAAAGTGAGTGTCAGTTCTCAGTCAAACGCTGACCAGAAAGGATCCCCAGCCTTGGTTGGCAGTCTGCCATAAGTGTGTCTCCCATACATGCTCCCGTACCTCAGAGTGTTAAGGGTTTAATCTTCAGTGACAGCTACTTACTTGGTAAGCTGGCTTAATGCCATTCTGCTGGGTGACTCTTCTTCGATGAATGCCTCCCCCAAACCCCTGTTACCCTGTGGTTTAGGATATTCTTGACCTGTGTTTCAGTTCCTGCCCATAATTCCCTCTCTCTTATATGTATGCATACATATATATACACAAGGTTTTATTACAATAGAACTAACATACCATATCCCAGTCACCACTTTAAAGTATATGACCTATTACTTATACTTTTGTATACTTTTAAAGTATATAACCAATTTAGTGGTTATTCATATATTCTGAGAATCAAATCTGGCAAATATCACAGGGTCAACTTTGAAATGTCTGAATCCCTTCAGAAAGAAGGGTCATAGTATTGTACTGCCATAGCTAAGCATCCTTACCTAAACACTAAATGTAGGCTGCAGTGACATGCTCCTTTATTTTCACATAAGTGTCTCACATTTTTAGTTCTCATACATAGGCCTAGGATCTATTTTAAGATGGGCTGTACATGATATGAGTAAGGGGAACATGCTCATGCTTTCAAATGTGGGCATTTGGTTGCAATAGTAATGCTTTCAGTATTACTTAAAAGGACAGAGACACAGAGAGACAGAGAGACACAGAGACAGAAAGACACAGGGACACACAGAGAGACACACAGAAGCAGAGAGACAGAGAGCCTGTCTAATGGATGCCTGAACCTCCTTGTCTTTATTACTGTGTAAGTTCTGAATGTGAAAAACGTGACTTCAAATTGTGTCTTAGACGCTCTTCAAATTTCGATATATGAATTGCAGAATCAGCTTATTTGCAACTACAAAGAATAAGTAAAGACAGTGACGTGAGTTGCAGTGAATCTGTACATCTAATAGTGGGATAACACCTATCAACATTAGTAAGTTCTTATCCATGGGCATGGGGAGCTTTGCCACTTATGCTGATCATCATTACATTTTTCAAGACTTGTGCTTCTGAGAGCCTAAGTTTTATACTTTTTATACTTGATCTCATCCTGAAGGCCAAGAAGTAGCAGTTCACTTCCTCTCTGCTAAGCTGATGCAGAGTACTGTCACCGTCTAGCCTTAGTACTGCTGAATGCAAAAATTCAACAGATTTTGCTCCATGATGATCTTGTATCCTGCAACCTCATGAATCTTTATTAGTTCTATTCTCTCTCTCCCTCCCATCCTGTGTGTGTGTGTGTGTGTGTGTGTGTGTGTGTGTGTGTGTGTGTGAGAGAGAGAGAGAGAGAGAGAGAGAGAGAGAGAGAGAGAGAGAGAGAGAGCATGCACATGTTCTCTGGTTGTGTGCAGAAGTGGGTGAGTGTGGAGGCCAGAGGTCAACACAAGGACTCTTCTTCTGTCACACCCCACCTTACTTTTGGATTCAGGGTCCTCTGCTGGAGATTGATCTTGACAATTGCCTAGGAGGGTTTGCCAGCCAGCCCCAGGGGTTTCCCGGCATCCTGCCAGAGTGCTGGAGTTAGGAACCTGTACTTTCTGTGCCTGACTTTCCTTTTTAATAATGTGGGTGCTAGGGATGAAACTCAGGTCCTCATGACTGCACAACCATCTAAAATGTCTCACCAGCCCCATCTATTAATTTTTTTTAATGTTTCAGAGTTTTCTATATAGAAATTTTATGTCACCTTCAAGTTGAGAGAGGTTTAAGTCTTTCCTTTTATATGCCTTTCTCTTACTTATTTCTGACTAGTACCGCTGGCAAGAATTTCTAGTCCTATATTGAATAAAAGTTTTGAGAGCAGGAATTCTTTTACTTGATCTTAGCAGAAAAAAATCCATCCTTTCCCATTAAATATAATATTAGCTGTGGGTTTTGTTAATGTTCCTTAGAAGGTTGTAAAGTTTTTTTTTGCTAATTTATTAAATATTTTTATGGATAATATTCATTCATCTAAAAGTTTTTATTCCTCTATAAAAATAGTTGTAAATTTTATATGCTGCTGATATGATGTGTTCTTCCTTTCTATTTACATTACTTGTATATTATGTGTTTGAATATATTCCCTGCATATATGCATGTGTACTACATGTATGCCTGGTGCCAGCAGAAGTCAGAAAACAGTATTGAATGCCCTGGGACTGGTGTTACAGATGGTTGGGAACTATCATGTGTGTGGGGTTGGGGGTGGGCTGTGAACTGAACACAGGTTGTCTCCAGGAGTAACAAATGTTCTTAACTGCTGAGCCAACTCTCTAACCCCTGATCTGTACATGTTAAACCAAGATTGCCTCACCAGGAAAAGTCACATTTGGTCACATATTTGGTCCAAGAACTCCCACATATTGTCTGAGATTTTAATATCTTTGCCTTGTGTGTATTAGAATGATATTGTCCTGGAAGAATGGGTTTATTTCTCATCCTCCACTTCTGGAAAGAGCTTATAACAAATAGGTAGTATTTTTTAAAAATGGCTGGTAGCTTAGTATTCCAGCCAATGACCTTACAACTTAGGTTTCTATATACAAGTTCATAAAGCTACTAATCATATAGCTCTATTTTCTGGTTAGAGTATTTTAGTGTCTCTTGAGTCCATGATGGTAGGTTGTATCGTTCTTGAACTAAGGCTATGTCATTTAAATTATTCAACTACTTGGTACCCAAAGTATTAATAGTATTCTCATAATTAGTCTTTCTGTGAAGTCCTAAGCAATATCCTTTTGATTTGAGCAGTATCCTTTAGCAATCTTAGACTGAAGTTATTTCCTTAAACAGTTCAGCTGAAGTTTGCTCGATTTTGTTGATATTCATTTGTTAAATAGTTTTCATGATTCTACAAAAGACTATTTCCCCCCCCCTTTGGCCTGCATTTATGTATGTAAGGGCACCATGTCTCCTGCCTGCAGAGGTCAGGAAAGAGTGTCAGCTCCCCTGATGTGGGAGTGACACATGGTGCACCATTAAAGCAACCTTCCTATTCCTTCATTTTCTTCTCTGTCAATGTCTAATTCCTTCCCACTCACCTGGAGCCATCTTCATCATTTTCTTCTGTTTCCTTTGGGGTTGATTTTCCTCCCTTTTTCCCTGCCTGTATCTCAACATGGAAGGTAAGATTATCATGTCTCATTGCCTTCTTTCTAGGTACAGCAATTAAAGCATTGTGACTCTCAGAACTAAAAGTGAGGGACCTTGGATGAAGTGCACTACAGTGGGGTGGGGGAACTTGTAGACTCCACCTCCAGTGGAGGGACAGGACATCAAGTGGAGGGAAGGGGTTGCCATCTCACAGTCAAAAGCTCTGACCCAGAATTGTTCTTGTTTGATGGAACTGCAGGGACAAAAATGGAGAAGAGCGTGAGAGAAAGGAGGTCCAGAGATAGGCTCAAATTGGGATCCTCCTTAAGGGGAGGCCTGGGGCTCTGACACTGTTACTGATGCTGTGGTGTACTTGCAGACAGGAGCCTAGCATGGCTGCCCTCTGAGAGACCCAACAAGCATCTGAAAGAGTCAGATGCAGATACTAACACCCAATCAATGGAGGAAGCTGGGGATACCTGTGGTTGAATTGGGGAAATACTAGACAAAGCTGAGGAGGAGGGTGGCAACATTGGAAGACCAGCACTCCCAACTTATCTGGAACCGTGAGATCTTTCAGACACTGAGCTACCAACCAGGTAGCTCATATGAGGCCCCTGACACTCATACAGCAGAAGACTGCCTGGTCTGGCCTCAGTCAGAGAAGATGCACATAAGGAGTGGGAAGACCTAATGGGGTAGGGGTGGGGACGGAGACATCTTCTTGGAGATGCGTTTGAGGTGGAACTGGGGGTTGAATGGGAGTGGTCGGGGGACAGACCAGAAGGTGGATGAAGTCCGGACTGTAAAAGAGGATTAAAGAATAAAAATAATTTTTTAATAAAAGAAATGTTTAAACCTGAAATGATCTCAAAGGCATGTTTATTTTTTTAATTGTTAAAATATTATATCCTTTTATTTTAGGTGCATGTACGTCTGTGGGAGAATGTCAGATCTTGGAAATTAGACAGCCGTGAGATGCCAGGATTTGAACCTGGGTCCTTCAGAAGCTCAGTCAATGTTCTAAACCATCGAGCCATCTCTACAGGCCCATAAAGCATGCTTCCGATGAGCCCACAGCATCCATCTCAGTCTTTCTCTGGTCACTCCCATGATTTGTTCTCCCAGTCAGGTTATCTGAGCGTGTTCATCTTCACATAGCTTTTAATTTCCTACGTTTATTTCTGTTATTGATTTCCATTTTAGTTTTATTATGATCAAACACCATGCGTTATCTAATTTCAGCCATTTAGAATTTATGAAGTTTTGTTTTACAGCCCCACATCTAATCCATTATAGAGAGCGGTCCACGTGCATTTAAGACTAATGCAGGCTCTGCCGCGGTTTGTTGGATTGTTCCGTGATGGCTTTGTTTGCCGTCCATGGTCTCCGTTTCCTTACACTGCATTCCCAGTTTCACTGTATTGAGAGTGAGGCAGCAAAACCTACAGCTACTCTTGTCAAACTGTTTCCCCTCGCTTATGTCAGTTTTCGCTTAGGTATCTAGGAGCTCTGTAATTTTATGTTAATATTTTATAAACTCTATAATTTCCCCATGGATTGATTCTTATTTTCGTAAAATGTCTATTGAACTACAAAACATTTTTCTGTTTAAGGAATATTTTGCAGCTGGCCTCTCAGCTTCTTTATTTCTCTTTGCATGGGATAATTTTTCTCTATTTTTCTTTTATTCATACCCTGCTTGTATACAAAATAGGTCTTTAATACTTAGTACATCGTTGGAACTCCGATTTTGTCCACCTTTACAGTTCCTGCCTTTGGATTGAATTGTTCTGTCTAATCACATTTAATGATATTAGTATATTTGGATTTTTCTTTTTGTATTGTGTATGACCATTGTATGTCTCATATATTTTTCTCTAGTCCTACCTCACAACTTTATTTTACAAAAATGAATATATTTTCTGCTGACTGTTTTAATTGATTATTTTGTCTGTTTATTGTAATCGTTTACTAATGATGGATCTAAGAGTTAGCATATACATCATAACATATAAAGCTTCATATCTCTTCTCTGTCTCTGTCTCTGTCTCTCTGTCTCTGTCTGTCTGTCTGTCTGTCTCTCTCTCTCTCTCTCACACACACACACTGTATTAGATAATTTAGAGAATTTTGCATTATCGCAATAGACAGCCTACAGTATATGTAAACTTTATAAAGTATGTTTTCTTCATCTTGTAGTTTTGGAGGTTTGCAGGTACAACATCAGCTTCGGTTAGAGCCTCTTAGAGAATGACGATGGTGGTGGCAGGAATAGCTACAGAGAAAGCAGTCACATCTGAACCTGGAAGCATAAGGCTGGAAATAGCCAGGCTTACCTGTTTTATAACGATCCCCTTAAGGAAGTCCTTGAGGTTGTGCAAAAGCTATCACAGGACCATATGCAAACCACCTCATGCTTCAATGACTGACTTAACCTCAAGGAGCTGTTGAGAATACTCTATGTACTTTCCTCCCTCTTTTTACTCTTGTTCTGTTTTTCTTATAATTCAGTAAATAGTAAATGTTTTAGAATTCATTGCTTTGATTGTGTGTTTTATAGAACTGAAAGAAAACAGGAATGAGAGTCCATATTTATAGTTTGTTGTATTAATCATCTTATTTACCGTTTCTTATTTTCTTTATTTATTCCTGTAAACTGAGTTACCATCTGGTGTCATTTTATTACTCTGATACAGCCTTGCTCCCATCCACCTCTTTTATTGCCCTCATTGTCAGATAGCTTGCATTTCTGAATATTTAACTGCAATGATACAATTGTATACACATTATACTCTATAAATTGCTTTGAAAATCGATTAAGAAAAGAAAGAATAAGAATTGATGCTGCCTTTTATAATTGCGTATTTACTTTTATCAGTAATATTTGCTTTCTCCTGTTGATTTGAATTATTCTCTCAGGTCACATCTTTTCATTCTGAATAATGCCCTTTAAAAAATTTTCTTTTGGTAAGGTAATATGCAACAGCTTCTCAAAGTCTTTGTTTAGATAGAACTATGCTTATTCTGTACTTTCTTTTCAAAAATTAAACTATGGATTTGAAATCAATTTTCAAATCACAACAAAATGTAAAGGAAGATGGGTCAATAGTCTCGATCACCCTCTCCCCTTAGGCATTAGGAGTCTCCTCATCCACACACATCCCGGCATTGAGATATATTTGTTTCTGTCAGTGGAACTCATTTGACAAATAATAATCACCCACAATTTGCATCAGCTTCACTCAGTGTTCCGGTATTGTACATATTACTTGACACATATACATTGACATGTGTTCACATATACAGAATAGGCACATCGCACTCAAAATCCTTTGTGTCTGTGCAATCTGTCTTGCTTGAGACCCAACTTCCGATACCCTCTGCACTCTTTGCCATCTCTGTGTTCCTGCATTCTGTCTTTCCCAAATGCCATGTGGCCGCAGTTCTACAGTATGAAGCCTTTACAGCTTGGCTTCATCTGCTTAGGAGTATGCAATAATGTTTCTTGCTCAAATAGCACATTTCTTTTTAATAATAATATTTTATTGTCTACATGTAGCACAGTTTATTTACCCAGCCATTTAACAAAGGACGTCTCTCAGTTGCTTCCAACTTGTAGTGATTATGCATGAAGTTGCTATAAACATCCATGTGCAAGGTTTCTCTGTGGACATAAGGTTTCTTATTGTATAAATACTTGGCCATGTGGTTGCTAGATTGTATGGTAAAAATATGTTTGGGTTTGTAATGAATGGCCAAACTGTCTTCTTAGGAATTGTACCACTTTTTCATTCCTCCAGCAATGCTTGCAAGCTTTGTGATTCCACGTTTCCTCCAGCATATGGTCGAGACCTTGCTTTGTATGTTGGTTGCTTTAATAGGTATGTAGCAGAATTGCATTACATTTTTGTGTTTCTTTGCTGGCCTAGGAGATGGGGCATCGCTTTACATGTGTATATTTAAATATTGTATGGTGAGTTGTCCAAGTATTTGGTCGTTGTCTAAAAAGGATTTTTTAAATCAAATTTACACACACACACACACACACACACACACACACACACACGTAAATAACATATAACAGCCGTAATCAGCTATGTTCTTTGTAACTATTTTGTAACCATCTCCTTCCAGTCTCTGGGGACTGTTTGTATGTTTGTTTCCTTCCACAGTGTTTTCTCCAAGATAGATTAGATATGCATGTTTGGTCCAGCTACGGAATCTTCCTTTCATCAAGCATGCCTTCGGGTGTATATTTAAAGCTATCGCCAGGACCAAGCCCAAGTAATTTTCTCCTGTGCTACTTTGAAGTAGTTTATATTTTTACATTTCACATCTAGGTCTGTGATTCATTTGGGTCATCTCGGCCAAGAATGTAAGATATGTGTTTAGATGGGTTCGTTTGTTGTTTTAATGAGCAACTATTGGTTCCAACAGCATTTACTACAGAGATTATCTTTTATGTATTTACTCTCTGGTAAAATTAGTAAATAATATTAATGGGGGTATTTTTCTGGGCCTTTTAGACTATTCTATTAATCCATCATTATCTCCATTTTCTTTAAAAAGAATGTTTATTTTAGTGTGTGTGCATACATGTGTATTTGTGTCTGTGTTTGTGTGTCTGTGCGTGGATGTGTGCATGCATGTGTGTGTGTTTGTGTGTGTGTGTGTGCATCTGCATGCGTGCATGTGTGTATGTGTCTGTGTGTTTATGCACGTCTTCATGCGTGCATGTGTGAGTTGTGTGTGTTAGTTTGTGTGTGTCTGTGTGTGTACGCACGCGCGTGTAACCAGAAGAGGGCATCAGATGCTCTAGAGCTCTACTTGGAGATGATCGTAACCCACTGGGTGTGTGTGCTGCTAAGAAACAAGTGCTCAGCGCTTGTGATTGCTAAGCCATCTCGCTATTCCCCGTTTTTTCTTTTTTCTAAGACTTGATTTCTGTGGCTTTATTTCAGGTCTTGAAGCTGAGTAGTGACACTTCCCAGCTTTATTTTCTTCCTAGAGCATCAATAACTATTCTAATTCTTTACTTGCCTATACAAAGTTTGTAGTTAATTTGTGGATTAGCAACAAAATAGCTGGCAGTGACTTCCCCAGCATTTCAATGATTATGCAGATCAAGTTGGGAAGAACTTATGATGTGCGAATTGAACCTGTGCATGTGTGAATATGGAATATTTGTCTGTTATTCATCACTTGTGATTTTTTTCTCTCTAGTATTTTATATTTTTTCCATGGGTTGTTCGTGTACACTTCTCTTTTAGCTTCTTGATTTAGAATTTTCCAGTGTATGATAGGCTAGCCTTGAACTGCCTATTTAGCTCACGATGGCTGTCTCAAATGTTGATTGCAGGCATGTCCGTGCATGGCATAAAGCGTTCTAGGCCAGATGCTGTGATGCATGCCTTTTACCCCAGCACTGCAGAGACAGTGGTAGGTAAAGTTCTCTAAGTTCCAGGCCAGCTTGCCCACATAGTGAGATCCAGAACACCCAGGGTTATGTACAGGTGAGAAGATCCTGGAAGCATGTTCTTCAACCTTTAGAATTATGGGTTAAGGTACCTGCTTTCTTTCTAAAGTAACCAGCCTTGATCATTTTGTTATAGCAACACACACACATAAATGGATGAACACATGAATTATACATAAAAAAATTACAAAGGGCCATGAATTTTAAAATAAATAAACAGTGGTTGCACTTCAGTTTCAAAGGTGAAGCTAGCTATGTGTACCTGTACCACAAGCTTCCCTGGAACTGGGGTTTAAAAATCACTTCAACTGCGGAGCTTCAGGCAGACTGAGAAGTGTGTGTGTGTGTGTGTGTGTGTGTGTGTGTGTGTGTGTGTGTGGTGTGTGGTGTGTCCATAAAATAAAGAGGCCAGCTAATACTATGGCCTGAAGAGTCTAGAATCATATATACTTAATTAAAGCAATATCAGGCTAATTGACTTTGGAATGTCAGTATCCCCAGTGACTATATTCAAAGTGCTTATCTTGGTATTCATGACTCTTTGAATAAGAATTCCACTTCCTTTTTTTCCAGCACAGAATGTTATGCGAAATCACTCACTAGGGTCAAACATTACACAGAGTGTCCTTGTGCAGTTGCTTCTCTGACTCTCGTGTTCCTCTTCTACCAGACCCACCAGCTCTGCTCTTCCTTCAGGACTCAGCTCCAGGTTGACCTCCTCCAAAGAGACCTCTGCCAGCAGTTTCCACCCCAGCCATCTTTCATTTCTCTCGCCCACGATGGAATTTATTCTGTATGACTCCATATGGATCTTCCTTCTAGAAGCAGGGCCTTCTTCCTTACAGTCCTTTGGTTTTCTAAGGCTTTGACCATTAAAGTATAAACTATTTACTCACTCCATCCCTTTTGGAGCCCCAGAAAATTATTGTCTCCAAGCTATTGTTGCATGAGTCTTACCTTCTTACTGCCCAATGCTGGCAGAACTTTAACCTCTTACACTCGATGACCAGCTGTGATAAGGATATATTTTCTTCCTTACAGATAAAGGAAGCAAATGCTAGTTTCATCTTTGAAACTGAAGTGCTACCACTGTTTATTTTAAAATTCATGGCCCTTTGTAATATTTTGCGTATAATTGATGTGTTCATCCATCCTTTACAGTCTTTATAGGGGATGGAAGGAACATCAAGGAGCTTAATTCCTTGAAGATACAGGCAGAATGTTATTTTGCTCCTTGTGATGACTTAATAGGTTATGGTAATACAATATGTTTGCAGAAAGTATTGAAAAAAAATCTTTCAGCCTTGCACATGGTTTTTGTCTGCCATACTTTCTGTTCAATTTTTTCTGTCCGGACAATAATGTACGTGTGTCTGATATATTAAAACAATAATAATACATCTTAATGATTTTATGTAGTGTGCAAGCTGTCTAGTTCCTGCAATTAGCCTTTTATTGCATATTTCACTTCTTCAATTATGTTTATCCCACCTCACTGTTGGTTTTCCACAGGCTGGGAATACTGTTCTCTCTCACTTTTCTTAAACAGGCTCTTCTAACTCTGGACACAGGTCGATATTACTGTTGATACTGCACTAGCTAAGTTTTCCTCTCCTTACAGAATGGAGTGACCAGGCTGTCAGTGAGGTGTAAAGACGGCTGTTCACTCTCCAGGGCTGAAGGAGGCTACTTCCTCAATGCTCTCTTGTGCTTTCAGTCTTTTCTCCCCTGCTTCAAACTACATGGAACCCTCAATTTCTATCTAGACACACACACACACACACACACACACACACACACACACACACACACACGCACGCGCATGCACACACAAAGTCCTCTACAACCACTAACCGTTGCTGGTCCTAACTTAACTCAGATCTTACATGTAGCTTCCTGCACTTTGTTTCTTCCCATTGAGCACAGAGCAGCTCCCACTCTTGTGGCTATTTCTGGTTTCCTGGTGACAGTTGTCATCACGAAGTCATTTGCTTTCTCCGTTGCAAGATCACCAGAAATGCAAGACCTTCGTATTTGCTCTTCTTAGTGCCCAGAAGAAGCAAGTAAGCACTGGTCAGTCACTTAGGTGGAAGAGAAATGGCTTTCTACTCAAGGCAGTTCGCTACTCAAGACTAAATTTCCTATTGAGGTAGTTTCCGGATTTTCCTATCTCTGTTTGGGAGAGACAAAAAACTGCTTGGTCATAGGACATGAACTCTTAGATGCTCTAGTTCTCTGGTGCGATTTTCTGAAATTCCCACCTGCTTCGGCAGACATTCCTAGAATTGGGCAAGTCATATCATAACCCACACAAAATCATCTCTGCTAAACAGATAAGCAGTTGCAATGCATTCTGCTTTCTGTGAATGAAACCTGACTGACAAATAGCCAACTACCTAGTAGGGGTTGTCTGAAAGCAACTGGCAACACAGCTACCAAGGTCCTATACATTGCCGAGTGAATATGCTCCTCAACATGTCAGGATAGAAAGCTCCATTATTCATTCTCTGGCGCCGCATCTCCTTGTGTGCATTTTCATTAAAGCCATCGTTTGTCATGTTAAGCAGCTGTTGCAACATAAAGAGTAGCTGTCAAATAATATGGCATTTGGAAATAGTGACATTTTCCTTTTAATGTCTTTTTCCGCCATCTCTCTCTACTCTCTTTCAAACTATTGCCGCGGAGGCAATGCACAGGGACCGTCAGCCTGACAAGTGGCTCTGTTTGCTGCCGAACAAAAACAGAACTGGGAACAGACCCTTCCTTGTTCTCAGCGAGCTCTGCGATCTTCATGAGAAGCCATAACCCTCTTCTGTCATGGATGGAGGCACTCAGTGACAGAGCAGGCCTCGGCTACCTTTGGCTCATATTTGTATGGGTAGGAAGGGAACGCCTGTCATGAATCAGAGTCACCTGCCACCTGGGACCATGGGTTCGGAAGGATGGGTGCACCCAGGTCTACAAAGAGCCTCCCATAGCCCATTCCTGGCACACTCCCACAGCTATCACTCCACACCAAATTGTGCCAGCAAGTGTGACAGTTTTGTGTTTGTTTCTTGTTTGTTTTTAATCAACTAGTGTAATGCTGCCAGAGCCTTCCTTGGCAACCCTTCTCTGCTCATTGATGAAGCCTCTTCATTCCCAATTGTAAGCTGTATCCTGGCCTAGATTTGCAGATAGATGTTGACTACACTAAAGAATTTTACAGAGCTCATGTTGCTAGTCTGGCTAGCAGAAAGCAGGCTTTGTCACAAAATACAATAATTTCCCCCTAATGATTAAAATCACTGATTTCAATACCCCATATCTGTGGCCATCCTTATACCTCCAGGTTTGGTTTGGTTTGCTTTGGTTTTGGTGTGTGGTTATGTGCAGATGTGTGCACATGTGTGTGCACACAATTGTTCTAATCTCTTTGTATCTTTGTACACTGGAACTTCCTGATCGCTAGCCCTATAACTCTTGAAATCTACACTTGATTGACATTCCTTAGAAGCTAATGTGGACTTTGCGGCATGTTACTGTCATTGTCTCAAAACCTGAGTCCAACTCCCTTGTTCATTAACTTTTTCATCACAAACTTGAGCTCCAATTCCAACATAGGATACAAGGAGCATCCTACTTTTTCCGAGTCTGCAGCTAAATGACAAGGACAATTAAGGACACCTCACAGCTGACTCGTTCCTGTTCAGGCTTTGCAAAGTCAGAGCCACTCACCCTTATCATTTTTATTGATACCATTCATTGGTCAACTCCCATTCCTACTCTCAATAATTCCTCTCCCCAAACTGCACCAATATCATTCCAGTCAGATGAATACCTTCTCCTATCATCTAGTTTCTGTCACTTCTCATCTCTGCCCTCCTGCTCCCAGCAGACAATCGTCACCTTTTTTAAGAGAAAGAGAAGCTCCTATAAGAGAAGACTCTCACTTTCCTTTGACCAACAGTACCAACCTGCTTCTGTGTGAATCTGCTTAGGTGAGGCTACGCCCCTCAAATATGGCTGATAACCAGCTGTGCTTTGAATTTTAGCACAGTCAGATGGCTAAGGAGGATTATTCTAATGGTGACATCTTGGTCCTTCAGGAACTGTATTCCACTGTGTCAAGGTAACCCTTCCTTAACTTACGCTTTTATTTAGACTTTCATTTTTCATTTGCCTTTTCACAGCCTTTCTTCATTTCAGCCAAATTCCAGATAGGATTTTCAAAAAGGTATTTTTCTTTAAAACTATAGCATATACTAAATGATCAAATATTGGGTTTCTCTCTGAAGCCTGGAGAAATCCACATAGATATTCAACTGTCACATTAATATTAGTTACTTGACCTCATTCATTCATTCTCCCAACTGTTATTGAGAATAAATCATGACCTAATTAGACTGCAGATACTAGGAATAGGACAGCGGACATAGAGACATTATCAAATGAAACATAGGATCGTAATAATTGACGAGTAAATGAAAGCTAAGCATAAGATAATAAGTGTTCTGAAGTAAGATATAGCAAGATAAAAGAACAGCAAGGGCCATATTGTTTTAATTGTGTGATTATTGAATATTATGTCTGATAAATTCAGACATTTGTCTGAACATTGAAAGTCGATGCATCTACTGGGGCAGGCAGGGACATCTAGGAAGAGGAGCCAGGGAGATTGTAAGAGTCCAATGACCAGGACGTCTGCAGTGAGAGATTGAAATACATACATCCTTCATTTGTGTGTGCATCTGTGTGCGTGTCTGTGTGTCTGTGTCTGTACATATCAGAGAAGCTGCATCGAGGAAATATCAACAATAAGTTATCTGAATGAAATCTGACAAGTAGGAACACTAGTTGACATGCCAATAAGGGTGAGGGAAATCTCAAAACTTTCCAGCCCTGGACAAAGAGCTACAAGCAGTAATGGCTACTGAGAGGGGGAGAATCATCCTTCTTCAGGGTCAAGCTCCCTGACAGGTTATTCAATTCCAAGAGCTCAGCATCAAAGACATGCATATGAGCAACACTAAAGGGGGCCTAATGGGTTTGTTTTATTTTTAACTTTTTATAAATTGTGTATGTGTGTGTGTGTGTGCACGCACGCATGTGTGTGCCTGTGTGTGTGTGTGTGTGTGTGTGTGTGTGTGTGTAATGATAATTGTGAAAAATAAGAGGCTTTGTATTTGAAGGGACTGGAAGTGACAGGAAGAATTGGAAAGAGAGAAGATGTAAATGCAGGGTTCATGTGAAATTCTAAAAAAAAATTTTTTTAAATCCTGAAAATATTAGAATGAACCATGATGCATTTTAGAGGAAAATAACAAGTACACAGAAAAATGAATAGAAGACAATGGCTGGTGAGAACATGAGAGTTTAGTCACATATAAACTTTAGCAGAAATTGGCAGCACAGTTCTACGATTCCAGCTATTTAGGAGGCTAAGGTAGGAATTCCATAAATTCATGATTAGCCTGGGTGATTTGATGAGACCTTGTATTAAAAGTTTCTACATAAATATATGTAATAATTAAAATTTAAGATCACTTAATTACTCAATTTATCTTATTTCAACATGAATTTTCAAGCAAAGTAACCTGAACTTTCCACACTCTGACCCATTTCTAATCCTCCTATAATTTATTTCTCTGGAAAAATCTACTTTGTTCTGTCTAGCTAGGCATTTTCTAAAACTAGTAGCTGGTCTCTTTCTTCTCTGTCTCATATGCCAGGGTTAGTATCACACAGCTGATGTATCTTCTGCAGGAAAGAAGTCATTTTTCCAGGTTTCTCCATTATACATTACCTTACACATACCTGACTATCCATATCTTGGAATATCAGCTCCAGGTTCATTTTAAAAAATTACTGATGATTGCCTTAGATGCTTCATAGTTACCCAACATAGGAGGTTAACAGATCTGGTATGAGAGAATTAGTTCATGGACATATGTTGTGCTGGAAGGTCAGTAGAGTGTACAATGTCTGCCCTGTCTGGCAGATTTAACTGCAGTTGATAATTGTATCTTTTCTCCCAAGGACAGACAGTTACTGGATGCAGGTAGAAAACAGGACAGATCAAAGCTGGAGGAAAGGCTCAGATGAAGAACACAAGATTCGACTTAATCAGAACCCATCCTCTAACTAAAGCAGCATTGGTTAAAAAGCTATTCTTCCATCCATGGCTTTCTCCTGTGAGAAGCAGACAGCCAGTTATTAATCCTGAACCACTGATGGGACCAACATCATTCCACCTCTAACTTGCGTTTATTTCCCTTGTGGAGGTCAAGGAGGAGGTCAGCATGTAGAGTACATAAGAGCCCCCGAACTCTCATCATCAGGTGTCCTAGCGATTTGCAGAAAAATGGGATGATGGTTTTGTAATAGCTAATAGAGTTTCTGATTTAATGCAGCTGTTAGAAATTAGCAAGGACTCCATTGAAAGCTTCCTAGTCACTTATAATAACAAGATAATAAATCACCCGCAGCACTTTCTGACACTTCGAATTCTATTAGAAACATATGACTTAGTTCGGCTACTCTTCACAGTTTGTTTTCCCTTTAGTTATTAAATTACCTTTTAAAGTTCAAGAGGGTAAAGGTATCTGACTTTCATTTTGCTTCCAAACATCTCCATGGAATTTATTATTTCAAAGAAGAATAGGGAGAGAACGGGGCACGTATTTGGACAAAGGCATAGACGGTTTTCTGTGGTTTCCATCATGAAGATGACAGGTGACTTGTTACCGAAAGCCCTGGGTGAAATGGAAGACCATCATCACCAATGCTAGCTTCTCCTTGGCTAGATGAGCTGGATCGCTCTCTCTATTGTTAAAGGCTTCCTCAGCTAACCATGTCTTCCTAATATCTACTTACAAAGCGGTTGGTATGCCTAATAAAATAATATATGTAAGAGTGTTTTGTAAATTGCAAGTCTCCACAGATGCTAGTTATTTTTGTTTATGAAGGGCTTTGTTTTTTTGCTTGTTGGAAACACTTATTCAAAATAGGAAGCACTGATTGCTAAGCTATTTACAGCTGCTTTGTTCCCTCTGCCCTGGGCTCCTAAGGAAGATCTATCTCTCATACTCTGCTGGGTCTCTGAACCTAATTCTCCACTGTGTCAATAACAACTAAATAATACCCTAAAATACCCAGAATCTGGAACTGGGCCAGACTCTCTCTAGATTTAGCTCATGGGCATCTATCTATTCAAATTGCAATTTGCCAATCATGAGAAATCACATGTCACATTAACAGTACATGCAGCTACACATTCACTCATGTAGCCATATCTTTCTTTCATAGTCTCATAAATACGGTCTGGCAGAACCTATGTCATCTGGTCCTTGAATTGTAAATATAAGAAAGAGATATTTAGGAGCAGTGGGATCTGGTGTACCCAACAACAGCTGGCAGATATAATTATATAGCCCACATATAGGAGTCTTTGGTGACCTACCTGATCTATGCACTTGCTAAAATGGGAAGCAGGTTCAATATATTTAATTCAGTTCAGAAAAGTATTTATTACAATGGCTCTGAGCAGCATAGAGCTATGGTGAATAGAAAGAAATGTAGTCATTCTCATTCTCTCTCTCTCTCTCTCTCTCTCTCTCTCTCTCTCTCTCTCTCTCTCTGCTATTGTAGTTTGTAATCTCTCAAGAAAGAAAATATGCACATAGAAAACTACTGGAAGACATATCACTGAGTGAAAGCTGAAATAGGCCAGAGTAGATATGGAATTCCTGATGGAAAATGTAAGGCATGCTGGAAATGATTTGTTTCAAAGGATAGAGAAGGGATGAGAAAATGGCACTGTCACCTTGGTAAAAGTAGAAATTACAGAGGAGGGCTAAAGAAGATTGACAGTTGTTTGACAGTGGCAGCTTTTCTTCAGAGCAAAGTGACCAATACTCAATAATCAGTGAAGTATGAGATCTAATATGAGATCAATGCTGGACAATAGTTTGGGTCACTATCCTCACCCCTGTATCTGGCCAACTCTTCTCTTTCATAGTGAACTAGGAACGCTCCTGTCTCTGTCTTTGTAACATATCAATGTACCTGTTTTGTGTTAGTCAAAACTTAAAACAAAAAAGGATAAAGAAATAGAAATGTTAATTACCCTGATTAGATCAAACTCATTGTATACATGCATCAAATTAACACACCATACTCTGCAAATATCGACAACTTAAATAATAATAATTTTTAAAAGGGAATGAAAGGAATAAAATCTCTTCCTCTAACCATACATGACTGAGTCTAGATTATCTTAGACTGGCTCTTTGGATCTGCCACTCTGCCCCATGGACACGCCCCTTCCTACCTCAGTTTTCTTCTTTTCTTTTTCGCATATGTCTATATCATCACTATGCTTTCAGTTACTTATTTGTCCATTTTTTGACTTCGCCTCTAGAAGAAAGTCTTGATACTTCTGCACTTTAAAAAAAATGTAATATTGAGAAAGTAGTCTTCAGGGTGTTCCAAATATAGTTCTGGAAGCTATGGAGTGTGTGGGCTAAAACAGCCGAAGCTAGGAGAATCCAATATTTAATACAAGTGGCTGGGAAGGGGAGGATGAGAGAAAGAGCCTGAGGATTAGGGAAATACGAGGAAACCTAATTATTCAGACTGAAAAAGTGACGTGTTTTAAGACAGGATTAAGTAGTCTGTTCAAGTGTCATCAGCTAAAGAAGACACAGGTGAATCAAGGAAGGTCAGTCTGGAGTTTGGAGACACTTTGGTGCTTTGAGGAAATGCCTTTCACAGCACTAGAGAAGGCAACAGTCACAAGACAGAGCCTGCAAACATTTGTGAGCTGACCTCTGGCAGCCTACCCAGTTTTCCCCTCCTGCCCCAGCCTTGGACTGCTGAGTAGAGACCAGGCCTGAGCAGCCTGGCCAGAACTCCTCCAGCCGCCACCTAACAATGATTCATAAAGGGGAAGAAAAGCCAGGGAGAGGTCTTTGCTGCATAATAAAAAAACAAACATCAAGAAACTCCCCTTCATTTCTTAATTACCAGTTTATATTCAATTCCTGCAAGAGAGATTAAAGTTTGGCATTTTATGTTATTATTAAAATATCATATTAATAATAGCCCTGACATCTTTAATACTTCAGCTAGAAATCATTTATTTCTTCTAAAACCAAGAAGCAGGAGTGGGAAGAGAACTTGGTGTTTTTATTTGGTCTTAAGTATTTCTTGTTTTCTAAAACACGGGCCCTGTGGATTTATTACTGATAAGTACTTTGTAATGAAGTGTTAGCAAGGAAGGCACTTGAAGTGCCTTTAGCAAGTTTAATTTTTAAGTGCATTATATAGTCAGGGAATTGACATTAAATACAGGCATGTACCGTACCCTCTCTGTTCTCCCTCAGTGGCTTCTGGGCCATCTCTGCTCAGCTCACAAGCAAGAGGTAATTTGTTAAATGCTCAGTCACAAATAGGCCCAAGGGTTTCCCTTCAATTTACTGTGTCGCCGTGGACAAGAGCCAGGATGTCTGCTCTGAATTTTGAAGGGAATGCTGACTTGACTGCTTTCATAAGCATGTATTAGGCATTTATCCTAGGCCCTGCACAATACCAGGCATGAAGGAAGATAAAAATGTTGTACGAAACGGATAGTTTCAAAGGAAGTTCAGTAGCATTGCGGTAAGATGGAGATGACCTGGAGAACTCGGGAAGTAGCTTGTGAGACCTGGCAGTACAGCATTGTGACAGAAGTGACCACACTATGAGAATGATAGAGCTTTAGCATTGTGACAGAAGTGACCACACTATGAGAATGATAGAGCTAAAAAAGACAGCTGTCAGCCCTCTGTGGCAAGCTCAGAGTCCAGTTTGGATTAGCAGCTGAAGGGGGAGGAGGCCCACCTTGGCTAGTAGAAGCCTAAGTTACAGGCTGTATATTCACAAGGAAAACACTGAGAATGTAGGTCTGGCCTGGAGTCGAAGCTGAAGCAAGGAGAACCAAGGTACGTAGGTGACAAAGGGCCCTGATGGCCTGAAAGACAAGAGGTCTCACCCAGTGGGTGCAGTCAAGAAAGTGAAGATTTCTGAGTTCTCATCTGCTGGCTACTGGCCTAAAACATATTTACAGAAAATTAACTTGATAGTTTCACATACACATGTCCACAGAAAAGATTTTATAAGGAGAAATAGAACAAAAGCAATGACTGCCATCTTGACTTATGAACTGGACTCATGCCTAGCTAATTCTAGGAAAAAGGATTGAAGACGAAGAGTAAATGAACACTCCAGATAAAAGTATACAGAAGACTGGAAGAATTAACTCAGCCTAAGTAAGATTCAAATACAACACAAGGAGAGTAAATGAATCTCCAGATAAAAGTAGACAGAACAGAATCGTTAAGTTAGCCTAAGCTTCAAATACAACACAAGGAAGGAAAAATAATTTTTATCTCATTTCTATTTGTGAGAAACTATGTTAGGCAGCCCACATTTTTATATTTTATCTTGTAAGGAGGAAAAAAATCAGGATTTAGAGTTGCAAATTATTCCAACGGGAGCACATATCAACGTTTGCCTAGCTGAGATTCACATGCAGGATTCGGGTTCTAAGCCCAGGACCTTTCCCACTTTTAACTCTCTGCTAAGGACTTGGCCTAGGCTTCACCTCTTCCCAGGATGCATTTGAATTTGCTGGATCTTCTCTACGTTCCTATGTTCCTCATATCTCAGGCCGATCCAACTATTGCTATTGTCATGCAAGCATCATTTTGTTCTGGTGGTGATGCGATACAAAACTCCTTGTATCTCTATTCCTGTCCTCTGTCCCTTATATCTGTGAAGACCTGAGGACTCTTTACATATATTAGACATACCAAAAAGCGGTTCAAATTTCTTCCACACGTGATCACTCCCTCTTTTAAGTGCCTGTCCTCTAGCTGCTAACTCTTTCTGTACTGTGGCTGCTTCTGTCTTTATGTCATCCACAGTGTTAGAGAGCAGCTCTAAGAGAATCACATGACATTTGCTGTCCAGCCGTCTTCATAGTTCCACTGTAATGGGGGATTGTTTTGGGTGAAAAGAAAAGTTAAATAAAATAAAAGGTCTTGGGGAAAAAGAAATTGTTTGTAGATACATGCATTTATGAAATAGCGGCTCTCATTGTAGAGTGACCCTTAACTGGGAGGCAAGAAAGTTGGTTTCTTTAATAAAAGCCAAATTCACACTCTGGACTTTAGTTATTCCTTAGAACTATAACGATTTTGAACACCCAAAAGACTCTAAATATTTATCTTCAATGCTTTGTTCCTAATCTTTCCAGGCAAAAATAAAACTCAAGTTTTTATAAGCTTGATAAATCCAAGTACTTTCAAGTTTTAAAGGGTCAGTCCAGCATCGTAGCCCTTTAGAGCTGGAGGTGGGTCAGTCTCAATGAGTTTGAAGGCAGGTTTAATACAATGTGACCTTATCTTAAAATTTGAAAGAACTGAAGATGTAGCTCAGTAGTCTGGCTCTTATATAAGGCCCTGGGTTCCATTCTCCTATTGCACAATAACAAACTAACTAACATCATTTACTCCAACAGTCAACTTTAATAAGACAGCTTGGCTGTTCCCTCTGGTGTGTGGGCACCACTTTTCTTGGGGCCCTGGGCTCCTTGTAAATTACAGAGCTGAAATTCTCATTCTCGGCCTGGGTAATGTTCTGTGGCTCATTTGCATAACAATTACATGCATTAGGAAGGCTACTGATTGGAGCATTTCTTGCCAAATTATGATAGCTCTTTGGATGCTGCTGCTTTTGTGCCTCTGAACAGCTGCTAGTGGTGTTAGGGTCCTCACTCACCAGGAGATTGGGACTGCCTGCCTCCACACTGAGGTTTCTTTACTGAGGTTTAAGGCCTCTCCCCTTATCAAGTTCTCTGCTAAAGCCCTTGTCAAGGGGTCTTCAAGCAAGACAAGAAAAATTCCCAGCATCAGAGTTCTAGACAGAAAAAAAAAATAGGCATGGCCAATACACAGGAACACTGCTTCTGGATTTTGTCCAGGCTTGGTGCCACTTGACCACTTTAACAAAAGTCAATTAGTTGCTTGAGAACTATGCACTTGCTGCTTTCTGTTAGCATTGTACCAGGGAGTGGTTCTAGGAGATGGAAAAGACTTCACATGCAAATGCCCATTACACTGCTACATGCTCTGTGCAGACTCCTAGAAAACTGGACTCCTAACTGTGTATTTACATCATCTTATCCCTAAATAACATCCCAATGCCTCAACCACTTTGAGAGTGAGGCTTGTGTCTGATATTTCTTCTTTCCCATGTTTCACTTCACCAATGAATTATTCACATATAAAGTATCCTACTACATATTTTTAAATGAAAAAATGACATATTTTCTTTACACATGCTTATATGTATTTATGAAGCTAAGCCAATTATGCTGATTGTCTATCACTGTGCAAGTGGTATACTTAAAGGAAGAAATGCATTAGTCAGTATTCTGTGACTATGACAAACTTCCTGGGGCAATTGACTTAATAAGGGAAAAGGTTTACTCAGACTGACAGTTACAGAAGATTGAACTCATGGTTGATTGTTTCATTGCTTTGGGCTTTGCGTAGAAGTGTGTAGGTGAGAAGACAGACAGACAGACACACATAAAAGAGAGAGAGAGAGAGAGAGAGAGAGAGAGAGAGAGAGAGAGAGAGAGAGAGAGAGAGAGAGAGATTTTTAAGGGCATATTCCTATGATGTCACTTCTTCCTACTGGTTACCACCTCTGAAGATTCCATTGGTTCTCCTTAGGCCTGAGGTTGGGGACTAAGCTTCAGCATATGAGCTTTAGTGGCCCTTTATGATCCAGATCACATTAAGGAAAGCATTCAATCATCACCATTTTAATGGGGTACCTGTATATGAGCCACCCTTCGCACCTCCACTTTGTTGAACTCAGAACTATCTAGATTCCCAATGGAGTTGACCTTACATTGAAACTGGGGTCTACTAACTCTAAAGGTACAACCAGGTTGCTGTATGGTGTTTCTTAACTTCTGAAAGCACTTGTCCTGTATCTGGCCTATCTTTATCCTCCCCGAGATTTATAACAAATTCAGAAAGTTGAGTGTCTTACTGCAGCTACCCAGATACTGGTAGGATATACCACCATCTGCCCCTGAAGCATCTATCTGTGCAAATGTAAAACAGCTTACAATTACAGCTGCATTTAGTTGAGCATTTAGTAACCTGAAGAATGCCTCTCCTGGAATCCCTGTAGCTACTGTTATTATTCATTCAATATGAGTTTCACAAACAATTACTAGAGCTTCTCTTGTAATCTCAATAAATATGCTATATAGCTATCCCTGAGCATCACAATATTGGGGAATGAAACAAATAAAGCTTGCTATATAACACACTGGAGGAGATCACTGCATTACAAAACATGGGGATATGTTATAATCTTATTTAATCCTTCCAAAATATATCTGTAGATACTATGAGCAATTGTCCCCCACCCACCACTGTTATCAACAGATAAGGCAATTACATTTGAAATGTTAAGTAACTTCCACAGGGCAAAGGACCTAATGCAAAGAACTAGAATTGGCCGCATGGTTGTCTAAGAACACTGCCCAGTGCTTTCTCTGACTATGTTCACTGCTTTCCAACCTCTCACTAATAACAATATGCTCATAAAGTTCCATCACAAGCCACCGATTGATGATTAGACTCTAAACAACTATCAGCCAATTTTTGTCACCTCTGCTGTCCTGGGTTGAAAACATTCAGAAATGTTTATACTGAGAATCCTTGTTTTGTATTTTTGTATTCATTTATTCTATGCCAATTTGATATATATACACACATACACACTCTGCTTATACACACTCTCCAACCTTGTTTTTTCCCCTCATATCCTCACCAACACCCTTTCTTTTTGTTTCTGTTTTGTGACCCACTAGAGTTAATCAGGGCCACCTAAGTGGGCATGAGTATAGAGTTGTCTGCTGGGGCATGACCTGGATGGCTATATCACAGAGGACAAGCACTCCCTCTCCTTCTGTGTTTAGTTTATGCGTTCATTCATTTGCAGATCCTATGCAAGCAACTGTAGCTGGTATGAATTTGTGAGTACAAAATGTATGTCATGCCCATAAGAGAATATTTCATAGCATTCCATCTCATTAGCTGGAATCCTATTCCATTTTTTCTGCCATTTCTTCTGTGATGTTCCTAGAATCACAGAAGGGCTGATCTGGGTATCCACCTATGTGTGGCTGAACTCAAGATTCTTTTCCCCAGCCTTCCAAGTGATAGGATGGCAGACACGTTCTACCATACTGGAAACATACTGAAAATTTTTGAGAGCCCAATTAATTTTAATTAATTAATTTTAATTGTAGCGAGTATTTGTCATCTTGTGTTAATGTTTAATTTGAAAGCTTCTTGAATCATGTGTAATTTATGATATTTCTATCTCATTAGATCTACAAACACCACCTCCATTTCCTTCTGTTGTTTTCTCATACCAGGTATGATATGTCAGTGGTCTCTGCTAATGACAAAATGCCCTTCCCCTACCTGCCTGTCCATTGTTTTACTTGTGACATAACTGATCCTTCCATCAAAAAAGATTTTTTTTATTATTCCATCTTTACCTATCATAAATTCATCAACTTCCATGTATACCTCAGCAAATACTCTCAGGATTTACTCCACCAAACCCTCTTTAACTTCCCTGGTCAGGACAAACACAGCCTCCTGAAATTAATGGATGACCACAAAAGTATCAACTTGACCCAAACTCAAATAATCTAATGAGAGGTTTGTGAATAAAAAACTCAATTAGATTATCTACTCAGGGTTTTATAACAATGCAATCAAGACAGGGGTGGACTAGGCCAGCTTCTTCCCTGAATCTGAGTCCTCTTCAAGTTTATTGCTGGTTAGTAGACTTCAGTTCTTTGCATGAGTGAAACTAAGGTTCCCATTCTTTTTATTAAAAAAAAATCTCTTTTATTTTCATGAGTATGAGTGTTCTGCCTGCATGTACGTCGTGTGCATACAATGCCCACAAGATTGGAAGAGGATTGGAGATCCCATGATACTAAAGATACAGACAGTTGCGAGCCACCATGTGGGTGACGGAGATTGAACCCAGGTCTTGTGACACAGCAGTCTGTGCTCTTACCTGCTTTCAGCTCACTAGAATTCCCATTTTTGTGCTAGCCGAAAGCAATGCACTACTGTAGCCACCCAAAGACACTCACCACAAGCTCTCTACGTCCCTGGCAACTCACAGCATGCCCGTTGGTTCATCTGAGCTTGCCAAGATAAATCCCTCTTACTATAAATCAGTCTCTTTCCAAGGTCTTAAATAGGTTGGGATAGCATAAATAAGATGATCTGTTTGTAATTAACTCAAAGCCAATTGATTAAGGACCGCATGAAGGTTAATCTTGATTGCCAAGTTGATCTGAGGCAGAGGAGCCTCCAAACTTCGAGCCTGCTTCCCTGTGGGTCTATAAAGATATTTCTAGAAGCAACTGGATTCTGTGCCAGAGAACTGACTAAGGAAGCCCTGCTTTGAAGGTGAGCAGCGCCATCTGATTTTCTAAGGATGCCAACAGCTCAAAAGGCAGAAGGGGGGAAGTTCATATGAGCATGTGCTTGCAGTCTTCTTGAGCTGGTATAGCCATCACTGTAGACAACAGATGCATTGGTCTCCAAACTCGGAATTTAAACTGGAATTCTCCAAGTGGGGGTGGGGAAGGCTTCTGGACCTTTTGTCTCAGACTAGGGTTACATTGTCTGTCCATCTCATTCTGAGGCTCTCAGTTTTGGGGATGAATAGCTATTTGTTTCTCTGGTTTTTGAGTCGACTGGTAGCAACTATGGAATGATTTAATAACTGATTATGATAATCAATCTAATAAAATTCTCTTATAATCATATCTTTATATTATAATTACATACAATGTAAACATTGTCTATAGAAATATATTCTTTTATATTGTTTGCATTCTTCTAGTAAAGATTCTCAGTACATATTGCAAACTCCCTCCCTTTCTCCCTCTTAACCCAACTCTGGCTGTGAAATTTTCATATTCACCAATCCACCCATAAGCTGCAGAAAGGGGTTATATGGGTCATCTGCATAGATTCATCTTAGAATTCTACTGATCAAAACTCCATCCTTAAAACTGGACTTTTCTCTCATCATCTGTTCTTCTGCTGTCTTCATAATGAGTCATTTCCTCTTGTAGATTAAACATACTGTCCATTGGTTTCAGGCTTGTCTTTGGATTTTCTTTCCTACTTTCTCTATGAGAATACAAGTTTTTGCTTTCTTTTCTCTATTCTGAGTTACTCTGCCCAAAGGATCATTTGGTATTATCTTTCTCTCTGTTGAAACATATATTTTTACTTCCATCTGGAGTATATTTCTAAGGCTCTCTTTTTTCCTCTAGCCAATTTTAATTCATCTTTAGAAATCACACCAACATCAATTGTATCTGGAGATTCTTCTAACATCCGTTCCTCAAGCTAACAGTAGTATCCAGCACCTCCAGAGTTCCCAAGCACTGCCTGCAAATTTAGATTTATTATTTATTCTACTAGAACAAACACTGACTTGCTCTTTTTCACTCTGATTTGGAAATCACAGAATAATAAATATTCCATTTTGAAAAATACAAACCACTCAAAAATGCTACTCAAAGTGAATAAAAATCATTTATTCATGAAGAAACTGAGGATTAAAATGAACAACTTGTTCAGTGACCTGGGGGGTAGTCAGGAATATTATGGGAGCAAAGGAACAAGCCTTCAAAAGGCCTCAGGACTCCCTACATCTTCAGAAATGGAGTTGCCAAGGCATGGGTGTAGGATCACAACATCCTAACTATTTAATCCAACCTCATAATTGGAATACACTACCAAGCCTTTTGCTGAATCATGATAGGTGACCTACTAAATAAATATTTTTTGAATGAAGTCAAGGACTATACAAGAAAACAATTTACTTGAATTGGAAATGGAGAAAGAGGTTAGATCTGGACCACTGAGGGAAAGTTCTTTCTTATTAAGCAGAAACTATATCTCCGCCTAGCATTGTAATTGCCAAAGCAAGAAAGGGTAATAGAGAGTTAATTGTGATCAGAAGAAAGAAAAGTACAGTAAACTAAAATAGGAAGTTCCATATAGATCTTCAGGATTCTCTAGTGGCAAATTAAGCAAATCTCCTGAAGATGTAGAAGGAATTCCAATAATGAGTCCTGTAAAATTTGAACCTCTTAAGTACTTTCTAATGACTAACCTTCTGGGTTATCCAAACCAGGACACAGGAGCCAAATGTGAGCCAAGGAGACACATGACCATTGGGAAATGCTCAGGGCTTCAGTCTGATTTCTAACTTTGTTTTTCTAAGGGACCACGAAACACATTCACATTCTATCTCATCCACTTTTCCATCATGATCCATGCTCTTGACAACATGCTATGCCAAGGCAGTAAAGAACACAATAGTGGTCAAGAATTGATGCCAGTCTTCTAGAAGCTATCTTGAAAAAAAAAATAGTGATTATTACATAAGAAAGTATAACCAGTAGAGGGTGTTCTGGGAAGAAAGCTACAGCAATTTTTGAACAGAATTTTTGTGGGGGAGCAGAATAAACAGAACCATGTAAGAAAAGTAATGACTTATTTGTAGGTATCCAGAGACAGGTAATAGACTTAGGAAGGAAGGTTTTCAGGAAGAGAAAAGAACCCGGAGTTCTCTCTCTGGAGCAGCAGTTGGTTCAATGTATCTGACATCTGTAGGAAGAGTATAATGAACTTGGCCACAGAGGACAATGTAAAGATAGTCTATGTCGATTGTTAAAGAGCCTCACGTGCCAGGGAGTTTGTGTCAGTGTTAAACATCAGATTGAGCTTACAGCTGGAGTAAGAATAACACAAAGGATTTATTAAATGATCACTCTAGCCACATCTTGCAAAATGAATGTCAGGAGAACAAGAATAGAGACCAGGACGATGATCGAGCAAAGGCACAGACATAGGAAAGGGGATGGGGAGAGATGAATGATGAGGCCTGCATGCATGTTAGTAACTTACAAATGGGGGCGCTGGAGCACGTCACCTTGCATGCTAGCTGTGACAGTGGATCCGAAGATGCCACATGGGTAAGAGTAAGCTGCTCGTTATCATCAATAATGCCAGACACAGAGAAGTTTCTTTTAAACAAACCAAAATAATGCGATAATGCGAATTTACTTGTGCCTTTAATGTATCCCCCAATTTCTCCTGTAATTAGGAATATTTTGATAGCAAGCAAAATAGTTAGGTTTCTCCAAAATAAACAACTGTGGTCAGGGTTCCAGGAGGGTTGTATTGCTGATTTGTTGGTCAGAACATGTTCCCTGGCTCTTTTGTTTTAACCTCAAGGTAAAATGGCAGTTTTTATTAATATTAATACACTTGCATAAAGTGCTAATTTACTCCATCAATTTCCTAATTAGCTCTATTGAATTGTGAGAATCATCTGCATTAGTAATGAATCTCTATATGCTTTTCCAATGTCTGCAAAGGGAAGGACAGGGGTAAAAGAAGGACTCCTCTGTAATTCTCTGATTATTTTGGACAATGATAATCTACTAGATGAGAAGATGGTAAAAGCTTGAAGAAGGCACATTAATTAACACTGGTCAGGAAGCAGAAGAACGGCTCCACCCTTCTTTCCAAAGAAGCGAAATGAAGATTTCGCTTACGGTCCTGTAAACTCTGTCATTTTCTCCCGGAATGCACTAATGAATGTAGCCATCTCTCTAGTTCTGACACTGCATCACTCCATCTGCTAGTGTTACAGGACATAAGATTAAAGGCAAGAAGGTGAGGTCAACATGAGTGGGTGTATTTGATCAAAGGATAAAAGAAATCCGTGCTTGCTTTTTTTCCTCTAGACTAATTATCCCAATTAGATTGAAAATGGAGCTATTCATAAAACTGACAAAAATCAATGTCAAGAATATTTAAAGAACTTCTAGCAATAAGTCAATGATAAGAGCATAGCAACCTATTAGAAAGAGGGACAAAATAAGAGAAAAACAACCATGGAGAAGACGACATGTACAAGAGACACTCCACAGGTCCCAAGCTTACATATACTGTACATATACTGTCCCATGTACATATAACCAGCACTTGAAAATGTCTGGATTGGGCTGGCAGAGTGAATCAGTGGATAAAGATGCTATGATTAAGCCTAATGATCAGAGTTCTGTCCCCAGGACTCACATAGTAGAAAGATAGATATGACTCCTAAATGTTGTCCTCTAGCTCTCACACATGTGTCTCCCCACACATGGCATGCACATGTGCAGGAACACACTCGCATGCACACACACACACACACACACACACACACACACACATGCACGCGTGCACACACACACACACTCAAACACATACACTAAATAAATAAATAAATAAAATAATCTTATATTAACACAAACTTGAGACACTGTGGATCATTGTCAATTCTTTACTTTGCTAGTATGAGTATAAGTTAGTACTTTGGTAAGCAGTTTGATAATATCTTCTATTTTTAAACATTACTAAACTCTGGCCCAGAAATTGTACTTCTCAGTACATATGTTCATAGTAACTTATAATTTTTTTCTTAGATAAATTTATTTGGGATGTATGGGTGCTTGTCTGCACATAGATATTGTATCATGTATGTGCCTGATATCTGTGGAGGAAAAAAGCTATCAGGCCCTTAGTACTGGAGTTACAGTTGGTTCTGAGCTGTGATGCTGGCACTGGTAAATGAAACCAGTCTTCTACAAGAGCAGCGGGTACTCTGTTGAGCTATCTCTCCAGCTCCCCTTAAAGAAACTTCTTCATTATAGAAAACAGTTATGGGTTCAACCTAAATATACATTAGCATAAGCAGGAAAATCATATGAGGTAGATTTTCAAATTAGAAAAAATATGTATCAGTCATAACTAATGAACTATAGTAAAGTGTAAATATGGATAACCAAAACAATTGAAGCAAGAAAACAGAAAACATATGTTCTATATGCTAACTATAAGTTAACTAAAAGTACATTTAACTGGGAAGTAGAGAGATGGTTTAGTGGTTAAGATTGAGCACTGCTCTTGCAGAGGACTCAAATTAGGTGCCTAGCAGCCATGTCCAGCATTAAGCACCAGTACAACTCCAGCCCCAAAGGATCGGACTCTTTTCTAGCCTCCGTAAGTGACTGAATTCAGATGCACATGCCCATACATACAATTTAAAATATGTTAACATTTTCAAAAGTTTGAATGGAAGTTCTCTATATGGCTGGATCAGGTCAATGCAGGAAGTCATAGATAATCAAGCAGAAATGTCACTGTTAGGTGAAATATCTCCTTATGAGTTGTCGGTCAGAAGCCTTTAAAATGACAAGTTGTGGCGGTTGCTCTTAGTAGCCTGCAAGAACTAGATGGAAGGCCACTGCTAAAGATGTAAATCTTGGTTTCGGTATGTAGAGGAAACAAGCTGGAACTGAACATGGAAGGCCTTGTACTCGATTAGTGTACACAGTATAGGAAGATGTCATCGATAGACTTAAGAAATCATGAATACCAAGAGAAACAATGTCAACCTGCCAGGCAAGAGACTCCCATTGGTGAAAGAGTGGTATGACTCTAGCCAATGTCAGTCACTAGCCAATCTCTAATTGGATTTAAGAGTACCTCACATTGGGGAAATAAGTGTCTAGTATCATAAAATTGATTTAAAAAAATCCATGGCTGGTGATAAACTTACTACCATTGTTCTGCTAAATTGACATGATTTCTATTTGCCTTCTAAATATTTATGTTTATAGATAAATATTATTCCCATATTTAGTCAATAATCAATTATTTAGTCAACAATTAATAATCACTCTGCAGGGGCCTTTCTAAGGCTTGGGGACCACCAAGGAAGAGAGAAGAAGAAAGAATCTAAGAGCTAGATCACATAGAGAACTATAAGAAGCTATCTTTAGGACATTCCATACCCAGAAGTGCATTTATTATCTCAAATCAGCTGTGATTTGTTGGCACTGGCCTTGCACAAGATTGGGTCTGTCATCAGTCAGTCATGACTGGAGTAGAGGCTCATTTTGCTCTCCCCCTCACTGGAAAACTAAGGATAGATTCTGCAAGAGCTCAGATCACTATCTTCAGATGTAGCAACACTGGTGAGAGCACCAGGCTTCAGTGACTAGTACCAAACCCATTGTCACCACACCTCAGAGGGTCACAATACATCATCTTCATTATCATCAAGAACAAAGACAACATAAAATTAACTTGATCAACCATTGATAAGAACATAGAGAGATAAGAGAGGGTGAGAAATGATAGTAAGCAGAATAAATTATATACATGTATGAAATTGTTGAAGAACAAATATACTAAACTAAAAAGATTTACAGTACAAATGTAATATTCACATATATCTTAATATGTATTCTGTTGTGAAGATGAAAAGCTGCCAAATAAAAAAATAATTGAATAAACTTAAATATCTAATGAATTGCACAAAATTAAAAGCAAGACATATATTCTAAATCTTGAATCATAGTTACCTTGAGGTGGGAGACAGCTTGTACAAGGAACTGTGGAGGGATTATAGGGTAGAAATGGAAGTTATACTTGTGTGTGTGTGTGTGTGTGTGTGTCTGTGTGTGTGTGTGTGTCTGTGTCTGTGTGTGTGTGCGTGCGTGCGCGCATATGCATGGGCTATGGTGACCTATCATCATATTTTAAGACATATTTATTTTTATGTTATGAGTGTCTTACAGGTATATCTGTATCCAATGTCCATGAAGGACAGAAGAGGGCATCAGTTCTTATGGAACTGGGGTTAAGGATTATTGTTAACTACTTGTGAGTGCTGGTCCCAACAAGTGCTCTTAACTACACAGCCATCTCTCTGGCCCTTTGTTATATATTTTTTCTAATAAAGAGGATCTCACACATAAGATACCAAGAAAACAAAGCTACTTATAATCATGGGTTGGAGACCATTGGCTAATAATACTCCAGTTCCGTGTGTATGGGGTTCTCTTAAATCTTTCATGATATCTTTTATCTTCATATGACTTACTTAAAACCAAGTTCTTCAATTCTGCCATTAATTTAAGCCCCTAACTAAAGCAATTATTTTATGACCATTTAAAGGTATCCTTGGGTTGCCAAAATCGGCCCAAGAAGCTAGAGACAGAAGAATCCGCAGTGTGAAAGAATTTATGAACCCAAATGATCAAGGTTAGGCGACTCCTGGAAATTGAAAGGACATGACACACTTGAGAGAGATTGTAAAGTTGGTGCAAAGGAAAACTGAGAGCAGATGAGTCCCCATGCGAGCTATCTGAACTTAACAACAGTGGGCAGCAGTAAGGAGACTGGATGATTACAAAAATATGTTCATAGAAACAGAATTCCCAGCACTGCCTGCTGGAGTCGAAGGCTAGCAGTGATGCACCCACTTCTTCTTATATTTTGTCTGTCCATAAAATAAATGTGCGTGACTCAGAGAGCATCTGTACTTACCTCCAGTTGAACTCTGCAAAGGAATGTTCTTAAAGCCTTCATCTCCGCCATCTATACTCCCAATACCGCTGTTATTGTGACTTGGCTTGGAGGCAAGGAAATGACTGTGTGTGCTCACAACAGCAGTAGTAATACAGGCTAAGGTTCTGTTGCCCCCTCTATGACTGTTAAAGTGTTTCTTTCAACAACCTCAGGAGGAACGGGAGGCCCTCTGGTTTTCTATTTGTCGTAGGACGGAGCTAGGATCTGCATGACTTCACCCTGACCACCTAGAAATGAGAATTCTGATGACTGAATGTGTTTGCTTTAAGATGACACCAGAAAGTAAAGGGTCAGTGAGGGTAGGAAGCTCCGACTAACATTTCCTGAATTGTATTACGTGTACTGTAGTCCTCATGGAACCTAATCTGACAGTATACTGCATGGTAGGGTTACCATCCCCTCCACGGTGGGCATAAGTAACTGTATAACTCAGAGAACTTAGTTTGTTATCTATGTGGCTTATGGTAAGTAACTCCATCCTCCCAAGGCCCACTGTCCTCATCCTTAAAGTAGAGATAATAATAACCAACTTCCTGCAAGTATTGTGTGTACTAGCTAGATTAAATGGATAATATACTTGCTTAAGAAAAACAAATTATGCAAACTTTATGGATGTTGGTGATATGATTGACCTATGAATACATAGGCCTTGCCATTTATGCTAAAACCATGTTGCCACGCAGTGGAATTGGGAGAGATAATATGAAAACATTAGAGGGTCACTTGCAGTGGTTTGAAATAGATCTCTGAGTTTGAAGCTAGCCTAGTCTACAGAACAAGTTCCAGGACAGCCGGGCTTAGACTGTGAAGGGAACCATCAAAACCAGAAAGCTGATGGATGATGTAATTGAACAAGGATGTCATGTTTCAGCTCCAGCAAGAAGAACTTGGCAGCTTTAGCTACAGGGCTCTGGAATTAGAGTCAAGAATAGAGAAGTGGGTTACGGAATCTCCCTCCGCAGAGGAAAGCCATTGATTGAGGCCAGGCATATATCAGCGGTGTTCCTGCATGGAGGCCTAGAGAAGCCATTCTGTGAAGCTGTGAAGGTAAAACCTGGATTGCCTTGGAGACCTCAAAATGTTGGTGATGTCATAGCCCTGTGATCCCTACCTAGGAATGATCCTAACGAGGAGTGCAACCAGCCCAAGAGAAGAGTGTGTTTTGCAGACAACAAAGCTGAACGAAGTTGGAGATCTGAGGAACATTTTAGCATCAGATATGGAGATGCAAAGCTTGGAGTTTGTCTAGCTTGATTTTTGGTCTTCTTTTGATCCAGTATTTTCTCACTATGCTTCCTTCTCAACATTTAGGAGGAGTAATAGATATCTTGTACCATTTTATATAGGAAGTATGCGATCTGCTTTTTTATTTTGATTTGACAAGGAATTACAGTTAAGAGACTACAGGAAACTCGGAAGAGACTTCAGATTTTTAAACAAGTTTGAGACTGTTATAGATGATGGGGAGTTTTGTAGTTTGGCTGAATGCATTTCTGTATTATGATAAGGCTACAAGCCTATGGGGGCCAGGGAGTTGAATGTAGAGGTTAAAAAAGAATACTGCCCCTAGGCTCATAGGGAGTTACACTTTTAGGATGTGTGGCTTTGTTGCAGTAGGTGTGGCCTGGTTAGAGGAAGTATGATTCGTTCTCTTCCTCCTCCCTGTGGACTCAGATGTCGAACTCGCAGCTCCTTCTCCAGTAGCATATCTGCTTGCATGCAGCCATGCTTCCCGCCATGATGATAACACACTAAGCCTTTGAACGGTAAGCCAGCCACAATTAAATCTTTTCTTTTATAAGATTTGCCATGGTCATGATGTCTCTTCCCAGCAATAGAAACCCCTAACTAAGACATCACCAAAGCAAACCATAAGCACTGTCCAGTTCTCTGAGAGGCACTGCTCAATGGACTAGTGTGAGAAAAAACGGCTAACACTATTTCACACCAGGTACCCTTCTCCCTTCTTCCTACCCACAGGAGCTGCACACAAGGCATCTCCCCTCTACTTAGCTATTATCAGAACCACAAACCAGAAAATCTTTTGACTGGCAAGAGACCAAGACATCAATTTTCATCCCATATCTGCTTGAAAGAGTAGGAGTGATGTTATATTATCGGTGACATTTTCTCACTGGAAAGATTGCCTGGATCATATTTATATTTATTTCCCTAAATGCAATATACAAGCCACTAATAGAACAAAATCCACTAATTAAATTTCATTCAATAGTACATTTTTCACCTTAGCTTAGCGGTGTCCTTGTACATTTCTGCCAGGATACTGCTAATAATGTCTTATTTAGCTTATAAATGGTGCTTATCATCAAATTCAGAAAAATTAACAAGCATCAATGAGCCTAAAGTGACAGCACAGTAAATAATTTGAAATGGCTCTGCACTGTAGACCTATTTTTCTTTGTGCTTAATTTGATTTCATTTATTTATTAAAAATTAAGCATATGGATTCAGAACGATGCTAGTACGGCTGCCACGGGAGTCCAAGATGCTGTCAACATGTCCACAGGAGAGAAGAAACACCCAGCAGACTTGAGTCTCATCCCTTGAAGGAAAAACATTTCATATCCCTCTAGCATCTTGACTGGGCCCACTGTAACTTCTCCAAGATGGTTTTTGAACTCTGATGATGATGATGATGATGATGATGATGATATGATGATGGTGGTGGTGGTGGTGGTGGTGGTGGTGGTGGTGGTGGTGGTGGTGGTGGTGATGGTGGTGGTGGTGGTGGTGGTGATGATTATTATTATTATTACATTTGATATTCATGGTTAAGTTGACCTTCTGTGGATTGGAAAAGGATCATAATCCCCATGTTGTGTGTCATTCCTTGTGCTGGTAGCATACTTGAGACTTGAGAAGGACCTGGCTTCTCCTGCCCAAGCAGAGTACATTGTATGACAATGTACCTGTGACATGTGATCTCCAGAAGCCTCCTCCAGAGGTGTGGCAGGTTACAATTATTCTGTTGTACTGACAAGGGAGCTATGGTCACAGTAGCAGCCCGCCTTTGACACCCCAGGCTTTCCGACATGACATTTCCAAGCTTAAGCGTCCCCATCTGCCCTTTCTTCTCCAGCCACATTGTTAGACATTTCAGAGAAAACAGAACTCCCATCACCATTGGAATAAGCCCCCTGTTTCTATCTCTATTGACTAACTAAACACTATCAGTTCTTCTAGTGACCATTCATCTATTCCGATCAAATACTTAGCAAACATGTGTTCTGTGTCAGGCTGAGTTATAGACAGATACATGGGCAGAAATGAGAATTCTACCCTCCTGTCATTCAGATTTCAGCACGTGCATGTGGGTGGTAGGTGCTAGACAATAAGAAACATGAATGGCAGTATTCTGTAGTATGCCTGGGCGTGTTAGCTGAAGAGCCGGATAATAGAGAGAGAGCAACTAGAAGATTATGAGGTGGGTAGCTGTGACTGAAGGAAGGAAAGTCAAATCTGGTTCCATGCTTTTGCTTTGTGGACTCCTTCAGAAGGTTGATGTTTTCACCTTCCCCTCCCCCGCACATTTACTCCATAAATTGATCCTTGCCTAAACCCACCCCCAACATGCGAGAGAATGGGATTTCTGCAGGTTTTCTAATTAGCTAGAGCAACGTTGACATCCAGTGGTGAATTTGATTCATCACAGGTGCCCACACTTCCTCCTTTATCTCTGACTATCAGGGGGTCTATGGAGTGACTGTTGGCCCGCTGTTTCCATGCAGCTTGGCCTGGGCTACCTCTGCACGTGAATACTCTCCTTCCATCCTTTAAGCCGGTCTTCAAGTATGCAGGTTACCATAGCAATATGTCCTAGCTAGTCCGTATCCAAGGCATGTGTGTATGTGCTCATGCTTGCTCATGAACTCACAAACATGCACATGCACGTGCACACACACACACACACACACACACACACAAACCCACACACACACACAAACCCACCTATTATCTGTAATTGCATTTCCTTACCATGTACATATATGCAGATGTTTACATATATGGTTCCTACATTACTTACAAACATTAACCGGATGACACAGTATTCTTTCTCACATGGTCCCCTCTTTATCCTCAGGACTGTTATAAGTAACAAGGAAAGAGGAGCATCTTGTATCCTACAGACTTTTCCCTCAGGATGATACACAGTGTTGTTTCCACTGAAGCAGAATCAAGCATGGCTGCCCTGCTGATCTGCTCCTAGTAGCTCAGACATCAGCAGAAGCATGCTGTCTCTGCCCTGATGACAGTGCGTTTCCTTCATCCCAGGGGAATAGTCTCATCTTCCCAATGCTTGACTTGGAAAGGTCAAAGGACCCAGGACACTGCCCAAGTCCTCAAAGGGCCTAGAGTCTGGTGTTATCGTGGCCAGAGGCAGAATAAAACTTCAATTAGACCTTACACTTCTGTTTCTTTCAATACAGCACCCATCAGAATTTACAAACCACTTACTAATTAATAATTTTTGTGTATCCTAGTAATTGCCATGCATTGAACACTTGGAGACAATTGTCCCACTGGAATCTGAGGCCCAAGTCACTCTACAAAGCTACATTTTCAAATCCTTTTTACCTCTTAGTATGAGGAACAAGAAGGAGAAAGAGGGCCTTAAACGAGTTTAACACAATGCACAATTAAATATTGATTGGAAATTCTTCCTACGAATTTCCCCTCTACCTCCCTACCTCCACAGGGAGATGTCTGGATGTGATTCCTAAGCTGTCCCCATACAGTGATTATGTTCATTAGGACACCAGCCTTGTGGTTAAAGCACTTTCCTTACTGCTGCACGTTTAATTAGACAACTCTTCCCCAGAAATTATTTATAGCCAAGCTGCAGAGCTATTGTTAGTCCCAATGTAAATAAGATTCAGGGCGGGAGTCCCAGCGCGCTGCAGTGGCTGGCACGGAAGCCATCAGCCCACTCCTGGTGCACACCCAGGGACTACTTCCAAGCCTTTACAGCTAGAACGCTGCTGTTTGAAAACCCTGGCGTGATTCTCTAATGAAACTTTTAATACAAGCCCTTCCCAAAGACTGGGAATCTACCAGGTCAGCGTGAGTGCACAAAGGAGGAGTTAAGAGAAGGGGAGGAGCTGGGAGAGACGGAAGCTGCCTCCAAGGCAGCTTCCCTGTTCAGCTAGGGAAGTCTGCACATGACCTGTTTTAACACAGCCATCCCACATGCAAGCAACTGCTTTGGGCACAGATGGTTAAAGACCCAGATAGGGATTTTCAAGTGGAAAGCTGTGTTTGCAGTCTGCGCTAGTTCAAATGAATGTCTGGGGACCTGGGGGTAACTTGTGAGCCCGATGCCCTTTCAATACAGTGTACATTAAAAGGGTTGAAGCTGCTTCCAAAGCCAGGGCTTGGACTTGATCTTGGCATGATGTGTGCAGCATCGTCCCTGTCTGCAAGATGTTCATAATCAGGTGAACACCATTAGTGTGTAATCAAAGTAGCAAAAATGTTATTTGAAGGAATTTTCATATCGGCAACCATGGATTGTCCAGTGCCCTCTGGATACTGCCACTTTGTGTCATTTCATGAACTGCCTTAGGAGTAGAATGCTATTATTGCAATGGCTGGTGCTAGACTTTTCGTTGCCGTGACAAAATGCCCAATGGAGCACCTTACCACTCTTGTCTCGTCTCTTCAGAGGTTTCAGTCTGTAGTCAGTCTACATTGCTGCTTCTGTACCTTGATGAGGCTGAGCACCATGACAGGGTGGGCAGGGAGGGGCAAACTCAGCCAATTACCCTAGGGCTGCTATCAGACGGAGTAGTAAAATTTGAATATGAAACATCCCCTATGGGCCTTTGAATTGAAGTTGGTCCCCAGCCATGTGCTCTGTTTGGAAGATGATGGGGAGACTTTGGGCAGTGGGCAAAGCCAGAGATAATAGGTATCTGGAGATGTCTTTGATGGGCATATTTGGTTCTCTCTCTTTCTTTCTGCTACTGATCTGTCAAGAGTGCATGCACATCCATCATTTGATCACATGGCCATGATGTTCTGCCCAAACCCATGTGGCTGAGCACCCAAGGACCAAACCTCCTCAAACCCTTCACCCAAGCAAAGAAATCTCTTCGGGTTGTTTTCCCTGGGTGTTTGTCATGGTGATGCAAACTCTGTCTACTGAGAGTAGGCCTTTGCCATGTAATCCCATCCCATCCTTTGATGCAATCACATTTAAAGTGGCCTTCTCTCTTAGTTAGAAGACTCTGATAGCACCCTCACAGGTATAGCCAAAGGCATGCTTAGCATCTCTCACTGGGCATTTCTCACAAGCAAGCTCGCAATCAAATGAACCACAGCAACTCTCACTTGTCAGCGGCTACACCTAAAGCTTTAAAAGTTCCGATGACTCTTGATGTCAAACAATAAATATCAAGCAAGGTTTGGTCTCTGTTGCTGTGACAAACACCATGACCAAAAGCAACTTGGGAAGGAAGGGGTTTATTTGTCTTATAGAGTCCCATAAGAGTCCATCCTTGAGGGAAAGGCAGGGCAGAAACTCAAGCAGGAACCTGGAAGCAGAACCATAGAGGAATGCTGCTTATTGACTTGTTCCCTTTGGCTTGCTCAGCCTGCTTTCTTAGACAACTCAATGCTCCGCACACAGGGCACATGCCACCCACAGCCTGGACTATAGGCCAATCTGATGGAGGCAATTTCTCAGTCAAGGTTTCCCTTTCCCAGGTGCCTCTAGTTTGTATGCAGTTAACAAGAAAAGGATAGCACACAATACATAAGACCCCAAATGTTTCCTAACCCCCACTTTCTGTCTCGTGGAGATGTACAGTAAACAAAACATATTCAGATGTGTAAATTTCAACCTTGTTGTGAAAAAAGGAGAGAGCATTTCCTACCAAGGAGAAAACAGTGGTCTCACAGAACTCTGTCAAGGAAATTAAGATTTGGTCATTTAAAGACTGAGTAGAAACTTGTAGGCAGACAGGAGAAAGAGGGAGACTGGTAGAGTTGGATTCTATGACATTCTTGGTGGAATACTGTGCTCAGTATAGAGAGAGAAGCTGGATCTAGGATGTAAGCTTATACTTGTAATATCCTCACCTACCATAGTGATATGAGTATGTTACTACAAAAGAACAGAGCAAATTGGAATCCTAAGTGCTAAAGAACCTAAAACTTTCTCACTCCTATCCTCTCTCCAATATGCCCCCTCCTTCCCCCCGTGTTCACAGCATTCGCATCATTAGGCAAGAAAGTAGAGAAGCAAAAGGGAGATGCAGTGGGGCACAAAACTAGATTCCTTCAGCAAATACCCCAAATCTACTTGTAGTACTGTATGTTCTACTTTAGAATTGCTCATAGAAATTAGCATATTTTCACAGATGTTCATCTTCATTGCAGACTGGGTTATAACACATGTACAGGAAGAAGAGCAAAGGCTCAGAGTATATTCCTTGCCTGAGAGGCCCTGCCTTCTAGAACTCATTCAGTGGTTCCATGGGGGTTCCATGAAGGCACGGTTAGCAGTGAGGAGAGGGGTAAACTGAGGAACTCAGCTCATGGGTTCCTGTGTTTTCATTTCCTGAAACAAAGAAGCAGACAAACTGGTGAAATCTGTCTGGGGGATAATTTTAGTCTGGCTGGTAAAGACAACATCACAGAGCACCACTCTTGTGTTAGGACCTGTGAGGCCCGTCCAAGCCATCCCGTTTCCAGTAGGGAAGAAGTGAACATCTATTATTTTAAACATATAATTGATTTTAATTCATCACTTATCTCTCGGTGACAGATTTTTATATCGTTTATTATCTCCATCACAGCACAAGGCCCCACGGGCCATCTCCTATTGTCCCACATTTCCTGGTGTGACCTCCGCTGCTGCTGCATGCATTATCTGTCTGATTAAGTTAGGGAGCCTGGTATCTCGGGGTCCCTGGGTAACTGTCAGCACTGCACACCTTCACATGTAGAATTAAAGGAAGCTTTCACCCTTCTCTTCCTCAATCTGTCTGTCACGGCTACTTTTCCTATTTACTGATGACTCCTGGGTCCCCAGGACCTGGGATGCAGCTGCCACTCACATCCTGTCACCTTCATCACACCAGCACACTGGTGCTGCCTCTCTGAGAGGGGAACAGAGTCCCAAGATTAGAGAACACAATCTTCTAATACCACTGTTGTTTGGCTATTTACAGCTATGCTCTCAGGGCAAGCCACCACAACTCCCAAGTGTCCTCCCTTGCGTGTTTCCCTGTTCCATTCTGTGCCAAAGCACGTTCATTTTACTGCTAGTGTCCTGTCAAGTGTGCCTTTTTCCCACCACCTGCTTGCTATGTGTACAGCCCAGTGTGACGGGGGCAGGGGGGGGGGAGACCAGTTAAGGCAGTGCTAACTTTTGAGCATTAAAGCCACATGGTATCTACATGAGTATGTTAAAGATCCATGGTACCTGTAGACAACAGGAAAGAAGCCTGATACTGAGGGCAGACAGTGGAGGTCTTGGAGGGGGACTTATCACATTGTTCTCTCTGTAGGAGGCAGCTAGATGAGACTGGCTCTCAGAAGCCAACTTAAGCCTATCTGACATTCCTTCTTTGTAAACCCTGTATAGTTCCCACAAATATTAATTCTTCTCCTACAAAATTAACTTTCTCTCACACTTGAAGACATGACCTACACAAGTCATATCTTTTATCTGGTGCTTTTTCCCCCCCAGATGATATTGGACTAAATTTTATATCCTTGGATTTTCTTAAAAATCGGCTTTTCTCCACATAATCCTTCTCAAAGCCATGAGTATTCAGTCCACACTGAAGATTCACATCGTTCACTTTAGAGTTGAGACTTTCTGGTCCTAGAACAGCTAACCTTTGGTTTATTTACTAGGTAGCACATGGAGGTGGTGCATCCAGATACTTCTATTATCTGACCTACATATCCTATGGCCAGTGAAGATGTTTAGGGCCCTTGAGATGCTGTGAATCCCACAAGAAACAGGCAAACCTTCTTCTTCACATTTATATTCATTAAAGAACTCAGGGCAGTATCCCATAATAATGTATGCCTCTGCCCTTAAAATGGGTGTTTGACAATGTTGGAGGAATTTCACTTCATGAACTGAGCCCAATTCACCACAACTGCCCCTGCCTAAGCTTTGTTGGACGTATGTCAGTCCACAAGAGAATGTGTCATTTTCTTCTTGGACAGAGCCTTTGTGTGTTATGTTTAGTCCTTATTGTGGTTCCTGGGCCCTATTCTTTCTTTAAACCCCTCCCTAGTGCGAAGCATTTCTATCTTCTCCAAAGCCTTTTATTCTTTATTGCTTCTTCAGGATCTGCCAGTACTTGTCAGTTTCCATAGGCATGAATTAGTAAGAGTGAGAAACAACAGTCTTTCAAATAATTCACATTGTGTTAGGCATGCCTTATGGTTCGGATAATGGAGTGTATATGTATTGAAAGCGTGATCACCAGCTGGTGGCACTGTTTAGAAGTAGCTGAATCATGGCACCTCCAACTTGATCAGTGGATTAACCCATTGATGAGTTTGTAGTCTACTAGGCTATTAGAAAATAGGTCCTGTTGGCCTACTGGTAGTGGGCTTTTGAAGGGTAAAGCCTGTCTGCCGACTTCCTCTTCCTCCCTCTCTAATCAGTGCTCCTTGTTACCGTGATGTATACTCTATCACCTTAGCTAAAAGCAATTAGATCAAGTAGTCACAGACTGTATCTTCTGCTACCATAACCCAAATGAATGCTACCCCTTCTAAAATGTTTTTCTTGAGCGTTTTGTCTTAACAATGAAAATTATCTAGCAAAGATACATGAAGCATTTTTACAGAGAACTCTGTTATAATCTAGACGATGGTTTCCTCAAATCTTACTGAGCCCTACAAATTCATTGAAAATATTAACACTCCCAAGTCTCTGGGCCCATAGGAATAAATGGTGTCATGAGGACAGAGTTTCACAAGTGGCATAAGTGACCTTGTTGAATGAGGCCCCCGCGAGACCCCTAAGCTAAGTAATGACACAAAACAAAAGAAGGCACCAGAGAACAGAACCTCATTAGACAGCAAAATTAGTACTGCCCCTATTAAAGGCCTCTCACCCGTCAGAACCATGAGAAATAGATCTCCTCAGTTCAAAAGTTACTTGCCTTATGGCATTTTGCTACAGCGATCGAAATACACAACAATTCCAAAGCCTCCCTCCTGTGTCTACATCTTTACATACCCACAACCTCCCTGAAGTCACTCAGCTGAACCTCTTCTTTCTGCAGACAAGGCACCAAGAGGTGAGCTGAGAAACATGTTCTGAGTCAAGCTGGTTTGCTAGCTTGTACATAGGAAGTCCTTTCTTTCAGACGCCATTGGACAGGCCCTCGCTACCCAAAGCCTTGCCTTACCTGCCAGCAGTCCTTCTTGGCTCATCATGGGATGAGCTTTGCCTGTGAGGATGGTGTCTGTCGCTCAACCCACTATCGCTTCTCCTCCAGATCTCACCCTCCCCAGGTGGTGGCCCCAGGCCCCCTCCCTAGCAATGACACCGCTGTTTTCTACAGCATGTGTAAAGCACACACAGACCCAGTTTAGGGACAGTTAATTTCCAATTCTTTCCAGATGGGTTGGAATAATATCCCCAGGTGGTAAATACATTATTAAGAAGGCAGTTTGGTGTGAAATTGGCTATTAAAATATAGATAAAGTTTAATATATTGAACTCCTTGTCAGAAAAATCACTTTAGAAGGAGCTTATTATTTGTTTGATATTAAAAGAGTCACAGCTCTGCTCCAAGTGACAAATGGGGAGGGGGGGGAGAGAAATGCCACTGGTAATGAACAAAAGCTTTTTAACATTTAAATTTAGGTTTTTCTTGTTGCACTGCATGCTGCCGCGAGCATGCCCATGTGGTGAAGCCAGAAGCAGGCGTCAGAAATGTCAGGATCTCAGGAGCCAAAGAGGCTGCCAACCTGGCTTTAAACAGCTGGAGCCTCCCCCATAGAAGGAGCTACCAGATAGAGCAGAGTGGAGTTTCAGGTGGTTCCCTTGGCAACACTGGAAAGCAGACAGGGATCTATCCGTCTCCAGGCAGAGTGTGTCCGTTCCCTCCCTCCTTTTTCAATATGACAACCTCAGTTCCCCCCTAAGCGTTTCTATCTCGTATGCTACCGGTTTCAGGAGGCCTTGTTTGCATTGAACATACCAGTGTCTTAGAAACCCATCATTTCTGCATAGACATTTCCCTAAAAGAGACTATTAAAAAAACTAATTTAACAAAGGAATCCATTAAAACTTCAGAGTACAGACCTAGAGATTTTCTGTATAGTACCCTCATCGGAGCCAAGTACTTAACAACAGCACCTCTTAAATCCCCTTCTAAGGGAGCCCTGCACTCACAACTGTAACTAACACCCTTTCCTATGCTACCAAAATCAACTAAGCACCATGAAAGCCCCCCAGAACAGGTGAGTGCAAGCTACAGTAAAGAAAACAATCTCATTTTAATTCAAAGGGTAAGCCAATGGCCTACAAATGTATGTTTATGGAATAAATGCATTCTTGCAAAAAGATGGTGAATGGTGGACAGGAACCTTTCAAAAGAGAAGAAAAAATGAGCCTCTGCTGATCCCAATGGTGAAGAAGGGAGAAGTCCTTATTGGTACTTCCCCAAACACACATATTCCAGAATGCACAGGTGCTCCTGAGGTAAGATGGCCACTTCTTACTTAAGGTTGACATCAGTAATGTGGGAAAGGCCTCCAGTGTTTTAAGCCAAACTGACAGAAATATATTTTAGCAAATGTTAAAGAAAAGCTGGGTCCTCTACCTAGACTTTCTTGTTACATGATTTAAGCAGTCTTCTGTCCACAGCATCATGGTCACTGGTTTTAAGGGGTCATTAGCAATGAGAGTCCATTTTCAACTTTGCCTCCTTGTCAAAGGCCAGCCAACAGCTGACTGTAGCATACTCACTACACAGGGAAAACAGTTGCACCATGGTGTAACCCACTCAGCATGGGTGGTAAAGCATGAGTGGATGAGGCGGTGGTAGGCACAAACTTCTGGGCATATTGATTTCAAGCAGTATACTATGAGCCAAATGTCAATGGGTCACTTCAACCTCAGAGTCTTCAACTGTCAACCTTCTCTTAGCTGAGCTCCAGAAGACCCATAGCAACTATGCATATGGCCCCCACCAAGAAGAGTCTTTTTAAGAACCCCTCAGCATCTACCATGTCATTTTTCTTATCATGTCCTGCTTCAGTAATAGGGTAACTATAAGGTTCCTGTATGGAGTAACTATGGAACTCATATACTCTTGTTGTGTGGCAAGGACTGCACTACCTCCCCAGCCCGCATGATTAAGTAGACTTTTTTTTCTGTGGATAACAGAGTGTGTACGTGGGGAGGGGGGTGTCAAGAGAATGGAAAATGATTGACTGGAGGACAGTAAGTGTCTATATGACTAATAGCAACGCATTCTGTATTTTACGAGACAAATAGCTGAGATTATGTTAGCTTTTTCCTGAGAAAATATTAGGGGGTTTGAAACCAATGAACTAAATAAAGCAGATGTAAAAACTGAATCTGAGTCTCCTGAGAACCAAATGAAGATTTACAAATAAAAATAAAGACCTAGGAAGATCGCATCATGGTTACGAGCACCTTCTGCTTTTCCTGAGAACACAATTCAGCTCTCACCACACACCGGGGAGTTCACGACAGTCTGCAATTCTATTTCTAGAATGCTTCTGACATCTTCAGGCCATGCCTGAATGTGACCTTTATACACATATGCAGGAAAACATTCACACCTGTAAATAAAAACAATAAATATTTTGTTTAATGAAAACTCTGGGGTTTTTTTTTTTTAAGGAATCCTTTATGCCAGAGAAGGATCCAGCCAGGTCCCTTAGTATATTCTACTCAAGACCCATTCACCTTCATCAAGTGTGCATCCCTGTGTCCCAGGTTAGTCATTTATTAAAATAAATGGCTAAAGTAATGGAGCTAACAGACAAGGCCAGGATTCAATTCCAGGTATCTACCCAGGAAAAGTGACTGTCAAATTCCTCTAAAATGCTATGTGTTACTTAAAAGGTTATTATTGTTTACCTCTGTGTATGAGAGGGGTGGGGGTGGTGTGCGTATGTGTGTGTGTGTTTGTGTCTGTGTGGCATGTGTGTACATGCGTGTATATGTGTGTATGTGTGTATGTGTCTATGGTATATGTGTGTGTGTATGTATATGTATGTGTGTATGTGTCTATGGTATATGCGTGTGTGTGTGTGTGTGTGTGGTGGGTACAAACATATGTGTTGTGGTGAGTGTTGTGTGTATGTTCATGTGTGTGTATGGTATGTGTGGGTGCCTGTTTGTGTATGTGTGATATATGTGTATATGTGTCTGTGATGTGTATGCGTATATGTATGTATGGTATGTGTATGTGTATGTGTATGTGTGGTGTAGTATGTGTGTATGTGTGTATGTATGTGTGATGTGTGTGTGTGTAGGCGAGTATGTATGTACATATGTGTGATGTGTAATGTACATATGTGTGATGTGTAATGTGGTGTGTGGGGGTGTGTATGTGTGTGTGTATACTTGTTTTGAAGAGTGTGGTCTCATGTCTGTGCATATGGGTATATAGGACAGAGGTAGACATTGAGTATCTTCTTCAGACTCTTGTCATGTTGTTTTTTGAGACAAGGTTTCCTCGCTGAACCTGACTCACTGGTTTGGCTAGGCTGGGTGGCCAGCAAACCTCAGGGACCCTCCTGTCTCCAAATTTGCAGTGCTGGAATTAGATGCTAAAGCTGCACCCAGTTTTATATGAATATTCAGAAATATGCCTCAGCTATTCTCTATTGCTCTGCAGATACCATGACCAAGGCAACCTATAGAATGAAGAGTTTATTAGGCTTACAATGTCAAGGATGTGTACATGACCATTCTGGAGGGAGGAATCACCGCAGACAGGTAGACATGGTGCAGGAGTGGAAGCTGAAAGCTTACATCCTGGTCCATGGGTAAAGACAGAACATACTACTGCAAATGGCATGGGCTTTTTAAACTGCAAAGCCCACTTGCAGCAAGATACCTTCTCCAATAAGACGATAGCTCCTAACCTTTCCTAAGCAGTTCCATGAGCCGGGGATCAAGCATTTAAATATGGGAGCTTAAGGGGGCCATTTGTACTGAAAGCACCACAGTATAGTACTCAAATATTCCTGCTGTGTGACAAGAACTTTATTACCTGAGCTACCTCTCTAGCCCTTACCATTAAGCACATTTCTTTTCCAGATAGCAGAGTATGTAGCAAGAGAGCATTAAATGAGTGACTGGGGGTTATTTTATCAGTTAATCAATCTGATAAGACCTTATATCCCACTTTTTACAGTGCTCGACAGCTTGGTAATGACTCTTAACCACTTGATCTCATTTGAACTTTAAAACAACCCCACGATTATAAGCATTATCTTCTGTATATCAGTGCAGAAATAATGAGATACAAAAATCAAAGTGATTTTCTGATAGACTGTAAAATATTAAACACAATCTCCTCTTTCATCTGTGAAAACTAACATGACAAAGATTTGAAATAAAAACGTGGAGTGGAAAACTTAAAGAGAATTAACCCGTTAGCTAAATTCTCTTTAAATTGGAAACATGTTAGAGTTTATATCAGTTCCTTGTGGCTGCTACAACCAATTACCACAGCTTCAATGCCTTAAAACAACAATGGTTTCCATGGGTCTAGAATCCAGAAATCTAATTCAGTGTCATTGAGCCTCTGCTTCATGACCTCATGCTTCTCCTCAAAGCCTGCCTTTGCCTAGCTATTAGCTTCCCTCCCAGCTGTGGCCACAATGTCCCCATCTCCAAGCCCAGTCTCTCAAAAGCACCTTCTTCACTGTCTTCCCATCATGTTTTATAAGATCTGCCTTGCTCCTACAGATATATATCACCACTCGGATCAGATTTGGAAATCATTTCATTCACACACACACAAAAAAGCCAAAAGCCAACATAAGCAATCAGGAAAGATCTTGTTGGGCCATATAACTGACATTTAATTGTTCCAGATATTACAGCTTTTATTATTTCAGTATTATTCTTTATGAGGTGGAGTATCAATTTTCAGCTCCCCAGAGAAGTCTTTGTTCTTCAGAAATGGACTAGATATGTTCATAACTTTTATCATCATCAAAACCCTGGAAGTTACAACTTAAGAGAGGAAGGATATATTTAAGATGTTTGGTCCATGGTCATTCTGCTCCAGCACTTAGGCAGAACATCATAGGAAAGAGGAAACAGAGTGGGGGTATTTGTCTGGTTTCTACCTTCCCTGTACTCTTCCCCCCCAGTCCATAGGATAGCTACTCACTGGCAGGGTGTGTCATTCTGTCTTAGTTAATACTCTCTGGGAAAGCCTTCATAAACACATCTATCTAGACATAAACATTATCGGCCTCCTGGGTGAACCTAAATCCAGTCAAGGAAATGAAGATTAAGTATCACACTAAGAAAACATTGTAATCTATTACTTCTAGTAATGAAGTAATCTCTCTATTTCCAAGATATCTAACTTTCTGAAGGCCGCAGAAGAAAATGAAGTCCGGATTAATTGACAGTGCTCATTGCACTGTCCCTAATACAAAACTTCTCCCAGAGCTGGATACAGGAACAGACCAGGGATCCATTCTGAGTGTGAAACATCTTCTACTTCCTCCCAAACTTTGGACAGCATAAGAATAAGCCTCCCTCTTCCACTGAACATTGGATGCATAGGTTAGCAGACCCCATCACACTACCATGTAAAAAAAATGTGTCAATCTAAAAAGTCATTGACCCTTCCCAGAAGCCAAGTAGCTAACATCTTTCACCAAACCGAATTTGGACAGAAATATTAGCTGAGAAAAGTGGCAGTGAGGATAAAATGGTAGAAAAATTGTCAGCTCTGCTCTCATTTAAAAGGAAGGTAGGTACCTATGACTTTCCCAGAAGAGGCAGGCATCCTGGAGTGTGAAACTCACTCTACTCTCTGTCTGCTGTCTGTCTGCTGTCTGCTGTCTGCCTTTTCCTGATTTACCTGGAAGTCAATCCCGGGGTCACCATCCCTTGAGATGCTAGTAAAGTTATTACAGTGATATAGTTATTACAGACTTCAGAGAGGGAAAAAGTAAGATTTATCTGTGGATGAGTTGTTCAGTTTTTGTCTAAGTGTTCATTTTTTTTCCTTCTGCATGCAAGTGATAGTAATGGTTTATTAATGTGTCTACCCTTTCACTAGAGTCAGTTGTAAACCTGCCTAACTTTTGGCAATTGGCAGTCAGGTAGGGAGGAAGATTCTGGTGAGCTTGGTAGAGAGAAGGAAGAACAGTCTGAAAATATCCTCTGCAGTGGTTTGCCACCTCATCTTGGTTATGCCCTTTTTACCATGTAGCACTTCTTAGACCTGTGTGGAATTATTTTTTTCATAGTTGAGGGAAATTTATCAAAAAATGCATACTTCTTTATGAATCCGGAAAAACTGAAGAATAATGTCTAGTGAAAGCCTCCAGTCCACACCAACCCACAGAAGAAGTCAAAGAACAAAGGAAAGAACAAGAGAAAGAGGAAAAGAAATCAAACTTCAGCCTGCTATCCAAAGGCCACTGCAGAGATAACTAGCCTACTCCTATTCACCCATTTTGGAGGACACAGCCCTTCTGACCCAACCTTTTAAATATTACATCTCTCAACACTGTGCGTTTGGAGCAAAGTTTCTAGCACATGAGCTATTGGAGGTATGTTCAGATCATGGCAAAAGCACATCTTGATGTAGGACAAAATTAGCTAGTTTCTGATATAATTTCCTCCAGATACATCAGAGAGGGTTAGGAACTAGACTGTGCCACCTGATTTCTTCTATACACCTTGCCCACTTATCCCTTGTTGGACTGAGATAAGCTTCTTGCACTGCCATCTCTCAGACAGAAACAGATGAGTTGTGATATTTCTGAATCCTTCATATGTCACTAATGTCTACCGCTTCTTCAATACTGTCCCTTCGCCAGTCTATAATCATTCTAACACTACCACCATCCCCACGGTAATCATTGGGCAGGATTCTCTTCTTCACTATTCTTTGCTCCACCCTTCCTCCCTGTAGTTAGAGCCTACATAATCTTTCTTGTCTGTAACATCCATACTAAAATCTTTATTGGTTTCCTATGAGGTTAGCATGAAATTCAAACATTAAAAAAAATCCCATGCTTTCTCTAGTACCCATCTGCCAAGTTCTTTAACCTGTTTATGCCATGTTTTCCACCACATCTCTAATGCCAACCTTATTTCCTGAGAAGAGTAGGTTCTAAAAAAGATCACTATGGGACAGTTTGATAGATTGATGAATAGATGGATGTGTGGATGGATGGATGGATGGATGGATGTATAGATGGATTGGTGGATGGATGGATGGGTGGATGGATGGATGGATGGATGGATGGATGATGGATGGATGGATGGATGGATAGATGGATGGTTGCTAGAATGTCTTCCTAGATTGCTTGGAAGAAGTATAATTATGAAGATGAAATAAATATACTCAACAAATTCAATTTCTCAGATTTCTGCCTAAATTAATTTATTCTTATTTCTACCCCTCTGTCTTCTTCTCTCCCCCATGTATGTCTATCCTATAGGAAGACACGACAGGTCATACTGGTTAAGACCATTTCAGATTAGATTTTCTCTACTTCCATAATGTACTTTACAAAGAATATGAGGGATGAAGAGAGATATGAGACCTTTCTTAGGGACTAAGATCTAGCCCAAATCTTCATGCCACATACAATAGTTCAATGATCCATGGAGAAAGACTATTAGGCATGAATAGATAGTTATCACTGTGTACACAGTTCTACCCAGATTCCCCCACGGATGTCCTCTGTGAATCTGTTCTTTCCCAAACTTTCTTTCTTTTGAAAAATGGTATAATATTTTATGAATGCTTTCATTTAGGAGATGAGCACTCCCCTGGCCCTGGAGGTCAGAGACTGTGAAGTGTAACTCAGAATCTATTCTTATATTTTCCCTTAATCATAAATAGTGCAATTTCCAAACATCTCTTGGGTTGGCTACAGTTGGTGACTAAATTCAGTCTCACAAGACATATGCAGCTTCTAGGACAAGCTCTTAAAGGGATAGTCCTTTTCCTTGTTTGTCTGTCTTCCTTCTGGCTAGAATGTGGGCCCCATGGATTGAGCAAAGTTAATTATTTGAAAGGCACAGAGAGATAAACAAGAGCAGTGCACAGACCCGATTCTCTGACTGGCAGTCACTGTCAAAAGCATTCAATTTGGGATTCGTAGTTTCAGAGAATAATGGAATTCAAAACCATCATCATGGAGAACATGGTTGAGGCAGGTAGATATGGTGTTGGAGCAGTAACAAAGAGCTCATCTGATCCACAAGCAGGAGGCAGGGAGTAGAGGAGCAGATAGTATGGTTGTTTAACTGCAAATCCCACTCCTTTGACATGCCTCATCCAGTAAGGCCACACCTTCTAATCCTTCCTAAATAGTTCCACCATCTGAACACCAAGTATTCAAATCCTATAGGAGCCATTCTCATTCAGACTCACAGAGGCTAGATAAAGCTCTTGGGATGTCTGTGGGGATTATTTTGGTTGTATTACATAATGTGGGAAAGTTTGTCCACTGTTGATGATGCCACTATTTGCCTGAAATCCTGAACTGTGTAAGTGCAGACTGGAAACTGAGCAGAAACAATCATTCATCACTACTTACTTCCAATATGGATCAATGTGATTATCTGCTTCAAGCTCTGACCACCTAAACTTTACTGCCATGATCAACCATAGCATGAACTCTCAGCCAAACTTCATCCTTCCATCTTTGGTTGATTTTGTCAGAATATTTTATCATAGCCATAGAAAAAGAAATTAAGACACCATTTCTGTCTTACAGTCTTTGCCACTTGTATCCTTTCTAGCCTTGTAGAGGCACCTTTCTACAGAAAGAGGGGTAAATGTTTACATATTAGCCTGGAAAGGTCTTTCCTGGGTCTACTGTAGGTGTTATGCCTGCCCATAGTAGCCAGCAGCAAAGAATAGACCCACCCAGCTGTCAGAATAGAGCGGGTAAGTACAGGCTTATCAAGGACCTGCAAGGATGGGGTGGTGCCTACTGCCTGGGCAGTACAATTCTTCGTAATTATCTATAAAATACATGAGCTATTACTCCTTCACTCACAAACACAATCGTGCCCTGTCAATCTAAAACAGGAAGGGGGAAAAGGCAGGTTAGGAAACATTCTTTGTTTTCTAGACTTTCAAATCAGATAGCAAAGCAATTCAAAAACAGAGATCTACAAAGGACATGTCTCCTACCCAGCACATCTGGTGCCCCACAGATTGTAGCCTGGGGCATTGAAACCTTCTAGCACAGAGCAAGGGACTTGAGAGTTTGTCCTTTCCCTGCAATCTTCCCTTCCCTTTAGCAGTTCCTTGCTGTGCTCACCATTCCAGAATGCTCCTCTGACTACTGCTGGTGCAACTCCATCTATAAATGACCTCAGCAGAGCTCAGGATTGATTCAACCTCCCTTATCTGTGTGATTAGCTTAGCTACAGAGCAGATATTTGGTGCTTATCAGCCCATTAAAGAGTCAAAGAATGCTGTTACCAGTTTTTTATCTGTGAAATGCACACAAAGCCCTGCTGATTATTCTATTAATTTGCTAATGAACCTGTCCACAGACAGACTCCTGGTTTCTTTAGAAGGCAGGATGGGGAGTTGAACGTTTAAAGAAGGGTGAGCCTTCAGAAGTAAAGCTTGAAAGTCTGAAAGTGCTTGTGGATGCCGAGGTACACATGTTGAAATTTGTGTTTTTAACTCCTTTGAAATCTTCTACTGAAGCAGAAGCATGCCGAGGGATGGAGAAATTGGGCTAGAAATAACTCAGTGCCTGATGAAAGCAGACTTGAGCCCACACAGACCGGAGCAAGACATGAAGACAGAAATCGTAAATTGTTTTGCACACATACGAGGTTTGCTCAGAGTCTGATCTTTGTTCAGATTCTACAGCTGCTTGCAGATGGCAATTCCACCCCAAACTAGGATTCCGGTTTGCTTTTTCTTGTGTACATGGGGTCTCTTACAAATCCATGCATTTTATAGTCTCAGAAATTCAGAAAATTCCAGGAGGGCAGACATGCTCAGAAAGATGGCTAAAGAGTGACTTCATGGGCCAAGGACTTCTGGCTTCATCTCGTTGGCTACAAGGTTGAGCTCAGACAGCAGGCTAGATGCATAGGTGGACTGGAACAGTGAGTCAGGCATGAGAAAGCAGTTGAAATGGACTGAGGCATACCTGCTGCAGAATCAGTCCACCAGAACCAGAGTGTGCCTTCAGTAAACATCTGAGGCTATGTAGCTTTACAGATTTTTTGGGTGGTTCTGTTTGTTTTGCTTTAGGCTTATATAGTAAATACCATGAACGTCTTCCAGTCCCTTTGAAGACAGATGTATGTGTTTAGATTACAAACATGTTGGCTGTGAGGGGGTTAATCGGCTGGGCTAACCTCTCTATAAATGACTCTCAGTGGAAGAGAGATGCCTCATATGGGATTACCCAATTTGGCAAGGGCCAAGCATCTTTCTTGTAGGTGAGTAGTGAGGCTTATCTCACCCCTTCCCAAAGGCCAAGTGAGTGAGAGTCTCTAGAAGGTGATCTGAGGCAAGGTACCTAATACTTCTCCAGAAATTCCATCATTCCCTTCATCAAAACCAGATTCTACCATCCTAGGTACCCCTCCTAATAGCTCTTTACTCTAAGACCTTGTTCCATCTGAGAACCTGTTTCCATGGAGCTGAGCCTAATATACCTGTTAATGTGGATGACCTGTACAAAAACATGCCTAGTAAAAGAGTCACAGCGAGGAGATTATGCAAATGTGCCACATTGTTAAAGACATTAGTATGTATCAAGGACCAAAGGGCATTTAATTTAAAAGTTTTGATTATGTAACCAACATCTACATGCCTCGAAGTTTCCAATGGACATAAAACACCCGTTGATGACCAAAGACCTTCTCTCGGTGTTTCTATTTAGGTTTTATTTAGCATAAAACAATGGATTTAATTAACCTCTACACATTCTTTATTCTTTCATTGTCTTTACATGCTTAGCCTCCCTATCCTATCTGCTTCCATTTTGGTTGTCCCATTTACTCTTCCAGGCATAGCTTGAAAGGTGTCTCCAGAATGAACGCAATTCTTCCACACCTGAGACCAGCAGTAGGTATTATCATATTAGTGTTTTGGGGAGTGGTCTGCTGAAATTCGCATCACAAACAGCCATTACAATGCTGTCTCTTCATGGTGTTCCTGAACACATGGTATAACACAGTGCTTTCTCTTCATGGTGTTCATCTACAGTAGCGCTGACAGCGTAAGACTTCTAGCATGCTGTGAAGGGCCTGGCCTACAGAAAAAAACCCATCATTATCTGATAATAAACAAAATTTGTGAATGACTGGGTGAACAAATCAACCAGAAAATTCTACATGCAAGAGGAGACAGCTGGCTATAGAGCATGCTTATAAGAAGGAGAATATTCTTCCAATATTTAAAGAGACATTAAATAATTCTTGTAACATAATAAAGAAATATGGACTGGATCGAGGTTTTATGAAGAAAATCTGTAATTGATTTAATAACTGTGAACACTTTTCTGATTAATAAATTAGTGCCAATTTCAAGTCTCCAGTGATGGTTTTAAAACTGTTATCTTGAATCATATCCTCTTCAATATTTTTTATCAATGTCTTGAATAGAGATGCTAAAAGCATACTTGCCAAAATTTATGGCTGATGTGAAGCTAGGTAAAATAGTAAATGAATTGCAAGACAGAAAATAGGATGCAAAAATATCTCAAGAGGCTAGAATTATGAGCGAGGTTTGCCAAGCTGACATTCAGGGAGGAGAAATGAAAGCCCTGCCTTCCATTCCTGAAGCAACTGTAAAACACACAGAGAGAAACAGGAAGCTGAGCAGCATCCTGGGTAGCCCTCCTCTAGGAACTTGGTTATATTTAAGAGCTCAATGGTTTCACATAATGAACCCACCTTTTAAACATTGCCTGAATGTCCTTAATGACAATAAGTTCCACATTTGCAAGTGGGAATAAATTAATGCAAATTTAGAAAATATGATTAGCAACAATATAGCTTCAATTTTCATAGAAAGGTATGGATTGACCATGGCAAGTGGTGTTCAGACCAGAAAACTAAGATGGATAAGAGTTTATGAAGCTATGTAGTTTAAGGAAATAAGGCTCTAACCTCGTAAATAGCATAGAAACAAGAGAAGCTAAGAGAAATCATGGTTATAAAAGCTGAAAGGCCAGGGAAATCAAGCTGTTCTTATAGATTTTTAAGATACATATTATTATATGTGAATACTCATTTTGCCTGCATTATATGCACCACATGCATACCATGTCCACAGAGGCCAGGGGGTGTTGGATCTCCTAGAACTAGATTTCCAGGTGGTTGTATTTTGTGGGTGCTGGAAACTGAATCCAGATCCTCGGGAAGAAGAGTCAGGGCCATTAATTACTGAGTCATCTTTGCAGCCCCTCTTCTTGCCTATTTGAAGTGTCAAAATGTACTTAGTGAAATCAGATATAGAAGCTTGTTCCCTGCTCTCAGAAGAGACATTTTCAATCACATATATGCAACAACTCATGTGGGTAATTGTAAGGAGATTGAGCCATTCTATGACTAGTTACTACAAGCATCTAGGTGGATAATACCCAGTGGGATAATACCAAATGGGAACCCTCCGGTGCAGCTTCATCTGTTTCAGGGATAATTGGAGTCCCTGACCTTTTGGTTTCTGAAGATGCTATAGTTTGATATAAAGTAGACTTGCTTTATCACTCCAGAAAGCATATCTATGCTTAATTTAAGAAAAGTTCTCTAAGAATTAAATTTATTTAACCCCTAAAGCACTAATGATTTATCTTTCCCTGCCATAATGAGGATTCTTCTATTTATTTGGAAGCCAGAATATTTGGTCTTTAATGTACATTTCATATCCAAGTCCAAGAGAAAGTTGGAAAGTTAGAAGATGTAGAGCATTCAGAAGGCATTGGTATATAAAATGGAGATACACACACACACACACACACACACACACACACACACACACACACACACACACACACACATACACACACATACACATACACACACACACACACACATACACACACACACACACACACACACACACACATACACACACACACACACACACACACACACACACACACACACACACACACACACACACACACACACACACACACACACACACACACACACATACACACAACACACACACACACACACACACACACACACACACACACACACACACACACACACACACACACACACACACACACACACACACACACACACACACACACACACACACACACACACACACACACACACACACACACACACACACACACACACACACACACACACACACACACACACACACACACACACACATACACACACACACACACACACACACACACACACACACACACACACACACACACACACACACACAGACACACACATACACATACACACATATACACACATACACACATATATATTTTCTTCACAGGTTGAAAATACCATGTTAAAATTGTACTTTATATAATTTACATGTAACTACATTTGGCTATAAAATATCCTCCATAGGCTCATATGTATTAATAGTTTGTGCCCAGCTACTGGTGCTGTTTTGGATGTTGAAGAACCTTGAAGAAGCGGAGCCTGGCTAGAAGTGGTTCTCTGCGGTTGGGTATTAGTAGTCATCATCTAGCTCCTCTCTGCCCAGTTCACTCACCATTTCCTGCTTTGTGTAATCTAACAAACAGGAGCCACACACCCTGGCCACCGTGGATCTGTCTTCCATCAAGGACTTCCCTGCAATGTTGGATTGTATCCCTTCAAACTGGGAGCTAAAAACTAAATCCTTTCTACCTTCAATTTCCTCTTCTTAAGTACTTTGTCATAGCCACAGGAAAAAATATTTATACAGAAAATTGGTACCAAGAAATGAAGTCATTGCTGCTGCTAAGAGAGGCCTAATCATGTTGCTCTCAGGCAGTTGGAACTGATTTCTGGGAGGAATGAAGGAGAGTATGAAACCAAAGGCTACCCAAGAAACCCCTGTCGGGCATGAGCAGAACTGAATCAACCATTCTGGTTGGAAGAGTAGAATGGGAATGTGCACAGAAACCCAGACAATAAAGACTATGCTCAAGAACTTTCAGAAGGGGAAGAAAAACATATGACATATTAGAAACTAGGTTCTAGGCAACTTGTATTACAGTGTCCCAAAGACTCTGGCCAAGTTACACTTGTTTGAATTTGAATGAAACTGAAATAAAAATGAATAGAATAATTTTGCTTATCAGAGGACCTTTCAAAACAGTATAGCATTACAGCTGTAGCATGGTTTTTCCTCCATGCTATTAGCCAGATTCAGTTACTATAGAATATGAGAGAAACACACACACACACACACACACACACACACACACACACACACACACACACACACACACACTTTGCACCAGGGTAATAAAAAATGATGCCTTTAAGGAAAAAAAATCCTTTAACATTGAGACCTCTAGGGTCTAAAACTAGCAAACTCATTTGAAAACTTTCACTTGAAAAAAGTGGCTGAACAAAACAGTCTCCTGAGTCTCCTGATCCAGCAGGGCCACCTAGAGAAACATTTCCCCACATTCAACTTGAAAAGGTCAGAGGTCACTATAGGTGCGTTTGATGGGGAGAGGGGAAGGCTATATCTTAAGCTTGCATTAGAACTTGGTACCATTGTACATAGGCGCTGCATGAGACTGCAATCATTACTGAGGAAGTTACTAGAGTTCCAAAAGCTGCTGGATCTAAGTAACATGGCAGAGTCAGCTTTCCTACAAGGAGACTGAGAGGCCAGCAGAGGAATGGTAAAGGCAAAGCTATAGTTGCAGTGGTGACTCCAGGATATTAGCTACCAGCAATATGACATATCTATTGAGGAGAGCTGCAGATACTGAGTGGAATCAGTTTGTGGAAAGGACTATGAGCTCTGTACACAGCAATTCTGGGCATAGAAAGCTATCTGTATTTACTGGGGCACAGATGATGTAATGATGTGCCCAGGCACTGAATACAGACTGCAAAGCTCTGCTGAGTCTTAGTCTTGCCTTATTCTGCCTTTCTTTCCTAGTCTCTTATTTCTCCATCTCAGAAGAGAACCAACCTCTACTCTATCCCATTATATGTCAGAAGTACGTAACAGTGTGCAATTTCACAATGGCTCCCTTTTTAGATATTGTCTTGAATCTCAGAAGAGGTGTGGACTTTGTTTTTAAACGATATTGGAAGTGTTGATGTCTATGGGGACGTTTAAAGTTGGGCATTGTACAATAGAATTTTACATTATGAGATGAGCATGAAGCTATCAGAGTCTGGGATAGAATGTCATTATTTGGACGAGATCAATGGCAAAACAATTCAATGCAAACATTTCTCAAAAGAAATTTTTTTGTTAGTGGTATACTGCATAGAAATTCAACTTCCCCCTAAATTAGGGATAAAACCAAAATTATGCTGAGAGATCCTCTGAATGTGAAAATTATGTTTGTCCTTGGCCTTACTCTTAGCATTTTGGACATTTTCAGCTTTCTGACCAGGATCCACAGTGGTTAGTTGCCCATGGCGTTGGCTGTTCGTCCATGTTGAAGTAGGCTGGGATCTTCCAAATGGATGAGCACAGTGCTTTCTATCTCTCCTCTTCATTCCATTCACCAATGCAATCAATGGCTACAGAGGGGTAGGGTAATTGTTCTTGTCGCTTGACTATTTGATGCTAGAAATGATAAAAACATCTTTTTCTTTTCACTGCAAATCTTACTCAGTCTCCCCAGCTCTTAGGGGCTGCACTTTACAGGGAAAAACAAGACGTTTAATTTTGCCAGGTAAAATATCTCTCAGACTAAAACAAACAAAGATCTTTCAATTTTCATGGCCTGAATTATTTCTAGTTAACGCACAATCTCCAAAAATGAAGCATTTCAAATAATGCTATGAATTATTTTTAAACTGTACATATCTAGTCTATGTCATTTCTCCAAAGAATTCCAAATTTTGTAAAAACAGTACTCAGCACAGCACACCGTTTTTAGGTAACTTAGCACAGGTTTATTTAAACATTTTCTTGAAATATGAAGTATGCAGGAATGATCAAGATAATTACTCTTTGGGAGTATAACAGTCCATTTGACAGAGGAATTAAATGCAAGGATACTTTCTAATAAAAATTTAAAAAATAGAAAGATCTCTCCCCCAGTCCTCTTTGTAACATATTTTCAAAAAAGAAGATGGTTTTAAAACGTTGCTTGTGCTATGTGCTCATAACTCCACACTCTACAGCATCTCTGCAGGGTTCCTCTGCATTACTTAGTGCAGAGGAGCCCTGTGTTCTTCTGAATCCTCAAGGTAGCGTTTATACATGCAGCAGGTGATGAATTGGTTGAGGACAAGTGTCATAAAAATACAGTGCTGTAATCAATTCCAATTCTCCTATATTAGACTGTGTGTGGGACCAACATTTGCCACTTTAAGACATGAAGGATCGTGGGTATGAAGACAGGACGTGGCAGGTGCAACAAAGAGTTTCTGTTCTCCTTAATTTGTGTAAAAGCAGAACATGGATTTACAAAGAAAAGGACAACCTGTTCCTGAGATTATGGGGCTGTCGGTGTGTTAACCACCAGAGAACCCATTAGATTTTCATCCTCTTCGATTTGTGATGAAATGCTAAGGTTTGCCAACTCGTCTTTAAACCATCATTGGTTGTGTATTCCCACAAGTTGCTGGCCCTATATAGACTCAATATCTTTATTTCTGTTGTTTCTCAAACATATACAAAATGTTCATTGGTTTTTGTTATAAAAATTGGAAGTCAAACCCTTTTCCCAGAGAATTACTTATTCTCTCAGTATCCTCCACATACGTTTGAGATGTACACACTAATTATTAATCACCTTGGTTCATTTTTTAAAAGCTGTCTTTGATAAAAGGGATCTATTACACCTAAGACCCTACGAGGTAAATGCAATATATTTTTATAAAGTCTATACCTTCAAGAGGGTCTGTCTCTGTTTGTTTCTTCAAAACCTCAAAGAGGATTTTTCCATTTCTGGTTTACTTCTCATAAAGCAAGGCATGACAGCTTCTGTAATGAGACAAGCCCTCCAAATCCTGGCCAGAGGAATTTCATCTTGCTATGAGCTTCAGTCCAGCTTTTTTATGTGCCAGACTGCAGAAAAACAAGCCAACCTTCCCATAGTGGGACTAGCAGAAACCCTGACTTAGACAAGTACCATGCACTAACGCTTATAAGCATAACTATACCAGTGCCTGATTTAGTCTGTGCCTTATGTTTCTGAACCTGTAGTCACATTTACTGCTTTAACACTCAGTGGTGCCATCAACCCATGTTTGCATCAATTCTGCCGTGGGCTTATACAATAGGAGATTGGTCAGTGGGGCCAGGAAGGGTTTAGCAAGTTCTGGGAAAAGACAGCTGCTGTAGTCATCCTCCATTCCCTAAGTAACTCCTAATAAGTTCATTTCACTCATCAAGATGAACGTGAAAGAATCATTTTTTTGGACTGCTCGAGCAAAGCACAGTTGGGGTTATGATGTTAATTTTACATCTCCCAAAGAAGGTCATGCACCAGCTGAAAGGCCTCAGAGCTCATTTAAGCACCACCATCCATTCATCAGCAGAATTCAGAAGCCTGTGAACCATGGCTATACTTCTAGACACGGGATGCTCAGGAAATTGACACCTTAAGCTGCTTGCTGTGGGCTCAGTCCCCTGAGACCACACCTGGATAAAACATTCATTCTAATGGACACAACATGGGCTCCAGAAAGGGAAGGGGAGGAGTCGTATGCCTCTAATCTGAACTGAACAAAACTATTTCGTAAGCTGGACATTTTGAGCATCAATCATGGCAAGTTTATCTATCATGTTTTTAGCTTGCCTTTTTCTGTCCAGCTCACATCTGCTACCTTAGTCCTAATACCGTGTTTTGTATTCAGAGAACTCTTCTATTATCCTCCCAGTTTCCCACAAACAGAAGAACTGAGGAGTGCTTACATATTTGTTTCCAGTGTATATCATCAGTGAAACATATAGCAATCAAAATGACTGTAGTATCGCTCCAGGCAACATACAGGATGAAACTAATAATGCAAACAGAACTTCAAAAGATTACAGAAACTGTGATGTTCTCCTCTAAATTGAAAGACACTGAACAATATACAGTTTAAATGCACACAGATACAGCAGACACAAAAATACACGGGTAGTTTGAGAAATAAGTAGCCAGAGCAATATATCCATCCATCTATAAAGGAGGATGGAAGACAGGGGAAACTCTCAGAGATATAATCAAGGGTATTTTCTGAGTTTATGATCAACCATGTAGCAGGATCACAAATGAAACCTCACTATTTGCAAGAACATGGGAACAGAATGAGACAGCTTTGATAAGCCATTTTAGACCCATCGCCTACTGTATTTGCTACCTATGCCCAGGAATAAGAAGAGAGTAGATTAAAACAAAAGTTGGATTTAGACATTCTCCACTTGTTCCAGATAGATATACACATCACCATCGTCAGACAATCTTCTCGTATGTTATCTGGTGAGCAGAGTCCATTCAGTTACTTATGTATCCTATGCTCTTGGCTCAGGGATTTATTGAAGAATTTCCCCACAGAGACAAACAGAAGAGCTGGAAAGATGGTTAAGAAGACTTATTGGTCATCCAGAAGGCCAGAGTTCAGTCCTCTGCACCCATATGAAGCTCTCAAGCTGCCTGTAACTCTGGCTCCAGAAGATCTGACGCCCTCTTCTGTCCTCCGGGGCCTCCTCTTTCAAGTGCACAGTCTCACAAAGACACACCTATGTATATTTAAAAATTAAAACTAAATTTAAAAAAGACAAATAGTAAGAAGTGTTTTTAAAACGAAATCCCAAGCACTTGATTTACTTGATTTAGCAGCCAAATGCTATGGGAAAAGCCTGCTATCTCTGAGAGGCTGACCTTCCTACTCCACTGATATCCTGAAAGGAAAAAGCTTCATCCATTCTCTACGTTGTCTTAAATACCTTTCAACTCAAAGGTCCTCCTTTCTCTTTCCTGGGTTCTCTTATGTTCACTCCCTGCCAATTGGTCACCTACTCCATCTCTTGACATAGGGTTGACTTTATTTAGATCTTGTTTACAGAAAGTTCTTGGGGAAAAGTTGTGTGCTAGGGCTGAGCCACACCACAGCAATGTTTGTCCAGTTCAAAATCTTGGGCTTCACAATATGATCAGATAGCCTGCCACGAAGAGATACATCATTAACTGAGACTAGCGTTTGTGTGACTAAAGCCTGAAAACTATTTGTAAAGGAACCGTCCTTATATCCTTTTGAAAACCTTGAGTCTGAGTTCTGCCCGTGGATTGTGTGACTCAATCTGATCGTGCAGCTTTGTAATATCTGTGTCAGTTGCTTTGACAACACGCACCAACTGATGGCTCAAACAATACACATTTATTTATTTATTTATTTATTTATTTATTGTATTCTTTCATCAGGAAGTCCAAGACCATGGTGCCAGCAGTGCCAAGCTTTTGATTTAAACCATTTGCCTGATCTTCACAAAACCATCTTTCTGTTGTTCCCTCAGAAGGTGCATGTCAGGTATGGGGCAGGGGTGGGGACGGGGGAAGGGGAAAGCTAACTATCTCTCTGGACTTTTATGCAGGGCACTAAATTCATTCTCTAGCATCATGATTTCATTATTTCTACCAACCCTCAGGGATTCTGCGTCAATTCATCACTTGAGAGCCACAATTAGTAAGCCCTTCTCTGTTAGTTTCATTGTAGTTGCTTATCTATGGTACTAGACATTGCTACTTGGACACTGTCCAGTTATTATGTTTATGCCTGGATTCCAGAGGATTATCAACTCTAGGCTCACTGCTTTCTAGCATGGAAAAGCATAATGTATTCACACTTTTGGCATGACTGAAGGGTTAATTTGAATGTTAGTCTTTAGCTAGTAGAAGCTGCATTGATGGTGGAAAGAAATGGCTTGTTTTTTGTGCCGTAGGTTGTACAGTCCTTACCAACCTTGGCCATGCCTTATTGAATTTGGTCCCAGCAGGACAATGCCAGACAGGGATCCCAGTGCCATATGGTACCCACGTGTCTGATAGAAGGAGGGATCTCTCTTGCCCATGGATAGTCTTCCTGCTGCCACTGTCTTTTTGGAAGAGAAAATGTACCTGACTAAGGAAATAAAGAAACAGCCTAAACTTAATATGAAGACTAAAGAAAAAATTGGGGGAGGAGAAGAAATTGGTGACTCATTGGCTTGTATTGGGGTTATATCTCAACAAATCTACTCATTGTGTGGGAAACGGTGTCCATGTTTTTGCACATAAAAATATCAAAAGCTAAAGCATCCTTTCATATACTATAGTGAGATTTGCCTGTTGTTGGACAGACCCTCCCAACATAAAGCTTACTCTGTAATAAACCATGAACTGTCTTGTCCTTTCTTAATTACCTATATGCATCTGAGCACCAATGTCTTAGGTTAGTCCAAAGGTAATCTGAGACAATCCTCCCATTGCTAGCCATCTGGGAAGCAACACTAGCATAGCAGATTGACCTACCTTCTGGAATTTAGGTTGTATGAGACTCTGCAATGCAACTCACAATATAGTATGGGCTGCGTGCCTCCCAATCCTGTGGCTATCCCAGAGTCACCACTTGCTTCTACTGCCCAGGGGCAAGTGAAAGGATCATATCTCAGGGCTCTAGCCCAGGAAAAGAAAATTCAACAGGTGATTTATTGAATGTTACTGCTTTCCAACTACTGTAAAGTTGAAAAGTTCTAGACTGCCCACTGATAGCCCAATGGGTCCATCATCAATTGAAAATAGTGCAAACAAACTTAGTAAACTCAACCCTCTGAAATGAGGGTTTGTATCATTTTCTTCTTGCTTACCTACTTCCTCTTCCTTCTCCTTCCTGCCTTCCCCGTCTCTCTGTCTCTCTGTATCTCTCTATCTCTGTTTGTCTCTGTCTTTCTGTCTGTCTTTCTGTCTCTCCCTCACTCTCTCCCTCACTCTCTCCTTTTCTCTTTCCCTGGAAATGAAGACAAAGAAACTATAACTAGAAACCCTCTGCTCTGCCCCATCCTTCTGAATGCCCAGCTCCATTCAGACATGCCCTTGGACCATGCAGAAAACCTTACATTCTTTGAAGCCTGATGTTCGGGAAGTGAAGAGGGAGATGAACTGACTGTGTTTAGAGTCAGCCAGTGCATTGTGCAGCCCCTCCTCAGCCATCCCGGAAGGGCAGTCGTATCAAGAGTTCCGACTAGGCTTGAACTTGGCAAGAACCTCTTGCTGATTCCAGAGTGCAGAGGTGTGCTGCTGTGCTGTGCCTCAATGCCCGCCATGCCTGTAGTCCATATTCTGTCACCCCTAGCAACAAGCCTCAAAGACAGTTTTACTGTGACAGCCTGGCTTGGGTCAGTGCTCCAATGAGAAGTGACAAGCTCTCAGCTCATTGTGACAAGCGCCCAGCTCCCGAGTGACCTATGTGAAGCCAAGAAGGTATTACTCCCCGTTTTCCACGTGTGGAGTGAGGCTCAGGAGATTCGGAAACCCTGTCTTCCTACAGTTCCCACCACTACTGGGCTTTGTTCTCGCAGATGATACTAGAGGGTGATTGTGATCTCTGCAGGGAGAGGAGACAAATGAAGCCAGGGCAGCTCTGCCTGGCTTTGTTTCCCAAACACTTAGTACCTGGCCTGTGCGTGTGGCTTTGTTGGCTTTTCACAAACCTGAGAGAAAGCCCAGACTCTGCATCGTCCTGTGTCGCTATTAGAACTCACAGCTGCAGATGGCCGGCCTGGGCAGCAAACGTCAGGCATTTTTGTACCCTCCGGGTGAGAAGAACTTCCAGGACCTGAAGCTGTGTGGGTGACAGATGCATTGGGAAGGATGAGAATTGGCCCAGCTGAGGTGACCTCTGAACCAGTCCCTCTAGTGTGCAGAGATAAGTGGGGTCAGACAGCCCCTTCCCCATGCCACTCCATGAAGGCACAACTTGATATTTGAATCTAAAGGTTAATTAAGTGCAGCTGCCAGGCAGAAAGGCCACAATCAATTACCATGTCTTCCTGTCCATTCCAGCCTATTCTTAATTATGTTCATTGGGTTTGGGGAGGGAGGTCTTACAGCTGAGGCTTTTTAAGAGGGAGTTATTTTGCTTGGAACAGATGGATTTGTCCTCCAAGACTACACTCATCTTCGTCACCTATGATGTTCAACTGGCCCGTGAGTCCCAAGAAAGGGACTCACAGAGTCAAGCCAGCATTTCTGGGTAGCTCTGTGGGCCCAGAGTGAAGGGCTTCCTCACAGTGCTTCCTTCTATAAATACCACTTCCCTCATAATCTTTGATGGCTCTGGAACTGTCCTTCCTGGCAGTGCTGGGAAGCCCAGGCCTGCGTGGTGACTGTGGAGCTGCTTCCCCAGAGTGTGCAAGCCACAAGCACACGCACGCTCACCTGTTCGCATGCGTGCACGTGCTGACCCCTTGTCATAATTAACTATTTAAAATTCCACTGCTGCTAATCGAAGCTGCATGGGCTGTGTTCTCATTAAGGAGATCAATGCCTGCTGAATATTCACCTCCAGGGGAGGATGTGGTGGGAATGAGCTGATGGGTTCTGTCTGGCTTGCCAGAGCTAATGAGTGGCTGCTGCCATTACAAAGCAGCCACTCGCCTGTAATCAGTCAAAATAACAAGCCCCAGCTCCTTGCAGTGACTCTGGGTGTTCCACATAAATATACATAGGACGACAGTGGCAGAGATGGTCTGCACATCTCAATGAGCATGGCTGGGGGTGGGGGGTGGGCCTCTTTAGATTAAAATGGATTTGAGTCATCTCCATTTTGAGCCTGAGTCTCCTCCACCCCATTTTCTCTTCTCAAGCTGTCTTTCCACCCCATTCCTTAGAAAGCTCCCCACAAGGCTGACTGGAATGGCTACTTATGCCCTTTGACTATCTTTGAAGTCACTTGCTTCTACTCTCTAGCCTCTGATTCAACAGGATCACCTCCAAAGGAGCTTCCCAAGAAAGTAAGCAAGCTCCAGCCCGGTCGGTGTGTTGCCCTGCCTGAGCTTTCTCCCTTCTGTTCTTCGTTCTCAGGTTCTAGGAGCTCAAGGTTAGAGAAGAAACAGGCAAAGAAGGGCTTTCAAGATGAATCGAAAACAATACTGAGGATAATGGGGTCCACACAGCATGGGGATGTCATAGGCTAGTTTGTCTGAGTTTTAGAGATGCAACCAGAACAACAATAAAAGGGCAGTGCCACCAAAGTAAAATTCAGAGAAGCAAGACTTTCCTTCTAAGCTTTCAGCACAGACAGCAATCACAGCTCACTCTGCTATGAAACTCATTTTCTGTTTTAAGAAATCTTGTATCCTGCGCAAAATTTGGGGTTTACCTTGGCTCTCCTCTGTGGCCTACATTGCACACACACAGAGTCTATAAAGACTGTTCCGAACCACGCATCTGGTTTCAGGCTGAGGATCCAGATCCAGTTGTATCTGTCCTTGTGCCTTGCTGTATTCTTCTCTCCATTTCCTGTGGAATGCTTACAATATGTTCCCTCCTCACACTTCCCTCAACTGTTTCAACTGCTTTCAATTTGATAAGGGCAGGGTTTTCTCAACAACAATTAGGATTTCTGTATCCCCCAGAGAGGAGATAATCGGGTGGGCAGGGGGAGCATAGCTTCCTCACATGCCACGAGCAGGTGAGAAAGGCTTGCTCACTCAACTGGATAAGCCACCTGCCAATGGAGGAAGAGTGAAGATAAGTAGGTGTCATTTCTAATATTGTCCCTCATCATCTAGGCATGGGACAGTAAGAAAATAAGAAATGGCAGCTGATGCCATTCAGGATGGCAGCTCCTCATGCTTTGATCCTTGTCAGCTATTAAGAAAGGTAATTAAGCCAGTGTCTTGCTGAGCTGGTCAAAAATAATCTGCACTCAGAGTACAGCGCAACATCACATCATGGGTGACAGCAGGGCACACTTAAGTACCCAACTTGCCTGTGACACACTGTGGCTGGGTTCTGTGCCCCAGAGGGTAGATGGCTGAAGGTCTTCTTGGTACCACTGCTGTGCAAGTACAGGCCTTGATCTGAGAATGGAGGGAAGGTCAAACTGGAGAAGTCGAAGCATGAAAGGAAGCCACGAGGGAGAGAAAGCATTCTGTGCAGGATTGAATGTGTGGGGTCCCAGTTAGCAGGAGGCTCCGAGGGACGCACCCTGATTTTTCTGACCTTGGCTGAAGGAACCAGCAATTTCTTTGTTGATAGAAATAACAAGAATACCATGTACAAACAGTGAGGAAAAAATGATCTCCTCCAGTAAGCACTGGAGATAAATACCACCTAAACCTAGTTGGTAAAGTCCAGGGAAAGGAACCTTAGCAGACAAACTCATGCCTCTTCGTCCTCTGCCTCCCCCAGTTTCTCAGTTTGCTTTATTTTAAAGCCATATTTTTAACATGTCAGCTACTACTCAACCAAGATAAAGGAAAATAACTGAAATAAAATAAAGGGGGGGGGACGGGTCAAAATTAAGGCTCCAACTTCTGTGGGACTTAGATAGTATCTGAATCACAATGCACCTGTTTGTTGGAAGGAAAAACCAGGCCAGGAAGTTCAGTCAAATAGAGCAGGTTGACCTGGAGACTTGGTGGGCACACATCTGAGATTTAGGCAACTCCCTGTTCCCTGCCAGAGTCCTGACCTGGAACGTGTGCCACACTCCTCACATAGATGTGTCCTATGGTCATGCAGGCCCAAAACAGAGTTCTAGGTAATGGGGTACCTAGAGGCTGACAGGGCTTAGCTAATAAGCTTCCTTTCCAAGACATTCTTCCCTGCAAAAGGCATTTAATCTAAGGTCCACCGTGAGAAGTGGGTGGTGTTACATTATGCATCCATTTTCTGCCGTAACCAATAAACATTAGAACCATGGACTGTCTCTTTTATCAGGAGCCATGGAGAAGGCATTCTAGTACAGAGCTGAAGCTTAATTCTCCCACAGAAGACCTCCCTATGCTCCCAGCCATAACTGCCACCAAGCCTGTCTCTACTAAGCTACGGACAATCACATGGTGGGACAAACAGGAACTCCCCTTTCTCTCTCAAACCCCGCCCCACGCTAGACACTGTCCTCAGCCCCAGGGCCCTGATTCCATTCTCAGCTCTTTCTCAGTTCCCAATGGCACCTGGATGTCTAAGGGTCTGAGAACCCCATGGTCCTGGCCTTGTCACAGGCCAAGGACCCCCAAATCAGCTCTGGCTTTCCCACACCCCCTGAGCAGTGTCTCAGTGCTCCTCTCCAGGCCGTGTGGGATAAGCACAGTCGAACTCCCTGCATCCTGCCTCCCTGAGAGGCCTTGCCCTGCAGCACAGTAGACACAGACTGACAGCTGTCCACCTGTTATAAAATGGAGGAGTGCCGGAACAGACACCACCGACACCAGCCTCTCGCTGAGATTGATCTATCACATCAGGCAGCCACTGTGTCATGTTTGTCTCTTGGAAATAAAGAGGGAAAGGAAGGAAAGAGTTGTTTGAAAAGGACATGCTTAGGAGGATGGGGTCATTACAACAATATACCCAATGATGCTTTAATAGCAAAGCCGCCTGGAGTTTCTGCAGAAGTTAAACTTTACACTCAGGAAATGTCAGTTCTTCAAGACAGGATCCTTCGAATGCTGACCTGGTCAACTGTGTCTTTATCAAATGCAGAGCAAGTAGGTGTTGAGACAGACAGCTTGGCCCACTCCTTCCTACACACATCCATTTCCCGTCTTAAGACCTTACTGGCTGGCCATGATGCTTTCTCCGTGTCCCAGGCTGTAGTAGAGCCCAGCAGTGGAACCAGACAACCTCTGTGTTTCACCTCCAGCATGTGTGATGGATTTCTCTAGATGGCATTAGTACGTCCACAGAGCACTTCACGATGTTTGGCGATGAAAGGAGTTATAAATGAAAGATATTATTATTAATAAGAATGTAGATGAACAAAGGGAAAATGTACTTGCCCTCACTATCCATCACCGCGGCACGATTCACCCAAAGCCCAGGATCTGCAGAAGCCTCAAGGAAAGCCTATTTGCAGAAATCAATAACTGCTTTTTAAAAAATAGATCTCAGCTCCACTGGAGCCGACAACTCAGGGGTACCTCATAATTCTATGCAACAGTCAATATTAGCTATCACTGCCTCAAATAAAGATTGAATTCAAATTTAGTTAAGACTAGTTTTGTATGCTAATCTACCAACTGATTATTAAATGTATTTACTGAGGGTGTTGAAAAATAGGCTGTTGGGAGAAAAAAGGGAAGAGCAGCCTGAGTGGGTTTCTGCAGTGTGAGCTATGATGCTGGCACACAGCGATGGCTTCTCCTGCTTCTTATAAAATTAACTCTTGGGGAAATTGAGTTTCATTCTGTGGGTGGCAAGAAACACAGCTACTCTATGCATCATCTAGGGAAGGAGAAACCAGAAGCAGTGTCATTGCACAGCATTGATCCAGCCATGGTTGGTCCAGATGTCCAGAGCTAATTGTGGAGAATGTTGATTTGTGTCTCATGATCTATAAGCAAGAAAACAGTAGGTAGTGCCTTCCTTAAAAGGCTCATGGCCACTGGAGACACCAAGAAAAACACCGAGAGTCATATGAATGTATGTTACAAAGCCCACAGGAACGGACTTCGGAGCTCCTATCCAAAATGCTTGGGGACTAACTTAGAATTTAATAGTTATAGACTTCAGGACACTTGCATTTCTAAAATATCTTAGGTTGTGGGTCATAAATCTAAACAAAAAGCCCTTAATGTTTGGTACACACCTTACAAGATGAAAATGATTTTACACACTAACTTTATTGAGTGCTTATTCTGTGATCTGTTTTGTGAGCTCATGTAAGAAATTAACACTGAGACATGCAGGTTTTAACAGGTTTGAAGAGGCTGGATGTAAAGCACAGTGGTCCATGCATGCCTTGGATGCACAGTCCTAGCTCCTCAAACAAGGGAAAGTTCCAGATTTTTGGAGCATTTCTGAGTTTTGAAATGGCATCTCCGGCTTTGTTGGGAGGGACCATTCCATGCTACTTGTAAGAGAAGAATGGGGTATGGAGAAGGGAGAGTCCTAGAACAAAGGTGAGGAGCTGTTAGAGTATACACTGGGGCAACTTAAAGAGAAGTGTGCCCTCAATGGGAGATACAGCAGTGCACCAGTGACCTCACTGATGAAGTTGGAGACACAAGCGGTGAAAACATGGAGGAAATGTGGGTGATATTCACTCAGGAAGAGAAGCCACTCATGAAGTATGGAAAGCCAGAGGTCACAAAATATGTGATATACAGTGTAGAAATGCTCCCATGGAATTGGGGGCTGCAGATGAGGCCCTTCTGTGCCATGGATGAAGCCCTGGTTCACTCTCCAGTACAGAAAAGGCTTTTTGCCTATTAAAATGTATTCTTGGCATGCAGTTTGTGTACAACAAAGAATTACCCAGAAATATTTGTCCGGTAAATATTTGATGGTAGTTACCAAAACATGTCAAGCAAGTCTGATGGCTATGAAGACATTTGATCAATAAAAGATTGGAAGGCAATTTTTATTTCTGCTTGCTTTTCCCAGCTCTTCTCCCTTGGAACCTGGATTGGCATGGAGATTTTGGTCAGGACCCAGGCCAGTGAACTATTTCATCCCTAGCATAGGCAACCTTGTGAAAGCAAAGTGCCCACTATAACGAACTTATCTGTCCAGCTTGAACCGAAGGCTCTGCGTTTTAGCCTGTAGCCCTGAAGGACCAGAGGCAGGAAATTCTAAGTTATACTTGGAGAACACTTGTGGGCTGGCATGTGGGGGTATCTCCACAAAGTGTGCAGGCATACATCTATAGCTCATTTCCTCCAGAGAGAGAAAAATAGGATTGATTTGAGAGTAATTAGAATAGTCGTCTGTAATACACACCCCAGTGGCAAGCATAAATATATAAATATGGAGTGCATCATTCTATAGTTCACGGGAATGCAGATTATTTTTATTTGTGCAAATATATGCACTCTCTTCTCACTTGTGAATTGCACCTCCGAGGATTGGGCCTGTCAGGTTTGAATGCTGGCATTCTGTGGATGATTATGGCTCTTATGACAGTCTTGATTACACGGCTTGTTGTCTGTTTGCTTGAAACCAATACTGGGCAAATGCACTTCCAAAATTTGTGGCTCAACTAAACTTTGGATAACTGTGTTTAAGAAATGCAGTCTGTATAGGCCGTAATGATCTGGTAATTCAGCCAGTAGAGTCTGCCAGGGACACCAAGTACTTCAGCTGAAGTTAAGGCTAGAAACTGAGGGGGTGCGGGGATACCTGACTGATTGTCTCTCTGAAGTTTGCCCAGGTATGGGTGCTGGGGTTTCCTTTTGGATACCACAAAACAACTCACTGGAAACAGTACCCACCTCAGGGCTTTTGTTGTGATAGCCCTGTAATGGGGAGAAGTTCTAATCTGTAAAGTTGATAAGCCAGGAAATAGAACTGATTGTGAAAGTTCCTCTCCCCACATTTAAATAGGAATATATAAAAACCAACTAAACCAGGGTAAGGTGAGGCTTATTTAAGGGAAATTGACTTTATGACTTGGCAAATGATCCCCGTGTAGTATCTGTGTCTGTGGCTGAGTGAGAATATTGCTTGGTCTCATCTTTAAGACAGCGTTCACTCCTCAGCCTCTTCTCTGTTTGGCTTCTTAATGTGCACTCATTTCAAGCTTGCTTCATGTGGTAGATTTTGCTGGCCTGAAGCTTGCTTCCTCACCAGAAATCTCTCCCTTCCAAATGTCTAAATCTGGTCGAGGTCAAACTGAGACTCCTTCTGCTTCAACTCCCTCGTTTCACGTCTTGTGATGTCAGTCTGGCTTGCTTTGGCTCTTCCTCAGATTCCTGTGACTCTCACCTGGAGCAGGACATGTTTAGAGACCCCGCCTACTGCAGTGTGGGACTATGCGTCATTGTCTATGGATGCTGGGTTTGTGCTTTGCAATTAGACCATGAATAAGTACAGTGCAGTGGAAGGAGGTACCTGATACCTTCCACACATATGCTCACATGGACACATATACATACATATGTGCACACTTAATACACACACATGCACATGCACTTGCACACATGCAGAAGTTACATACCCTCTCTGTGCCTTGGGTCTTCCTAACACTGAACATTGTATATTACTAAGAGTCCTCCTATCCCACGTGAACTGTGACCATTGACTTTTCTCCACAATTAACAAGGGGAACAGGACAAGTGCATTGAAATGCAGCCCATAGAGTTGTTACAAAACTATGCATGGTGAGTGCTTAGGAAGTGCTGGGTCTACTTTAGAGGCTGCATTGTGTCAGAGGCTCAGTTCAGGGAGCAGAACTGATTCCTGCCACAGATCTGTGGAACAGTAACCAGATGAAGAACCCAGATGGTTGTCGTAATTATCTAGCTATGTCCAACCAATGTCTCTACCACAAACACCTTCACTGTTAGAGAAGATCCTTGTGTGTGCTTGGAACAATGCTATCCAGGCACAGTATTGTGGCTGATTCTGTGACAGTGTTCTCTTGGGTGTGATATATAATATGTATGTATGTCATGTGGTCCATGCTCTTACATACATGCATGTATGCACATGTGTGTACACTCGTGAACACACACACACACAAACACACACACACACACACATGAATGCACACAATCATGCTTCCATCGCCTTGCAATACAAGCCTTTCCTGTGTGAGGGAAAACTGACAAAGACTGAAAGTTAAGTGAGAAGTCAGGCAAGTGTCAATGTGTTTTTACAAATCCCACATGCAGTGAGAGGGTATTTTTAAAGCTGTGTTCCAAGTGCATGAAGGTTGGCCCCTTCTTTAGGTAGAAAAGAGAACTTTGAAGGCTTCATCTCAGAGCCTATAAAAAGCCCCTCAAATAGAGACTTGTTTGGTTTTGTCTTTCTTGAAAACTTGGCACCACTTATGGAGAGTCCAGTTCCTCAGATGTGCTTGAAAGACACTTCTGATGTCTTTAAAAGTGAAATGAAGAGCACAAGAATGGTATTTTTTCCTCCCCTCCTCTCCTCTCCTCTCCTCTCTTCTCCTCTCCTCTCCTCTTCTCTCCTCTCTACACTTCTCATACTCCTCTCTGCTCCCTTCCCATCCCCTTCCTGTCTCCTCCTTTCCTTCTCTCCCCTCCCATCCCCTCCTTTCCCTCTTCTTTTACCTCTTCTCTTCTCCACTTCCTCCTTCCAATTTCTTCTCTTCCTGATTCTTTTCCTCTTCTTCCTCTCTGTCTCTGTCTGTCTCTGTCTCTCTCCTTTCTCTCTGTCTCTGTTGCTCTGTCTGTCTGTCTTTCTCTGTCTCTCTTGTTCTCTCTCTCTCTCTCTCTCTCTCTCTCTCTCTCTCTCTCTCTCTCTCTCCACATCCTGAGATGTACCCTACCACTAAGCTTTACCCCTCTGCCTTAAGTAAAGCATCTGCACTGCAGCAGGCTATACAGAGATCTGTTTACAGAGTGTGAGCCTCTCCCCCACCCTCTCCTGAAGGCAATTTCCTAGCAAGCTTAGCCTCTTCAGCTCACATGGTACTTCCTCAGATAATTATCTGCCCAAATCCCACCTTGTCATTCATCATGACAAGTGTACACATCACTTTGAGAAGAACTTTGTAGCATGTACTAAGTTTGAATTACTGATGTGTGTGGGAGAAAGAGAAACATTAAACAGAAAGGTAATGTGGAGAGTGGAAAATACACACACACACACACACACATACACACACATATACATGCGTGCACGTGCGCACACATGCATGCACACACATGTATATATCCAGAGACAGACAGACGCAGAGACAGATAGGGAGAGAAAGTTACAGACTACCTAGCTTCCTTTGTGGTTAGTAGGACTCATAAAATACCTTCAGCAAAATAAGACAGGTGGAGCCCATCTTTCTCTTCTTACAGAAGAGAAACACAAGGAAGAGACATAACATAGCTTATGAAGGTTCACCATTATCTCAAGGGGAAGCTCCAGGATTTTTGGTGCTGGTTGACTGGCTCCACGTGCTGGATGTTTCCTAACCAGCACATTTAGGGAGCACTGCTCTTTCCTGGCCATCCAGCTTTCTAAGTTATGACCTTCTAGGAAGTCTTCCTATAATGGAATAACTCTCTGGTTACAAGAACAAAAAAATACCAACTCACTGCTCAGGCATGAGAGATGGGGGAGCCTTTTGTATCCCAACTGAAACTCTAAAGTAAAGTCTATATATGCAGAAGTCCTCTAGAGTGGGTACCGCATACCCTTTGCTACCAATCACCATACCCTGGTGCACTAATGGTTGGTGGGGAATAACATAGAACCTAAGCTCCAAAGGGCAAGTCATGGCACTGCTACCCCTGGTCTTTTATACACAGACCACATACTCAAAGTCCCTGAGCTTTGTTTTACTAACAAAGGATCACAGCACTCTGCCCGAAACTACTTAACAGAGTTATCATGAGGCTTTCAGAAAAGAATCGATATCAAAGAGTTCCATCCCCAGTACCCGACACACACACACACACACACACACACACACACACACACACACAGAGAGAGAGAGAGAGAGAGAGAGAGAGAGAGAGAGAGAGAGAGAGAGAGAGTATAAAGAGCAAGGTATTAATATCCACAATACTCATAAAAGAAGGCAGCATATAAAACGAAGCCTACTGCTTCATAAATTTTACCTGAAATTAATATGCTAGCTATAATATTCATTAAACATTTAATTAACAAGACTGTTCCTTTTAGATTTAAAAGGGTCATTTGGAGATGATTTTGAATGTCTAGATCTCATGCCAGGCAGGAAAGTTTGAAGTCTTCCCAATTTATTTTTAATCCTTACCTTGAGAAATTTCTACAAAGCAGAGGTAGCCAAACTATTCTCCACTAACTTTTGTTTTGTGTGCAATTTATATTTTTCTCCCCAATCCAAACAATATAAAAGTCTGACTAAGGTTGGCACCAGGAGTGATACAGAAATGAATTTCCACAGTCTTTCTACTACCTTCCTTTACCCTACATAGTGACTAAGTGGTATATAAATCCGGAAAGACAGCTTCATTGTTTAGCTCCAATAGGCAAGCACTTTATAGTCAGCAAGCAGCAAAGTGTCTAGTGTTAATAGATGCTCAAAATACATCTCCCAAAAATGGGTGACATAGAAGATGGGTGGAAGGAAGGATAAATGGGTGGTCATGTAAATAGATGGATAGGTAAGAGAGCGGATGAATGGGCTTATGGGTGGATGGAAGGAAGGAAGAATGCATGCATGGATGGATCAATGAATAGATAGATGGATAATGAATGCATGAATTGATGGAAGGATGGTGGATAAATGGATGATCGATGAATGGATGAATTGGTGGATCGATGGATAGATAGATAATGAGTGCATGAATTGATGGAAGGATGATGGATAAAGGGATGATGGATGAATGGAAGGTAAATGAATGAATGGATGATGACTTGATGGGTAGGTGGATGGTAAGCCCCCACAGACTACGTATGGTGGAAAAGGTGGCCATGCTTTTTTGCTTCTATAGCATTTTCTTGGTTATATAGGGTTCTAGAAGTATTAGAACTAGCACTAGTCGGTAGTTTTTAAAAATATTTTGTATAGTTATCACCTGCATTAATCTCCAGCTAGCTAGAAATATTAGAAATATATTTCAAATTAGAATGTCAAGACCTCTTAAAAAAAGAAATGAAATGAGCTCATCTATTTGGAACCGAGGAATGAATATTTGCCAAGAGTCTTCTCTGTGCCAAACACAGTATTTAGTTCTTTAAATGCATTAAATTATTTAATCTTCTCCATTATGAGGAAGAAATCAGAATTGTCACTTTCATCTGAAGGAGATTATAGTCTGTGGTGAGAACCACACAGTACAAGGTGAGCATCCAGTGGTTTATGCATCTACCATACCATCTCTCCTCCTTGTCTACAAACAGAGGCTTCCTCCTTTTGGGTAACTGAGGTCTGTGGGGCCAGGCTTGCTCGAAACAGAATAGCAGATAAATGATTTAGTCTTAATTAGTCACATTGTAACTTTCCTTGGTCATAATGATCAGCTTCCTGTTGAGAGCATGTGACTCAAGCATGACCAACTCTATATTGCCTTGCATATCCTGGTACACCAGGCTCAACTTCAATCCAACAGCTCACCTGCATGATTGACTAGATCCAAAGCCATGCAAGCGGTGCAACTTCTCCTTTATTGGCAGACTCAATCAGTTATAAAAGCTTGCGGGACATTAATTCAAAGCTGATTCCTCAATATTCTTAGTATCTGAGGCAGGCGGCCCATGAGTGGCATCGATAAATAGCAATTTCTTCTGCAGGAGCATCTTCTTTAGGTGATGACCCCACACATGTGCACAGGGCATAACATAAGATGCTAGCTCTTCATCCCTGAACTTGAACTGAGCAGCTCCAGGTTGTCCCTGGGGTTGGCTCCTTTGAGAGCAGTGTACAGCTCTCACCTGGTACTTGGTGAGATCAAAGCCTTGAACACAAACATTTTCTCTCCTTCAGACACAGAAAGCTTCCCAAACATTTGCTTGCACCCTAGTGCTTCTCAGCCTGCACCCACTCACTCCCTTCTGAAGAGACTTTTATCTCGTCTTTTTCAGGGAGAAGTCTGAACATAAATACATATAATTACTCTACATTAATATAATTATTCCGTCTCTCTCCTGATCCAGAAATGGTTGTCCATTTTTAGCTGCTAATGGTTAGAATTATTTATGTCCATTTGTTCAAGGACTAAAATTGGATTCATAAGAAAGAGCGCAGAGATAGGATCCAGGAAAGGTCCTTTCATCTTTGCTATCCTATTGCTCCAGTTTGGGTTCTGCCCCTGTCTTCACAGGAATTGACGTTGGTAAATTGGGGAGATTAGATTCACACTGGCCTCCATCCATTTATTCCCTTTGAAGGACTGCAAGCATACTGACAAGACAAAGCACTTCAGTTGTTCCAAAGCAGACAATGCCACTCCATAGCCACATCGTGGCATAACCCTCCTTCTCTACCAGGGTGAGAGAAAGGCCAAGGACAAAAGTAGTGCTCACTTAGGACCAGGCATCCACGACATCCTGTGTGCCAGTCTATCTCCTTTGACAACTTGGAAATCTCACTCCACATTTACATACATCACTCATCTCTGTATATTCTGAAATCAACATTGAAAGTAGCTGCAAAGAGATAATTGCATGTAGATATGCTCTCATTTACAACTCCCAGAGAATGGGTTGTTCTTGTAGTTGGTATGACTCTAATTTGTTGGTCTTTACAAAACTTCCATGCTGAAACTGGACTGATTTTTTTTTCTATAACATTTTGGTATCATTTTAAACTAGTCAGGTAGAAATTACCAAGCCATTTTTAAGCAAGAACATGAGGCTACATAAAGTTAAGAAACAAAACAAACCAGAAGACAAACAAACAACAACAACAACAAAAAACAAAAACCCACATGTTCATCCAGGCCTGCAGTGTATACCTACAATCCAAGCTCTTGACTTAAGCAGAGGAATCTGGAATTCTAGTACAGTATAGGCTTCATAGTAAAATCATGTGTGAATACAACAATAATATCAAAAGTAGAAACATTCAGCTAGTAGTTAGAAATATGGAATCTGAGAGACCTAGGTCTGAATCCCACCTCTGAGCACGGCAGCTGAGTTGTTGATGGACATACTGATATAAGACATACCTATTCTCGTAGACAAAGAGGTGGTGACTCTGAAAATTAACTAATTCATTCAGCATCATCTCACTAATATCTACAGAGGCAGAACACCCAATTCTCTCTCCAAGAATTAGAGCCTCAAGTGGCATCCTTGTTGCCTCTTGCTGCAAAGGATATCTTAGTTGTGACTGATATAAACATAGTAATTTAAGTGTGCTTGTGGGCAAAATCAGACTTGGAGGGCAGGATTAGAAAGGTTGGCCTGAAAAGGGGAGGGAGAGTCTGATCAGGCCTGAGCCCTATACCGTCCATCCCGGTTGACTCCAAATATGGGGTTTGCTTTAGTTGGGATTTCTATTGCTGCAATGAAACCTCATGACCAAAAAGCAAGCTGTGGAGGAAAGGGTTTATTTGGCTTCTACTTGTGTATCACTGTTTATTACCAAAGGAAGTCAGGACAGAAACACAAGCAGGGAAGGAACCTGGAGGCAGGACCTGATGCAGAGGCCATGGAGGAATTCTGCTTACTGGCTTCCTACCCATGGCTTTCTCAGTCTTCTTTCTTATACAACTCTGGACCACCAGCCCAAGGATGGCCCAGATAACTCTAGCTGTGTCAAGTTGACATAAGACAAGTTTCTTGTTAGAAAAACTAACCCAAGGTGATTCAAGCAGAAAGGACTATGTTCTCTCTGTTTCTGTCTGTCTCTCTCTGTCTCTGTCTCTCTGCCTCTGTCTCTCTGCCTCTGTCTCTTTCTGTCTAACTCTCTCTCCCTACCGCCACCCGTGTGTGTGTGTGTGTGTGTGTGTGAGCGTGCGCACGTGTGTGTCGACCTTGCATGTTATTGCCCTTCTATGTCTTATTGCCTGTGATAAACTGTGTTTCCCCCAAACCCAAATGTTTCTATCCCAACCCCTAGAACCTCAGAATGTGACCTCATTTTGAAGTAACCCTTTTTAAGAGGCTACTAAACTAAAATGGGCTGTCATGGTGGGTCTTAATACATTATGACTATGTCCACATGAGAAGATAGACTTTGCACATCACAGAGAGACCAGAGATACGTAGGCAAAAAGAATCAGCCACTGCCAGACAATGAGGGAGGCCTCACCAGAAACCCACCTGCCGACACCTTGATCTTGGGCTGTCAGCCTCCAGAATTTTGACCATTGATTTCTGTTGCTGAAGTCATCTGCCTATGTTTGTCACAGTAATGGGATACACTAGTAATGTCTATGGGTAAACCAGTTTTCTCTAAGTAGTTGATACTCTATGATCTAAAACTTCAAAACTACTCACAAAGCCAAAGTGGGGACAAGAAGAGGGAAAAGCAAAGCCTGGAAGTGTTTGGGAATCAGTAAACGATGGTGGCTTCGCAGGGTCTTCAGGGTTCCTGCTTTCCCAAGATACAACAGCAGTGTGTATGTTCATTTTAAAACAACTACAGAGGAAATTCTTATGAAGTTCCAGAGACTGTATAGCTGCCAAGGTTGCTGAGATCAATAAAATATTCTCCATGGTCTAGTGAGAGAAATGTTAAATTCCATCATTACTATTTGCTTACATGCCCCTGTGCTGTGATTAGGTGATCAGATATTTCTTTTACATTTCATTATCTTCTCAACTCATAGCCAATCAAGACACAAATGGGTAAGTTTAAGCATGTCTAATGCCTGCCAAATATCAGGCTGTGTCTCTGGAGCCCATACATGGCTGTAGAAGCAATTGAAAAACAAGGGCCTGATATAAGACATACACACTATCCCATTGCTTTCTTTGAACCTTGTGAAGCTAAGCAGAATAGTGACCCCTCAGGAGGAAGGCTCTTGATTCCGAGAAAGATGACCTACGATTAATATGGTGAGGTAGTTTAAAGGTTTTGGTTAACTTTCAGGAATGGGAACCAATAGTACAGGTGGCAACCAGAGAGGAGAGAAGAAGGGAGACCTGGTTTGTCAACCTAGCTCCGAGGCTGTCGCTAATCTTCCTCTCCCTCTTGGTCTGTTTCTTGCACTGTGCTCCTTCCCATCACCGTGCTCCTTCCCATCACCGTGCTCCTTCCCATCACCGTGCTCTTTCCTCTGTTGCTGAGCATTCCACCATCTTCATTCACCCTCTGCGAGGGGCTAAGATGATCTCAACTACCCAACATTAGATGACAGAGTTCTACATGACTACCCGTGATGGCTGATGGGTAGTATCCATGCTAGGTTTAGTCTCCTGGAAGAGGATCCTGTCCATCATGAAAGAATGAAGGTTAGTACAGAGTTAGTAAATTCTAGTGAGATGATAAGACTCATTTGGATCAACAGAGTCAATGTCAGACTCCCTGGAGAGCTAGTAAGACGAGGATATAGCATATCTGCTTCTGCAAGCATCCTCCATGGGCAAACACTACAGTAATCCAAAGAGGGAGTGCACTGCGGGAAACAGAGTTCAAACTGTGTGTGAGTAAGCCACTATGTGCTGAGCCCTTCTGCTACTAGAAGTGTTCAAGTAGAGACTGCAGGCCATCTGCAGGTCTTGCAAAAGCAAGTATTACTACTAGATAGTGGAAAAAGAAGGTTTGAGAGAAGGCCTGCCTTCCTGAAAAAGTTAAGATTCTTTTTCTAATCTAGGGAACCTCTAATTTACTTGGCACCAGGCATGAGAGGGAAAGTGCAAGCTCCCGTATATGAGCTCATTCTTGCCACCTTTCCAGACAGCAAATGAAATGTGTACTTACTGCAAATGACAAGCTTGGGTGTAAATGGCTACTGGGTGGGAAATTCTGATCCTGCTGAAGAAAAGGAAGGGACTCCAGGTCGCTCCAGTTCATCATTCTCTTGAGTTGCCAAGGTCAAAGTCACCTTGTTATTAGCATTTGCCGTCAAAGAAAGCAATTTCAATCCTCCAGACAGTATGAATACAACTGTAGTCAGGACATGGGGATCAAGACTGGAATGTCGGTTGTTTGACTGAAGAGAGCTTGTGATCTCCATGGTTGAGTTTAACTGAGCTAGTGTCACAGTGCAATGCTGTCCTTTCTAACTACCGGGAGCAGAGTTCTCTAGTACAAGCCTCGGTCCCAACAATGGATCTGCTAAGCACACCTGGGAAAACAAGAACCTTCTCCCACTGCAAAGCCCACAGTTCAACAAACTTGACATTAGTATAGAGTACATCATGAGCTGGTGGCCAAACCCTATAACCTCCCTTTCTCTGCTGAGGGACTGAGAGGCTGGTTAGGAGACACTGCTGATGGAGTCAGTGAACAGCCTCAGCCTAGGCTTTAAAATACACCTCTCTGTCTCTGTCTCTGTCTCTGTCTGTCTCTGTCTCTCTGTCTCTGTCTCTCTGTGTCTCTCTGTCTCTGCCTCTGTTTCTCTGTCTCTCTGTCTCTGTCTCTCTGTGTCTGTGTCTCTTTGTCTCTGTCTCTCTGTCTCTCTGTCTCTCTCTCTCTCTCTCACACACACACACACACACACACACTATCTGTGTGAAGCCTTGCTGGATGACATCTTAAGTCAAACCCAATTTCTTACACTTTAGCCCCCCTCCCTCCCTGTATGTGGGGAGCTGTTTATAGCTTTGCCCTATATAAAAAGATTTATGATTTTTAAACTATTTTAAGTAGTAGCAACTAAGATTAGGTTCTTATTCATCATCAGACACTAGGCCAGAGAGATCATACAACATCCAACTTAATTTCTCATAAGTTCTTATGAGGGGTCTGTTATCATTTCCCTTCATTAAGGATGAAGAAAACTAGAACTTTGAGAGGGAAGTGCCTTTCCCAAGGTCACACAGCTGAGGTGTGGCAGGGCTGAATTAAGATCCAGAATTCCTTGTGCTGCAAAGTAAATGAAGGCCAACTGTAACCCGCAAGGTTGAATTACTTCTTATCCTTCTGACTCACTTATCTCCTGAAAGTTGCCAGAAGAGCCCTGCTGCTGTTTTTGGTTGAAACAACTCCTCCTCCCTGGCACTGTGGTCTTGGCAAAAGGGCCAGGCTGAGAGCTACAAAGCCCCCTCCCTGCCATTTCCTGCTGCTTCTTATCTGGGACAGTTTGGAGTCAACATGGCCTACACCTGTCTCTCTCCTTTTGGTCCCACCCCACTTCCCATGCTGACTGGGCTTGTTTCCATGACACCCTTGAGGGCTTTCCGCTTCAGCTTTCCCTTCAGCATTCCAAGAACAGAGGGCTGGGTAGACAAGGGGGCTTTTCTGCCAGGCATTGCAGCTTGTCACCAATACCTGGCCAGAGGTGGTGGACTGTTGGCCAGGAGAGAGTCCACAGCAGTAGCCATACAGTACACTCACCTCAGCCCATGGGCTTACGCTGTCTTGTCTCTGAACTTCCTCTTCCCAGAACCCTTGGTGGTCAAGTGAACTTTGTCCTCAGGAGTTCAGTAACACTTCCCCCTTACTCATGGCTATGACTTCTTGTACAGTTTTCACAGTCAAAGATAACCTCAAAAGATTCCAAGAAAAAAAAAATTCTAGAAATAAACGATTCCCATCATTTTAATAACTCTTACTATGAGGTCCTTGCTGTTGTTGTGTATTGTTGTTGTGTATTGTCGTTGTTGATAATCTCTTGACACTGGACGGATTTCATGGTCAGGAGCTGTGTCTTCGAAGGCTGGCTACCTGACTACAAATGTAGTGAGGTAGAGAGGTTGGGCCATTGTAGGCCCAGGGCCTAATTACAATGTATCTTGGGCTATTTTTAGCCTCTTACGAATCCATTTTTGCCCATTTGTTTGCCCATTTTTGAGTCAGACCTAATATTCTGTGACTAACAGATAAAAGTCCTTTTGGAATGTATTAACGTCTCATCAGCCATCCTCTATCAACCCCAAAGCTAGAATGTCACCAGATAGCATCTGGGGACTACAGCTGAGATTTCTGCTTTGCCGGAAGCCACCTTTTCTGATGTTTCTGCTGATGTCTTTTAAAAATGTCATGATTTTGACTTCTCATTGTTCTGCTATGATAAAAAAATTCATGAAATGACCTTCCATTTAGAAAATGGAATTTGAGGGGGTTAATTCTATGTTCTTGGTCAATGGTTACTCATTTGCCTCCAGAATAAACTACCTGTTATCTTCTTTGAAATAAGAGCTGTGTTTTTATGTTGATACTCTGCTGATTCATAAACTGAAGTTCACTATGGGTCCCTTATGTATATGAAGAAACAGGATGTGTGTGGAGTTATGCCCTGAGTTCTTACTGGGAATCTTTGATATGAGACTACTCTATACTAAAGAAAATGCTCCAAGGCTGGGAATCTGGAAATGGATGATCCTTGCTTTGGGAACACAGAAATATCCAGAACCTCTGGGCTATGCATAACAGGAAGCTTCTCATACATTGGAACAAGTCCAGAGACACAGACACATTGACCTTCCTGACAATCTTGGATGACTGGCTTGTCAATCAGCAGGCAGATGTCACAGCCCTGAAGGAAGGCTTGTCAGTCAGGCAAGGGTTTAGGAGGGGAGACCCTCCACATTCTTCCTTCCTCAACCAGCCAGATGGAAAACGTCCAGCATTACTGGTATCAAGTCAGCGCTTCCATGCTGAGTGACAGACAGACGCACTTGCCTTTCACTGTCTGATGCTATCTGACCTCCTTCGCCAAAAATAACCTCACCTCTGAGGAAGCCTCCCACCACCTCCTCCTCACAGCGCAGTCCTGCCTGGCCCATGCTGACCCTTCCTCAAATTGCTCCTAATCCTCATCTAGCCCACCCTAACCCATCTCCCTTAAAATTGAGTCTTCACTGTGTTGCTCTGAGGCCATCCAGGTCAATGGTATACACTGTCCGTAGGAAGGCTTTATTTCAACTTCTGTTTCTGTTGGGGGTAGGGGCACAAATGTCTAAAAAGGCGTCCCAGAGAATGTGGATTTGGAAGGTGTATGAGTGAGATCTGTGGAAGGAAGGCACCTAGACCAAGGCAGTAGGGACTACTGGGAAGGTATTTCTGGCCTGCCTGGGGGCAGGAGTCATACAGAAAAGCACTTAACTGGACTTCCTCTCTGCAGGAACTCAGACACTGCTCTCACATTAATACATGAATAAACACCACCAGGATGGAGGAGAGGGTGAAGTAAGGGGAAGCATATCAAACACCCTGGGAAGTGGTTTGTGCTGTTTAATAAAAACCATACCTGTGGGTTTCACAATACAAAGAACTGAGTGTAAAACCGGGCAGATACCTTCTTACTTGGGAGTGATCAGCAGGGAAGGAATCAGAGAGCTTTATGAGGGTTCCGATTATAAAAGACTGAGAAATAACCATGTTTCCCCAGGAAGAGCCTGATGACAGGATTAACTATGTGGTCGGCATTGAGTCCAAGTCGCGGGTTCACACTGAGCCCCCCAGTAACATTTTTAACTGCGACCTTGGGAATGTTATTCATACTGTCTCAATTTACATCCCTCTTCACTGTGCCTTCATTGGCTTTGACCTATGCAATGGTGAAGTCCACTTCTGAGGGCTACTGTGAGGATAAAATTAGGCAATGCTCAGAGAACACTCAGCATACATTTTTGGCACATGGTAAGTACTGAGTATGTCAATAACTCTTCAGTGTTGGCATCATGCTATTAATATTGATTGGATCTATTTTCAAAGAGAAGTGACACTTTAGGTTGGGGCTCCCTCCTGATGTGAGAGCACATATCTTATCTCTCTGTATTTGCCACTACCTCCTGGACTGCAGCAGCCCCTCCCTCCCTCTCTTTCTATACCTGTTAGCTACCTTTAAACTTCTTTGAACCTGGCAACTTTGCATACCTAACCCAGGCTCCAATAGCAAGTGGCTCATATATGTCCTCTGCTCTGACTTGAGGATGATGCCTGCTGCCCTATGTTATTAAAAGGAAAAATGCTACATCCTTCTGTTTGCTTAATCTACGTGATCTGTTTTCACAGTAGGTGGGTGCCGCCTGGGAATATAGCTTTATGAATTAAAAATTGAAATGATAGAAGGCAATATTAAAAAGACTAAACGCTCTTCAAATCGTGGCATTTCCAGTGAGGCTGTACCCATTAGAGCCTGATTGAATTTGAGAAAAAGTATCCCTAAGGGCTCTTTCAGCCCCTAAAGGCATTGGTTCCCTTCAACCCTCTGAAGACTCAACTCCTCCACAGAAGGCTGTGACTTGTTTCCAGATTCTTACACCTCAGCCCTCTGATCAATACCCAGACTGTTGGCTAATGACCTTTGTAGCACTGTCCTCGAATACAGAGCAACCGTGGGAGAGGCTCTCTCCCTTGCCAGACACTGATTAATCACCAGCATTAGGGTCCACAATAAAAGAAGACAAAGGAAAGCCGAGAGGCAGCCTGGTTCCTATGCAATGAAGGTGGACCCCCACTGCAGGTTACAAGCCAGTACCTGCCCTCAACCACTTTGTGCCATACCAACTGCTACCTCATGGCAATAGGTGGTCATCTCTATGATGACTACCTTTCTTAGAATTCATTCAGAAAGGCCTCGTGTGTGAGGAAGAGAAATAAATTCCCACTGCTTGAGCAGGAGTCATGGGCTCATCATAAACGACTGACCTGCTCTCATTTTTCTTAACAATTCCCAATGGAAGGGTGTGACACTGACCAGCTCTTCATAGAGGTAACAGAGAGACTCAGAAGGGACTATAATCACATGGTTTGTGCATGTGCCATCTAGTGCCATCCAGGTTGTAGAAATCCACTGCTGTCCCTACCAGGCCATTCTTCTGGTGGTCTTATCTGAGAGATAGATGCCCCAAACATTGGCATGTGCTGTACAGGGGAGCTTGACATAACATGGTTAGCTGTCTCATTGTTGTCCTTCCTATTCTCATTGTAGTTTGCCCTAGACTGGTCACACAACTCAATTATTCAAGTCAGCAAACAGTGAGACTTGACTAGTCTCTCAGGGCCACAGGAGGCCTCTTCAACCCCTTGGGTTTATCTGAGTTAAAACTAAAAAGGCCTCAGCTTTGCCAAGCCATCTTTCTGTCTGGATGCATTGAATTTTGAACGCATTCCTGCTGGTTCCTCTGGTTCTGGCACTGGCCCATTACTGTAATTAAATTATCAAGGGGAAAACACAGAGGATGAGCTACAAAGGGAAAAGAGGGTGTCAAGTGTGGTTCCCTGCAAAAAGATTTCCAAGAAACCATTTCACTCTCCACTTAGAGGCAGAATGTCAACATTTCCCCAACCATCTCTACTCATATGTCCAAACCAAACATGTGTAAACATCTGCATGGCCAACATGGTGTGAGCAAACCCCAAAGGGATCACACTCATCTTGAATTACTACCCCTCACCTCCTGTTTGGGAGCCATTATTAGCAGGAGATGACGCAAGAGGCGGAGAATGCCAAGCTGAGACTGTGTGTCCAGGTGCATTTCTCTGAGCAGACTGTTGGAAAAATCCTATTTGACTTGAAACTGGCCTAAAATTTTCTTGCAATTGATCGTGAGAGAACACATATGAAACCCCACCATGCCAGCCTGAAGGAGCCATTCTCCTCATTACATCCCCCGTGGACACCACGCTGACCCAGGGCCTATACCTTGCAGGGGCTCTGGGCTCCTGAGTTTTAAAATAAACCAACCTCCCTTTCAGCCTTCCTCATGAACCACTTGCTGCTTTCCAAAGTGTTTTGGTGACAGCTGTGCACACCCAGGAAGATAGATTTCCGGCCTCATTGTGATACACCTGCAGGAGGATTGGCACAGCGGTCTCCAGCACCAGTGGGTGGGGGATTTGACTATATGCATTCTGGCAAACAGATTTGGCCCTCTCCCACACCAAGCCTTTTTTCTTATGCATCCGTGTTTATGCCAGGATGTGCCCCTATTGTGAGGGATTATATGTAGCTGGTTCTATGTGCATTATAAAAGAGAAAAATAATGGAAGATGGATGAATGGTTTGTTGCAGGTAGATATCAAATAACTGAGAGCTAGGAAGCAATTTCACTATGGGTCTATCTGAGGACCGATGCGTCCAAGTATACTTTCATTCACGTGTGCATTTAATGAATAAATAAGGACTTCCTCCCTGCCTGATAGGTGTCAAACATTATCTCAGGCCAAGGGAAAGGCATGTGACTGGGAGATGAAGACATACAGCCAGACATCCCATGTTGTATGCATTCAATATTCTTACGGAACAAAGAGCTTTGCTGTGGCATAAAGACAGACAAGAGAGGCTAACATGAAGAAGCCAGGTCAAGTTGAAGTTAGGTCAACAGAGGAAGCAGTGGGTGTGGTTAGGTGTGTATACATACATACACACACACACACACACACACACACTCATGCGCACATGTGCTTGTGGGTTTGGGGATGCATGTGTGGGTGCACACGGTGTCAATCTTCCTGCTGGAGGGAAGAAGTAGTGAAAAGAGAGGAAGATGCTGTATACAAAGCTGAGGAACAAAGAGAGGCTAAGAACAATGACACGACATAAAAAAAAGCAAAGGACAGATCACTGGATGTTTTATAAGCTGCATCTCTTTGTGACCTGGGAGTAGATAAGATCTCTAGGATCACAGTTTAACATGCGTTTGAGAAAGGTTGTAGACAGGTCAACTGGATCATACCATAGACCAGAGGCTCATCAGGATAGAAACCCATAGGAGAGTCTGAGTGTGAGCCTCCATTGGTTACTTTTTGCTATGTTACCTATGTGCCACCTTTAGTCCATATCTAAATATAGACAGAAGGTACTGCTGCCTTCTGTGGTTTAGTGATGAGGAAACTGAGGCACAGAGATGTCTAGTCATTTACTCAAGATCACAGAGGTGGTGATGCCATGAGTCTAGACCTGCTGATATGGAGCCATGGGATTGAAGTATACTCAGTAGCAGAGGGATTTGGGTGAAATTTTAGAGCCTAGAGAATGTTAGTGGAATGCAAGTTCCAGGAATTTAGCGCATCTCAACATGACCACATTAAAGACCAACCCAGAAGACGACAAAGTGATTTCAAGAGGAATCTTCCTTTGGGGACTGTCGCAAAAACTAACCAACATTTTCAGAATCCAGAAAAAATATACTTATGAAAAATATCAGCAACTGTCCATAAACTGATTCTAACACAAGTCTGGGCATCCGCCTGGTAGATCAGTTGTCCGTTTCGTCCTTACATGTGTGCCCTGAAGCTGGGGTCTCCAGGCAGTTTGTTCATCATATCTCTATTACTTATGCTGCTGGCTGGGCAGAGTCTGACACCTGTCGAATCATGCTGGTCCCCCTCTAGAGCCAGGGAATGGCAGGCAAGATGGATCCATTGGTAAAGATCTTTAACTGTGAAGTCTGCTAACCTGAGTTTGATGTCCAGAATGCACATGGTAGATGGAGAGAACAGACACCTGCACATCGTCCTCTGACCTCCATACATACACCGTGGCAGTAGCACATGGGCACATTCATGCACATGAGTGCACACACATGCATTCCAATAATATAAAAAGAGAGTGAGTTGAGAAACACCTTTGCATGGCTTCCCACATCTCTCTGGCTTTCCATGAAGTTTCGTTGCAGTTGGCATCTAAAAAGCACTTGCTGCATTAACAAAGGACCCGGCCCCTCATTCTGTCTAAAGTGCAGGCTTTTATATCCCATCCCCAAACGAGCCAGACAGCTGTTTATTGACAACAGTTCATGAAGAGGGAAAGATAAATAAACCAATTTCTGAATTAGAATACTGGGGACCAAGTGGCAAGATCTCACTGCCTGGCTAAGGTACAATCTGGCCTCCTAGCTAGAGAGCTATGATCTCTGAGGGTCCTTGACATTCTCCTCCTTCCTATATGAGCGCATCACCTAGAGTTGGGCAGCACATTTACAGAAGGGGATACAACAGGAGCGTCTGCATCCTCTAGAATGCCAGAGACATTTGCCCTGCACTTTTCTAAATTAGCAGAGATGTGCACAAGACTGCCTGCTAGCAGACAGCTTCATAAAGGTGAGACAGGCTGCCGAAGAAGGGCTTCTTCTCAAAGTAACTTGCAAATGAAGGTGCCTTAATGGCTCAGTAGTCACCTACTTCAGATGGTGGAGCTTAGCTAGGTGAGGGGTGAGCCCTGTCACCAGGATGGACCTCTGCAGTGCAAGGAGGAATGCAAGGGAAGATAACCTTCCTTGTTTGCACTCCCCCAGGACAAGACTAAGAGCTAAGGTTGTGGCCTCTGTGTGCTATGGAGACTCCAGCCTGAAGGTTGGCCTGAAGACGTCTGTGAGGATCGGTTCGCTCCTTGGCTCTTCACTGGCTCTGTACTCTCAAGGGACTCACTTCTGACTCTCCAGGAAAACTAAGGGAAGAACATCATACCTACTTTGTACCTGGTAGATGCCTTTGAAATTTTTTCCAAACTGTAAATGTTTAATTACATGTCTCCTTAGAAAGAAACCGCGTGCGTACGGAATCAGTAGTCTACACCTGTCAGTTTGAATGCGGCAGACAAGCAAGTCTGCAAAGGCAGGCCCAGGTTCAATAAGGATATTCCATCCCCGTATCCTCTCTGCCCAACATTTGGCCTGTAAGAGTCTCCACATTTCTACACGTTTTGCTCCTGCAACTCCCCTCTCCTTTGTCCTCTCCTCCTCTGCTAATAGATCTCTTCACCCTGAAGAGATCATGCAAAAGGAGGTGAGATGCCACAATCCAACCTCAGGTGGCTTCTAACTGGACCCACCCACATTCCCACTCCTCTGTCTTGTCTGTGCTCTGTGGCCCTCAAAAATTGATGGACCAACGACACAGCAGTCTGTGCCCCATTCCCCTCGCCTTCCCTCCTCAACCACTCTTCTGACTCCCAGGGTTTGAATAACACAAGGGGACATTTGCAGAATTAAAATAATTTCTATTTAGCAGCAGTCTCCTCACACAGATGTAAATATTCATAAACATATCAACTCTTGCAGACCCACCACACACGCACAACTGCCGACGACACCCCTGCTGCCTTAGGCGTTGTTCTAATAAGTTAGGAGCAGGAGAGTGGAAGGGGCTATTTTTAACTTTAGAATTATTTTTTTTCCAAAGCTGTTTTAAAGTCCCTGCTGGGAGTAAAGCTGGAGAGCTGTTTTCTGGAAACTGAGAATGTTTCCCACAGAGTCGTGGGCAGAGCTGGATCTGTGATGGAGACAGGCGATCATACCCCTGAATTTCCAAAGCACCAGCCTTGTGGAGGAAGAAACCCAAACACAGTTCTTGTGGTCCAGTGTGCATGTTATCACCTCAATGAATAGCCCTGGTCAGCCCCATACAGCACCCATGATGCTCAGAGGTGAACTCTCCGGAATGGAGGGGTCTGACAGGATTGTGGAAATGTTCTGTGTCTGTTCTCTCAAGCACTGGTCTCCAGGCCACAGCCATAAACACGGGTAAGGTGAGGCTCTCTACAGGAATAGCCACAATTGAATTACCTGGGCCTGAGTCCCTGATAAATATGTTTCCTTGGCGTGGTGGTTATTTATTATTCAATAACTGTCCTATTAAGCTTAAATAAATGGGGTATTTGAAATCTATCCCTGTGTACATCTTCCAGTTGCTGCTGTCAAGGGAATCCTGCCAGATATTTAATAAAACCCTGCCTCTGGGTGACACCAAGCACACACATGCCTAAGCTGGAGTGGTGGGTGTGTCTCTTGCAGCTGTAGACAGAGAGCAAAGTGACTGATATCTGTGGACACAGTTCACGCCTGCCTTAGCACAACGCCGGCACCTTCATCTTCCTCTCTCTGCCTCTTTCCGCTCTAACCCACTCCTTGGGGAAAAGCTTGAAAGATTACAGCTTGGAGGTAGACAGGGTGGGAAAACGAGAAGGGATTAAAGAGAAAATAGATTCATGAGAAGACAGATAACAGAGTTGTCGGGGCTCTGTTAATTAAAAAGCAGCAATTTGTCTGAACTCTGAATGTGAAGAATCCCCTGGGAGATGTTAGCCAGGCTTCTTCTGAGAATCAGACATGCTCTGTTTCGACACAGGGACATGCTATGGCTTGAGGAGTATGGGAGGCTCTTTCCTCTATCCATTCATTCATACTTGGAAATTGGAATTTCCTTATAGGATCATGGCCACACTGGCCATTCCTTTCCTGCCCTGCCCCCAGAGATTTGTATGAGGTTGAGAGCCCAGGATTCTGGAAGAAGCTGAGACCTCGTCACTGCAGACTCCACAGGGATGCTTTCTGCTCTCCAGGACTTACTGAAGAGGCATCCTGGGCCAGGCACGGTCAGATGCTTTGCATAATTAACTTGTTTGAATTCTCACAACTATCCCATAAGGCAGACACTCTTACTGGGCCCATTTTATCAGATCAGCAAGCAGGATGGGAGTTACTGACTCACCCAGCCAGTAAATGAAACTCAGTGAAACTGAGTTTCAAGCATATCTTGAGGGACACCAGAGGAGGTTTTAGGAAGCAATGATTTCCACTGGCCATCCCAGGAGGATTTAGTGCTTTGTACATAACCTATCAAATGACCAACCAAAAGGTGTGGCCAATGCAGGTCTCTAATAGCTGGGAAATCCATGCCCTTAACAGATAGGAAGTAACAGCTCAATCAAGACCAGGTGCTAGAGGAGGTTAATGAATATTGTGGCTATTTTGCCTTGAAAATGAATTAAAGTTGCCCTTTCGATGTGACATTTCCTTATTTGGAAACAAAACAAAATATTTCCCTATGGGCTTATGGTTCCTAGCAACAAGATATTCTGGAGTAAAGAACTGCCGGGTACAGAACTAAGAGGTAGAAATGATGCTGAGAGATGCTTTGCTTTGCCCCCAAGGGGACATGTTCTTTCAAGCTATCTCCTCCTGGGTTATCCTGGGACACAACCCTTTGAAGATGCTTAGGATCTTATTTCCAGCATGGTCCGCACATATAATATGCAGTTTGACCAAAAAAAAAAAATGACACAGGCACTAGCCTTGCAGAAGAACTCAATGCATTTAAACACTAGGTCTCACCTTACAAACACTCAATAACAGACAAATTTTCCCATTGACTTAGGGTTCATGACTTCAATAAACATTGATATTTAGATATAATATTTATTGAAAACCTGCCATGTAGCAAGCTGAGCACCGTGGATACAACAGTGGGGGACACGAACAGAAATTACTGCCCTTTTGAGGCCTGCCGTCAAGGGCTTTTTTCCCTTTGAATAGGGAGTTGCATGTAACATTGAATTCTAGGTGATTTTCAAATTCTCAAGATTACTGGTTCCTTAGATAGAATTATGCACAAGCAAGGGCAGGCCACGGCCATAATTCAGACACAATCTGATGCTTTAGGAGACTCAGTGGATGCTGAAAATGTTGTGAGGACATAGTGTTATGGACACTGAGCAGAAAGACTCCCAATCTAGAGCAGTAGACTGAACACTGGCCATGGAGTCAGGAGACTTGAACTTATCTGGCCTTTCATAGACTAATCCCTTGACCTTCAACAAGAGTTTAACTTCTATGACCTGCTGTGTCTTTACCTATAAAATAAAGGAGGATACGATCATTGCACCTTTTGGGAAGTGTTGCATAAAGCCTAAAGCAAAATAACACAGTCTGAAAGTACATTATTGATTGTGGTTGGAAAAAAATACTACAAAATCATATGAAAATGAAGTGTTGATATTGATGATCTAATACATGTGTCATTGTGATAATTACAGACACTCTTGTAACCTGATCTGCTATCTGTCCAGTGAGGTCAGAAACCCAGAAGAGCCTTGCTGAGCAGCTGGGAGAACTTTCTAATATTGGCTAGGCTGAGTTCTCTTTTTAAGAGTGTGTCTGCCTGAGGTTAGAGCACCGAAGGAGACTCACCCAGGTAAAGCAGCTACCTTCATTCTGTAGCATACAGGAGCTATTCTTCACCCCCAACCTCACTCATTTACACTTTACCCTCTCTGGTTTCATTTATTCATAGTTGGAGCCCAAAAATGTAAGATGAAAAAATTTCAGAAATGAACAATCCATGTATTTAAGCCAATGCCATTTCACATAGAATGATGAAAGATCACTCTATTTACTTGTTCTGTACCTGGGACATGAGTCATCTATTTGTCCTGTCTATCCAAGCAGTATGTGTCACACCTGTTACTCAGACGCTGCATCAGACAGGAGCTACTACGGTGACATCTCCTTGCTTTTCAAAAGTAGCTTCACATGTTGGCTCAACACCATGTCAAAGAGCCTGTCATTCGTCTCACTGCGTGTCACCACATAGACACTGTGCCATCGCCCACCACCAGAAGGGTAAGTGCACTACAGTAAGGAGTGAGAGGGAGAGCATCCACATATACTTACAGTGATCTTATGTTTGTTCTACTCTCCTGTTCATCCTCTACTTGGTCTGCTCTTTAAAGAAGATATAAACATTGATAATGTTGTTGATATCTTACATACCTAATTTATAAACTACCTTAATCATAAATATGAATATATAGGAACATACATGGTATTTGGGATTTCACCCTCTCCTTACACCAATAATGGCTCTTAGGATGCATTCAATGTGGATATCAGACTGTTACTGTGGCAACATTTTCTAGTTATTCAAACAACAAGCTAAGTGCTGCTAACTGGGGATTTTACAGGTGTGATTAAAAGTGGGTTAAGTGTCTGGTCAGAGAGAGGATTATCCTCTATGACTCTGAATTAGCCAATATATTGGTTACTTTTATTGTTGAAATATACTTTCAAAAATAAAACAATTTATTCACAGTACAATCTGTCATGGTGGGGAAGTCAAGGCAGCAAGAAACTGAACCAGCTGCTCCCATTATATCAGAGGAGAGCAATGAATGATCGGCAACTGCTCATTTCCCTTTCTTCACTTATATTGTCCTAGATCCCAAATAGGGATTGGTGCTACCCACAGTGGGCATGTCTTGCCGCCTTTATTAACATAATCAATAGAATCCCCCATATGAATGCCAGTGTCCCAGCTCCCTGGTGATTTCAGGTTTTGTAAGGTTGACAGTTGACACTAACTAGCATGGCGAGTTAAGGAGATCTAAAGGAGAGCTTCTCTGGGGAAAATTCCAAACAGCTGTTGGCCTAGTATCTGCTCTCATTACCCCAGGCCTCCCTGCCTAGTTTCCTTTTTATAAAAGCATCAGCCAAAACATGTGGGATTCTACTGTGCCTGTGATCTTTCCCTGCTGACTGCTCAATCTACAAAACTAGTGTTTGTTAGCCATCATCCAGACGGGGGGGCTTTCCTCCTAGTACCCTAAATCCATTTGTGTGTTGCTGCTTCCTACCTGCTAAGCTGTTCTGGTTGACTTCCGACTTCTACTGGTTGATCTAGAATAATAACATTATTGCTAGCCATGTTTGGAGAAAAACCGTTCTTAGTTTCTAAATCTACTTGGAAACAAAAGCCTCCAGCACAGCCATTCTCAACATGGGGGTCAAAGAAGCTTTTCATCTGCGTCAAATAGCAGATGTCCCACACATCGGATATTTACAGCAAAAGTACAGTTATGAAACCATAAGGAAAATAATCTTATGGTTGAGGGGGTCATCACAACATGAGCGACTGTATTAAAAGATTGTAGGATTAGGATGATTGAAGACGATTGTTGTAAAATATTCCAAGTTGGGTCAATGAGCTGAAGAACTAAGGCAAATTTTAATGTGAGAATTAACGAAGCATAGAACAGAGCCTACTGACAACTTTTTGGACCTGTCAACCAGTTCTCTGTCATACAAGAGTATTTTCCTGTGCTCGCAGTCCCTGGATATAGTGTTTCCTTCTTCGGTACTGAGTGTGAACTTAAACAGCTCTCTGCCCACCCGATACCAATAGTCCTGAGCAACCAAGACAGATGGTCAGCTCAGGTAAGTTTGTGCAACAATCCTGGGCAAAGAAACATTAAATCAATCTATTTGGGAGAAATATTAATGCTCTCATTAGGAGTCTTAATTATTCACAGCAGCTTTCTGGTTCTTTCCATGACATTAATTCCATTTCTGACTACAAAGCAATTGCCCTTCTCAAATTCGCAAGACACTCAACAGGTGCTTCCAGTCCCCAGATTATTAACATGCTTTGCATATATCTAGAGTAGATCCTTTGCAGGAGTTGATTTTCTGGTTTTTTCCTGTAAAACACACACACACACACACACACACATCTATCCCTCCACTCCCAACCTCCACTGCATATATTCTCCCATATTTGGATCAAAGCCTATAACTTCTCCCATAAACCCTCAGACATATATTTCTATCATTTTACTATTCAGATTAAAACCAATGGAAACAGACTGACATATATTGATTTCTATGTGCCAAGTACTATTTTAAATGTTTTAAATATATCAACTGATATCTGCCATTGGTGAGGTAGTACCATTTTATTATCTGCATTTTACCAACAAGGGAACTGAGACACATCCTACTGGCATTGTTCCTGAAGTCCCCCAGTTGAAAAATTAAGGTGAGGAAGTTAGAGTTCCTCAGGTGGTCAGTTCTGGAAAACAGACGTCTAGTCGTCAGATGCTTGCTACACAGAGTGCTTGCTGTAACATACTGCTCTCCTATACACTGTTCATGCAGTTTTGCTATGGTTTGAAAAGAAAAAAGCTTTGCATCCTCTCTTGCCTGCCTCTTGGCCTGTGTCTCCCATAACAGCACACAGCTGTCTCTTAATGACTCTTTGGGGAAAGAGACAGCAGGTTTGTTTAGGACAAAATCATCTTTCTGGATTTTTCATTCTGAGCTTCTTCCCACGATCATCATAGAAAAGCTACCCAAGACCCCCAGCATGTGAGCATACTGGCAGCACTTCACAGTCTCTGCAAGAAAAGCAGGGTGCTCATCTCCCCGCCTACCTGAGCAGTGTGTTCCAGATGGATAGTTCTGCCAGAGGCATTCTAGGAGCAGAAGCAAATACACCCCAAACAGTTTTTGTCATGTACCTGTCTTTCCTCAGAGTTCTGCCTCACCTTACCAGTCAGTGGGGAGTAGATAAACCCCCAGGGGTTAAACAAAGCAGAGCTTCCTTAGAATTTGAGGGGATTTCATTTCTGACTAAACCACCAGGTTCATCCCCTCAGGGGACATCACAGAGATCGAGCTGGAGTTTTTATAGCAAGGCAGCTTTTCCCCTTTGGATAAAATAACATCAAAAACATGTTCTGATGAGTGGGACATTAATCCAATACACTGTTTCCAGATAAACTGAAGGTTTTGGAGAGAGCTGGAAGAACAGTGGTAGGAAAAACAATAATGAGTATCAAATGCATAAAGAGCTTTTCTGCCAACATTAAAATAGCAAGAAATAAATCAATTAAAAAGGGCAGTATTATAGAAGACTCACTGGGAGTCACTCATTTATTGAACAAATAAACATATATTCAACCTGAACGTAAGATATGTCAATCACTGTGCTAGATACTATATAGAGGCATTGTCCTCTTTGAATTTATTTGAGAGAATGGCAGGGAAACCACCTTGACATTAGCTGCAAGAGAGTCAATTAAGTTCCAATGAGTCATGGTTCAGTGGGCTGCTACTTGTCCTGTGAGTCTCTCTTCTGTTGCATCAAACATTTCCTTTGGAAAACAATCTCTACATCAATATCTGTTCTGGCTCTAAAGACAGCATGTGACTAGGTTCAATGACATCATCATGTGTCTCTGAGCATAGCAATTGCTCCAAAAATAAACAAATGAACAAAGTCATAGGGTCAGAATCATGTGGCCCACTTAGAACTCAAATTCCACTGTAACATATGGCAGCTTCTTGAGAGAAAAGACAATGATGTGGTAAGAAGGCCCAGTTGCCAAGTAATATAATTTTATCTTCTGTACCCTGATTCCACATACTTTGGGGTGTTAGAAACATAGGAATGGGGGTTGGGGATTTAGCTCAGTGGTAGAGCGCTTGCCTAGCAAGCGCAAGGCCCTGGGTTCGGTCCCCAGCTCTGAAAAGAAGAAAAAAAAAAAAACATAGAAATGAAACTTTCTTTGTTGTTGCCTTTCTCCTTAAGGCATTTTAAGCTTAGATTCCATAATTTGCATCTTAAAAATGTCTTAAGTAAGGATATTCAGAGGTCTGAAGAGATGGTTTAGCAGTTAAGAACACTGACTGCTCTTCCAAAGGTTCTGAGTTCAATTCCCCACAACCGCGTGGTGGCTCACAACCATCTGTAATGGGATCCAATGCCTCTTCTGGTGTGTCTGAAGACAGTGACAATGTACTCACATACGTAAAATAAATTTAAAAATAATAATAATAATAAAGAATTCCATTCAGAAGCCAGCAAGAAGACTCAGTGGTTAAAGGTGCTTGCTGTCAAATCTGAAGTACCCTAGAACACATAAAGTAGAAGGAAAAAATGACTCCTCCATGTTGCTTTCCACATATTCAAAGTAACACACAACCCTCCCTCCATACAAATAAAGTACAATTTAAAAGTAAAAGAATTCCATTCATCTTCAACTGTCCCTTTAAAGTCCAGCCATCTGTTGGTTTCGAGAAACATTGATGTGCATTCAGACACCTCAAGATGGGGATCTCCTTTCCTTAGCTTCGGCCTCAGAACACTGGGTCCTCACGTATCTCACCCATAATTCTATGATGATATCAGGACTTTACAGAGCTGTTTGGAAGGCAGCTATGCACACCACTGTACCACCAATGCTGCACCTTCCGGGCTTATTTGAAAGACTTACTACGATGAAATACACTGAGTACTTGGTACCATGCCAGGCACACGGTAAGCAGTCTTCAAGGTGCATTTATTTTGATTTGGATGACAATGGTGATTATCGTAATTGTCATCATAAATACCCAGAACCCTCTCTTGGCTCACCTCCAGCAACTGTTCTGTTCTCTGATCCTTTCACAACCAGATTCTTCCTGAAAATGGTGCATTTTTCCTGTTTTGCTGCCCTTCCTTTCAGCCTCCTTACTTCTGGCCATTCCTATTAAACTTTCTTCACATTATGTTATTGAAATCGCTATTGTCAAGATTGTCTGTGAACTTCATCTTGCCAAAAACAATGGTTAAACGTCTTTTTATTTGATTCAGCCCATCTGTGGCACTCAGCCCAGTGAAGTCTACCTCTCAAAGCTTGCCCTACCTTTGCCTCTAGAAGGCCACACACCTGGCTTTTGTGCTATCTTATTAAACATCCACTGCCTTAGTCTTTGCTGGCCTTTGTGTGATCTATCTCTGCTGATCATCTCATGCCTCATGTTTCTTCGAAGAAACACCCTTAATGACTTTGACATGCACACCTGTGGCAGAACCTTTCCCTAATGAATAAAGATTTCAGCGGACCAATCACTGGGCAAAGAGTAGGCAGGACTTCCGGGTTGGCAAGAGGAAGAGGAGAGGCAGGAGAAAGACACTTTCTTTGGACTGGAGAGTTGATGGAGGGCACAATGTAGGTAGGGGAGGACCCCGATTCAGGTGGCAGATCCTGCAGGTTCCGCTGCCAGAGGATTTATAACTTAGAAGAGCTTACAAATTAGGATGTTAGTTGCTATGGCCTGCGATTGTGTTACCTGCTGATTCTAAACTAAGTTTGTGTGGTGTTTTCCTTCATGAGGTACCGGAGAGAAAGGTGTGGCGGCAAAGCATAGGCTTGTGGGAAGTGCACTCCAACTAGCCATGGGAATTTGGAAGCGTGGGGCTAGCTTGACAGCCACCTGCTATGGGAACTTAGCTAGCCACCTGGAGAGATTCCTTAGCTCCGGGTCAGAGAGTCTAATCAGATGAGAATAAGTAAGCCTGTCTGCCCTCTGGTGCCTTGCCATCAGTAGCATGGATTCCTTTTTAATATTTCATGCTACACACACCTCTGCTCGCACATGCTCCCATGAGGATCCAGATCCCAGATCTACCTTTTGTATGACATTTTCACTAACAGTGCCCTTAGATCAACCTTTGATAAACAGCTCAATAGCAATGCTGTGCCTCTCTTGTGCTCTGCTATCTGCCCTTCCTTCTGGAATTCCCATCTCATTAACAGCATTATAGTTCTTCCTCTCTAAGACCAAAGCCCACCTCTCCCCCATCCTTCTTCACTCTTCAGGTTGTCAAGTGCTGCCAGCCCTCACATTCTCCCTGAGCCTGGCTCCATTTTAAATCCTCCAGTTTTCCCCCCTGAGAGAAAGTGCAGAAGCTCTGATGAGCCTTACACAAAGATCAGTCCCTGCTTCTGCTGTCTTAGTGGTTCTTTTGGTCTCCTAATATATTAATGGTAAACTCCCTACCAGATATGTTTCATGGGGCCTTTTAACCCTTCCCAGATCACTACATGCAGACTTCCGCTTGCTTGCCTCTCTTCACCACAGTATAGATATTATTGGTGAGTGCTACTGACCCTGACATAGCTCAGATAATGGGAGTTGCAACTGTACTTCGCAGCTGCCTCATCATTCAGCTCATTACCAAAATCTTACTTTCCCAGAGAGCCCTTGCCTATCATGTCCCAGAATGGTCCATTTCTTATCCTCCTTCGTTGTATCACTGTCTCCTGTATTCTGTCTTTTCTCAGATTTCTGCTTCGTCCTTTGCTTGCTGTCTGTTCCCCTTGGCTGATGAGCTTCACATAAGTGTATGTGAATGACTTATAGAGACTGAAAATCAACTGTCGAAGACAAATGGGCAGACGCAGGCAGTGTCTGAGGCTTCTCGCTGCACATACCAAGGATAATCTCAGGGTCTCCTCTCAGCCTTGTCTGTCAACTTGTAGTTCGGAAACATCCTTCCAAGTGTGAAGCTTACCCAAAGAGGAAGCTGCCTCTCAGGCACAATACTGCTTGCGTTGTAAAAGAAATCATGATAATTTAAAATATTTGACATCCAAGCTACTTAACGAGCCCAATTATCATGGATCAGGATAAGCAAACAAGCGTACAAATGAGAGGTAAGGGACACAGAGGCTGAGTGTTAAGTAATTTTTATTCTATATATGGCATCTATTAAAAAGTCATCTGTGGTCATTTCTGATTATCTGTATGAAAATGATTTTAATTTCACAAATTATCTCGTGGCCTTCATGGGAAAAAAATGAGAACTGAGATGGTACAGCAAACCTGAGTGCAGAACAATTAGCTACAAAAACATCTAAATCCATAGACTTTAGAGTATGTAGGGATGTGTAAGTCAGATTCCACACTAACCTTATCCCAAGGTTCCCTAATACTGGAGAAAATATCTTTGTCTTCGAGAAGAGAAAACAAAACCAAACCAAACCAAACAAACAAACAACCCAGAGCACATCAAAGTATAAATGTACCATGAAATTAACTACTATATTAGTCATTCCCAGCATTAAATATCCAGAGAAAAGGGTTTGTTCTTCCAGGGGTAACCATTCCCAAGACTTAGCTTCACATGACTTTATCCTATAACTAAGATTCTAACTCGAGTGATTCAAACACCATAGCCTCTGCTAAATTCTCAAGCATGAGCTCTTGCAAGTATTGAGACTTTGTTAAACTCCAATTATTAGTGATTGCTTTATATGTGCTAAATCTCATCCATGAACATAGGGTGTGTTTGTTTGTTCATTTGTTTTCTTCATGAAACTGATTGACAACATTTCAGCAGGGGGAAGCATTGGGCTGTTCCCCTTAGCTTCTTGCTTTATTCTCCTTCAACCAGGAAGGCAATTGTCAGAATCACATGTGAAATACCTCTCCCTGTAGTCTAAGAAAATGCCCTCTCTGTAGGATCAATAAGCAAGAGGGCCTGTGAAGACCAGAGAGGCAGATGAACACAGGCCAAAGCCAAGGTTAGCTAGAATTGAAGTAAACAACCTTAACTGTGTGTGCTAGCTTTTCTTTAACTGCTCTAGTTCTGGTCATAGTTCCTGCCTTGTTCCTCACAGATAAGGTACATAGGTTTTCTTGCCCTCCTGCTGGCTGTGTTTGGCCAATGGAATTCCTCAATCAGAATTGGGAAGATGGTAGAGAAGAGGTAGCCCCACTTCCAAAGCTGTAGCCACACTCATACCTGCCCACTCTCCTTACCCCTATTCCTGCTCAGCAGGTGACAACTCCCACTGTTGCTGGCTTCCATCTATTGCTTACTTCCTAAATTTTGCCTGTGCCTTTGTAATTGTCTTTTCATGGTACACCCATCTATTACGTCCATTGAGGTTCCATTGGGGTCCATTCAAGACTTCAGGGTGTCTGTGTTCCTGTAAGGGTTGCACTCACTAAGCAAGCTTCTTCAATGTATGAGACAAGTTTCTAGATGTTTGTAACAAGCAAAAAGAGTTAAACATCCCACCTTCTCTAAGAGCATCTGTCTTCGCATCACATTAAAATGCACTAGTTTCAATGCTCGTGTATTAACTTCCTTCCACACTGGATTAGGACCACCTCTAGAGCTGGAAGTGTATTGGTTTTACACAAGATATACCCATTAACTGGCCAGCACCTACCACTGACCTGGTAACACTTTTGAAAGCTCTAGAAGAATTCTAATCTGAGCAGCAAAGCCAGGGAAGCAAACTATAATATAACGTGATGATTGATACAAAGAAGTACAATTAAAGTGGCCAAAATACAGACAGGAAAGAATGCTCAATTCTGTCTTGATCAGATAGAATGACACCTTGTAGAGAAAAGGTCCTAGAGAGGAAGAGACACATGTCATGGGACTTAAAGAATAAGGGAAAAATTCTAGAGAGTAGACAAAATGAGAGCATCTTAGAGGAGAAGAGTAATCTAAACGAGGGATATTAGAGATTCAGAAAACCTGGGTGTGTTTGAAGAAAATACCCTGACCCACAATGAATCGTGATGGAGATGCAGGTCATACCCAAAATGTTGCCCATCCCAGACTCAGATAGGGAATGTCCTTTCACCCTAGTCACTATCTTATGGCACAATGTCTAGGACCTTCACACCTTCAAAGCTGATCTCCCTCCTCCAATGGACGTATTTAGAAGGAACAGTGTATATCCGAGGTCGTTGTCATTATCTTATAGTTAGTCATGGCCCCCTTTGTTTGTGCTTCAGGCTCCTCAGTGTCCCCCAGTAGGGGAGAAAAGAACTTTCATTTATACTTTTTGCTCAAGTTGATGCTGCCTGCTGAGAATCTATATATAACTTAAGTATTTTAAAGATAAAAATAAAAATTATATGGCAAGATGTCTTTACAGTCAATAGACAGAAATAACACTTGCGCTTTTGGAGACAAAAGCAGCCTGGTGTTTAAGATACCCACAGGGCAGGTTCCAAGTTGGTTGCAGCCTTGCTGAGCTATGCTTTTAGTTCTGGACAAACCAAGGAGCTGGATACAGTTCCTTTGCCACGAACTTCAGCTTCTGGTTATTTTGCAAGGACTTAACATTGGCACTAACTGAATTTTCTTCCAGTTTCTATTTTCTGGATTTCAGATAGAATAACTCAATAACGGCAACTATGGATTCCATGTTATGCCACCCAGAGATCAATGCAGTCATAGCACTGATCAATAGGACAGAGCTGGCAATTGTGCTACATTCTCATACCAGGTCCTTTATGATAACAAATACAAAGGCCACTAAGAACTTCCTAAGCCTAGAGCAAGAGCATGGGAATTGAAAGCCCTGCTGGTTCTGTAACTTAGAGGTTCTGTACGTGGGGTCTATACGTCTCTGAGAGTTTCTAAAACCATTGAGAGTACATGTACGCTAAAACCATTTCAATGTAACATCCTGCTATTATTTACCTCTTTACCATGTTGGCATTTGGATCAGTGATGCAAAAGCAACAACAGGTAAGACAGCAAGTGCCTCAGCACAAAATTAAGACACCACAGCGGATTGCCTATGTTACCACTTGTGCTTCACCTCCATGCACTCAGCAAAACACACAGCTAGGATCAAGTAAGTATGTCCTTTTAATATGTTAAATCTCAACGCTTGATTACAAATACATTTGTATTTTCATTATTTGTGAAATGAAATGATTACCCAAAAACATTTACTACGGGGCACTCAAGAACAGCTGCCAGGATAGGGTATAATACTCAGTGAGTTAAAGGACAGCAATCCTTTAGATCATAAGGAAGGAATGGAACATTCCCCATCAACCAGTGTTTTATTACTTTTCTGGGGGAGATATAAGATTCCAACGACAGACAGGATGACTTCTTCCAAGTCCCATGTGGTGATATGATGATTTATTGGGCTTACCTAGAGAAATACAGGTAAAAGGTACTTATGAAGGGAACTCCAAACATTGGTAGCATATAAAAAGGTCTCGCCCAATCACAATGACTGCCATACAGAAACTGCACCATGGAGTCCATCCCTCTGTAGTAAAGTTGGACATGAGGAACATGTCCATGGAGCTATGGAACCACATCCCAGCTTTTCAGCAATTGCATGTCACATGTGCTTTTCTCTAGCTTGCACTGTATTCGCTATTCCTTAGGGAGAAGTTTTCAGAGTCCCCGAACACATCCAATAGACCTCATTTACCAAGGCATGCTGCTCCAGGCTGTACAAAGGAATGCTACTCTGGGACCCCTGCCCTGATGAAGACGCCATTTTTATATGACTTATTCCTAATTGTGTGTCTTATGCACATCATAGCCTGTGCATCTGAAGCCTTAGCAAGAAAACACAACTCTACACACCCGTAGTAAAGGTGCTCCCTCCTCGCCCATTCACTCTCAGCTCCATGTCTTGCTAGCACAACAGGTCCCTGGCTCCCACTCTCCTAAAATCCATCTTTGGTTCTGTCATGCCTCTACGTAATGATGCCAATTTGCTATATGGCATTATATGTTCGTCTCTGATAATACTCCAAGACAGACAAGAGGAACTGTTCTATTCAAGAACATCTTTGTGAGCCAGATACTTACTAGGCTTGCTTATAGGACCATAGGTCAAGTCTTTCTGGAAATGGGGTAGCCCAAGACTATCAGCATCCTAAGTTGTAACAACTTCTCTGATGATGTGTTAGGGGTGCCACCTTTAGTTAATCTCTGCCTCCTCTGTACTCTAGGTCCCAACATGATGTTCAGCTGTAAGGCAGAGGACGGTGATGGCTGCAACCCCTGATGAAGTTTCACCGTCCTTGTACTGTTGTCTTAGTCAGCGTTTCTGTTGCTGTAGCAAAACACAATGACCTAAAGCAACTTGGGAGGAAGCGTGTTTATCATCTTATACTTCCAGGCAATAGTCTGTCACTAAGAAAAAGAAGGGCAGTAATTCCAGCAGGGTAGCCTACCTTCTTATAATACCCAGGACCACCAACCCAGGTATGGCACACTCACAGTGAGCCAAGACCTCCTACATCAATCATCAATCAAGAAAATGTATCACAGGTTTTCCCCACAAGCAATCAATCGGATGAAGGGATTTTCTTAATTGAGAATCCTTTTTGTCCAATGTCACAAAGACTGTCAAGTTAACATAAAACTAGCTATTATAGGTATCTTACAAGCCCTATTATCATTACCATTAATCTAGGTATCATTGTGTCCTCATTGTCGTGACTACCAAGCCAAGCATTCTGCAGTTCACAGCAGCTTCTCCCTCAGGATGTGAAAGTCATGTTACATTTGAAGGAAATAGTTACTGACATCAGTGACATAAAAGCCAGCACCACACCATGAGGGGTTTTACTCATGAACTTGATGGCTAGTGTGAAGGAGCCTTTCTTCCAGCCAATCATATGAAGGAGAGATATATATGCTAGGCTCTGTTATCTCAAGCCTCTCTCAAGTGCCCATGTCTCTTTGATCCTTCATCTGTAGTACTATGAGGAGGGGGTAAAATCTTTCCAGAGTTAGCCTGGTGGAAAGAAGTTATGTCATCAGGAGGATATCCTTGCAGAAGTTACTGGAAATCTGGCTGTTTCCTCTCTATTCCTGGATGTAATGAAGTAACACACCTTTTTCATTCCCTTTACCCTATTGACCCACAGGAGTAAGTAACCACATTCCAGAAGAAGTATTCCAAATTAATCCTGGTTCCTTTTAAGTGAATATTCCCAAGGTCTTTGCCACCAAAAGCTGAAAAACAGCCATGGACAGAATTTGATGATACTAATAAATGTTTGTTAGTGGCTTATGTAGTTACTATAGTGTTCTTTTGTTATTTTAGAATACACCTACACCTATAAAACAAATATAATCTGCAGTGGTAGGCCTGTGGTTTCTCATTCACTCTCTGTGGGGTACATAGTGTGTATTCTGATTAAATCAATAGTCCACGTCAGTGGTTGACCTACTGTCCCAGTTAGATGGCTAAAAGTAACTTTGAGGATGAAAGGGTTTATTTGACCTCTCTGTCCCCATAGCAGTCCATCACTGAAAAAAAGCCAGGACAAGAAAGACTTTCTCACAATACTTCACCTGTTCTGTTGAGAAGTGGAGTGAGATTTGCAGATGAGAAGTAAAATTCTGAATCCTAGACCTGTGGCCCAATATCCAAAAAAAATCACCTGTAAGTCACTCTCCTTTCTTCTCATATTAAGAAACGAACTTATAAAAACGAGTAAAGAATTATTGATATTTATCCCAAATGTAACACTGTTTCTTTCCCTTCCCTGTCCTTCCCTTTCCTTCCACCCACTTCTTCCCATCTCCTTCTTTCCTGTCCTTCTCTTCCCTCCTCTCCCCTTCTCTCCCCCTTCATTTCTCAGCTTTTCTGAATGCCTTGGTCAGTTTTAAGTCAGTATCTGAGTCAATCACCTTCCCAGGAGGAAAGGCTACCTTTGGCTCATGGTTGCAGGAAGAAGTTTCTGCTGCTGCTCACAACGCTCTTGGGCTAATGTCAAGGCAGACATCACAGCAGGGAGGGTGGGGTAGTCACCTCGCATGGAGAAAGCAAACTGAAAGAGACAAGAATGGGGGCAGGGGACTACTCTTGAGGACCACAGTGACCTTACTTTGTCCACTGGATACCAGCCCTTAAAACTTCTGCCAGCACCCAAGAGCTCGATGGGGGACACATGCAAACTATAAAACAAAACTTCTCAGCAGGTGATAGGATGCTGTCTTTCCAGGAGAAAAGCAAGACAGCAAAAGCGGCTAGAAGAGAATCACCCTTCTCCTCTCACTGTCATGGATGTCTCAAACGAATGGTTAGGACCTGACAACAGCCAAATGTAGTTACAGACATATTTAGAGGCCCAGTGTTCCACTCCTAAAAAACTCTCCGACACCTGCGTGCAGGTCTGCACTCCAACCTTTAGCCCAGCCTAAGGATAGAGGGAGACCTTGAGCTACCAGGGGAGGAGTCAGCCAAATTCAATCTGTACAACTTTACTGTCCCGAGGCAGCTACAGGATCCTATGGTGCAGTTCGTCCGGTGAGAAAACAAGCATTCCTCCAGGAGAAGGCTTCGTTTTAGGACAGGGAGGAGGATGGTGCTAAGGCTTCTAAGCAATTTAAAGAAGGCCCACACAGAGGCTTGGGAGGCCTGCATGCCACCATCCCTTACTAAATGCTTGTGGCCTCCCTGACTGGTTGCATGCAGAGATGATGGCTCTGCCACATCCACCTGGATCTAAATGTCATCAGCCAGCAGGACCACTACCTCCAGGGGCTGCACAGGGAGCAGCATTTTATCAATGGAGCCTTCCTCAAAAAGATCTTTTCATAGCGGGTGACTTTCAGGTAAGGAAGGTTGCAGCTAAAGAAGGTGGTGATGCAAAATGCCTTGCTGGGAGTTGATCCCTGGTTGGACTTCAACAAGGAAATGACCCTCTCTCCAAAGCTTGCTTCATGTTTAAAACAGATTAAACATCAAATACATATATATGGAATTGCTGGCAGTGTCTAGAAGGTTCCACACGTCTACTTCCTTTCTTTTAGAATCTGAAACCTGGTTATGAGGAATGGATAATAAAGAGGCTCCGCTTTGATTTCTCACTGAAAGGGAGTGAGACGTGGGGCCGAAGTAGGGCAGGCATTGGAGTCCTGAAGACAGACAGGAAAGGACACCCTTGCTGAGCTCCATCGCATGCGATGTAATAAACTATCATCTAGAAGTGAGTGTTTCAATTGAGTTTTGCTGTAAACACTAATATTTCCTCCTTTCTGCTGCTCTCCTCTCAAGAGACCTCATGTATATTTCACTATGTGTCCTGCTTACTATTACACTCATACATCAAAGGATCTGAGGACAAGGAGCCTGATTCTGAAAACATTATTCTTTTAAAGATTTATCCTCTCATCTTGACCAGCTCCGTAGGTGAAAGGGAGCTGCTCTCCATAAATTATTTTAATGCGCTATGCAAAAGGGATCTTCTCACCTCTTCTTGCAAAAACTTTTCTCCAAGTGAAATTAGAGAGGGCCTTCAGTTTCATCTCTTCTTGGTTTATTTTTCACCATTTTCTTTATTTTTTTAATCCAAGTACACACGGGGACATCCATAAATGTCACAGGAAGAGAAAAAACAACAACAAAAATGTAAGACAAGAAAAGAACTCCTAAGTATAGATCTAAAAGACCTAAGAATTATGGTAAAATCCTGGGAGGATCCCACAGAAGGGACATGGTTGTCTACAAGAAGGATATTAGAAATGGTTTCAGACCAACTTTTCAGTGTCTGCTAGACTGGCACATTTGACATTGTCCAAAGCCCTGATGACAGGTCTCACTGAGAAGACAGAAGCCTCAAGTGTCCCATCCTCAGACCTCATACCACAGTGCTTCTAGACTCTTGAATCTAGCTGACTTTCCTTGCCTCATGAAGTCTGCACCTTAGTCAAACCCCAGTGGAGGAAAGTTTACGACTCTTGGATGGCCCTTGTTTACCTAAGTCTCATGGGTCCTTGTTCTTTGGGCGTAGGTCAAGTCAATATTAACATCATGTGCCTTCTCTCTTAGACCCTGACTGATTAGGTATGAAGAAGAAGCCCAGTACATTTAAATTTGAAAATAATAGCCTTTCACAAAACAGGGGTTTAGATTTCTTCTTCCTTCCAACATTTGTTTCCAGTGTCAATGAAAGGGTTTGGAAAAAATCCTGGGTCCAAAATGCCCCATCTTCCCCAGTGACTATGTCTCTATCCTATGCTTTTCCATAGATGAGGACTCCTGACATTGGGCATAGATTCCATGTAACTAAGACTAGAATGGAGCTAACAGCATCCTAGAAGGCACAGCTATCTCTCCTAGATGCTCTCCCAAGTCACGGATCATGGAGGAGAATCTACAACAACCACTTCACTAAACCAGCCAACGATCTTCATCAGAATCTAAATTACCTGTCCGCATGCCCAGTCTTTGCCCTTCATCAAGAAAACTTCTCTTATCAATAGATAGAGACCATTACAGAAAACCATGACCAATCAAAATGCAGAGTTGTGGATCCCAGTCCCAGTGAATGAATCTAAACTCAGGGATCATCGTGGAAGAAAAGCCACCATTACAGGGAGTTTGCTGTAAGATTGTGTCTCCTATGAATGTCGCCTATGCAGTGTCAACAACGTCACTGCCTAAATACAAACTGACAACAATAGACATGCCGAAGGAGACAGAGACAGGGAGGGGGCATGAGGGCTCAACCCTACATGGAGAACTTGGGCAGCTAAAGCATGCTGAGAGTGGGAAAAATAGTCTTCCCCAGGGAAGAGCACACCAATTGGTTATCTGACAGCAAATAATCAGTCCTGAAAGCATACACACAAGTCACATGGTAAGGTCTGAGCAGGTTGAATTTTAAAGTATGTGTGTGTGAGTGTGTGTGTGTGTGTGTGTGTGTGTGTGTGTGTGTGTGTGTAACAACAATTAATGAAAAAGGAGGCTACAAATTTCAAAGAGCAAACAGGAGTGTATGGCAGCATTTAGGAGGTGGAAATGAAAGAGGGGACTAATGATATTATATTGGAATCTCATAGATAAAGGATTTTTTAAAAGTGGTCCATAAGCATGAATCACAGTGGCAAGGGTTCTAGTATGTGACAGATAGCTCGTGTCATGCAAAGAAAGCAAGAGATCACCAAGCCGTTTGCGCCTTTGGACCCTTTTTCACCAGGCCTCTGTTCTCCCTTCCTGAAACCGAGAATGCTGCACAAATTCACATAGTGTCAAAAAGGAGAAAGGCCACAGAGCATATACAAAAGGCCTTGTAAAGCTATGTCTCATGGGGCCTGCAGGATTCTCTGTGTTGATGTTGTCTGCCCTGTGGGGCACCTCTGTAGGAAAGTGCATGTTGACAGGCACTCCGTGGTGTCTGTGGGTATTATTTTTCTGATTCGAGCTATTCCTCAGTCTCTTTGTCAACTACCACTTTTTCCTTCTCTCCCTCCTCTCCCTCCTCTCCCTTGTCCTCTTCTTCCCCCTCATCCTCTTCCTCCTCCCCACCAGGTCTACCACTCTCTCCCCCACCTCCACCTCCACCTCTACCACTACCACCACAACTGGCCCAGGCCATCTGCAGAGACAGTGTTTAGCATCTATTAATATAGGGCAGGTCTTTGGGGCAGTTCCTGCGTTGAGAAAAATTTCCTAGATGTTTTTTATCAGACAAGCTGTAAACAGGTTTGATTGCTTGAATGTGTCAGTCAGGGCAAGGGGCTAAAAGATAAAGCCTCTTACATCCGAGCTTGCTGTGGGGAACAAAACACAAACAAGTAGCGCTGGTTTCATTAAAGAGAAGAGAGAAGACAGGTGGAGAGTGGGGATGGGGACAGGGTGCTGGCCCACTGTGCAAAGCTATGTGATTGGAAGGGCAGAAAGCAGTCAGGGATGGGTGGCCTCTAAACTGCAGAAATGATTCATTGCCTGCACCATTTCTTAGCTCATTTCTGGAGATTTGGTTCCACCTGGTGGTTATTCTTTGGTACTGTAACTCACCCTTCCCTCTCAGCTTCCTGGTGGAACAGGGTTCTTTCACAATGATCATGGGATGTCACTGTCTATTAGCAAAACAACTCACAGCACAGTGTTGGTGGGCCCCTCCTGCCTAGAAGGAAGTCACCCTCTATTTCTTAGAGCTATGCCAACAACTGGCCTGTGGCACTAGAACAAGAAGGTTCTAGTCCACTCTGGGCTAGATCTTACCTCATGCTATGTCTAAGAGACCTGTTACTGAGAGGCCATGACCCTGATATAGCCTCTCTACATATTAGATTGCCCATAGAAGGGAAAGAGCCTATATGGCATGCCTATGCGCATATAGGGGTACCTGAGACCCCTTCCTGAACTCTCCTCATAAATGGCTCTTATGAAAAAAAGAATGGGACTTTGAGGCACTTGGGAAAAATGATTTGAGAGAGATGCCTAGAAGGGCAAGCTGGAGTTTTTCTCTGCAGCCTCCGCAGCTGCATTTTTTGGTGTGGAACCAGTAGACTGTGTAAGCTGGGCTTCATTCATTCGCTCTTAGAGGTTCATTCATTTCGTACAGGCTACTATGCACTAACAATGGGATTCAGAACAAAAGAGACCCAGATTTTTGTGAAGGACTTTATATTATGGCCACAAGGAAAAAACAGTCACCAAGAAGCATATATAGATGACAAAATGACTTAACTGTTATAAGAACAAAGACAGTTTAAGTAAAGAACAGGGTGGATATTTGTCAGGGGTCAGGGGAGAATGCATTGATGATGAAACATTCCTGAGTATGGACCACTGAAAGGCCCCAGCGACATCATCTGGCGAATCGCTAGAAATGAACTCTTGCTTGTGTCCCCTGGGGGATCAGAATCGCAACAGTCTTTCTAAGATGGGTCATCTACAGGGCACTGTCCCAAGTTGAGGGTGGCCCAGACCTCAGGGCAAGGGATGAGCACGGTGGCTGCATACACTATGCCTCTCTTGGGCAGATGGAGCACTGCAAGCTGAGTGTCACTCCTCCGCGGTGTTTGAGCACAGCAGTGTTTCGGATTTCAGGGTTTGAAAGATTAATCCAGAATATTTGCATATACATGAAGAAGCATTCTCAGAACAGAACCCATGTCTACACACAAAATATATTTGTGTTTCGTATATGCCTTAGACACACAGCCAGGAGCTAATTTACCCAGTATGTCCAATAATTCTAGGTATAAAACATAGTTTCGGGGATTAGAACTTTTTACCTACTCGTAGAATCCTGTTAATACTCAGAAATCTCCAGGTGTCTGGGATGTGTTTAACTTATATATCTTTCCCATGGTACCGAAGTTGAACCCAGCTCTCTTATTTACAAGTGATAACCTCCACATAAGTCCATGTGCTCTATGACAGACTCAAACCTGCCTGTAGTCTCCCCAAACAGGTTTCTGTAGATCTGCTCCATGTGCTCTTCCTCGGTGTCCTTCTGCATGCACAACATGCTACAAGCAGATCACTGGATAGGGTGTGGTGGTTTTGTAGGGGTTCACTTGGGTCTTGTCAGCTCATCAAGCACAAATCCATGAGCATGTGAAGCATATTTCTTCATTCCCACCCAGCCTCATCCCCTCCCATCACAGACAAAGCCTTCCCAGGCCCTCCTGTGCTATTGTGCACTTGCCTCTTAGAAGTCTATTGCCTTGCTCAGTCTTTCTTTCTCTGACTATATTCCCTCTCTCCAAACAGAGCACATGCTGCTTGAAGGGAAATCCTTTCTTGTTGGGCAGAAGAAACACAAGAAACACAAAGTCTGTGACACTTCAGCTGTTTGAGGGCCCTGTCCTCCATGTCCTCTGTGCTACTGTCTGAGAGATCCTGGCCATCGTGAATGAGAACATAAACAGGTTACCTGATGGGCTCCATTCTCCATCATATCATTGGCTGTTCCTTATGCCAAGTAAGCCAATTCCATAACCTTCTCAGAAACTGGGACTTTAACCCACAGCCAGTGGCCAGATAGTGCAAATATTCGGTAATCTTTCAAAGCCAGGAGTCAACAGTCTTGAAAGCGGCTTTGAAAGTATCCAATGTAGCCTCTTGACTCTCATTAAGCAAGCTTGCCCAGGCCTGGAACTATTGGGGGACTAAAGGCTGGCAGAATTTCAACTCCTTTCTCAGGGGAACAAGCCTGTAGATAGGAGAGAGTCAAAGATACGTGCTAATCTGATTCCTCATTTCACCAGGTCACCTACTGAAAGTGATAAAGTGGTAAAGTGATTCATATCTGTTGTGGAACTCACCCTTCTATGCTCAATGTACAGCTTGACCTAGAGGCCAGGCACAAGGACTTATGCCTTGAAGTCTCCCCTGGTATCTTATTAGTCCATTGTGGTATCCTATTTCTCTGTCCCTGAAGAGCAAGAAAGTCATCCTTGGTTCTGACACAGGGATGCTCAATCCCCCGGGGAAGTGCTGTTTTCCCACCTGGCAAACTAGGCTTTCCCACTGGGTAATAAGCAAATGTTGTATGTCAGCATACCTGCCCCGTGGTGTATTCAGAGATGGGAGGAAAGTTATCTTTGAAGGTGGAATTATGGAGATATAAATTCTCTATGTTTTTATAGTTTCATCAGCAGTGTGTGTGTGTGTGTGTGTGTGTGTGTCTGTATGTGTGCAGTGCACTCACTATGTATGTACATGCACATGTATGAGATGAGGAGGCATGCATGCATTTGTATATACATGTAAGTGGAGGCCAAAGGACAACCTTGCATATTGTTCTTTGGGTTCTGGCCACATACCTCCTCTTCTAATTGCCTCTCACTGGCCTGGAACTCAACTGGTCCAACTAGACTAGGTTGCTTGTCCAGCCAGCTCCAAGGACCCACCTGTTTTTAACTCCACAGAGGTGAGGACAAAAACATTCCAGAACCTCAGCTCCTTTTTAGATTTATTTTATTGTTTTTTAAATATTTTCAATTGCATTTATTTATTTATTTATTTATTTATTTATTTATTTATTTAGATTGATGGATGGAACACACGTGATACTGTACGTATGGTGGACCAAGGACAACCTGTCAGAGTTGGCTGTCTCTTACTATCAAGTGGGTTCCAAAGATTGAACTCAGGAAGTCTGTCTTGGAGGCTACCCTGATTACCTGCTCAGCTACATCACTAGTCTTTGTTCATCTGTGTGTGTGTGTGTGTGTGTGTGTGTGTGTGTGTGTGTGTGTACCTGGAAGCCAGAGACTGTCTATACCCTGAAGCTGGAGTTACATGACGCTGCTATCAGCAGCCCAAGGTGAGTGCCAGGAATCAAATTCAGGTTTTCTTTAAGAGCAGTGTGCACTCTTAACCACTGAGCCAGACTCTCTCCCTCCTGACTTTGTTTTAAGGTGAGGAGTTAACAGGGGTTCTTAGTTGTTCTAGAACTATTTAATCTCTCTGAGTGGAATTTCACTCGTGTAGAAGAGACACACACCAGGAGCAAGTGTGCTCTCTGTCATGGGGTAAAGGAAGAGGCCATTCTGCAAACACTTTCATTTTTGCAGTATAATCTTTCATCAAAATTTCAGGCTCTGTTCTCTTAGTGATTCGCTATGTAGATACTGGTATCTGATCAACACTTGCTAGTCAAGTAACCTGACAAAAAGTTTATATGTCACCCTATGCAGTGTGAATTTGCAAGATCACAGAAGTGCCTGTCGGGATGACTTGACTCAGAGGATTTATGGTAATATGAAAAATCTAGGTAGCTGACATGTTGATGGCAGTGATGCATTTTTGCAGCAAGCATTTTAGAATCCCCTTGAATATCTGTGCACATGAATTAGTACATCTGGTTGACATCTCATTAGATTAGGTTAGCTGCCCAGATTCTTTACAGACTCCCCACCCCCCCCTTTTAATAGTTTTGTGGTACACAGAAATCCTGAGACTATGCTCTAGAAGGAATATGTAAGTCACTGAAGAGGGAAATAGACTCCATCAAGACTATTCTACCTAAACAAATAATAGGTTAAAGTTTAGTTCACAGGAAATGTACAGAGAGACCAATGGAAGCAAGGGACAGCTGCCTACATGGACAGAGACTAGCATCTGCTGCTAGTTGGTTGAAATTGTGTTTGAATTTATCATATCCAACATCTGATATTATAGAATCTAAAAGCGAAGTTTTCTGAGCTATCAGAGAGGAAACAATGAGTTTAGGAACTGCAAAGTGTATGTTTGAGTTTTACAAAAGATGCAGAACAAATGGATTAACCTTGGGCAAACTACTTGAAAACCACAAAGCCTCTTCCATCACGAATTAGGAAATAAAACATCTAAAAACAAAACAAAATTAACTCTTAGGGAGATGGGAGCACCAAATGAAGATGTTTTCCTCTGTGTGACTCACGGCAGGCAACCTGTATTTTCTGACCAGTTACTGTAGTGGCTTAAAAAAGTATAGCCCCCATGGACTCATAGATTTGAATGCTTGGTCACCAGGGATTAGCCCTATTAGGCACTGTGGACTAGTTGAAGTAGGTGTGGCCTTATTGGAGTAGGCATAACCTTGTTGGAAAAAGTGTCTCTGGGAGTGGGCTTTGAGATTTTTGAGGCCCAGTGTCTCTCTCTTCCTACTGCCTGCCAGTCCAGATGTAGAACTTTCTCCATACTATGTCTGTCCACATCCTGCCATGCTTCTTGCCATAACAATAATCACCACTGCATGTAAGCCAGTCCCAATTAAATGTTGCCCTTTATAAGAGTTGCTGTGGTCGTGTTGTCTTTCCACAGCAATAGACAGTGACAGTGACAGTGACAGACCTTGAAGTAAAATCAAGGTGGCCCTTTGCTTGAGATAAATTCTCCTAGCTCAAATGCCATTCCCTCCCATGCTTGAGATGATTGGAGTCATATACCTAGCATTAGAGTGAACAGAAAGGGAGTCTGGATTTGTTTCTGGGTGTGTGAAATTGAGGCTGTACCCATGTGGGCAAGCTAGCTCTGTGCATGGGATGTGAGGCTATGCGTGAGAGCCCCAACACTGCACAGCGCAGAAGGTTTGCACATTTCCACAGAGGAACAAACAGCATCACCCTGTCAGCCTCTCCCCAGTTATAGGCAGCATCCAGTTCTCTGGAAGGGTGACCAATATCATTAATCCTCACAAGCACCTTGTAAGGGTCTTCTTGTCTAGACATATTATATGGTGGTGGAGGCTAAGATGATTGGAAGCTCTGAGGAGGGGAGAGATTCATGGACTAAGCCAGTCCCTCCATGGTGGTACTCTGGTGATAGCTAGGGGAAAGAAAAAGATTCCCTAGAGTGTTCCAGACAAGTGAGGGCCAACTCCAACTCTGATTAAGTTCCACTTCTAACAAGTAGTGGGAGCTATTTAGTTTGTGTCCTTAGTAAGTATTAACAATAAATAAAGCTTCAATAAATATGTAAAGCAAAAACTAATTTAAATTGACATTGTGCTGGGTGGGGTGAGAGAAAGCCCCTTACACCATAAAATGATTTAGGATATATTACTTCGGGCATCTGCATTACAAATTTACCTCTCATTACAGCTATGTTAACGGGAAAAGGCAGCTTCTCGACAACGTTCAAGGCAGAGTTTATTAGCATAAATTTGCATAATAATTAGCTCTGCAGCAACCAAAGGCTGTCCTGTCTTTCAAATAGACAACTTCCAATGTCAATTTTCTCTGCTTCACTGATTGTCCCTGTTCTGTCAACATTCCTGGACCACCCCCACCCCTTGGCCCAATTCTGCTACTTGGTAGATTCTTTCTCTCTGGACTCAAGGTTTCCTTGAGGAAGGAAGTTGATGGCAGTTTTCATCTGGGAAGGTGAGTGACCAGAAGCCTGAGTGGCAGTTCTCCTGCCTGAAGGCCAAGGGAGTATGTCTTTAAACTGTCCACTCTAAGGCACTGAAACACTGTGGACAGAAATGATGGTGAGGTGGCCGTCTAAAGGGGACGCTTGCTTTAGTACCATGGGGCTGTTTGGAGATTGCATAAATTTGTGTTGTTTATCAATGGCTTCCTTTATAATTATGTTTTGTCTTAGTTAATGTTATAATTAGCTCCCACTGTCTGGACTCATGCTGCCTGGGTGGTCAGGGTAGGCAGCTGAAAGCATAGAATGGAAATTGCATCGGGGTTGTTGCTGGGAAAGCATGCTAAACTGTTCAGGACCAGGTGAGATGCAGGGAGCACACTCAAGCCACTGTCTGAGTGAGAACTACTGGTTGATGTCCCAAAGCAAAGGACATCCATTCAGCAGTTCAGAACATCCTTAGAGGGCCAAATGGGGGTATATTTAAAAACACACCCATATGTGCTTCATCTCTAAAACTCTAGGAGGTAGTTGAAACAAGTACCTTATAAGAGCTATGTGATTGCTTTGCTCCATACAGTCGTAAGAAGGGAGAGAAAGTAGGAGAATCAAATGCTCCAGTGTACTTCAAGGAAACTAGTGCTGGACTCAGACACACACACACACACACACACACACACACACACACACACACACACACACACACACATTTATAAATAAATACATATATGTTATATATTATATAGCAATTATACATAATTAATAACACAGAAAAGTGAATTGCAATGTGCCTATACAGGGAAGTGACTGGGTAAAATATGTAGATGAGATTAATTTTAATAAATGGAACAATGATAAAAATATAAACTAATGGATGTTCACTCTGTCTTAGATCCTTTTAAAAACTTTAAGGCTTATGTTTTGAGTATAAGCCTACCTTTTAACAACTGAGCTGAAAGGTAGAAGTTTTAAGGTTGAACCCCTAGACAAAAGTTTAGAGCAGAAGAAAGAAACTGGTTGGGCCCTGGAACTGCAATTACACCAGCCGGTTCGGCAACTCTCTCCAGGGAACTAACTGACCATAAAGTTAGATTAAAATCTTAAAAAACGGTCTTGAGGAACAGGAAGCTTCTCCCAGGAACTGGCTGGCCATAAAGTTAAACAATCTTGAGACACAGGAAGCTTCTCCTTGTGATTTTTCACTGGTATTCTTGACATTTTCCAATGATGCCCTCCCTACCCCCCTTGGGTTGTGGTTTCTTCTTTAATACCTCTTCTCCCAGTCGCTCGGGGTTGAACTCCTCTGCCCCTGTGTGGGATATGAGTTTCGACCCCAGTGTACTGGTTCCTATCAATAAACCTTGTGTAAATTACAGCAAGGATGGTCTTACGTGAGTTCTTGGGGGATTGCGTCATCCTGAGACTTGAGTGAGGGACTCCCCACTCTGGAGGTCTTTCAGAGCCATCTTTTGAGTAAAAGAGATAGAGCTACCCAGGGAAGAGCACACCAACTAGTTGACAAGTGACAAGTGGTCAGCCCTGAAAATATATAGACTTAAATATGTGTGTATTTGTGTGTGTGTGTGTGTGTGTGTGTGTGTGTGTGTGTGTGTAGTGTTAATGGTATATATACAATTAATGACAATAGAGGATACGAATTTGAAGAAGAACAGTGAGGATAAATGGAAGGGTTTGGAGGGAGGAAAGAGAAAGGAGAAACACTGTAATTAAATTATAATCTCAAATACAAACTAAAAACCTCTCATGCTATTCCTAAGAAATGAATATTAATGGTTGCATTTGTAGATGTAAAAAATGAGACTAGAAGACTTCATAATCTCAAAGCACAAATTATGGGAAAGCAAATATAAACCAAACCAAACCAAACCAAACAAAGCAGGGATTTAAAGGAACATCCTTGGGGCAAAAGTCAGACATGTGTTAGCAGTACCTGCTTGTTACATGAATTGAGCTAGTGACTTCTAGAACCTGAGTTGTCCAAATGGGAACCAAGATGCTGAGAGTGGGTCAAGGTCATTTACTCGTTGGCTCATTCTTTAAAAGTGAGAAGACTTTTATAATTTTCTAAACATTTAGACACTTTTCTGCCAGTGAAGTACCATTATGAACACATATTCAAAGTCTTGAGGATAGCATTCCTAAGCCTCCCTCACATCTCCAGCCCTGCAAACCTGAAAGAGAAACCTCTTATACAGCCTATGCTGCCTTTTTTATAAAGGTGAGGTGAATGCAGAAAGGACAAACATTTTTCCAAAATTGAAGAATAATCAACCGTCAGGACTACACACCCAGAGACGTCTTGTGCTCTCCCCATCTTTCTGAGAGTTCTGTGTATGCTGCCACAGTGCTCAGAGGACCTGGGCAAAGTAAATGTCATACAACAGGAAGTTTAAAGCCACCTGTTGGGGGGGTGCAGGGTGTGTTAGCTAAAATGTGTTGCTTTCCTGAGAAGTGAAGTCTTTAGCATTCCAGAACTACGTAGTACTAGGAGATGTTCACTTTATTATTGTTTTAAAATCCATTGACTGAAGACTTCTATAATGGCAACTTTTATGGTGTGTAAATAAAAAGGAAGAAGAAGGAGGAGTGGGGAAGGAGGAGTAGGGGAAAGGAAAGAAAGAAAGAAAGAAAGAAAGAAAGAAAGAAAGAAAGAAAGAAAGAAAGGAAGAAAGAAAGAAAGGAAGAAAGGCAGACAGACAGAAACTACTATGGCAAAACTTAAAAGTCTGTTACAGAGCTTTGAATTTAAGGACCTGAGGAAGGGACTAAACATTTAAAATAATGTAAAGGCAATGTCAGCATAATTCTGTGAGTTTCAGGTAGGAGGAAGCATGTAGTGGGTAAACAGAAAGTAGATACACTAGCCACAGTAACACAACCTGGTTTCTGACTCATAGCTATGGGCTATACTCAGAGGAGAATTCTCTCTTGGACTTAACCCTACTCACCACAGATCAAATATGAAGCCAGCCTCTGAGGTACACAATAGACTGGATCAACTCTATTCTTAGCAATTAGAAAGGCAGAATCCTCTCTCTCTGTCTGGGAAGAGTTAAGTGTCAATGATTCTCAGCACTGTGCTAATCCTGAGAGATGACAGAGCAATGAGACCAATGTGCACTACAGTAATTGGGGACCAACATCTGCAGTGGCTCTGGATCTTCACAAAATTCCTGGTGTTCTAAGCTCCAAAGGGTGACTTAAAAAATCAGGGTTCTGAGAGAGCCCCCAGAACTGTGTGGCAGCCTGGATTCCAGAGGTCAATGTGAAAATACAGTTTAGTTGAAATGACTCTGGATGACAGGTGTTAGAGACTGGAAAAGATGACAGTTGAAACAGAGGGAAAAAGCCAGTACCAGTCTTCGCTTAGTTAGCATGTGGATGCTGAGAGTCAGGTAAGGCTTGAAATTGCAGAATCAAAGCAATCATAGAAGATGGCGCCCCCACAAGGACTGAAGAAGGAACAAAGCCTTCCTCAACGTCTGCGCTTCTACCGGTCCTGGTTCCGCAACGGTTTTAGACTCAGGCTACTCTCTGAACAGTCTTTTTGGTTGGTACCTCATAAGTCCCAGGTAGCTCAGGTAAGATACTGGGTTTGCACCTGTAAGATTCTCAACATTACAGCTTTCGTTAGGATGTGACGTGAGTTCATGTGCTAGTCAGAATGGAATTTTGAAGAAGACAGAGGCCAAAGGGGAAAAACGTTAAGTAGCTTCTCCAGTCAGATGGCAACAACAGAAACCAAGACATCACAAGAAAGGGAAGAGATGAAGGGGTCCCAAGTAGCGCTGCTCACTGTGGGAACGGAAGTCAGGACTTTCACTCTTATCCACCCGCTTACCACAGAACCTAGACTGTGGACTCCCCAAAGCAAGCCTGGGTCAGCTTATTTGGGTTCTATGTTCCCCGCATGCAGCTCAGCATCTGTCACATAACTCTCAAGGCAGTGTCACCGCATTGTACAGGGCGTGTGTAATGTGCAGGTCTTGACATCCTAACCCTTAACACTGGGCATGATAAGCAATGGTGAACAAGTTGCTCTTGGCAGATGCAGGTGAGCTGCAGTGGACTTTCTGTGGAGGACTTCATTGAAAACACACAAGTCCTCTTAAGTGAAAAGTGGTTAAGAGTCGCCTTATCTTGTGAATAGGAAATCAGGATTAGAACTGAGGCTCAAGGTCTCACGTGTCCTAAGTAGCAGAGACTGGATCGGCAACCGGCTTGACTTATTCCAAATGCATATTCTTAAATATTAATCCGTCACCCGTCCCATGCCATCTATTCTCTACATGAATGACTCCAGTAATGGGAATCTCATTCATTATTTGCCAAGATAGCTTGTTAAGTCTTTAGCAAGCCCTTGGGGCCATTCAAAATAAGTCAATCCACATTTCCCTCTCTCAATATGCAAATCTGCTTAAAACATCTATATCTTTCTAGATCTCATTTCAAATGATAATTTTTCATTTCTCTTAGACCACCAAGTACAAGGAGCGGCTTCAATTCCCTGACATCTGGTCTCAGATGTCATATCTGAGACTAGCACATTGTATATGAGCTGGAGGCCAAGGCCTGCTGTATCATTTCCAGTTTGCTTTCTTATGCTGGCTCTAGTGGAATGAGGGTGGGGGTAGGGCACATGAAGCATTAGATGCTAAAAGATGTAGAGATTATATAAATCTACTGAAAGTTTGAGGGAGCTGATCATTACAAAATACGTGCCGTGGATTCAGGTTCTCTTGGTGAAGGGAGGAAAGTTTCATCCTCAGCCAGCCAAGGGTGTATACATATATGAGAGAGATCAATCCAGCCAACAGGAAGAAGGAAGGGACCTACTGTCTCAGTTTCTCCTGTGGCTGTGATAAAATACCTGGAGAAGAACAGCTTAAGGAAGAATGAGCTCAATTTAGCTCACCGTTTCAGGTTACAGCTCATCATGGTAGAGCTTAGGAGGCTCAAGGGTGTGGTCACATTGCATGCAGTCAGGAAACTGAGAATGACTATGGGTGTGTTCAGTTTACTTCCTTCTCTTCAGAACAACTAAGCTCCCAGGGCAGAGAACGGTGCCACTCACAGTGGGAGCATTTTCCCACCTCAATTAACTAAACCAAAACAATCTCCCCACAAGCACGCCCAGAGGCTCACATCTAGCAACGCTAGATTTCACCAACTTGACAACTGAGATTAACCACCAGAGGGAGCTAGTGAGGAAAATTCAGCCTCCAGCCAAACAGCTGGCCACAGGCTCTCTGGTGGAGACTGGGTTCAGATTGAGCATGCTCGTGCTGTCGTTCATCAGATTCATTTATTTACTCTCACGTAGGTGACACTGGGTAGGACCCCTAAGCACGCCCTCTTCATAGCAACGCGCTATCGCCAGAGCCCATTCTACACAGCTTCTGAGGCTTCTGAATGCTGACATGACAGAAAGAACGTAACACAGCAGAGCTTTAGAGAACCACGCACAGCACTGAAACCCAGACCCCATACTCTCACCATCATCCCTGACCCCCTTCCTTCACAGCTTGTATGGATCTGAAGCCTTCCACACAGACCTCAAGACAGGAGAATATCAAGCAGACAGCAAGAAAGTAAGAGTGGATTAGGTGCTTATGTCTCAAGTACCCCTCCCCCCAACAACATTCTGTCACAGACCCCGCAGTCCATAGAGCACACCTCCCCATGTTGTCCCTCTCCCTTGCTCTTTCAGTCTCAAAGTAGCTGCAAGTGTGCAAGATATCGGCAGTGACAGATATCGAGGGTGACAGCAGGATCAATATTTCGATGACAGTGCTGCAATTGGTTTGGCAATGTGCTGTGTGCTCACAGCCTTTCATTACTAGGTCACATGGGGCCACTTCTCTCCAAAGATGAAGGGGGAAATGTGCCACTGGGTCCCAGAGTTCTCTCTCCATTAGTCCTTCAATGAGGGCGGCCAGGGAAACCCTGTATTCTTTGTCTACCTTTTCTGTACGAAGATCCCATTTCCAGTGGTCACAGGGAGACAGGGAGGAGTGTTCTGCTCAGAAGTGGAGTGCCCCTGTGTACATACAGTTGAAAGTGACTCCCCTCACCATTGGGTTCCATAGAAAGCTTAAGCAAGAGAACCCATGGTCTGTCTGTCTGGGGAGTTCTGACCACTTAACCTGGAGTGGAATATCTGGATCCTTTCAATTCTCAATTCTCTAAGTATTTTTTGCCATTCAAGAGCTACTGAGGTAGTGGTCAGGGGCTGGGGAGCCTGGCAATGTCCCTAAGGTCTGGGAAACAATTATGCCTATGTTGGAACCAGGAAGAAAGCCAGTACCTACACTGGGCGGCAAAATCTCAGTGAGATGATGACTAGACCACTTCCCCATTTGTGATAATTATCGATCTACTTCAGATCTTTGAAGGAATTTTGTGAGTATCAGATAGTAAATGCATGATCCAGAGGCTCTGTATAAACATATCCAAAACCTGTGCACATTATCCTTTTTCATATGGACAGGTGGTCAAATATTTATTAATTTATACTTTATTTGCTTAATATTTTGCAGAGATCTTTTCCAGCTATAACAGGTGTGTGCTTGGCAAATAAATGGGCTGTTTCTAACTATACTTACATTACAAATAATTCTCTCTACCCTGCTCAACTCCCAAACTGTTTCTATCTAAACTTGTGGGTTTCAGGAAACAGGAAATGTCTCAAGCAATCACAGCTATTTCTTCACTTCCTGTGCTGAAGAGAGATCTACTTCACCTTAACTCACCCAGCCTCTTCATTTATCTCTGCAAGAGAGAACGCCCCCGCCTCTGGAGTGTCATTTACAACGTGGCACAATTAGATCCTTGAGAGATAGTGTGTAAAACTGTCCTAACTTTGGCCAGAAGTGTCCACGTGTCATGGAAAGGCCAGCAGCAGTTTGGACTTGATCTGACTCATGGCTGGCTCCTCATTCATAATACAGTCAGGTAAGGGTTATGACCCAATGTTTAGATGAGATCCTTCATAAAACCATCTCCAATGAGATGCTTTACCCTGTAAGGGAGCTTGCCATGGTGACTGATGATCTCTAGGAACTCCCACCCCACCTACTAATGCACATTCTTGGTAGAAAAACAACCAATGCTGAAAATTTTTCCTCTAATGTATACTCACACAAGTTTTGGCATGCCTGTACATATCACACAGACACACACACACACACACACACACACACACACACACGCATAAAGTATTCTCTCTCTGCATAAATAGGTAAATAGATAAATAAATCACCTGGGGTATATGTCATCATCAGCAAAGCCATTAACTGCCATGGCTTTTGCTGGAAGATGCCGGGTCTCAGAGGAAGGAAGTAATCCTCAGAGCTGGGGACTGAGCTGGTGACCAGCGGGCAAACACTTACATCCAATTCTACAAACACATGCATTCAACTCCACTCTCCATCTTTATATTCTTTCCACCCAGGTCTTTTCCTCGTGTGGGTGAATCCCAGATACAACTAGTAGGCACCCCTGACTAGTTCTTCTGACATCATATTTCTAAAGCTACAATGGGAACATTCTTTTTCACAGGGCAACAATGGTCGACAGTGGCAGATGGTGGCCCTTGTGATTCATTTTGCTCTTCTTTATCCAAGCTGCCTACAACAGGTGGGCAAAACCTTGTTCTTAAAGGAGTCCAGCAAGAGAGGTAATCATTGGTTCTGGTGAGTCAGAGTCAATCTCCATCAGACTTATGGCTCCCTGGGGAGAGGATTCTACCTGGTCTGGAAACTCTGAGGTCACACTCTGTGTCTATCAAACCAGCCAAGGAGCTGATCCTACCAACCAGCTCCTTTGAATCTCCTGGAAGATTCCTGCAACTTCCTCAGCCCAGTAATTCTTACAGAACTGCAATGGCTCCTGTAAGACACAAGGGGGCGCGCGATACACATGGATTTTAATAATTCTGCTTGTCACTCCAATTTGAGAACTAAACCCAGTACAGGAGGACACTCCCCTGCCACAAACACATCCTACTCCTCGCTCTTTATTCTATGCTCTCCCTTCTCTGCTGGGGAAATATGAAGTATGAAGCTGTTAGGAGTTATGAGTGACAGGTTTGGGGAAAGTCCTAAGCCACATCAAATCTGTTCTTCTGAGTAGACTGGTTTCCTTATGATCCCCAAATATGCCTTTAATCCTCCCTCTTGCTTTTCCTCACTCATGCCCACTCCTACTTTCCTCCACCACACCCAGTTCCATATCACTTCACCCTGCTTTCCTTATGTAGATCTGCCTGTATTTCTGTCCTGCCTCCTGCCTCTCCAGATAAAAACATTTGCTACCAGCAAGCTTGTGCGTTTACTCAATAGCATATCATAGGGAGACATGACCAGCCTGTGTCAGGGAGGTGTCTTTGAACTTGATAGGAGGAAATGACCAAACGATCCCTTACTGTTTATAACATAGGGGGAGAGCTAGCTGCTGCCACACATGGTGAGCTCTTTTTTTTTTTTTTTTTTTCCCAGAAGCATGCAAGGCTGGATATCACGGTACAGGAGAGTTGACTCTAAAGTCAACCTGGGTGAGGAGACCCTGACTAGTGCAAAGGGCACGATCTGGGCGTGAAGAGAGACAGCAACATCTCAGGCATATGTGGCTTCTTCACTCCCCGACTCTGCTGCTCTGAGGTATATGTACGGCATTAGTTCCTGTGACCTACCTCCTGGGTAAAATGGGGGTCAGAACCCCAAGGTCCCGCCCCTCACCCCAACACCCTTCAGCCATCTCTGTCTTCTGTGTCAATGCTGGAGCCAAGGACACGTTGGGAGCCTGTTCAGGGGACAGGACGACCTCATCATTTTTTCCTTAATCAGGAACATCCTTCGAACTGGGTCCATGACAGCAGTCAGTCTCAGGTAATTAACCCACCATGAAGATCATTCTATACAGAGTTTATCAGTTCCCACAAACAGGGTGTCAAGGGAAGCCAGCAAAACCCTTTAGTGGCTATGAACAGGGCTCTCCCACAGTAGTCCGCCCCAGCCTGTAGCCCCACAGCCTTGACCAGACACACTTCTTCAGGCAAGTGGACCTCAGCTTGAATCAACAACATCAGCACAAGGTATGGCAAGGCGCTGCCTCGCTGATGCTGATGTGTACCCCAATTCCATGTCCAATCTCTCTAAACTAGAGTCTCACTTGGGTCCGGAAAATATTCATTGCAACAAGCTCCCAGGTAGCCCCATGTGACTGACTGTGAACCATAATGAACAGTAAGGCTGACGTCAGAAGGTGAAGCCAAATGGCAGGGACTGTGTCCTCAGCAGTGGACACGCAAGATAGCCGCTCCCATGTTTGTTAGCAAATGCTATAATTTTCCTCCTAAATTGGCTTTTGTTTCATCTGTGGAACATTTTAGGTATGCTCCTAATTGAGACCAAGAGGTTGGTTAGAAGGTTACCCATGGTCCTACTTTCCATATTTGTGATGTTTTCTTCAAGTTCTTCCGTGTCCTCTAGCCAGCAGCACAGCTGAGTGTGTCGCTGCCTGCTTTAAGCTACGGAGGAGCATGAGCGCACCTTCAGGTGGAAAGACTTAATATAAACGCTCATGTGGCAACAGAGGACGAGGGCGGTGTTTATTGCTCCAGTCCTTTGAATGGCTTGCAGGTGTCTGCCCCATCCTTTCTCTGCTTATTCACTAAAGCCTGCAGGGTTCTATTCTGGTACAGAACAGACTGGGCCATTCTAGTACCACACGCCCTCGTGGGATAGTGCAGGTGAGGAGAGAATGGGGGCGGTGTGCTGTGGGGAGATGGTCAGAGGACGTGGGCTAGCTTTTGGTTATGCCATTATATTAAAAACAACTTACAGCAGGAGGAGGTTTGGAAAGGAAAGGGATCCGAAGCCCACATGCTAAGTGTAGCTAGAGCCTGTAAGCCTCCTAGTAAGAGCCCAGCCTGGGTTCAGGACTTTGATGGGACAGGCTCCTCTGACATTGCTGATGGTAGACCGAATGTCTTACAAGGAGAAGGCAGCATCAACAAAAGCTCATACTGATGGATTTCTGATGCAGGGACCATGGTAACCGGCTAAGCTTTCCTCTGAGGCTCCCGGGTGGCCTCTAAAGAGTTAAGTGTTATACTCTCACTATCTACCTCTCTTATGGTGTTGTTTCCTGCTTTGTCACCTACACAGATGCCTCCCTAAACAGATTGCAGGATATGTGGCCTAGGAATGGAGTCCTGTGTGCTCTGTACCTAATGTACAAGCGATTTTTGTGTACAGGTGACTAATGCATCCAACAGAACAACTTGAAATGGGGGATTTAATTGTGGCTCTTGGTTCTGAGGTATCAGTCTGTCATGGAGGCAATGACTGGTAGAGCAGAATGAATGGTTCACAGGGCCATAGCCAGTAAGGAAGGAAAAGTAAACATATGAAGAAGCTCCAGGCCAAGACATAATGCCCAAGACCATACTGTCCTCTGGTGATCTATTTTATGTTGCCATCTCCCTTCCCTGGCTCCCAATAATGCTATCATATTATGAAGTCATCAACATATTAAACCATTTCTCAGTCTAGAACTCTCAGGATATAATAGCCCCTGGAAAACACCCTCATGGGCTCACCTAAAGGGAAGCCTTATCTAGCATCCCCGGGAAGCTTTCCTCAGAAGGACACCGCAGTATCCTCTGTTAGGAGGTCCACGAAACCAGCTCACTGCAGAATGTTGCAAGAGTGGGCATACCAGTCCACATTCTTGCCTCCTCTAAAAGGAGGCCTATATTTATAGTTCCAAGAGAGTCTGTGTCACCCAGAACACCATGGAGAAGAAATCTCTCCCACAATGAAGTAATGGGCTCCTTTCTACCCCCACAGGTCAGAGGGGGCAAAGGAAGGGATGTGCCTTTGACCAGCACATCAACTGACTTAAAGGACTGTATAGGCAACCTATAGGTCAGACAGAGCTTTGGGCCAGGTGGCTGCTTACAAAGCCTCTCTCATTAATCATGAAAGACAGCTCATGCTCACAGGCCTTCCATAGAGTCTGGCCTAATTCTCAACTCCCAAATTCCCAAGGCCCTGGAATTCGGCAGATCCCTTTGGATTAGGCAATCGTTTCCAAGCCAGGGAGCCATAACAAGGTTTGCAGGAGTGATTTGCTCAGGAGGGAGAGAGGGCTGTTCTGGTGGGTCATGGGGAAGCCATCCTTCCTGTAGAGCAACAAGCAGGAGGACCCTGGAATCCCCACAGGGACTTTCCATGGTAAAGGTGTTTGAAGCCAGAGGCAGATTCTATGTTCAGGAAAGCCATAGTCCAGCACTACCACCCATGGCCCCTCCTACCTACACAGACACATCATGTGACAGCACATGACACCACGTACCATTCACACTACACAGACACCATAAACATTATACACACCACACCCAATACACACAACTCAATACAGCAATGCCCAGTGAATCCCGCGTCAATATGAGGGTAATTTTTTTCCATTATATCCATGCCTACTGATTAACAGAAACTGTAAACCTGATAAAGCATTATCACAAATGTCACGTCTGTGCTCCTATCCTCTGGGACTGTCTTCCCTGTGAACTGAAGGAGCTCTACTCCTAAGTGCCAGAAGAGGCACGCACTATTGGTTGTGAGCCACAGTTGTGAAGAAGCCATCATCCAGGCTGAAGGGTTGCATAGCCCATTATATGCAGATTAAGTTGTATCAGTAGCGATCTGGCAGTCATTACTGGAATGAGAATCTGTGTTCTATGTTCTGGGGACTGAGTGTATTTATGATTATCTGGGCGCAAGATGAGTCCCCGGCTAAGACACATGACCAGCTGGAAGGGCAGATCCCCAAAGGGGGGTCCACATAATCTGAGCTGACACAGGAGAGAAGGGACTCTCCACATGGAGTTGTGGGATGGTGGGGGTGAGGGGTAATTACTTCAGAACCTACCCCGACCTTCAATGATTTCTTCTTTCTTTGAGTTCTTATCATGGAAAGACCTCATTTGGAGAATTAATTTTATACAGTTTTGAGACATCTTTCCCATTGTTGTCGGGAATTGCTATTTTAATCTTTTGTTACTAATTAACTTTGTGCATGTTCCCAACTTGTCTCCTTAACAAGATAGCAAATTCTTCTTCGAGAAGGCTCTGTCGAGCCTGTGTTTAACTGGCAGACAGAGAACAGAATGTAAACTACAACTGTACACATGAAACCCTTTGAGGGCGTTGATTCTTATTTACAGAGGAGAACTGTAGGGTAGAAGTTGTGTATAAACCCCAGACCAATAGGCAGCCCAGCCTGGGTGTGGATCTGGGCAGTTCTCCAAGCCCCCTGCTGGGTCTCCGAATTCTGCTCTGCACTCACTGTGAGCTCAATAAACACCATTTATTCTTGTCATCCTCAACCATCAATGTTTTAAGGTGTAGAATTAAAATTTGATGAAGGCCAATTTTCAAATTCTAGGTTTAGTTTCCTAGTAAAACGGGCTTAAGCTCCAGCTCAGAAATTCAGCTTCAATAGGAGAAAAGTCGTATCAGGAAGGCAATATGAACCCAGGCTCCTCCTGAGGGAACTGAGTCAGAAACGCAGGCCCTCCATCCTTTGAATGAAAGGAAGGTGGTTAAGCTCTGCTGTTGGCCTGCCTGGAGGCACTTAGCAGCAAGTCACCAGGCATTTTAGTAGCCCGAGGCAGGCAGGGGCTGGCACTAGACTCAAGGTGGCCTCTGTTCTGATTAGGTTTCCTGATGGAGTTGCCGCATCCTTCATGGTTTGGGTAATACGACCCCCATATTCCCCACTTAAGCCACTGGCACTTCTGCTATTTATTTGCTGCTTTTTCTAGCACTTGGGATGGAACTCAGAGATATGTATGTCACTGAGCTGTGGCCCAGCATGCCATCACACCTCACCACGCTCAGGGCACCATATGGATGTGAAACAGGGTGGAGTTTGTGGCTCCCTCTGAAGTCTAAATCTGACTTCACCATCTGCAGACTAAGGGCAGATCACCTGCTATGCTATTCAGAGATTGGGATATCTTGTCCTTCTCCACTTTTCTAAGTTCATCTCCTTCAACTCTTTGTTAGTAGATATATAACTACGAGCATTTCACGAGCACCTACTGTGTGTCAAGTATCGTGTTGCACACAGTGGGCTGAAAAACTAGACTAGACATGCTCCAGAGATACTGCCCATGTCCCCTTCTTCACCCCCACCCCAGCTGCCAGATGTTATCACCTCACAGAGAAGCCCCTTGCCTCTAGTGCAACCCTGCTGCACACAGATGTTATGCTTGTGGAGACCTGGTACAGCGATCTCTTCTTCATGGCCCCTCAGTGCCTGGCACACGGAGCATAAGCTTAGTGCATTGTGTCAATTTGAAAGAGCTTTGGTATGCTCGGCATGATAAACTATCCTTAGCAATTAGCTAATGAGGCAAAACTGTAGCCTCAATACAGCAACGCCCAGTGAATCTCACGTCTTTCAGTGAGGAAAGAACCATGGGTCCAAATAGGTAAAATGATAGATAGATAGATAGATAGATAGATAGATAGATGAACGAACAGACAGACAGAAGACAGACAGACAGAAACAGACAGAAGACAGACAAAGAAAGAAAGAAAGAAAGAAAAAGAAAGAAAAGAAGAAAGAAAGAAAGAAAAAAGAATAGATGAGTGAATCTGGCCAAGACAAAGACTTAAAGAGTTGCTGTACACTGTGAGGAAAAATAGACAAGGAAATTCTTGGGTCCTAGTTACACTGTACCTCATAAGGAATTACAAGAGAAGAAGGCATGATCTGGGAAATCATGTATAATTAAATTTACAATAAGCATGGTATCTTTTGAAAGATAGTTACACATTTTAGTTAACTGTCACCTCACCTACTATCTAACTCAGTCCCTTCTTGCTGCCATTAAAATCCTTTGTTTCTTTATCCAGCCTACAGATAGAAAAGAAGCCAGTGATTTCCCCCCTGTACGTTTGGGGAGACAGTGTGAAATAGTGTCAGGGAAAGCCGTTTTAATAATGTGTTTCAAATATGCTGACCCAAAGGTGAGAATTCAAGTGTCCCGTTAAGGTTTTTCAAACACCTATTCCTCCTGTCTGGCTCTCATGGTTTCAGAGAACATGTCTTCATTTTCTAAACCTGGACTTAGTAGGAAATACCTGAAAAGAGAGAGTGCAGTCGAACAATGTTGTCAATTCAAGGCAGAATTATCCCCTCCCTGTTTTGAAAGCCTCACATAGAATGTGATACGAGGTTTGTGTTTTATTGCTAATCCTTGCCAGGGATACCAACTTTTTCATGCCTTTCATTTCCTTACTCTATGCTTCACCCAACTTGAAGAGTGATATAAATAATAGAGGAAACACAGGCATTTCTTTGTAGCCTGCAATAAAAAGTCAATTTATTACTTGATAAATGTCTCCCTCTTTACCCCAACTTCTTCCTGCGGCTGAAAATGCTGTTTGAATAAGTAAAATAATTGATTGAATGCATTCAAGCTGTGTGATGTGATGGTTTGAATATGTAGACATGGATAATTAGCACCACAATCGAGATGATGAACAAGGGCACCACTTCCTACGGTGGCCATCAGAGGCCAAAAATGACTTGACTCTGTAACTGAAAGTCTGGGTCCTTGGACCAATCTCTCAGCACTCTCCTAAGCTACCCCACCCCCATAGTCACTGTTCTACCTGACCTTCTGAATCTCACTCTCTCCGTGCAGCTCTGTCTCTGTCTCTAGTGTGTTCTCTCTCTCTCTCTCTCTCTCTCTCTCTCTCTCTCTCTCTCTCTCTCTCTCTCTCTCTCTTCATCAGTTTGTGCTTCGGAGGATGTCTTTGGAGCATGGTTCATTGGATTGGCATTCCTCCCTAAGTGGGCTAACCAGTGAGTCCCAGGGATCCTCCTGTGTCCAATCACCCAGCTCTAGAATTATAATCATGTGCCCAGTGCTCTTCCTTTTAAAAAAAATTAGTAATTCTGGGGATCAAACTCAGACCCTCACACTTGCAAGACAAGCATTTTACTGACAGAACCACACTTTACTGACAGAGGCATCACCATGGCCCCTTTGACTTTTTCAACATGTTTGACAGATGATGGCCATGTACACATTCCTCTTTGGTGGCTTATTTCACTGAGTTCAATGTCCTCCTGTCCATAGGCTTTGTCCCAGAGAGCAGCATTGCCTCCCTTCCATGGAGCATATTCTCAAATCAAAAGGTACCTTGAATGCCTTATTCCCACCCAAAACTCAAGGATATATTTGAACTGGCCTCAGATGAGATTGTTCTTGGATTCAGATATCAAAACTTGTCAGCATTGAGAGGCACCTTTTGAGCATTTCGTTCAAACTTATAATTTTACAAACAAGGGACCTTGAGATCCACAGAGGTTAAACAATTGGCTGATGGTAGCCCTGTTGTCTGGTAGAAAATAAGATTGGTTGTGTGCACACAGAAATATACATACATACATACATACATACATACATACACACATACATACACACATGCAAAGACACAGACATACACAGAAACACACACACACAAACACACACATCCATAAGCACACTTACATGCAAACACACAGAGAGCCACATATGCAGATTCCAAAAGAAAAGAGCAAAGTCATTCACTCAGAAGAGGTAGGCACTCCGAGAGGTACTGGCAACCCTGCCTCTCTGGAGAGCCAGAGCTTTCTGCAGTGCTGAGATGTAGCAGAAATCCCCAGGATCCACCACTGCCTCTTGAGAGCACAGACTTTGAAGTCACTTTGAAGTCTGTCTTTGCTTGTGACTTCTGTTCCTTCAGCAGTGTATAATGGATGCAGGCCAATGATTCCCTTTTCCACACAATAGGCAAGCCAGTGACTGTGACCTTTGCCCAGACATTAGCTGATGCCTGACTGACCTTGAAAAGCTAAGATCACAGGAATTGACAGTTCCAATGGACACTTTCCTCGGCCACATCCTCAATTAAAAGCAAACAAACAAACAAAAACCAGTTTTTATAATCCAGCGCCTCCAGCCTGGTTCACAATGAATTAGGTTGTAATACTCATCAAAGGGGCTTTTAGTGTGTGCATGTATGTCTCTATGTGCATGCGCATACTTGCAAAAAGTCCATTCGTCCACTCCATCCCACACACAGGCATGCAGAATCTCGAGGGGAACACTAGCATCCTGTTCTGCCACTCCCTGTCTTATCCCCGAGGTTCTCTGTCTGGAATTGAATTTTGCCATTTTTTGATGGCCAGCAAGCCCTCGTCAGTCTGCTATCTCTTTTCTCCAAAGTGCTGAAATTACACCTGCCATCTACTTCATGCTGGGTCATGTGCAGCTTGAAAAAAAGAAAAGTAAAGACACACAGTGTCTCAGTTTAACTCAAGGAGCTGGTTGAATTTATTGCCCAGATAATAACTTCCTGCGACGGGGCTGGAGATGAGAGCATCATAGAATGATGATGTGTTCCTGGCCAATACCTGCAATACAGTTGGTCCACATCATCAAGCCAGAGTGACCGGATGCTCAGGCTACTGTGGGGGATGAAGGGTGGGGATGGTTATACAAAGAAGAGATCATGAGGAGTCAAGTTTCCATATGCTAATACATAAAGGATGAGGACTACAATTCCACCACAGGGAAATCTGAACTGAATGAAGTGCTAAACCTTCTCCCTGATCTGACTGCCCTGACACCTGCTTGTAATCCAAACCCTCACCGGAGCCCAAACTGGAGGATTTCTGGGAGTTTAAGGACAGCCTAGGTGACACAGTAAGTTCAAGGCTATTTTGCACTATAGAGTGAGATTTTTTTTCTCTCTAGATAAAGGAACACATGAAGAAATGAATACATAAATAAGTAGAATGAGGAGACCAAAAGAAAAACTACAATCTGCCAGAATTCCCATGGAATGGCTAACTCAAAGTCAAGTGTTTTCTGGGTAACCTACTAATCAATACAGCGGGGCAATGTGCCATGGCACAATAAAGATGATTTGACCCAGGATATAGAGTTGACATCATAGATAAGCCTATTAAATTTTGAAGGACAAGTGCCAAAATAAAACAGAGGAGCTGATCACGAGCCATGCCTTCTGATCATAGTAGCGAAGGGAAGCGACTGCTGCTGAGATCGCTGCTGCTCTCTGACGAGCACAGACAGAGCGGTGGCATCTGGGAATATGTCAAACACACATATGTTATGCCAGAAGACGGCTCCTGATGCACTCGGAGCACTGGAAAGACTTTAACAACAGTATTATCACCTCCCAGGGCAATTGCTTTGAAGGAAAGTAAGTGTACCTAGATAGATGGTATTTTTTACAACTGTATTTTCCTATGCTCCTTAGTAATTATAAATCTCTTTAGGGCTGAGCATTAATTCCATTAATTAATGAATGCATGCATTTGTTTGGAGAGATTTACTGAGTAGCTACAAGAAATGGCAGCATTCTCTGTGCTAAAGGCAAAACAAAGGCTTCTGACAAGATGCTTGCTCTCAGAGGGCACATAATCTAGTCGTGGGAGACACATAGCTGAATTCATTAAGGAATGAGGAAGAATCTGATTAAGGATCTGATGAGCGACAGACAATATCTACTGATAGGACACCTAAAAATCAGAACAGGTTTGCAAGTAAAACTTTCAGAGAAGGCTTTGTGGAGAAGAGGGGACTGAAAAGCCCCTTCGCGCAAACTGCAGAAACAAGCGGCTTTTGGTTGAGATGGGGAAAGACACTGAAAAAGGTGCATTTGGACGTTAAATCTGACATCTCCTGCTATCTGAATCTTAAATCTTCCCAGATGCAAGGTGTGTGAAGGTTTGGTCACCAGCGTGATGCTTTCAGTGACATGAGTGAAGTTTTAACAGGTGAGGCCTAGGGAGCAGTGGTCCAGTCAAATGAGGGAAGCCTCTAGTCAGCATTTGGAATGGGATGTGGGAGCCTGGGTCTTCCTCTTTCTGTATCTGCCTCCTGCACACTGTAGCTTTGATATATTTCCCCATCAGAATGTGATGACTTAGACCCAAGTCAATGGAGAGCATCTGTCAAAATCATGATCCCAAATAGGGCATTTTCCCTCAGAAATTGATCATCTCAGGGATAGGGATGTCATAGAACAGAAAGCACAATTACAGGTTTTTCTTTTCACGATGTAACATATATTTTGAACAAACATTCAATAAACAAAGCATACACCATAAACCTGACCCAGGTCTAGAGGGAGAGAAGAAACGATGAGCAAACATAGACACGGGGTCTAGCATCAAGGGCCTCGGTTTCCAATGGGTTGCGCAATAATTATCAAAAGCAAAACCAACAAGACAAGTGAACAAAACCAGAGGCAGCTAAGTGAATAAGGGTGCACCCTCCTTTACCTAACCTCTATTAGGATCAATGGGACCTCTTATCTACGAGTGTGGCCAGAATTTAGGAAGAGAATCCTACTAAAGCAGTTTATTATAAATCACTTCTCACACTCTTAATGCTCTCTCAAGCGCCTTTCTCTCCATCTTGATATCTAAGCAGGTCTTCTGGGTAATTTCTCATGCACTGCCTTCTCTTGCACACTGCTTGTCTCTGTGATACTGAGTTCAGTCTATTGCCCCTTTTATAACTGTCTCCCCCTTTCTCCGTACTGCAGTGGACTTATGCGAGGATTCCCTTGTCCTTTAACCAGTATCTGCTTTAGTTCTTTTTTCTTTAACAACCTTCGAAACAGTGGTGGTAAGGCTACTGCTATGGAGGAGAGATCTTTAGGGCCACGGCACCACTGTCAAAGTGGAACAAGAAGAACTCCCGGGGGAAACGATTCCTTAGCTGCAATTCAGTGAGAAGTTGCACCTAACTTGAGAAAAGAGGAAAGAGCCCTGAAGCCCAAGGAAGTAGAATATGCAAATATTTTGCTTGACAGGTCTGAGGAAAGAAGGTCGTTGAGTGTTGTCTACTGCGTGGAAACAGCTCATTGTTGTACACGAGCTGATATTTTACCAGCATCTAACTCAACGTGTAAGAACAAACAAAACTCAGCCTCCCTCTCTCTTCAGTCTGGTTCCTACCATTCCCTTCCTGTCCTGGGCATCCCATGCCCACTGCAGAACTCGACTATCCCTTCAGGCCTTTTACTTTTCTCTTCAAATCTAGCTAACCGATAGGCCCACGATTTCTGTCTCACTACATATGTAGAGTCATTTTCCTCTGTCACTTCACAGTATAGCCTCACAGTGTTTTGCATGGGTTAAGATTCTCCTAGGCCACTCTCTCTCCTCTTCTATACTAGAAAAAAATAATCTTTCTGAATAGCAAATATGATTCTCTTAATTGGGACGATTGAATGAACCGCACCATCTCTATACCATTCATTATTCATCTTCCTGACATCTTAGGAAAATCATCCCAAAATGTACCCTTTCCTTATGCTTTACTTTGCAATATTTCTCCATTAACGTAGGGCCAAACAGGCCTCCGTCAGTACTCAGTGCAAACCGCCAGGACTTGCCAAAAAGAGCATTTGTTATCTGGTTTCCAGAAAAAAGTAAATGGTGTTCAAAGACTTATTCTCAAAATTTCTTCACACAGGTGTGTGCACATACACCCCCATACTTGTCCCCCCACGGCACATATTTCTGCATGAGTCAGAAGCCTGTTCCTGTACAGGTGGCAAGTCTTGTCTCTCCTCTTACTTTCTCTAGTTCTCTAATGTGACTCACAAAACAGTCTGTATTCTTTTCCAGTGGACTCTAAGCAGAAAAGGATAGGGATTTAATTCTCTTGTCTTTATATACTCAGTTCAACACTAATTTTAGTGGCCCTGGCCCATTTAACCTGGTAATAATCCTTTCCTTTCTGAGACAAATTCCCAGTACACAGTTACATGGACTTGGTGCAGAACATGTGGTTGCCACCCCCAGCTACAGGTAACTTGTGCTGTGGCCTAAATATCTGAACTTTTCAGTATTCCAATTAAATACTGTCACATTATTACGATGTGGTACTATTAGGAGGTGGGGGCTTTACGAATGGATTGGGTTGTGAAGGGTAGACCCTAAAGAATGGGGTTGCTGGCCTTATACATGTTGTCTATTTGGTGTGATAACATAGCACTCCTTCTCTCTGGAGGCTAGAGCTACTCTCTCTAGATGTCACCATGCCCACACAGAGACTGAGGATTCCTGAGCTGAGAGACTGAGGGAAATAAATTGTTTTCTGTTTTGTTGTTGTTGTTGTTGTTGTGTTTTTGCTTTTGTTATTGTTGCTGTTTTGTCATTTTAATAAATCCCCTCATGTGTGTTATTTTTGTTATAATATCGGAGAATGTGATGGTTTGTGTTGATTGTCAATATGACTGAACTTAAGATCACTTAGGAGCCAGACCTCTGGGTAATGTCTGTGAGTGAACGTTCAGAGAAGTTTAACTAAGGCAGTGAAGAATGTCTGCTATGTCTGCCATCCCCGTGTGTGGTCTCTGACTGAATAAAGAGCAAAGAAGAGAAGGGTAGACCAAGCAGCAGTCGTTGCTCTCTGCTTCCTGACTGCAACTACAATGTCACCATTCCCCCTCTTCCTCCTCCTCATCCTCCTCCTCCTCTCCTCCTCTTCCCCCCTCCTCTTCCTTCCTCTCCCTCTCTCTCCCTCCCTGCTCACCTCTCTGCATGTGTCACAGCAATGAGAAACTAAGTAATAACACAGATTAAGACAGAAATCCCAAAGAAGTGCTGCTGTTCTGTGCATTTAGTAAGAGAGGGGATTCATGAAACTGGGTACCAAGTAGCCGGCAGCTTGGCAGTGTAGCTAGAACAAAGTAGATTGCTAGGGGTGGGGCATTAAGGGAGATTCCTAAGCACATGGAAAAAGGAATATGCACAGAGATCCAGAGAGAGGATCGAACACAGCAGAATTAAGGAAAGTGCCATTTTGATGACATCTCAGGCAGAATCAAAGGATACTGTGTCAGACTTCACATGGAAATCCATCTCCAATGTAGACAGCAATTGGTTTACTGCTGTGACGTGTCAAGGTACTTTGACTTTTCAGAAGGCAGAATGGAAAACCCAGGAAACAATATATTTAGTGAAAAATTATCTAAGTAAATGTTCGGGTTTGGGTGTGGCTTTTCTTAATACTTGCAGGGAAATAAAGACGAGTAAAATAAATTAAAGACATATTATCATTAAGAAGGGAGCAGTACCTAAACTTTGGGGGGATTTCCAATCTGGCAGGTAGGGGTATGTGTGCTGCTTAAAGGCCATGAATTGTAGAGAGAACCAGGGGGATGCATGGGAAGGGTTAAAGGAAGAAAGGGAAGGGGGAAAAATGACATTAGTTATGTTTTATTTCAAAAACATATCTTAAAGAATGTGTGCTGGCAGAAAACATGGACAGTGTATCCAGCCGCCACGTGAGCCTGTGGGGACATTTCAGATTAGAAACACAATAGGAAAGAGAGGTTAAGGTTTCATCTTTCTAAATTCAATGATCCATGACACTAGAATAAACACTGGAGCAAACTCCTTCTGTATGTGTCAAAGCCCAGACATCAGGTAGTGACAGGCAACTCTCAAAGGCTGTGTTTAGAAGATCAGACTCATGGTAAAAGAGGGATTTCCCCAGTCATAACACAGATTACTGCACATCATCTTACTAACACCCTTAAAAGACTTGTATCACCAAAATCGGGAATCCGCTTCCATTTTCCTTTCATTTGCTGTGGTTACAATTCTCCCTTTAAGCTGGAATCATCCGAGTCCTTCGATATAACTTTGAAAGGAGGGACATTGAGGTTTCAGCCATCTCTGCATTAAGTTCAACTGATTTAGTTCACTTTAAACAGCTCTTGCCCTTACTGTCTTATATGTCTTAGAGCAGAACAGATGCACACATGAGCATGTAGTCCACCTGCCCTGTCCCAGGAGTCATCATTTCTGCTAATTGTGATCTAGGCAAGTTAAAATCAGGGACGCCGATATGTCTAAATCTGGACCTTATTTAAAGGGCATTATTCTACACCCTGGACCTGGGTTGGTCTATTTCTTTAAAAACTGTATAAGCAGAGCTATAATTACCCACCTGCACTGGGTGATGTGAGAACAGCTATTAATTGCTTTGACTATGAGGCATTGGGACCAAAGCTTCTTAACTGAAAAACTGGCATGGAGTAGAGAAAGTGAGTCACAGAAAAAAACACGTGGCTAAAGTGAGGTCACCTAAAGGATAAATTTACCACACAAGGGTTGGGACTGGTAGGACTGTATAATAAAACCTAGGATATCAGGGCTCAGGTGCCATTTTCAAGTCTACAGCATGTAACAGCTGCCTTGGAGAGCTGCAGAGAACATATTCAGGGCATCTGCAGCTCACTGGGCTTTGCATACCTCGCGGTGTCTCCATCTCAATGACGTAAAACAGGTGACATAAACCATTTTCAATGTTTCTTTTTCCAGTAAAATATGCTCAGAGTGGTTTTGAGTTGTCTGTCTTGCAGGTAGGCCAAAGTTCTGCTACTTCTGTCTTGATATAAGAGTCCGAATGAATGCTCGAATCAGCAGAACAAAGCACAAGCCCTCATTTACCCTAATAGCAACTTCTAAGGGAAGCACTGGGTGGAATGAACTATACATGTACACATCCACACACCTGCCTCAACTGGCTCTCTTGAGATGCTGGAAATCACGTAGCAAAATGAGTGTCTTGAAGCATGCATCCAACAGATGTTTGAGCTTGGGAAGGAAACGTCATAACAACAAGAATAGAAAGCAGAAGAGGAGATAGCATTTAATTTGTATCCCAGTGATGCAGGGCATTCAAGTACCAGCACGAGTTAGCAAATATTGCCTTTTCTCCTTGCTATATATAGCAAGTAAAGCTCAATTATGATGCACTGGAATTAACTTATCCTGTCATATAGGATAATTTCCCCAGGGGAAATCAACAGTGTCATTAGATGCTGGAGTTGTAACGGATATGATTGTGTACACGGGGCAATGTTTATATAGCTATGCTGTTATCATGAGAGAGTGTAGCAATGGATCAACACAAAATGACTTTTGTATCCTTTCTCACTTACCAAGTAAGAAATTTTTACCTGCATCCTCTAATAAAATAGTTTTCATGGCTCAATGTACTGAGACTAGAGTGATTTTTAATGTAAATGCTTGTTGCAGTTGCATATATATATTTCTGGCCAGATAAACCATGATAAGAGTTAGAGAGTTGAAAGAGAGCTGCAAAATCACCCCAGAATTTCTGTGTATGGAGAGGAAATTACAGGAAAATTGGGGTGTTTAAATCATTATTTTTACAGTCTTTCAAAATACCCAATATTTAGGAATTCAGTTCTCTCCTATAATTCATAAGATTCTGAGAGAACAGGATAATATAAAATTCTAAATTAAATCGACAAAAGCAAAAATAGTTGAAAGGTGAAAGTAGGAACAAAGAAAAGGGCAAGAAATGAAAAATAGTAGCAGAAATAGTCAAAATTAATTCAGCTGTGTCAAACAGCTCCTTTCACATCCATGGTCCAAGTATACTAACTAGAAGAGAGATTCCAGGCAGGGTATGAAAACAAGAACTAACTTATGTAACCTAAGGAAACTTACTAAAACTATAAAAGCTAGAAAGATGATAGGTGGTAGATAGGTGAAAAATAAAAGGATAGAGAAGGTATATTATGCTAGTACTAAGAGAAAAGAGAAAGTATTAATTTCAAATCAGGTTAAAGTATCAAGCATGATATAAAGTGATACAGTAGTTGAGATACAGTTTAGCAGTTTTCACTCCCAGAGGACCCAAGTTCAGGACTCAGTGCTTATGTTCAGTGGCTTCAACTGCCCGTAACCTCAGATCCAAAGGACCTGACTTCTTGCTTCCTCAATACCTGCTCTCAGAGCATATATCTTTGCAAACACACACACACACACACACACACACACACACACACACACACACACATTAAATAAAAAGATTAATATGAAATTATGTGCCACTAACAACTCTTAATGTGCATTCACTTAATATCAGAGTGGCAGCATATATGAGGCAAAAAATTCATAGAACTTTGGGAATAAATTACACAACTCCTTTATTATAGTAGATGATTATTTCAGGACCCCTTCATCAGAAATAAACAGAACCAAAAGACAGAAAATCAATACAGACATAGCTGAATTCAACAGACCCAAAGATCAACTGAATATATTTGACATCTCTAGAGTACTTTATTCAAAACAGATGTTTGTACATTCTTCTAAAGCTGGCATGAAACAGTCATTGAGATTGACCACATCTGGGACAAAAACAAGACCTTGACAATTTGAAGAATGTGGAAATTGTTTACTATCATCTAGTCTCAGAGCACAATGAATTAAACGTTAAAACAGTAGCAGAAAGAGGATGGATACTGTTAAACAACTTTGTTGGCAAAACAATGTACTCCCAATAAGATATGGGTCAAAAAAGAAATCCCAGGAGATATTTAAACCTATTTTGAACTAAGTAAGATAAAAATGTAACATAGAAATATGTGAGATATATTTGTGTGCATAGAGAAATTTGGAATATTGCATTGAATAGGTTATAAAAAACGAAAGATCCGCAGGTTTCTATCTTAAACCAGAAAACAAAGAGTAAATTAAATTCAAAGTAAGCAGAAGAAAGTTAAGTGCACTGGCTGGCTAGTTTTGTGTGTCACCTTGACACAAGCTAGATTTATCACAGAAAAGGAGCCTCAGCTGTGGAAATGCATCCATGAGACCCAGCTGTAAGGCATTTTCTCAACTAGTGGTCAAGGTGGGAGGACCCAGCCCATTGTGGGTGGTGCTGACCCTTGGCTGGAGGTCTTGGGTTCTATAAGAGAGCAAGCTGAGCAAGAAAGGGGAAGCAAGCCAGTAAGTAACATCCGTCCATGGCCTCTGCATCAGCACCTGCTTCCTGACCTGCTTGAGTTCCAGTCCTGACTTCCTTTAGTGATGAACAGCAACATGGAAGTGTAAGCCGAATAAACCCTTTCCTCACCAACTTGCTTCTTGGTTACGATGCTTGTGCAGGAATAGAAACCCTGACTAAGACAGTAAGTAATACAATTCGAGCAAGAACCAATGAAATTGCAAAAAGGAAATAGAGAAAATCAAGATGACTTTAAAAAATCTGGTTCTTTTAGAAGATCAACAGAACCAATAAGCTTATAGGCACACTAAGAAAAAGAGGGAGAAAACACAAATTACTAATATCATAAATAAAAACAGAAACATCAATATAGACCCTATAGCCATGACAATAATAAAAATATGACAGACATATGTCCACAGAGTTGACAATTTAGATGAAGCAGATCAACTACCTGAAAGAAATATCTTCTAAAACTCATGTCTATTAAGAAAATTGAATCAATAATTTAAAACCTCTCAAAACAGCAGCCACCAGACACAGATGGTTCACAAGTAAATTCTAACAAATAGTTAGGGAGTAACCATATCTAAACTTTATAATCCTTTCAGAAAACTTAAATGAACCAAACACTACATGTTCAGAAAATGTCTTTATAAGAAGAAAAAAATTGCAGACCATTATACCCTCCAAACATAGAAACACATCACCATGAAATGCTATACATTGAATCCAACGACATACAAGAGAATTGCATATCAAGTATTTATTGTAACCAATAACATTGGAGGTTAAAGCACAACAAGCACCTAAGAATATCAACATATTCAGAGTAAAGATCATGCAGAAGCCAACATCCATTACTGATGAAAATTACTCAGCAAATTAAGAATGAAGGGAGCTTCTGTAACAAGATCGAGGATATCTACAAAGCAAAGCAAGACAAAATCTACAGATCGCATCGCACCTGAGGAGAGAAACTACAGTTTCCATGAAGATCAGACATGAGGTAAAGATATTTCTCCACTACTTTTAACACATTTAAAAGTCCCAACGAATATAATAAGATTTTTTAACAGTGAATAAAATTGGTGAGTATCGAAAAATGATAAATTTGTTTTTGTTTGGTGATCAATGTAAAAAATTATTATCCTTCCACCATAAAGCAAAACTAGATAGATAGATAGATAGATAGATAGATAGATAGATAGAATCCCCAAGAAATTCTCCTAGAAGTGATAATAGTTTATCTAAAAACTATTAAGGTTAATATCAGAAAGGGAATCATGTTTTTCCTGTATACTAATAATAAGCAGGAGGAATCTAAGATTAAAACACACTACCACTTATATTAATGGCCTCCAAAATGAAATGGGTATGATAAATACGGCAATGGATACAATATCAGAGGAAAGATATGAAGAAGAAAATTAGAACTAAAACATGTGTTGCTCTTGGAAAGGAAGACAACATTGCTAAGATCTTAGTCCTTCCCAAACTCCTCTGTACATCCAAGGCAGTCCTCCAAAACTCTCAGCAAGTAATTTTGATGTTGAAAACTGATCCCAAAGTCTATATGGAGAGACGTAAACTCAAGGTGGCCATGCCAACCTGTAATTCTAGCCTCGGAAAGCAGAGCTAGGCATTCCACAGAGCAAGGTAGTCAGCAAGACTAGGCATATCAGAAAGCTCTGAGTGTGACTGAGAGACCCTGCTTCAACTAAAAAGGTGGAAGTGTGGTAGAAATTGATTTCTGATATCAGAGTCAAGCTTCAACAGGCACTAACACATGTACACATGCACCCACACATACAGAAATCCATATACGCATTCATGTACAACACACACGCACACACACACACACACACACACACACACATACATACACACACACATATGAGGGGGGATACATAAAATAAAAATAGGTTTGCTAGAAAGCTGAAATTATCAAGACCATAGTATTGGGGGAAGAGTAGATATAGATCAATGAGGAAAAAATAGAGAACCCAGAAATAGCCCCACATAAGCATAGTTAATTGATATATTTTAGAAAGACAGTAAGAGGCATGATGAATAAAGACAGTTCTCAGACATCAGATTTGAACAAATCACACACACACACACACACACACACACACAGAGAGAGAGAGAGACAGAGACAGAGACAGAGAGACAGAGTCAGAGATAGAGACACAGAGAGAGACTGAGAGAGAGAGACTGAGAGATAGAGACAGAAGGAGAGGGAGGATGAGGAGACAAGAGAGAGAGGGAATCTAGGTCCTTATACTTACCATGAAAAAGAACTCAAATTATAAGTCTAAGTGGGCATACACAGGTGTAAATCTCCGAGGAGATATTGTAGGGAAATCAGAGATTACTTGGGGTGTTATTATCATTTTTAGATATAAAGCCAAGAACAGGACACAAGAAAGAGATAATTGATAAAGTGCCTGTCATTAAAATTCAAAAGTTCTGTGAGCAACATTGTCAAGAGTGTGTGAAAACAAATTACACACTCGGAGAAAATATTTATGAAGGCCTCCTTTTTATCGAAAATATACAAAAATCGCTCCTTAAAAATCAATAATGAGAAAATAAAGAACAGAGTTGAAAGAAGCCAGAAGATTCAGACACAGCTCTCACGAAAGATATACAGATGGTCTGGGAGTATGAGGGTTGATGCTGGCATCATATGCCAGTAGGCGACTGTAAATTAAAATGGAAAACCAACACATCCCTATTAGAATGCTAACGTCCAAAGTGCCAACCTGTAGAGATGAGTATGCTCGTTCACGGATAGTGGAGATACAAGAGGGCATTTCTGTTTGGGAAGACAGCATGGTGAATTCTTGTAAACCCCAATTTCTCTCCCCAGCACAGCACACAGCCTTCCCACTCTTTGCTATTTACCCCAGGTGAACCGATAACGTCTGCCAATGCAAACCTCTGCCCACAGACATCTAAAGCAGCTCGGCTCATAATTTGCCAAAATTCAGATGCAACTCTGCTGCCCTTTAGGAGGTAAATGGATAAATAAACTGTGATACTTGTGTCTGAATGTCATTCGGCAATGAAAAGAAGTATGTTGGTAAGGCAAGAAAAAACATGGGAGGAAATAAATGGTGCTAAGTGAAAGACGACAATCTTATATGACATTATGGCGCTCGACTGTATGTTTCCAACTACATGGCATTCTTAAAAAGGCAAAATTATGAAGACAGTAAGTTCTGGAATTGCAGATAGTAGAAGTGAGAGGGGGGTAGAGTAAATAGGCAGATTTTTTAAGACACTGAAAATTCCCTTTCTGTTGTAGTAGACTCATGGTATTACATGTCTAAATCCACAGAGTGCACAACACTGAACATGGATTTCTACATAAACCGTGAACTTTAAAGGGTAGTGTGACATTGTGGGTTCATTATTTATAAGAAATGTTCTACTCTGGTCGGGTATAGCAGTAATGGGGTCTCTGCATGTGTGGGATAGAGGATCTGGGAGAAATCTCTCTGCTTTCTGCTCAATTTTATTATGAACTGGAATCATCCTGAAAGAGTAAAAAATGAACTCAGTGAAGCCAAGGAGAATTACTTAGGGAATCAGGCAGTCTCTTAAACATACACTATGCCGGGAGATGGATCTTCTAACAGTAGTATAAGTTTGATTTTACCTATTAAAGTGTGTGTGTGTGTGTGTGTGTGTGTGTGTGTGTGTGTGACAGAAAGAAACCTTGACATCTCTCTAAATCAGACAAATTGATGGCCATGGAGGATGAATCAGTAAAGTACTGCTCAACGCTCACAGTGGAGGTCCAGCACCCACCTGTCCCTGGGGAGTTGAGGAAAAGTTAAGCAGAAGCTGCTGAGGAAATTCTGGTTGGATTATCATCATAATTTCTCATATTTTAGAGCACAAGTAAGATCTTAATGAGAATAATTTTGACATTTCAAATTAGCAATAAAGCCACGTCACTATTCTATTCCAATAGCAATTTGTGGTTTTCTAAGTTGAGCAGACATTTTAAACATACATCCGTCTAGTCTTATTATAGGATCCCTGGGACTCTGTGCACTGAACAACCTTTACACATCATCTGGAACACTTTTAAACAGAGGGGAAAAACTGTTCTCACCAAAATCCACACTGTACTTTCAGATTGGTTAAAAAAATAAAATCTCAAATCTCCTTCCATCTCAAAAATTGTTCTCTCTGTACTAGAAAACCTTTTAAAGACTAAGAGACTTAACAATGGTTTGCGTCCATTTTCCTGGTTTGTGGCAGATTTTGGGAGAGTTGGGATCAAAGGAGGAGAGGCAGACATGGAGGCACAGATTAGAATAACAGAAAGAATAAGCTGGAAAACAGCAAGGTAATGGACTTTTCTTCAACACTAGAGCGTAATATTGGAATAGATATTTTTCTCGCCTTGTATTGTCCACAAAGTGTTCCTTCATAAGCCTGTATATGTTGTCATGTTAAAATGAATTTCATCGTGTCCCAATCAATGAATCTCCCTGCTTGCTGAACCTACAGACCTGCCTAGCAGCCACAGTGCTGGCTATCCTCCAGTGCCAGGCTGGCATGAAGTAAGTTAAAGTCGCTGGTGTCTGTCCAAGTGTTCAATCGTGGTAGCTGGAAAATGTCACCTACACTCGGATAATTTTCAAATTCCTCCCTCTCTCTTTCTCCCCATGCTCTGAAATTACCTCCAGCTTATTTGTCTGGCTAGAGGTTAATGGAACACTAATGATGTTAATGAGCCTTTCACAGGGAAAGTTTTTTCAAGAAAGAGATATAATAGCTGTTTTCCTTCCCTTTTAATCTTTTTCATCATTGAAGAGTTACAGGCTGAGACAATTAGCAAGTTGCACAGAGCTCGGTCTCCCTGCTCAGTCACAGCCCAGTGGGGCAAAAAAACAGGAGCCGATTAGACAGCTTCTCGTGTCCACAGGTGAGAGCGTGTGGATGGATGTAACACGCCGCTTCCTGCCAGAAGGCACAATGCTATTCGGGGAGAAAGGGGGGAAATTAACAATCTGTTGACGAAGCTCCTCTGTGGCAGACTGTCAGAGTGCGGGCGCTACCCAGAATGCCGAAGACCTGCCACCACTTGTACCTCCTTCCCTCCATGAGATGGAGAGTAGGAGCCATGAACCTCAAAAAGTTTGGAGTCTGTTCGCCCAAGCATCCAAATATTTAATTACTTAAAGAGAATTCACTCTACACTCAGGATTCCAGAGAGAAGAAATGAAGGATTTTTATACGACAAGTTAGTTAGCAATATTTCCCAATTTCGTGGGCACCCTTCCATTCAGTGATGCTTTGGCATGCTGCCTTTTTACGCTTTGAAAGTATACATAGATGCATATGGTAATTAAAACAAGAACTCATAGTGCTGCTGAAATGGAAAAACATTGAAAGTAAAACATGTCCAAGATTTGAGCCAATCTGGATTGTGACTCAGCTGGCGTTCATTCCTTGTTATTTTTGGTGAAAAGGCCCCAAATGCCTTCAGTAAATGCCTTAAGAAGAAAACCTCAAGGGGAAGGACTGTGAAAGCAGCATTTCTCTTTTCTCAGAGTGTTGATTTCTTTTGTCTCTAAAAGTGGATTTTAATTGAATGAATCATGATTCATAATCAAGGTATAGAGAAAAATACTAAACGCTCAAATCAAAATCAGGAATCGTGGGCACAATTCTCCTAGAAAGGTCATTCTCTGTCAGAACCCAACCATTAATGCCAGCTAACCCAAGGTGTAACACAAAGCAAGATATTAATAGGCCAACATAATTTTGAACAAATTACATGTTATAGATGTATAATGGGTTGCTGGGCCCATTAAGGATTTTCTATGTATCTTTAAACTTTATGGTTCTGACAAATGCCTGTGAAGTCAAAAATCAACCAAAGGTTTGTGGCCAACCTACACTGTGCACCCCATCAATTGTGCCTTGGAGAGGTGACGATAGTCCGGATGAAACAGGAAGTGTAGGGCTGTAAATGCAAGGTTAAATGCATGCCTGGGGTAAATAAGATTACAACCAATCATGGCGCTGCAATAAGTACAAAGCTCAAGGGAGAGAAGAAGTTATTCAGTGAAGCTTAGTGGATAACTAAGGGCATTGCTGAAGAGGTTAAAAAGTATAAGAAATGTTAATATAATAAAATGATATGCAGAATGAATGTCTAGAAGTTGAAGGCAAAGACATGGGTTCAAAAGAGCCACCAATGATCCACAGAAATTAGAACAACCCCGAGTGCCATTGAACAAATGGACAGAAATCAGACAAAACTCATCAAAGGCAAAAGGCTTGCCTTAGATTTATCTGCCCAAATTCAGAAATAGGTTTAACAAAGGATGGTGGAAAAAAATGAATGCTGAGATCGAAAATATAAAGACTTAATGGCAGATTTGAATTAGTAGAAAAGAAGACTCTAAAAAGACCTAGAAAGCTGTTGGCCAGGACAACTAAAATGAGTGCCTCCCCCTCACAGAATAGCTATATGGAAAAATCATTACGTTCGGTGTTCAATGGCACCATTTTGGAATGGTATTATCCAGATCGATTGCAAGCTTAGCTGAACTGAACCATTCTAATGTTTAAAAATCCTCGCTCCCAATTTAACAGCATAGTTCCAGTTGCTCAATAGCACACATGTACCCTCGAACCCATTTAGCAATAATTTTACCAATTTCCTTCTTTCAAACACTCATTGGAAGAGAGATGCTTTGTGGACTGTGCAGTTAGATGTCATTATGAACATATTCTCCTACTGTCCATTTGGAATCATAGGCTTCTAGAAGGCAAGTGTTGCACCCACTTAGCAAACTCTGGCACTCTGTGAAAAGTACCCAGCAAATCTATAGCAAAGACGTTCTGCAAGAAATGATGAGAGCAACCAAAAATAGTCCCAAAGAATTTATCAAGTGCCTGAGATGGTAACATCAGCACTAAAGCTTTTATGCACATTGCATCCTTGTTTTCTAAAGAAATAACGAACCCCCCAGCAGTGTAAGGAACTACATAATTGTGTAGATGGAGCTTCAGTGCTAACAGAAATGTGCTACATCCAGATGGCAAATGGGATGATGGTGGGGCCAGGATGAGGAAGCAACTAATGATACTTCAAATAGCAAACCGCAAAGCAAATGTAAGCACAAATGACATATCCAGGACCAGACAATGAAGCACATGTCAAAGTCAGCTGCTTGTGTTGGGGGAGGAGGAGACAGAAATAAAAAGTAAATATACACGGCATAAACATAAATATGGATGCATGACACAAATGCAGAAGTATTCTGTACTTGCTGCAGATCAGCCTTCATTCTCCATCCCTTCACCCATCCTCTCCTGGCCCAACTCTACTCAACACAAAATGTACTATGGACTTCCCACTCCACCACTGGCACCTATAGGCTCCATCCACTGCCTGATAGGCTCTTCCAAAACACAGCAAAATTTTCATCTGATTTGCAATAAAACCACCGGTAGTAGTTTCTCGTCTTAGGCACCACCATTTCCAAGGACCTAAATAGAAACTTTCCTCTAGTTTGGTCAGAACTAGCTTTTCTTCTACACCCAGGAGACTTATGATGGGTTAAACTATGAGCTCTTTGGGAGGTGGTGGACAAATGTATTTAGGTAGGAATGTCAAGGCACATCTATGTAAATGATTAGATGGTATATATATTGATTTTAGATTTCTGTTTATGTTTTCACTCGAGGCTGTATATCTTCATTGAAAGCTGCTCCCCTCTGATAAGGGCAAAGGAAAGCACTCTTCAGAACTGCCTGGGTAAATGCTGAGATAATGCTTTTCAGACAGACAAAATGCCCTTGCTGATTTATGGGGCCATTGCGGTCCTTGTTGGTGTGGCTGGAGCTCCCGATACAGCTGGAAGGAGAAACTTCCATCAAAAATGAACATTTCTAGACTTAACCTGTTTATCCAGACAATCTGTCAGCCTACCAGAGCCAAATTTTCTGTTGACCGGGGACAAGACAGCAAGTCAATGGGCAGGAAACCTGTTCCTTACTACAATTTCTTAATATTTTCTCTTTGCATATTTCCTTTATCTAAGCAATAATAAAGACTCACTGTGACTCAGTTTCCACTTTAATCTCCTTGCTGACTACTATCTCATGACTGCCCTGCCACAAAATGCTTTCACACAAAGATGCTGTCTGAGCAGAGCAATGTGCTCTTGACATTGAGCATTGGAATCTGCACAACTGTTCTGTTACAGCTCAATTTAATGTTTACCTACTTTTCCTAATTTATTTTCTTTTATTTCTGATCCGAGGTGTACTCAAGACAGAGGGAAGTTTGCTTCAGCTTGGGGAGATATGCCACAAATCTAGCTGAGACCACAGATGGCGTGCAAAGGGATGGCTACCTCTTTTCCAGGCTCGTGGTGGCCATTTGTATGCAGCACGCCACCCTACACACTCATCAAGATTGTTAAGGGAAAAGGTTCAGGACGCACAAAAGCAGTGCAGAGGAATTATTCTTGTTTATGGCAGGAACGGGTTCACTTTCAATAGAGAGAGGAGTATATTAACCAGGAAGCAAGCCCTGGGAACCACTTCCCCGTTTAATTTCAGCTGGGTGCTGCTGTTCATCAGTGTCAAAGTATCCTTCCAAGTGGGGCTGAGAGGTACATTTTCTGTGAATTAATATGCAATTCCACTTCCTGTTTTGGTCCTCTGAGGTTGTTATTCTCCTATGTGGCCACCGACTTCAAAATCACAGGTATAAAAGTACACAGCCACACAGCTCTAGTGACGTACTCATCACTGTGAAGTCAAAGCCAGCTTGCTCTCCATTGCAAGTTCTAGGTCAGCCAGGACTACACAATGAGACCCTATCTCAAACACCAAAAACAAAACAGAAACCTACATAGTTATTTGGCTAAATATGTATTTGGCTGTCAAACTTTCTCCCCATTGTCATGGCTATCAGACTTTTAGAGATTGCATAGTGTAAATTCAATCTCCCTACTAAAGTCATACCCAAGAATCTATATCTCAGAGAGAAAAAACCCTTTAGTTCTGTGGTGGATAGATCTTGTTGAAATGTTAAGTTAACCATGGGAGCATTGAGAGTCCAGAGAAAAAGCCACCTTACACATCTGTTCTGTGGTCCATAATTAGCCTGTGCTGAGTCATCTGACTCTTCCTCAACCTCCATCAACTCTCTTTTATCATTAAGTACAAATATATCACACACCCTAAGTCCCAGTGAGACAGATGCTATATTAAGTTACTTTGAATATCTCTAAAAACAGCACTTTACAAACTACAAGTAATCAAAACTACATTAAATGCACAATAAAACATACTCTCTTAACCACATCAGGCAGGAAAAAGTTTGGCTAAGTGTTTCCCACACCCTTATGTGCTGGAAGCCTTGGAAGTGTACTGCTTAAGGCTCTTTTCAAGCCTTCAGGCTCCGTCAATACTCATGCTCTATGTTGATCACTTCAAAACAAAGCCTGGCTCTCCTCTCTTACCCTTCTGCCCTCAACCCCTTCTCATCTCCCCTGATGGCCTGGTGTTGTTTTCTGTTGGAATGAACTGGGTTTTGCAGCTCCCCAAATGTCCCATCTATGTTCTCTATTCTGTCTTCATTTCTCTGTATCTTCTTTCTTTATCTCACTCTCATTATTTTCTTTCGTAATTTCAAACAGTCTGCTGCAGGACTGGCTTACCTGGTGGTCTGACCTCCTTGACATTGCCCCTGGACTCAGCCATGAGTTTACCCTGCCAGGCAGCATTGTTGAGGTCTGGAAGATCAGACCCAGGATGGGAGACATGAGTCACTGTATTTGAGAATAGGACGTCAGAGTTGATGTGATCCAGTGTTCTATTCAAAGCAGAAGAAAATGAGAGAGAAGCCGAAGCTAAGCAGAATGCCTGGTGTTTGAGCTCAGGAAGACTGGAGCCGAGGAATTCTCAACCCTGGGCAACTTTCCTCTTAGTTTGTAGTGTGAGAAATATCTGTAGACATTTTTGCTTAGCATGATTTGGTTTCACGATGGAACTAGGGTTAAAGATGATACTTAGGTTCTAGTGAGTAGGAGCTAGGAAAGCCAACCATCCTAGAGTACACAGATCTCTCTGTACACAAAGAAAAGTCAGTGGTGCTAAGATTGAAAAGCCTCATCTCAGCCCATTAAGGCAACATAAAGCCAAGAATGGAGTAAAAGAAGAATATATTTTTGCTCAAAACAACCCTGAGATTTCACCTCACACCAGTGAGAATGGCTAAGATCAAAACCTCAGGTGACAGCAAATGCTGGCGAGGATGCGGAGAAAGAGGAACACTCCTCCATTGTTGGTGGGGTTGCAGACTGCTACAACCATTCTGGAAATCAATCTGGAGGTTCCTCAGAAAATTGGACATTGAACTGCCTGAGGATCCAGCTATACCTCTCTTGGGCATATACCCACAAGATGCCCCAACATATAAAAAAGACACGTGCTCCACTATGTTCATCGCAGCCTTATTTATAATAGCCAGAAGCTGGAAAGAACCCAGATGCCCTTCAACGGAGGAATGGATACAGAAAATGTGGTATATCTACACAATGGAATATTACTCAGCTATCAAAAACAACGACTTTATGAAATTCGTAGGCAAATGGTTGGAACTAGAAAATATCATCCTGAGTGAGCTAACCCAATCACAGAAAGACATACATGGTATGCACTCATTGATAAGTGGCTATTAGCCCAAATGCTTGAATTACCCTAGATGCCTAGAACAAATGAAACTCAAGACGGAGGATCAAAAGGTGAATGCTTCACTCCTTCTTTAAAAGGGGAACAAGAATACCCTTGGCAGGGAAGAGAGAGGCAAAGATTAAAACAGAGATGAAGGGACACCCATTCAGAGCCTGCCCCACATGTGGCCCATATACATACAGCCACCCAATTAGACAAGATGGATGAAGCAAAGAAGTGCAGACCGACAGGAGCCGGATGTAGATCGCTCCTGAGAGACACAGCCAGAATACAGCAAATACAGAGGCGAATGCCAGCAGCAAACCACCGAACTGAGAATAGGACCCCCGTTGAAGGAATCAGAGAAAGAACTGGAAGAGCTTGAAGGGGCTCGAGACCCCATATGTACAACAATGCCAAGCAACCAGAGCTTCCAGGGACTAAGCCACTACCTAAAGACTATACATGGACTGACCCTGGACTCTGACCTCATAGGTAGCAATGAATATCCTAGTAAGAGCACGAGTGGAAGGGAAGCCCTGGGTCCTGCTAAGACTGAACCCCCAGTGAACTAGACTGTTGGGGGAGGGCGGCAATGGGGGAGGGTGGGGAGGGAACACCCATAAGGAAGGGAGGGGAGGGATGTTTGCCCGGAAACCGGAAAGGGAATAACACTCGAAATGTATATAAGAAATATTCAAGTTAATAAAAAAAAAAGAATATATTTTTGCATTTGGGCTTCTGGATCATATGCTCCACAAAGCAGGGCATTAGCCTGGCAGAGGATTGTACTAGTAGCGAGTATATGACAATGCTTAAATATCAGTAGACAGCTTTGATATATGGAAAGTCTTTGATATATGGAAAGGGGTGCAGGAAAGACCACCCCTTGTTACATATAGCACCATCTTGAGAAGTGCATGATTATGTTACTTGGCCTCTGAGTGCTTGTCAGGTATTAGAGAGCGTTGCAAGAAGGTCTACAAGTACTTCGATCCATCAACTGGGTTACCATGATCATGAAGAAAGCAGTGTTTTAACCTCAGCCTCCTGAAGTCAGATTGACATTTTTTATTGAGACCAAGAACAAGTTGTGGCTTCTGAACTCTATGTTCATTTGTCGAGTGATAAGACTCCTTCCACCTACCTGCTTGTAGCTTCTGATGCTAAGAATCTCCAGCATTCTTTTTCTGTCCTGGATACCTTTCCCTTGGCTCTAAGTGTCAGGTGCAAACAAGACATGAAATAACATGACATACCCAACCCTGGAGTGGTGTCTAGGGTACAAATGAGGGAAGGAGGTAGAAGTTCGTGAGACACAGGATAAATAGGGAAATGGGCATGGCTGAGATCCTAATGATTAGAACCGCATCTTGCCATTCACTAGTTCAGTGTGGTTAGGAAGCTTTTAAAAATCTTGTTTCTTAGTTTTCTCATCTGTGAGATGAGAAAAACAGTAATGATAGCTACCTAGATTGTTGTTGATAAGCAAAGCTCATCTATTATGAACATAAGTTGCCCCCAAGATAAAGACATGAGTGAAGACATTACCATTTGCTTTCTGGATGTAGGAGACATTTCTCAGCCTCCCTAAGCTATTCTGTTCTTTCTGGATAATAGAATTTATTCTGACATTGTTTGAGGGGAAATATACTTAAATATGGGCATGTGAGAGAATGCACAACCACACTGGGACCCCAGAAGACTCATCTTGTGCCATTTTCAATACAGTCACTTGTATACTGGCACTGTCTACTCTTGCTCCACAGGTCCCTTTAAAGTGATTTAGACTAAAACCCCAGCATATTGTTCTTTTGCTTTTGCTTCTGTCTTGGGGAGAGAGTTTTTCAGAGAGGATAGCCCAGCTGTCTTCCCTCTCCAAGAGGTCACTTGGGCTCTCTGTCTCAGCACATTCCCCACGTTAGTTAGTACAGGTCTGTTTCAACATCAGCTCTCTCATTAGTTCTATTGGTTTCAAGGGCTCCATGGACCCAGTAAATGTAATATTTAACACTCATGAGAAAAGTGATTCACTCTGATGGGTCTTTCATCATCTCTTTCCATCTGGAGCTCCCTTTGAACTCACGGAGTCCACCTGCTAGGAAAACAATGAACTCTGGTGACTTTTCTTTGTGTGCAGACAGAGCTCCCATAAAATAAAGCTGGTACCAGAAGAAGCACTTCCGGGTTGCTGTTGGGGTGGGTGGGTTGATCCTGTTCGGATGATACTGGCCCTAACATTTTCTGGGAGTTTCACTGAGATTTGATATTTTCACCTTTGATTGGCACCTGTTAATAATCCCAAAGATGGGTAGAGGATGCTTATATTGTAAGCCAGAGTTATCTATGACTTTATTTCCCATCAGCTTTGTCATTCAAGGGCAGCAGAAAAGGATATTATTATTTTTCTTAAAATGCTGTTATGACTTCACAGACACGGGACTGGGGAAATGGTCCTGTATGTCTGCTTTCAGGATGATTCTCAGGAAGTATATTGCCAGGATTGTTTGCGATATTCAAAGAATTCATTTGTGTGGTTTATTACCCTGGTGTTGATGTGTGATAGCCATCACAGTGACAATACTGTTCGTTCCTTATATTAATCTGGGCAGTGCCATCCCATTCCCTCTTCTGAAATCAGATTATGCGCTTTAAAAATATATATAAATAAGATCCTGACCTTGAAGTTCAGTGACTCTTCGCCGATAAAGGGGAAAAAATGCTGGAAGAAACAAAACACCTAATAGTAACTTGGGGGAAAAAATGTTGGCATTAAAAAAAAAATCAGTCATTGTGATGCTCAGTGTGTTAAAAGAACTGAGTGGAAACTGAATAAAATTCAAAACAATCTAGCAAATAAAATCTGATCTGTCTTTATTTTCCCCAAATCATTAAATCGGTGATTCATTTTCTAGGCATGGGTAACAAAAGCCATCCATGTGCTTCTGCCTTCTACAGAAGAGAAAATAAAGTTGGAGTGCTTGGAATAAGAGGCAGAGTGAGCCAACAAGCCTGCGTGTTTGCCCAATTTTCTCTGTATCTGAATGCCAGAGGCATAGCCATGCTTGCCCGAAGCAGGAAAATGTCCTCCCTGTCTCATGCTGTAACACAGTGATGTATCCTTTTGCCATAGTCTGTAATGTGTCACCAGCACTTACAAAGCCAGTGCCAGGAGTGAGCAAGTTAGAAGGCCCAGGAGACTATAATTACATTGTCCTCAAGGAAGAGCAAACTGCCCTTTGGGCAATTTCCCTGTGACTGCCCCTGCCATCAGCTCCAAGGAGGGGTGTGATGACATCTGTCTTCTTGGTATGCAGGCCAAATTTAGGCAGGACCTGGTGGTTACAATTTACACCTGCCATTTCTGAATACTGTGAAATAAGCCAAATACGTTTTTAAATGACTTATTTAAAGCTCAGTGACAGAGCTGGGTTGGCTCATAGTCATCATGTGAAAATGGCCTCCCCATTCTGTCCTTTCCCAGAGAGACAGTGGACCTGTGAAGAGCTGTCCCACCTCTTTCCATCTGCCTGACTATAAGGCTGTAGGGCTGGCTGGCCACTTGCCACTCATTCTTTCTGTTCTCCTTGGGATTAGCTGTTAGCTGGAATGTGGATTGTTTTGGGACTTCACTGAAAGACTCCTTTAAGCCCATCAACAAATCAGCACTTCATTCCTCATTTTCTTAAGAATGAATTTAGACCTGAAACTTTGAGACTTGCAGAGAAGGAAGAACAAGGAGGAAAGACAGAGAAAGAGCAGGACCAGGACCATGTCTGTCTTGTAAATAGTTCCCTGAATGAACATTATAATCTCATTCTTGAAACACAATAAACTGCAAGATTGCATAAAGTCAGGGCGGAAGGCCAGCCAGGCTTTCTGTTCTCTCTCTCTCTCTCTCTCTCTCTCTCTCTCTCTCTCTCTCTCTCCTCCCCCCCTCCCAGCATCTTAGCATGAAAGTAAGGAACTTGAGTCAAGGCTAAAGCCAAATCCTGGCAGCACAAACCAATTTCCCCTACAGTTAATGAACGGCACATTTTTAATACCACACAGGAGCCATAGAGTAAACAAATCCGAAATAATTGAGGATCTTCTTAGTTTCTTAGCACACAGATTTACAGAAGCTTGGTGGCAACTGCAGTCTCTGACCACCAAGCACCACACACGTTCTGCCTTTTGGATGCTTTCCTCATTAGAATGGAGGTGAGGCACTTCTGTGCAGTATAAAGGTGTCATTGCTGGAAAAACAAGCAGGAGAACTATAGATCAAGTTGGGAGCACCACAGGAGTTAAGGCCCTTTAGGGAAGAGGCCTCTGCAGTGCTGTTTTCCTATAAGCTCCCAAGTGGGTGTTTTTAAGAAACAAAGCACAAGAAAAAGAAGAATCCCTACTACTTACAGTCGCCTCAGTCTAAGCTCCACCCCCACAGTTACCTGGCAACAGTCAGGTATGCTCCGCCCATAGTTACCTAGCAACAGCCAGGTATGCCTGGCATTATAAAAGATCCTGCTTGACCCCTGCCTCACTCTCTTGCTCTTGCTCCTGCTTCCTCTTGCTCTCTCTTGTCCCCTTTGTCCCTTTTCTCCCCGTTCCCCTCCCCCCTTCTTTCCATGTGCTCATGGCTGGCTTCTACTCCTCTACTCCTCTCCTCTATTCTCTCTCTCTCTCTCTTCCTCTCTCTCTTCTCTCTCTCCCTCTTCTCTTTCTCTCTTCTCTCTCTCTTTCTCTCTCTCTCTCTTCCTCTCTCTCTTCTCTCTCTCTCCTCTCTCTTCCTCCCTCTTCTCTCTCTCTCTCTCTCTCCCTCTCTCTCTCTCTCTCTCTCTTTTTCTGTCCTACTACCCTCTTTAACTCCCCTCCCCATTCCCTGAATAAACTTTATTCTATACTATACCATCGTGTGATTGGTCCCTCAGGAGGAAGGGATGCCTTAGCATGGACCCACTGAGGCCCCCCTTTTCCCTAAACCTCCATAGAACATAATCCCCCCTTTCTCTACCCTTTATAAATACAACAATTTCTACATCCAGTCATCTTATTGCGTCAGGAATCTGGTCCCAAGAACTGGTGGCACCAGAGTGCTGTTCCCATCATGGGACTTTCCCTCGATTTCTTGCTCCGTGTAAACATCCGTCCAGTGCCCATAGTAGCACTGCTCTCTATGCCTCCAGCATGCTGCTCCTGCTTCCTGTGCCAACGAGTGGACAGAACATTGTTGTAGTTGCTCCTACAGAAATCCTGGTGATCAAGTAATGTCTAAGTGCATCTTGGGAACACCTTAAACAAATTGTGAGAAGTGCGGTGATCCCTTTGACAAAAAGAAAAAAAAAAGCATTATCAAAGTCAGAAAATAAGTAGTCATAATTCTGAAAGTTTTCTAGTGTTTGGAATAATATGCAAAACAAGATGCCTCTTTGAGTTGTAGGATGCCAAACCCAGCTTCTGTTTTATACCTTTGTATAAACCTGTGCTTCGCAGGTGAAAATACTCAGAAAGACACGCCCAGCCTTCTTCCCAGCTTTCTTCTTATAAGACTGTGTCATGGGCGAAAGTTCTCGACTACAAAATGTGCTAGTAAATAGGTCTCCAAAATGTGTTACACCCGATTTCGTTAACGTGTCTTCATCCTGGAGATGCTGAACTACACTGTATCTAGATCTTCAGCTTCACTTCGGTCAAAGCTAGAGAAAACCCTTTATGAAGAAAATGTGATATTTGGGAAGTTCCAGGTCTAGGACCAGACTACTGCTGTGTAACTAACTGCATTCGTGGTAAGGGATAGCAACTGTCATCAGCCTTTGCTAGTGTCACCTGGAGGGGCTGTCCCTAGGGTATGCATACAGACTCAGCATGCATACACGGGTCCTGAGTAATGTGGCAGGGAGCTGGAAGAGGTGGCATGGATTTTCTCTTACCCTCACCCTTTTCCAAAGAGATGGAATCAAGAGAAAAGCCAGCTCAGTAGCGGCATGCATTAGGGAATGTAAGGCGAGCAGGATGAGAGAAGACGCAGCTGCTCTCTAGGACCACCTGTCTGCTCGGGACACTCCACCCATGTAAAGGACCCTAGGGTGAAAAAAAAAAGCTTTGCTTATCCATTCTTGGCTGCTGAGCACAGAACACCCTCCATGTTGCAAGCAGCTCTTCCTGAACCAGGGACTCAGGAGCCGGCTGTCAGCTTAGTTCTCCTGCCTTGCCTTCATCCTTGAAGGGCTCTCTCTGCTGCCAGGAACATAGCAAAGTGCCCTCCTGCACAGACTCAGGCATGGATGGAGTCCAGAGAAGACCCTCCACTGAGCAAATGGATGGTCTGGTTTTTAATTCAAGTATTACAATAGCGGTAATTTGGCACTGATTAGCAATGTTAGTCCCGGAGGCCAAAGGAGGACTGCAATCCAGTGTGAGGCTCGAAACAATTACTTCCTTTAGATAATCACTTTTTTTTAGAGGCCAACTGTGCATATAAATATCACATCATGCCAGGACTTGGCAAGTTTTTATCAGCCCCAACTCAGGCAACTTCTGCATCCTTTATGCCCTAGGCACTGGAAATGGCTTGTCTTTTCAGCCAAGCCCAAAACAATCCTGTTGGCCAGGAGACAACCAGAGATGGAGCTGGGGTGCATTGGTTTTCCACCCCTCCCCACAGCCATGCTTACCTGCTCAACCCCAAAGAACTAAATCTCATTATCTATGTTTCTTCTAAGATATATTTGAAATGATACCACCTCCAAAATCCCCTGTCAAATTTTTAGGAAACTGGAACCAGGTGTTTTAGAGACATTGCTTGACCAGGGGCAATAGGGTATGAACATTCATTCATTCACTCCTGGGTTCTTCCACCAAACCTTTACCAAGCATTCTTACAATAGGCTTTAAAAGTAGACACCAGAATGGACATTTAGTAATATAGTTGAATCTACATGAAAACCATATATAACCAAGATTTGATGTAACCTAGGATCAAAGCCAGGATTCCATGCATTTTAGGCAAGCAACTGGGCTATATCCACAGCATCCATTTTCGTATGCATTGACATCAATGCAGAAACACAGTTCTGACCACAAAGATCACAAGAGACAGTTTACTGTGGAGTTCTAGATCAATAACCATGAACCCCTTACCCCCAGACCATGTCCCAGTATGGTAATGGTTCCATTATTTTTTTTTTAGTCACACAATGAAAAAAGTGATAAATCACTTTTCTTTAAAATAGATTTCTCTCAGATGGGGTATATCCAAGCAGGGAGGTCTCTGCTATAAGCCTCTGATGTTGTTTTGTGGAATCTAAGAAGGCTGTTGGTGCATTCCAAAACTGATTCTACCTGATAGTCACAAGTGTGGGGCAGAGTACTGTGCCACCAGACAGAAAACTGCTCAGGGAGCTGCTCAAGCCTACCTCAGTCACTTCTTGCTTGGTGGCCCTGACCTTGGCTCTCAGCTCCCTGTTGTGCCCCTCCAGCTCACAGGGTACCACCAACGGTGCGCCTGTAGCATCCTATCACCTGCCACCAATTCTAGTGCAGCAATAGAGAAGACCTATCAGCCCACCTTGATCTGACTCCCCCTCCCCTTTGGAGAGTGCAACTCTGGCCACTGTGACCAGAGCCCAGCCAGAGCCCAGCAGAGGATAGCATCCAGTATGTAGACCCAGCAGGATGTTATAGATAGACCCTTGGGTTGGTTTTGTATCTGGAACATTCTAGCGCCCTAGAATTCTAATCATTCCATCGCTTTGTAGGGTCTTCTGCCAGGTATGGCTTCTATCTGGGTACTCCACTCTATACTACAACTTATAAACTAGTGAAGCTGAGATAGTAACATAAGTAATTAATAGTAGAACAGAATAGTTATTAGAAAATACTGTAATAAGTAATATGAATATTCTCTTTCTCTTAGGAACCAGGACATGTAATTGTAATCTGTGATTGGCTGAAGATAACTGATTGGAATCAATGATGCATAAGATTCAGTGGACTGCGCAAGTACCATTTGCATTTCAAAGCCTATGCCCTTTAACAGACTATTTATTTAATTGCTACTAAAGGCTAGGCACCATTCCAGGCTCTGTGAATATAGTGAAGTCCATGACCTCACTGGGTTTAAAATCTAGTTGGAAAAATCCAAGAGCTAAGCCTTCATAAGTACTTACCACCCTCCAGACACTGAAGCATTTTATATGAAGCCGTTAACTTCATCCTCATAACTCTAGAAAGCAGGAGCTTTCGCCTCCAGGATACTTCCTAGCTGAAGTTCAGACATGATAAGAATGTTGCCCAAGGCCATCCACCTAATAAATATCAGCTAGTAATTAAACAAGAACCCTGGCTTTGGTGGATGACTGCCTTTTAAAGCATGAATTGATTCTGCCCCTGAAGGATAAAACCAAAGATCACAGTGCCTAAATAATCATGTGACATCACTCAGAAATTGCAATATGCCTCAAAATCTTTTGCTTGGAACAGTTTACTGTCACCACAGTTTTATAACTAATTCCCTGTTTGGCAACTCTGGACCCTTGACCTGGCTTCCATTGACAAGGAAGAAACCAGATCAAATACCGTGATTTATTCTGATAGCTTATTCTGCTAATTCTTCTTATTGAGATTCATCTGATAGCCTACCATATTCATCTATGTTAGGTTGATGTGCCAAACCGTGTGTAGCACATCCATCTGTAGCTACACAGAGTAATTTATTACAGAACCAGGGGTTTTTCTAGGAAATCTTCCTACTCCAGATCATCAATTCTTAGGCTACATAGTCACCCATTGGTCACTTTGGTGGGTAGGCAGCAAAGGGGAGATATTCTTGAAATATCTAGATACACTGGGTAAAGGGTGATAGGACTCTTTAGTTAAGAGTCAGCAGGGAGGAGTTAAAGGTGATTTTATTTGTTTTTTGTTGTTTTTTTTATCATTCCCATATTACAATTCTTAACACCTCCCTCTCACCCAGCTGATAAGAGCTAGGGAAATGTACACTTATTACATGATATACTCCTGACCTATTAGCTTATATTTTAGAATACAAAAGTTTGTTTTTTGCCTAACTACTGAAGACACTTCCTTCTAGCAGATTTTGTGAGAGTACTATTTTATTTTTTACAATTCTTAAACTCTCCTAAAATTTCTAAGACCAAAAAGAAATCTTTTGTATGCACACAGATATTTCATATAATTGGTCTCAGAAAAATGCCCCAAGCAACTTTCAATGTGTGCTTGGGAAATGATCACGGATAGTTAGGCTTCTTTCTTCTTTTCCCTTCTCTTTCTTTCTTGTCTTTCTTTTTTTCCTCTATTGAAAACCAAAATAAAGTATTCATGCTGTCTCCCATCGACACTCTTAAAGACATAAATTTTTATGTAGACACTAGACAAATGTTTACTTAGATCTATATTTTCAGGCTTCGGTCCCTGCCTGATGTTTCTGCATATATTACAATGCGGAAAACAATTTGGAACTAACATAAACACATGATTCCTGTTAACACAGAGACCATCCTAGTAGACTATGAAGCATTGTTCTTTCCTACAGGAATGTGTTTAGGGGCAGCTCTTTTGTAACAGTGACTGTATAGACTCTGCTTTGGGCATTCTTGACTCGATACTCTTGAGCTTCTCATTTTGCTGTCCTTATCAAGAAATGTTAGGTGAGATCACCTCCTGTGACAACTGCTTTACAATGCCATCCTGCTGGTTGGTGAAGGGCTTGCTATTAGGGGAAACATGCATTGTCTTCTTACTTTGTTCTCTAGTCTAAAAATGCTAGCCCTACTTTCTCTTGCAAGATGGCATTTGATGTTTGTTCCATGGGCTTACTTCTATGTCCTCCTTCTGGCTGAGGATTATCATACTTCTCCATATTTTCTTCATTGCCCAGGAACCCTTCCCACAGACCTGAGTACACAAAGCATAGGAGGGGCTCCAGGGACCTTCCCATAGAAACTATCTGCCCCCCTCACCTCTTCTTTCCTCTTCTCTCTAGCCTGCTTAGCCTTGATTTACCTTACTCCTCACCTGTTAATTGACAGATGACTTCAACATGTATCTCTCAATTTCACCTCAATGAGTGAGTCCAACATACCTGCTTCCTATAAACTGACACCAAATATCTTTTCCAATCTCACTTAGCAAAAGCTATTTCAGAACTATGTCGTTTTCCCTGGTGGCCAGCGAGCCACTCTCCTGCTTTCGCACTACCTATTTTCCTAGGAAGTATTTAAATGCACCATGTATTTGGAAGGCACCAGAAGGCAACTCCAAAATACTGTGAAAAGATGTTTTACAGTTTTCTTAGAGGCATCTTAAGCCAGAATTATGTTACTCCATGACATCTTAAGAAGTGAGCTGGAAACTTTCAATCCGTAGAATCACTCCCCACTCAGAACAGTGTATGCACCATGACAGCCCCAAGGACACAGACTTAACGGAGTGCTTTCCCTCATGACATCATTCAGTAAGAGAGTCCCTCCGTTCCAGACACTTCATTGATTATATGGTTTGGGCTCTGCCTGTTCACTTGGGTGACAGATGATTTTTGCCCTAACATTACCCTTACATCTCTCAGGCTTTAAAAGACTTTAGAAGGATCATGAATACTAAACAGAGACCCTGGTATAGAAATTCTCATGCTAGAGATGGTTATCAGGGTCTACCTGTGTTTGATTCAGATGTGTAGTTGCTGGGCATTTTTTTTAATTGTTTGCCCTGACTAAATTGACAACATAGGCATATGCAAAAGCTTCATTCTTCAGATTTGAATAAGGGAGGCTCTGGAGCCCAGGGAAGCACATCCTGAGAAGGAGAAGCTGATCTGTAGTGGTGTCCCTCTTCCCTCCACAGAAGATGCCTCACTAAGGGCCATCTGGTCAACTCAGCATGCTTGCAGAAGCAACACAGGGTCCAGATGGCTGGCCTCTTGGAGGATTCTTCATAAGCCCATGCATTCAACCTCTAAGTCACCATATGCCAAAAGGTCACCCCATTCTAAGTGGCAGTCTTCCTGGGTATTTTCTCTGTGGTTTTTCCTGTGGAGTCTGCACCCTGATGTTCTCAGGGTTATGAGGTTTTAATTAGGCATTATTATAATTACTGTAAGTACTAGCTAGTACCATTGGGCTCAGCTTCACCATTGCACCAAAGGTTCAGAAAATCAAACTGAAAAAAGGAGGGCATACACAAGTGGTCCTCACATAGGTAAAAGCAGATGGCTTGTGCCATTTTCGGTACCTGTCTTTCTATAGCAATGCCAGCAAAAGCCACTATACTTTAGTGGCACAGGAAGCATTCTATTCTCAGTGTGCAGGTTCCGTACCTGATGGTTTAAAGGACTTGGGGGAAAAGAAATGTAAAAGAAAAGTACAAATGAAAAGAGAATTAGTCTATCGCTCCCCGGTAGCTAAGCCATGCCCTCAAGGAATTAAAAAAGGCAATTTAAGACAGTGCTTTTATCCTCCCAGACTCTGAAAGTGCAGCTTTCCCTGGAGGTAAAAGGTTAAGCAGTATGACATTTACAGTTCTCCCTCAACCCCAGGATTCCCCCTACCCCTGGGATTTTTGCAAAGCACTCCATAGATCTGCCAGACAGGCTGATATAGAATCATGGGGTCTGGAAATCTACTCTACCCTGGATGCCCAGAGACCCTCTGTATAGATTATGTGCTTCATCTCAGAATTCAGAGTCCCTTCCCTAGAGTCTCGGGTCAATGTAGACTCAAGTTGGTGACTGCTGTGAGTGGCCGAGAGAATTCCCCAAGGCCCTTTGACCGTGTGGGAAATCTCATTAAAGCCTGACATTTGCTGAGCATCCCTCAAGGGCATAGGTGCTCGTTCCAATCACAGGGCCCCACTGCAGGGCCCAGCAGGAAGCTTGGTGGCTTTGAGACTGAGCTGTCATTGACAGCATCCCTTATCCCTAAGCTTCTACTAGCTACTACAGAGTTGAAGAGCTCATGTGCTTCCTACTTTAGGAGCCTGAGTGGACTCATTTCTGTCTTCCTCCCTCTATTCCCAGGGCCTGTTGGCACCTAGATGCTCCCTACAAGAGACCTAAGGAAGTCAGCTATTCCCTTTGCCCCCAAATGGCAATTTGTTTCATTCTTGAGCACCCCTGAATATTCTGGGCAGACATTTCTGGCAAAGCACCAGGTCTAGGAATTAATAGAAAGAAAGACAAAGACCTCAGTCTGCTGAGCTCCCTGTTTTTCAAACAATCTCCTGAAATGGTGGTTGTAACAACTACAGATATACCAATTAGTCACACTCCTGGCTCCCAGAAGCTCCATTTGAGGAGCATTTTCCTTCCTTAACTCTCTTGATGTACACTGACAGTATCCAAATCTATCCCAGTGAGGCTCTTCCAGGCTTTTATATGTGCTTTTAAAAAGCATGCATAATATATCTGTTTTCCCCTAGTGAATACGATGAACTAATGACAAGAGATAGTTCCCAAAGCTTACAATGGAGCTGAAAAATTCATATTGCCTAGTGACATCACAGCTATTGTGTCATAACCAGTGCATTGTGCTTATTTGTAGTGCCTGTATTGCTAGCCCTAGGAAATATGGCATGTGGGACTCTGGAGATGGCTGTCAATGAAAGGATTTCTTTGCAAATCTGAAGATCTGAGTTCCATTTTCTGAGGATGTGAACCTAGACCAAACTGCTTAGTGGGGTGACAGTCCCGAGGAGGAGACAGAAGGTTCTCTGGGGATCACTGGCTAGCCTGACTAGTCTAATTGATGAAGCCTATGCCAATGATGGACACGTTTCCAAAGAAAATGGACTGTTTCTGAGGCTGATACTACAGGTTGTCCTTTGGCCTCTTTAACACACGCATTTAAATACACAACTATCTTAAACACAATCACAGTAGAATGTTCTTGGTAATCTTAATGAGTGATTATATTATTGGTTTGTGCATTTAGTTGTATTATGCTTTCTGCAATTATTTTAGAATATAGCCGTTCTCATAACCACGTGCCTTGTTACCCCAGAAACTGTTTTATTCATCTCATGTTTATACTGTCTTTGCATCAAGAGATCATGTCTAGTAATTGAGGAAAATTCCCTGGTCACTGCAAGGATGCTTTTTGAGAGACACTCAGTAACAAAATCACTGAAAGATAAATTCCTCAGAAGATGTCCCTACTGGTGACGCATGAAGGTCACCTCCTCTGAAGTTAATGGATCAGCCATGTCCAGGATCTACATTTGAACTGTAATTACTTGAACTTTCTGTAACACAGCATCTTAGTTGAAGTTTCTACTGCTGTGACGAAGCACCATTGTCAAAGACAACTTGGGGAGAAAAAGGTGTATTTGGCTTACCTGTCCATATCACAGTTCATCATTGAAAGCGGTCAGGGCAGCAACACCAACAAAGCAGGAATCTGAAGGCAGGAGCTGTGAAAGAGTCCTGCTTCCTGCTTATGTTCATAAACTGCTTAGCCTGCTTTCTTATAGTGCACACGGCCACTAAGGGTAAAACTATCCATCATAGGGTAGGCCCAGTCACATCAATCAGTAATTAAGAAAATTCCTGACAGGCCTACCTACAACTGGACCTTGTGAAGGCAATTTCTCAACTAAGGAACCCTCTTCTTTGATGGTTAAAGCTGGTATCAATTTGACCAACCAATCAACAAACAAAAACAAACAAACAGCAACCAAACAACAACCCCCCCAACTAGCTAGCCTACTTTGTCTATTACAATAAATGCTAGCCCCTACCCTTCCAACTGTAATGTTCATGTTTTACATGCAGAATCCCCACTTTTTGTCAAGCTCTACAACATATTTATTATAATCCCATCCTCCATTTCTTAATACTTTTATGCTCACTGTATATTTGAATTCTCTAGAGAAAGAATTAATAGGATTTTCTCTCTAATATGTATTAGATGCATGTGTGAGAGAGATACATATATACAGACACACATATACTCACAACAGGATAGAAAGTCTCAGAGAGGTAAGGGCTAGACTGACTCCACAGACCTCGGAGGCCAAGATGTTATCCATTCTGTTGCTGGATGAAATCTGATGGTATAACTGATCTGTGTTGAAGGGCTCGAGGGTGAGGAGATATGCCCAGCTCAGACAGAAGCAAAGCTACCCTTCCACTGCTCTGTGGGTCGAGCTGAACACTCAATGGATTCAATAATGCCCACCAAGATCAGTGACAGGGGACCTTCTTGATGTAGTCTACTTGTTTCACAACAATTTGAAACATCCTCATAAACACACTCTGAAAATGTTTCATCAGTTACTTGGGATCCTCAACCAAACCACAAAGTGAAAATTTCTTGTTTCTTTGGAGACTCCGTTAGGTTATAATAATGTTTTGCTGGGGCAGAAAGGTAAAAGAACATTTTGCTGCAGCAGACATAGGTGAAAGGATGAGTTATGTTTAGAAAGAAAATAAATATGACCCCAAAGACAGTGGGAGCTTTGGCTTTGGTTCACCTTACTCTGCCTTACTAGTCTTCACTGACGACACATATATGTTCATTCATCTTCCATTATGGTGCTGAGCTTTGCTTGTGGTGAGAAACTCGCCAAAGAACTCCTTGTGAGGTTCCTGTGGCTTCTTTTCTCTTCTGCAGATTCGGGTGGTTGGGGAGCCTCGCAGTTTCTTCTGGATTGAACTGTCCCTGCTGATTTATGTGCGGTGTCTACTGTATGGACTGGACTGCAGCTGCTGATTTGTGTTTGGTGTTTGCTAGTGACTGAACTAAGGACAAAGACGACTGGAATCAGAACCATTTCTATATGGGTCTACTTCCCTGTATCCTAATAACCTTTATTTCCCACTGCCTCTGGTAGGTAGTGAGCTGGAGGGGAGGTTGAACCCTTATTAAAGTAGGCTGTGAAAAATATAAGCCTATAATATAGATGCAAAGACAGCAATGAAAAGGAGTCTATGTGCATGATGTCTACCTTTATTTATTCATTTATTCAATAATTTACATTTTATTATGGTTGGGGTGTGAGTAGCTCTGGAGTGTATACACACACATGTATCAAGAATATGGGTGCACATATGCCATGGGAGCATATCCTAGGGCACACAGGAAGAGATCAGTTTTTTTTAACTTCAGTTTTGTAGAGAGTTCTGCATTCTGTAGATAGAACCCAACTCCTCAAACTTGGACAGTGAACACTTTTATCTGGGGATCCGCCTGCCCAGCCTTCATCTAAATGCAATGTGTGCTTGCCATTTTAATTTTAGAGTCTCTAAAAAGAATGAGTGGCAATCTGATAAAGAATGTTGTGGTCTTTGAGGATCTAACCTCATTCCTACAGAGGCAACCACTCTCCTGAAGTGGATGATATGTGCTTATTCAGGACACAATCTCATAATCGCTTTTAAGGGGACAATGAGGTTATGAGCTATTGAACAAGCTGCCCAAGGCCTCTGGCTAAACAAAGGGCATTGGGTTGTAAAGGAAGCTCCCATACACACACAGACGACTGACACAGGAATAGGTAAGGGAAAGATGCAAAGCCTTCAAAGTACAAACGGAAGAGTGGCATGAAGTGGGGGTGAAGACATGGGCTTATTGAAATCAACTTTCTGGAAGAGGAGTAACGGGGCAGTGCAGTATGTGGCTTCCACATAGCCAGCCAACTCTTTTGACTCTCCATCTTCTCTCCACTTCCAGAAACTCAAAAGATTGATGGTATCTGATGGTGTTGATGGAACCTAGGAAGGTAACACTGAGCTGGCTTGGATCTGCCTCCTTGCCAGCTTTTGATCGTAGGCTTGTACTTCTCAGCTCAGACGGGTCTTCACATTTTAGCTTGAACTTTTCTAAGGGTTGACGATCCAGCCATTGGAAAAGTGCTTTGCATATCTATCAAATGACGGTAATCACAGGTCTGCTATGATAAAGCAATCAAAATTCATTTATTTAATAAATGTTTCCTGGGTATCAACAAGTGGACCTAAGCTAGTTAAGAGTCCACTAATGCAAGCAAAATGAACTGTTGTCCTCTTAACCTTGTAATCTACTTTAGAATGGGGAGGAAGAGGAGAAGGAAGATCAAAGCACTGAACTGTATTTTACTAGAGGGGAGATGTAATCATTACTTGGTTAAATTTTACTAGAGGTAAATTTGATCCTTGCCCTATGCAAGGATCAAACAAGACTTTCTAGCAGAGCCACAGGGTCAGGAGACACTCCTCAACTTATCTCTGGGGGATTTGCATGATTGACTGGCAGAAGAAGGAGGTGGCTTGTGCTTCTATTCACAAATAAAAGTATGGTTTTCAGGACAAATTGTTTTGGAAACCTCCTTGGCATTCCTTATATGTCCTCCTTGTATCTATTCTTGATATTTTCCTTAAGTGTCTTGTTCGTTTATCTCCTGTATCTCATGGTGACAGCTGAGAGTGAAGATGTACTGGAAATGAATGGAGTACGGGAGGATGGTGCTGCTGTCTACCCTCCCTGTTGGTCAAGAGTCTCCAGATGTCCCCATGGAGGTAGAATTCAGAGCCACTTCTGCTCTTATCATTGTTCTAATGCCAGCTTCACATCATTGTCTGCAGAGTCTGGAAGATCTCCCAACCTCTCCATCTTTTTTATATGTAGAGTGGAAGATGATAACAAAGGACGAAAGTCTCAAAACATGGTTTGGTCTGTTCCTTCTATGGACATCTCTTTTTCCTGTGTAGCTCCATAAGCTAAGCCCTTCAGTAGACATTCTTGTTCCTTCTGTCAAGAGATAAGTTTGAAAGAAATGGCCCTCATAGACTCATAGGGAGTGCCACTACGAGGGATGTGTGGCCTTGTTGGAGGAAGTGTGTCGCTGTGTGGGTGGGCTTTGACTCTTATATCCTCAAGCTAGGCCTCTTGTGGCAGTCATTTCTGCTTCCAGAAAAATCCAGATGTAGAAACTGGATCAGCTCCATCTCCAACATCAAGTCTGCCCACATATCAACACATCCCACCATGGCCATAATGGACTAAACCTCTGAAACTGTAAGCCAACTCCAATTAAATGTTTTTCTTTGTAAGAGTTGCCATGGTCATGGTGTCTCTTCACAGCAATAGAAACCCAAACTAAGACATGGTATAATCTTTGGCAGTCAAAACACAAACCTACCAACCAACAAAACCTCTTGACAGAATCTTACAAGAAGGGTACACGAAGTAAACAACTTCATCTGCACTTGGTTTTCAAAATAGAAACCTTGTGGCTGGGAAACCCCATTCCACTGACTGAATACTCTGGGGTCAAGATGATTCTGACCTCCAGGCTCAACAGTACAGCTCCCAAGAAACACGGACTTTTTTCAATCAGGTATCCTCTGAAACCAGGAGACAGAGGCATTTTATCAGGGCCAAGAGAACAGAAAAACACCACCATTCTAAGGAACCAATCTCTCATAAGGATCTAGGAAGTTGTGTTACTATCAAGAGACTTCTGTATTTCCTTCTGACCACAATGCACCCTCCTACCTACAACCAAATTACAGGGAGGAGACATAAATCATGATTGTCCAAGTGCTAATACTAGGTAATAAGAAACAATAGTCTTCAAGAGGTAGGAAATAAAGTTTCTTCCATAGTTGTTGCAACCTATTGCCTTAGGAGTTCATACATAATAGCCCCAGAAGGTAAAGCAGAGAGGACTTAAAGGGGTCTCTGAGATAAGATAAACTCAGAGTTGCTGGAAAGGCAAAGCAGCCAGAGTTTACAGCATATGGTACAAGAGCTGAGAGAATTACCTGTCCGGAGGGGAGGTGGGAATTCTGGAAAGGGTCCTCTGAAGGATGTAGCTGAGCACTAATGAGTTCCTGCATGTGAGGAAACTATACAGCAGAAGAGAGAGAATCACTCAATTAGCAGAGATGCTGAGGACACATGATGAGGACAAGGCCCTGTTTTCATTTGCTGAAAGAAAGAAAAAAGACACACGGTTCACAGGACACTGGATAAGCAATAACTCCAGTGGCAGGAACTCATTAGTGCTGGGGAGAGCGTGACTCACATTCTGCCTAACAAGTTTTAAAAAGAGGGTCCAAAGTAAATCCATTTTTTTTCTCACAAAATTCATCCAGAAGAAAACACAAGAGTATGTAAGGAAAATAGAAATACCCAGTGTACACGAAGATAATACAACAACATCTGGACTTCAATAAAAATTCACCAGACATGAAAAGAAACAGAAAATCCTTACATGGATCTAGGAGAACAGAAGCAACAACGACAAAATCAATCAAATAAAAATACTCTCGAATGGATGGGTACTAAAATAGCAAGTAAGGATAGCACACTATTATTCCATATCTACAATACTATATCATCTCATGTTCAGATGTTCGCATAGCTCAAATAGCAAGCATCGACATAAATTTTTAAGGAAACCAATATAAATATAAAACAATCACAAACTAAAAAGCGAAATAAAAAAGGGAAAAGAAAGTTTCTTCATATCATATGGCATTGGGGAAGTGAGTATGTACCATCAAGCACTTACAAGAATAACTGGATTCCAAAATACTGCCTTAAATATTGGCAAGAATTTGAAGTGACAAGGGCTCACATTCACTCTGGTGGCAGCCAAAATGATACCGACACTTCTAAAGAGGTGCCACATGTGTGTGTGTGTGTGTGTGTGTGTGTATACATGTATGTATGTATGTATGTATGTATGTATGTATGTATGTATGTATGGTTGTGTAAGAGCCATGATGCACAACAGAAATCAGAGGACAATTTGTGTGAATCAGTTTTCTCTTCACCACATGGATCCCTGAGGTGGTAAGTGCCTTTACCTGCGGAGCCATCTTGCTGGACGATGATGATGATGATGATGATGATGATGATGATGATGATGATGATGATGATGATATGATGATGATATGGTGGTGGTGGTGATGGTGATGATGATGATGATGATGATGATGATATGGAGAACAAGAATTATTAAAGTAGCTGTCATGAAATATATTCTAAGATCTTTTTGTAAAGTTAAACATAGACAAACATAATACAACAACAGTAGTATTGAATTTTGCCTCTGAGTTGAATATTTCGTGTCCACATAAAGTGTTACCCATGAATATCTTTATGTAATTTAATAGCTAAGATTTTAAGTGTTCTTTTAACATCTTCAATCCTCATGTACTCTTTTTCATTGTCATATGAAGCACTAGTGTCTGATAAATATATTAAGGTAATTCAGTGAAGAAGCAGGCCTTTTAACAAGTGGTTCTGGAAAATGTCACACATGGAAAAGTGGGTTTTCATCACTATCTCATTCCGTGTACAAAAATTGAGCTGAAATAGATCATAGACGTAAAACCTCCAACCCAACCCCAACCAAATCAAAACTTTAAAGAAAATTTTTGAAATTGAATTTCATCAGAACTAAACCTGGTCTTCAAAACACAGCTCAGAGAATGAAAAGCCAAGTGGGTATTGAGACACACTGCTAATAGATAATACTACCCGGACAAGACCTCTCCTAGGAATGCACATATAAAAACTTTCATAACTCAATAGTATGAAAACAACAGCTCAATTTCAAAGTTGGCAAAAGATTTAAAAATACCGCCTCACCAAAGAATAATGCTTCTGGCAAAAAATAAAAAATAATACTCAATGTTATGAGCAGATGCCCAGCAATATCAGTCAGGGAAGAAGATGCAAATTGGAACAGAAACGAGAAACCACTGCATATTTATTCAACTGAGTGAGGTAAAAAAAAAGTTAGCTAGTGTTGGTAAGAAACAGAGACTCCAGGTTTCTCATGTGCTGCATAAATAGCAAAAACCCTTTAGGAAATACTGAAGCAATTCCTTAGAAAGCTAAATACACACCTAACACAGAGGAGCTGACACAAGAGAAGCAGAGGTGTAAGCTCATAAATGTTCCTATCAATTTAGACTTCAATGCCTCCAAAACCTTGATTGTTGATTTATAAGGGAATAGAATCCTGAACTGCTGTGTGCCTATACAATATGTTATTCACCAGAAAATAGGAATGAGCCTTATCCATGTATTTGGCAGAGTTATGAAATAATTATGTTGGACCAAGCTCGATAAAGTGCATGATGATTTTATTTATTAAAAATCTGCATATGGAAAGTTCAAATTAGTTGATTGCGATGGGTGGTCTGGGCTTGAGAAAAGGGCTACAAAGGGGAAGGTCTCAGGTAGACATCCAACGTATTTTATGGATTGCATATGTCTATGGGTATTTTCTTGATGACGATAATTTTCTAAGAGTGTAACACACTCAGGTATATGACACAAATTATCAAAATGTATGCTGCTAGTATGAGCAGATTCTTACAGTCCAGTCATAGATACCAGTAACACGCCAAAAGAGCTGCGGAAACCTTCAAGCATGTCGGTGGACTTTGCATTGGGTTAAATACATGGGTTGGGGAAAGACCAAGTTAACAGGAATATCTGGGAGCCACAGATACAGTGATGGACAGTAGGAGGATGTCCTCAAGTCCGGCAAGAAATTTCAGTACGTTTGGAGAACTCTGAGAGACCTTAGAACAGAAGTTAGAAAAGTCAGAAGGCACATTTGGAAGCAGGGGGATAGCAATTTGCAGATTATATCCTTGCTAAGAAGTTTCTACTCAAAACACTGAAAACAAGTTCTCTGGATGCACTGTAATGAGGATCAGGGCGTGTGATCCAAAGCCTGACATCATCTTTCCATGCTCCTGCCCTGCTCCTGGGAAGTGATGGGCAGGAGTGAGCTGGAAGCAATGTCCTGACTGCAATCAGATATAATTGCCTTCTAAGTCGGATCCCTTTCATTCCTCCCATTTTCAGCCAGGAAACACTGCCTTGGCTCCTTTGTTCTCACCCTCTGCGTCCTTACTGTCAGCTGCTGACCACGTCTGTCTGTCTCCCGCCTCTGTCCTCCTGTGTCACATAGTCCTCTCCTCACAATCTATTTTGCTTGTCCTCTTGACTTTCAGGGCACAGACCATTTATTCAAAGTTTCTTCCTATCACCCCTGGAAACAGGGCCATCATTTGCTGCCTCCTGTGAAACACAGGGGCTCCCTTGTTTCCCCATGAGGATCAACTGGGAACAAACCCATCTCTCTTTCCAACATTTGACTAATAATAACAACTTTTTTTGGAAATGGGGGAATGTAAAAAGGACATAGGTGACATAAAAACAGGAAGGAGACTTTGGGGTGCTTACAAAGGGGGACCATGGGGCAGAGTACTGGGGAGATAACAGGGAAGGAAAACATACTTAAATTCACTTTATTCAAAAAATTCCATAATGCTGTCTATTACCTTGTAGGCTTACTTACAGAAGAACAAAACAAAAGTCAACATCTGCTTACTTGTGACTTTTTAAATACCTACTCTCCCTCTGTCAGCTTCCCGGGGCTTTGCCTCACCAGTCCTGGTTCGTCTGCAAGATCCCTGTCCTCATAGAGAGTGCCACTTGGTTTTATAACAAACCCCAGCAAAGCAGAATTCATTCAGCAAGAGAAGGGGAAGAAAAGCCTAGGTTGCAAGGACTTTATACATCAATAAGACATATGTATGAAACTGTTCAAATTGTTAATGGTTCACTGTGAAACACCCAATACCACCCAGGACAAAGCACCTTACTAACCATTAATGAATAGGCACACAGAGAAAGTGAGATAGCTCGCCAGCTCCTTTCACTGCCTTTGATAACTCAGGCTCCAGAATCATCCCTGCTGTATAATGAAAACCTCAGCCTGAATTGTATCAATGCAAATCACAGGAGCCGCCTGCAAGCTTGTGTATTATAACTTATCTGTGGGGCCAATAAAAAGATATGCCATTATCAGCCTTGTCCACTTAACTATTAATAAGGTTCCCTAGGCCCTTTCATCCCACCTCTCTCTCCAGCTCCCGCTGCTAGCACCGGGGGCCTGCTTGCCTTTCCCACTGGCAGGCTCATCCGAGGAGAGCCGAGTGCCTTAAGCGGTACAAAATGCAATGCAGGAAAAAGAAAATTACTTGAGCATTGTTCAGGAACTCTCAGGTTTTCATTCCAAAGCCCGGAGATTCCCTAGGACTGAGATGCCCTCTCCCCCATCCTAAGCTACAATGTTCTTTCTATGCCACAGAGGGCTTTTCTGATGGTTGGGGTGTCTTCAACCTCTGTCCTTGTTCTTTGAAGCACTGACGGCAGGAGTATGATGGGGGCCAGGAGCCGCAGATAACTTGGGAGGCTGTCTCTGGGCCTTCTCTCACAGCTGTGACACTTGCATCAGGATGTGCTTCAGCCCTGTTCTCTGCCCTCTTTGCCGTTCTACAAAGTCCAGGGCAATCCTCACCCAGCCAAGTGAGCTGAAATTGCACCCCGCGATAGCCACCAGGTGGCGGTCTTCTCTCTCAACCCAGCATCCTTGGGCGGCAGGAGAAAGCAGAGTCCTGCGAGCCAGGCTCCACAGAGAACGCCAGCAAGGTCCCTTGGCGCACGGGTTTTATGTGTAATTATTGTCACTTTCCTCTGCTGGTATTTTCTTGAACATTTCCCCCTCTTCCCAGGTCCTCCTCCTTTTCATCGTGCCTGGTTTTCTACTGGGCATTTTACCCAAATGTACAGATGCCCTTTCTTTCTGGAAAACAGCCTCACCTCACATCCCTTTGAGAATCAAGTGATGTATACAGAAATGCAGTCACTGAAAGGAAATCTCTGAAAGAAAGATTCTGGCTGGCATTTTTCTTGTGTGCCCATCTACCTCTCTGTGTCTGATACTCCATTCGGGTAAATTAACAGCCAAGCAAACTCCTGTTTGATGGCACTTGCATGTCTGTATGGTTTCTTGTGACCTTCACAGCATAATTCCTAACAATAAATAACTCCTGAAGTGCTATTTACCTCCACTTATTACCGAGGCCTCGGAGACAGGCAGAATGGCCTCCTGATTAACATGCGGTTAGCTGGATAACTGCTGAGACTTGACCAGAACAGAGTCGGGCTTCCATGAAGTCCTGTTCCCCTTTAGTGATGTCACTTCTCTGTGGAAGAGCAGGCACAGGAGCTCCTCCTTCCCCTCCACAGACTGTCACTTATTTCCTTCAAGTGTTATTACAGATGGAGCCCTGTTTTTGAAACGGGATCCCCTCTGATAGCAATGCCTGCTAAACTTGTCCCCATCCAGTCAGATGTTCCGTGTGGCTGACCAATAATCAACCATGAATATTTATAGCATTTCGTAAAGCACCTCTACCTGCAACACTCTGGGTAAGCATGCGATGGTTTAGAGCACAGGATGAAATTTCCGAAGTGCAGAATGTGCTGAGGCTGGGTGACACCAATGCCCCCAGTGAGTGCAGTGTATCCATGCCCAGGATTGCTAAGGCAGGGATCTTCTTCTAATTGGGTACCTCTCTCCCACACATGGCCTTTGCAAACAGAAACACCAACAGTAGCTTCCTTTGTTTTGTTTAGGAAAATGCGCGAAGAGTAAGTTGCCTAGACACACAAGAGAAGCAAGAGGAAAGGAGGAGGCGATTCAACAAGTTGGAGAGTTGCCATAGACAACAGCTGCAAGCTTCCACTGTAGGCCGAAAAGGCAATATTGACCAGGAAGTAGCATATCACCCGTCCATCACATTCTGACAGTGTGTTCCTCACCTGTGTTTATTCAAAAGACCTCGGAGTCCACTTAGTATGAGAAACTCATTTCTGGCATCTGCAGATGCTCAGGGATGTCGTGCCTGAGACTGAGAGTGGGAGACAGGTAAGGAAAATTAATAATTCATGTAGTAAAGCCCATTTAGTTTTCTCACTGGGAAAAGGGAGCTCCTGTGAGGGAAGACGGAGTAAGCGGTTTGGAATGATGTGCAGAGAGAGGAATACAGTTCTAGCAGGATGGGAATAGAGTGTCTGATGCAATGTCCAAGCTCTTCAGCAAAAACCAAAGCTGTCTGCAGACAAGCTGGAACTCCTAGTGCTGACAGAGGCTCAGTTCTCCTTTCCCTGCCTCTGTCCGATGAAGACTAGAAGTATATCTACATCGAGGCACACGGGTAGAAGCTCCACAAAGCCGCTTTCTAGACCAGTAGGGAAAGCTGTGAGAAATAAGAGAAGCCTGTGGCAGCTTGGGAACCTCTAATATTAGACGTAGACCTGCTTCCTGCTAGGTCAAGCAGGCTTTCAGGAGGCAGAGGGCAAAGGAAGAATGGCATCCCCATAACCTGGAGCTCTTTGAATCAGAAGTCCAAGTTCAAAAGGGTAGAAGAGGTAAGAGGAGGAGCTAGGGAGAAACAAAGAGAGAAAACAAAAGCTGATGGGAGGGAGGTTGGACTACCCTGGAAATTAAAGAGGCAGTGTAAGGTGTGGCTACGTTTTGAAAGAGTTTGAGTGCAAGGGATTTGTGTAAGATGGGTCTGTATAGTTTGCTGGCAGTGGAGAGTAAATTTTCTCAGGATATTAGTTTTCAGTAGAACAGGGTAATTAATCATTATAATGCTCTCTTTAAGATCCATATCCCCAGTAGCTCAGAGAGGCTGGCTCGGTTTCCAGTACCAGGCATGCTGTCCCTCCTCTTGAGTAGACCTGATGTCCAATTAGACCACTGTTGGTCGCCACTGAAGTGTGCGGGCTACTTCTTGTACTTTTGTGCCTCTCCTGCCGTGCTGGTGATTTTTGTGGTTCATAGGTGTTGTGGCTGGTTAGGATTGTCTAATTGCTCCCCTCTGTTGGCAGCTTGCATAGTATTTTCACAAAGCATCTCTCCACTTTGCTAGAACAGCATAATTCCTAAGTACTTTCTAAATCCCATTCTTGTATCCATAGATACGTTTAACTATGTCTCCTAATCAAAGAAGCTTCTATATAGAGCAAACAGATACCATTAGAGAAAACCATAAATGGGCACAATGCAGAGATCAATAGATTGTAGGGATCATAGCCACGCACAGATGTCTAGGTCCCAACCTAGGCATTTACAGTTCAGGGAACATCACCAAAGAGGGGGCAGAAAGATTATAAGAACCAGGATATCAGGAAGTCTGCTCTGAAAGGGACTTCCCTGGAAGTGGCTACAATCTCCATATCAGTAGACGTGTTAACACAGAATGGGGAAAATCACACTGGGTCCCATCTCATCCCTGTGCAAAGAACGACTGGCAGCTAATGAGCGCTGAGAGGAGAATCAGCCTTTCTCAGAGATGAGAGAGGATCTCTCATCATCACTTTTTATTGATTGCCCAATGCAGAGTGGCGAGCTTGATATAGTGTACAAACGAACAAACCAACAAAATAGAATCAGCATGTTCTATTTATAAATACTCACACACATGTGTGCACAGTATGTGAATATATGTATGTAACGACTATAATGAAGGAAATCAAGGCCATCAACTTGAGAGTTGGAGGGCTTCGGAGGTGTTTGAGAAACGATAACTGGGAAAGGATAGGAAAGTGATACAATTCTATTTTAATGAAAGCAATTAAAATTTTTTTCTTAAAGTGGCTCAGGGCCAAGCATATCCAGAAGAACCCTAATGCTGTCTTTCCCTAGTGAGTTCTGGTCTGGACCATTACTATTACTTATAATAACATTTGCTGTTTGAGAAATACGCTGACCCTCCCTTTACTAGAGAGGCATATGTGGAAGTCTGTTCTGTTTGCTTATTAATTTATTTCATGTAACTCCTGCACAGTTTTAAAATTATACATGAACATAGCAATGGACAGTGTAGAACATAGTAATGAAGAATGTAGAGTTAACACTCGGCCGCTAACTATGCTCTTACTTGCTATTGACATGCATGTGATTAGTAGAAGGTTATTAGATACACAGGGCAGGAAAGGCAGAGTTCTAGAAGTTCCTCAGGTATTAGGTTCTTCAGGAGCCTCAGAGCTGCCATATGGATCGTGATAAAGGTGGGAGTCTAAGGACTGAACTTGTTGTATCATCATCCTGCCTCGTCATCCTCCTCCTTTAGACCCACTCTGAATGTCAAGATCCTTTAACCATGCCGAGGACCTGGTCTAGAAGGAGGTTCCTTCAACATTCATTGTTATAATTGAGAAAAAGACTGTAACTACTTTGGTCAGCTCATATTCCTCTCCTTTTCAATCTGGGAAAAGCTTCACACTTTATCAGCAAATGGACTTATTGGTAACATTGGAGAATATTAAGCGTACCAGGAAAAACATTGTCTTTATCTAAAGGGGGATGGCGATATGTACCAGAAAGCTTAAACACTGACCCTTTCAGGAAGGAATAGTGTTTTAGTTTAAAGGTGATGTACAGAGAGCTCTAATGTCCTTTTGGTGTATTCCCCTATGGAATGACTGGACAGACCGGGTTGGCTTCTCCCCTGCAGCAAGTGTCTTCAAATCACCAAATTATTTAGAGATTTTCATCATTTTCATCTTCAAAGGTGGCTAACCTGCTGGTTCTCAGTCTGTGGATTCACAGTGCACACCTCCGGCCCTCCGCCCTCAAGGATCGTAACCCCTTTAGCTCTAAAAAACAAGGCTCTTTTCATATATCTCCCTACCTTCCACTGCTAGGGCCATAGAGTTTATAAATCTCAACACCACTTAGACAGGCTCTTCTCTGGAAGCCTCTGGTGGCCTCAGTCAGGTTCCCTCCCAGGAAATATTTCCAGGGATGCCAAGGGGTGAATTTGTTTTTTTCTGAGTGGCAAGCCATAGGCAGCAATGTTCTCATGGTCACCAACCCATTGCCATCGTGTGCTTATAGAATACCTCATGCTGACCTGCTTTGCTAAAGGATCACACTGTGAACAGGAACAGCAGGACCTGCTCTCCCCTTTAGAGACCTTAGAATGAGCTGCATTTCAGAGAGGGCTGCTGAGCCGCTGCATGGAGCTCAGCACGCATTTCTTTATTCAGCTGCCAGGGTCTGCTAAGTGTCTTGCACCTTCCTCCCACAATAATTTGAATTAGTCACATGACTCAGAGACCCTCCTAATGGTGTTACCACCATGAAAATGAAGCAAATCTAAAAAATCAGAAATCTACATAAACTTGCCTCCAGTCCACAAGACTCTCAAGGGTAGAAAGTATGTTCAGTCCCACTGAGCATAGCACAGTGACAGTAGCCACTGCAAGGGCTTTTGAAGAGTTTGGGGGGGCAGCAGACATACCTCTGAATCTTGAAATATATGACAATGTAATCCTTGTGTAACCCTAATGAGTAGTTATATTGTTGTACCCAGTTTATAGATGGAAAACTGAGGCCCAGAGTGATTACTCAATGCTCACACCTAGCATGTGGTGAAGCTTACATTTCAATCCATTCTACATTAAAAATTCATCTGCTACTCTGGCATGGTGGCGTATTCCTTTAATCCCAGCACTTGGAAGCCAGAGGCACATAGATTTCTCTGAATTCAAGGCCAGCCTGGTCTACAAAGCAAGATGTGGGACAGCTAAGGCTGATACATAGAGAAACCCTCTCTTGAAGAAAACCAAAAAGCAAGCAAGCAAGCTACCTACCTACCTACCTACCTACCTACCTACCTACCTACCTACCCTACCTACCCACTAAAATGTCATCTGTTTCCATACAAAGCACTAAAAAGCTATTTACTGTAGGGTTGGCAATGTACCTCAGAGGTAGAGGGCTTGCCTAGTACGTGTGAAGCCTAGGTACAATTTCTAGGATAGAAGGGAAAAGAGGAAAAGTATCTACTAGATAAATAGGTTAAAAAGGAGATAGCTTTCAAATAGGGATACCAAGTCAGAATGAACAAAGGACTGGTATTCTTTAGTGAGAGCTACTCTGGCTTAGGGACTGGGACACTTAGCATATTGTCTCTAGGATGGGCAACCTAAGACTTCAGTGTCATTTAAGAGTCTTGTTTAGGCTTCTCAAAAGGATCAGCTCTGGCCAGTCTTTCATCCTCTCACTTCACAAGAGTAGAACAAGTGTCACTTTCTTGTAGTGACTGAGAGATTGTGAGCAAGCAAGAAAAAGCAAAATGAGTTGAACTTAAGATGCATGGTCTCGAGAGCTTGCTTCCTGAGTGAGTGAGCTGGTGAGTGAGTGAGTGAGTGAGTGAGTGAACGTTGCAGTCTCTGAGGAAAAGGGAACAAGGAGAAGATGGAGAAAGATGAGAGATGATCTGTGTCTGCACACTAGGTCGGCTTCTCCAGGACCCCTCAGTCATTCATCACTTGCCTCTCAATGGACTTCCATTGCTCTTTTCAGTCCACTCCTCACCTGTGTCCATGCTCCTTTGACTCTTTTGTCCTACCTGATGGAACTAGGCAGTGCACATCTCATGTGGGAGGTTTGCTAAAAGGGAGGGGCAAGGGGGGATGCGGGCATTGCCTCTGGAGAAAAAGAAAAGAAGTGGCAGGGGGAGGAAAAATGTGGATCTTCATAAGGGACCACAGTGCATGCACACACGGGCAACAACTGGAATGTGTCACCTCTGGGCAGCTAATGATGGCATGTCTTGTTGCTGGGTTGTCTGATGGTCCCATCTTTGACAGGCGGGGCTAGCTGCAGAAGTTGCCAGATTGCCAACACTACCTTTCTCTCAGCTCTGTATTAAGAACTGGCTTCTATAATCATTCAAATGTTGTTGGAAAAATGTCTGTCCTTCGCTTTTGTTTTCTTCTTCTATTGCTGTAATAAACACCCTAACTGAAAGCACCTTGGAGAAGGGAGGGTTTATTTGGATTGTAGCTTACAGCACATCATCAGGGAAACCAAGGCAGGAACCTGGATAATGGAACTGTCAAAGGTCAGAGAAGATGGCGGCTTACTGGCTTGCTTCTCATGTCTCGCTCAAATTGCTTTCTAAGACAACCCAGGACCACTTTTACCCCAGGTGGTACTGCCTACACAGTGGCCTGGGCTCACCTATACCAATTGTTAATCAAGAAAATGCCTTATAGACATGTCTACAGGCAAATCTTAAGACTGCTTTCTCAATTTGAGTTTTCCTCTTCCCAGATGGTCCTGTCCGGTGCCAAGGTGACCACAAATTAACTATCCCGGTACCATGCATCTCTTTTGGTTTCTTTGACTAGGGTTGCACCTTTTTTTTTGTTGTTCGTTTGTTTGTTTTTGCGTGGCGCAGGAGTGCGGATGCGCGGGATCTAGCGCACCAGACAGTAGGCACGTGCGCGGGACAATGTACGCGTGCGCCGGACCAGATAGTTTGCCTGGCAAGCCCTTTAGCCACTGAACCATCTCCCCAGCCTGTCTGCGAACTTTTTTTTTTTATTGAATTTCTTTAAATTTACATTTCAAATGTTATTCCCTTTCCTGATTTCCCGGACATAAGTCCCCTATCCCATCCCCCTTCCCTTCTTCTATAAGGGTGTTCCCTTCTTCATCTACCCCCTCTTCCCGTCCCCCCCGCCCCGACATTCCCCTGCACTGGGGGTCTAACCTCGGCAGGACCAAGGGCTTCTCCTTCCATTGGTGCCCAACAAGGCCTTTCTCTGCTATATATGCAGTCAGCGCCATGGGTCAGTCCATGTATAGTCTTTGGGTTTCGTCCCTGGGAGCTCTGGCTGGTTGGCATTGTTGTTCCTATGGAATTGAAGCTTTTTCTTACTCTTCTTTAACCCCATCCCTCTGTCTCTCCCTTGTGTTTTCATAATATCGCACCGTGTAACCCCACCCTGCATAAATGACTCCCGAATGTCTGTCGATTCTGCATGGGTGGGCTCCTTACCTGTATGTCACCAGCCACTTATTGAATCTGATTTCTCTGCTTGAGTGGATAAAGGATTGCATGAACCTGTTAACAGCTACTGTCTTCAGCCACTCTCACTGTGAATGCAACATATTTGAAGTTGAAATCACTGTTGCCTTCCTCCTCAAATATTGTTTTCAAAATTCCATTAAGGGTACCTTTTTTTTGTAATCCCGGTTTAAAAAAATGAGGGCTAGTATTTTCTACTTCCTTTGTCCCCTGTACACAATCTATCAGCAATCTGAACCATTCTTCCTTCACAGCATCGGCTTCATCCATCTTTCCTTAGATTCTCATTACCACCACCTTGACTTCCAAGCTGTTTTCAAGACTATGCCAAGCTCCTCATCTTTGAGGGCATGGGCTTCCTGGGTTAGTGCCCAAACTTTGGCTGTTATTAGAGCAATTAAATAAAATAATCATCTCATAAGAGTGGTTCATATAATTAACCAACAGCCACATGTTAAGTAAACATTTTATGACACAGCAGTTAATCATGGTAATGCTTTCCCATTCTCCTGACTATATTCCTACCCAATGAAAGAATTTCTTTGAAACCAGTGGGCCTGACAATATGACTTAACTAATCAAAAAAAGAAAGGTTCCCAAGTGTACAATAAGTACAATCGGACTCTGTCGCTAGGGTTCAACAATCCCTTCCCCTGGTTGTCTATCTTTATTCTATCTAGATAAAGCCATTGTTTCCTTCTCCCTAGTTCTATATTCATGCCACCCTTGCTTTTGCAACCTTACATTGACTCATTTGGGAGCCTAGGGACTTGGCACATGGCATTGACATTCTCCATAGCACGTTCTTTATTTTTCCATAACTCTACTTTGCATTGTCATCAATATTGCCATGTCAATAGGACCTACCGTTGATATTTGTTATTTTTAGACCTGGAGTTTATAGCCACAAAGGTCTCGTTATTTATCTTACATATCCCTGTGGTGCATGATACATAATAGCCCCTCAATGGCAATTGCCAAGTAAAGATATATGTAGTACAGACAAATGTATGTGGAAGCAAAAGGAAGAGGAGGAAATAGTATTTTCTATATGATAAAGCAAACATGGGTAGGGACAGGTGCCATCTGATGACCATAGACCAAAGTACAAACATTTTTCTTTAAGGGTGCAGGTACAATACGGTCTGTATTCTTTTTGTCTTCCTGGCTCATGTGTCCTTTGGTAGGAATGCAACTGTATAGCTTGGGGTCAGGCCACTCTGCTGCTTATTGCCCTCAAGTGTGGTCAACACCTATAGACTCTACATAATTCCCAATGGATGGCCAAGTATCTTCTCTGAGGAACCTCAGCAGGCAACTGTGACCTCAGAGAACACCTTGACCTTGAATGGCAGTGAGGCAGAAGTACTTCAACCTCCATTTGCTTTCATATGCTTTGTCACATACACTACGGATGGTCTTCCTGGAGAAGAAATCTTATGAGAAGAACACTGTGATTGGTCTTCCTGGAGAAGATGCAGGTAAGAACTGTGTGGCCACTCACGTTAGTGCTGAGGCAGACAAGCATAAGAATAGCTTAGCAACTTGTCATTTAACTTGACTTGGGCTTTGCACATACTGGTCTCTGAATGATGTATCTAGCAACTGCTGGTTACCTGGGCCTCTCATCTGCATCAGGGCACATAAACACTATTCTCTGAACAATGGGATATGTTTCTCTTCCTCTGGACAACTATCATACTTACACTCTACTCAATTGTACTTTAGTAATATCTGCATATGGAAGATAAGACAAATGCAACAAGCTGGTTTTGGTTACGTGCACAATAAGGCAAATATGTGCCCTCAAGTGAACTTTTGAGTGAATCCCCTATGTAGCACTTTATGGTGATACATGATTGGGTGTGCAAATGATTGAAGTCAGAGGCAGAATGGCAAGGGACATTTACAGCAGCAAAATGATTTTATGAGCTAATATATCAGTCAGAACAAGAGAACCAACAATACTATGGCACTTAATAACCATTGAACACCATTAAAGGAAGCCCCAAATGGTAATTGGGCACCTCAAATATGGTCACTCATGTGGCCTGTATATTATGATTTGTTCTATCACTTTGCTTTAAATAAAATTTCTTTGTTCCTTTTTTGCAAATCTGCAGAATACTCTATTTCAGTTCTTTGAATGAGAAAGACACTAGGAACCTGGGGAGCACTCTACCCAGATGTGTCAAACAAATAACCATCTCTCTCTCTCTCTCTCTCTCTCTCTCTCTCTCTCTCTCTCTCTGCTCTCCCCTCTCTGTCTCTTTCTCAGAATAATTTTACCATGGATTGTGTGAAGAAGAGGGTGGAGTCTTAGTAGGATGGGTGTCTGAAAATATAGATTGGATACTGGCTGACTCATACCACATTATGATGTGTGAGAGAGAACAGACAGCATTTTTTTTGCATTCAGCGTTGAAAATCTCACTTATTTGCTGTAATGTTTAAAATTGTTTACACTTATATACTGTTCAAACATTTCCCCATATCTCATCTCAGTTGAACCCCAGAGCAAACCTAGATAAGGTGAGATAAATCTGATTATCCTACTTTGCTTCTGAGGTAATAGACTACAGGCATATTTATTGGCCTGTCCCTAATCACCCAACAAGGAGGATTTTTGAGAAAGTACTTACTAATTTTCCCACTCTACCACATTCTCTGTCTTAAATATCCAAGCTGATGCTTAGTGAATTCTGTTGCTATTATTTTTTTCAGGGGGCCCAAAACAGCACATCGCTGTGGTACAAACAGCAACACAGGCTTATAAACCACATCATTCTTTGTTAGAGGGAGGAGAGAAAGGAGACAGAGGGCTCTTGAGATGAGGCTCCAAGAAGATAGAGGGGTGAGAGTGCTACACTCAAGGCCGTACAGCTGTGTTGGGCTCTCTTTTTGTGTCTGAAAGCGAAGTGGATCCACTTAGTCCGGGTCTGCGTGCCTCTTTGTATCGTGTTCTCTTCTGTGATAAGAGGACTTTGAGGGCAGGTTCCAGAACGTAATGTGAAGGAGCAACTTACTTCCCTCGAAAGATGGATACTTCATTTGCCAGAAGAAAAGGGGAAAAAAGAAGCAGCCACTCTTATGTGTTCTGTGGGTCCTTGCTTGTGAGGATTCCTTGCCTCTATCCCTAGTATCGTCAATCTCTCTCTAGCTAAGACCATCATTTTCCCTACTTACCACTTGCCTGCCACAACACCTGGCTAGTCCTGGCTCAACCCAAAGGGACATTCAGACTGATGTCATTCACCTTGTACCTTCTTTCTTGCACTGCCTTAGTTCCTGCTTAGAACTCTTGAATTCTATGCCTTTGAGTGGCTGGTCCATCACATTTACATAGTCCCCCGTGACAAAGCAAAAGAATGTAAATATGACCTTGATTTGAATAGAATGGACCAAGTTAGCTTTTCCTTCCGAGAAGCTCAGAGGATGCTGCCTGTGATGCCCCACACAGAATGCTTTCAGCAGGTGCTTGTCACCCACTCAAAGCTTCTTAAAGACCAATTAAGAGAGTAAGTGTGCCTTTAGGTTATAAACTAACTTCCTCCTATATATGTTTATTTATCTATGACTTTTCTCATGTCAATCTTGCTTCATATGAACTGGGGGACATTTACCCCGAATGTGTAAAGCCCTGAATTCTGTCCCTAGTGCAGAAAACAAAAGAAAAGCATATAGATTGGGATAAATGATCAAATGTCTCCATTCTAACAATTGAAGCCTTCTGGTCACAGTAGATAAGAGGTTCTCCTATCATATTCTGGTTGAAAAATAGGAGTTGTCTATATGAGCCTGGCCAGTAGATAAAAAAAAAAAAAAGAAAAAAGAACCATACTCAGACAGGTAGGTTACAAAGTGGGTTTAGTAAGCAGAGAAGTGATTGAATTAAAATTTCAGAAGGCAGAAAATAGCTCCTTTGATGCCATGTAGGAAAGAAAAGTCTTGGCCTCTGAACAACAATGGGGTGCACGTAAAAATTGTGTCATAAAGTGTGACATTTGGGACAACTGGAGATGTTTGCAAGACAAGTTGAAAATTCAGTATGTCCACTTGGGGTTCTAAAGAATGCTTACCAAGTTCTTTGAGGGAAAGGAAAAAGTATACTAAAGGTGTTTGCCAATGAAAAAAAAGAGAGATTTGATAAGTAATGGAAAGGTAACTGTGATTAATGGTAAAAGATATGGCCCAAATACAGTTTAGGAATGCCCGGGAAAGCCATCCTTTGTCACAGTGGGAGACAGTGAGGACAGAGGTTGAGCTGGTATGGGGTATAGATTGCATTAGGTGAAAAGATTCGCCGGAAAGAAGTTTGGAAAAGTTTGGTGGTGGTGATGGTGGTGGTGATGGTGGTGATGGTGATGGTGATGTTGGTGGTGATGTTGGTGGTGATGGTGGTGGTGATGGTGGTGGTGATGGTGGTGGTGATGATGGTGGTTTAGTGCTGAGAATGGAACCCATGACCTTCTGCATTCTTAGTAAGCACAACCAGAGAGCCACACTCTGGATCCAAAAGCCTGGAGCATAGGACAGAATCATGTTGCATAGAGCTCAAGAGGAACCACAGTTTGCCACCTTCAATAAATACAAGAACTCCTAAGTCAGTCTTCATGATACGCTGGACATGGAGAAAGCTGCAGGCAGAAGACCTATTCAAAGATAGTGAATTGGTCATGGGGAGATTTTCACATTGACAGAGATGGGCTCTGTGGGAATGTGGGGTTTTGAGAGAAAGAGGGAGAAGAACAAGATGTTGTTAAGGTTGGACACAGGGTTTTCAGAGGAAGAGTGGCACCCAGTGGGAGGTCACTGCGGATGGAGTTCACCTATGTTGCTTACACACAGAGCAAGGGCTGCCATGAATGGAGAGAAAAGGTAACTGAAAAAGATTTAGTAGTTTTCAGAAATGGCAAATGGTAGGAGCTGTAACTCAGCTCACAGAGATCCTGCCTATCATGTACAAGGTTTCGTTTGATCCCCATCCCCACATAAGTTAGACATGCTATTCAAATGTGTGGTTACAGTGCACAGGAGGAAGAGGCAGGGCTATCAAATATTCAAAGTTTTTTTTTTTTTTTTTTTTTTTGCAACATTCAAGATGTCAAGGCCAGCCTGTAGTACCCAAGAATCTCAAAACATGTATTTTTAAGAAATGGTAACTATTTAAAGTACACATCGGGAACTTGTTTGGGACTTAATTAGGAAGGAAAAAGAAGAGAACCATTTCCTTGTGTTCTAGTGGTTTGATGAGTCTGGCTGGTATTAACAGATGCTGACCTGCATCTGTGACTGGACCTGCACCATCACAGTGGCCAGTGGCTTTCCCTGCTTGCTTTCTGCATGGTACCAACTCTGAGGGATGTGCTCGCATTTCTCCTAGCCTCTCTGGTCATTGTGATTCATGTCAAATAGTCTGCAATTGGATCAAGTACAAAGTCTCATTGAAGGCAAACCCCTCTGGGTAGAACGGCTTCTACATAACTCTTTTCAGTTTGTGTAGTTCTAGGTTTAGGTTAAAGGTTACTAAAGATAATGAAAGAAGTAATTTCTTTGGCATGTTCTGGACCATATGTTTCTGATCCTTATGCCTACATCCAGGTTCTTCTGGACCCTGAGAAAGGAGAAACTCCTGTTTTGAACTCCAAAGGTGTGTTCCATGGAAAAGTACCACCACATGACTTTGAGAAACATGTTAAAAGGTAACAGGTATTAAAGATACTTATAGAATCCTATCAATGCTAGCTCTTAGAAAAATGTGTTATTCTCAATTCGAACTGCTAGTGTAGATCTACACTGAAGTTCCGGGCATGGTTTACTACTGGCTTGATGTTTGCTGGCCCTGTGCTCCTGGGGAAATCACTCATCCTTTATGGGACCCTGGTTGCATGACTAATGTGTATGAGTGGCCCAGTTGATTTGACTGTGTGGTGACAAATGAGCCAATGTAAGAGTCCCCAAAGGAGAAGCATGCTAGGTAAGTTGGTAGAAAGTGTCTTCGTCATCACCTTCTTTCTCAGCCTTGTCTGACTGGTACAAAACCAAGGAATCCCTTTTGGGTTAACAAAATGACAGGGCAGAATTTACTGTTCACTGTAGAAAAGGGAAGAAAAAAATCTCATTTGCTATTAAATTTCTAAAATGAGCTGTCCAGTTTGTCAGCTGACCTCCCCTGAGTCCTGACAAGGTGAGAGGCCTCTCTAGGCACCGTGAGCTCCACAAAAGGAAACTCCAATGAGCAGAGCTTGCTTAAATAAACACCTCCAAGGCCATCCCATTAAACTGACCACAGGGCACAATCCCTGAGAGTCAGGTCTCTCCTCATCGCTGATAACATGAACTTCAAGGAGCTGTCAGGGGCACAGTTTCTTTTGTTTGTTGTGTTTCTACTCCAATGCCTGACTTGCTGAGTCACTCACAATGTGTACGGTTAGCATTACTTTTTCTAGCAAAGCGGAAAGGAAAGGGGAAAGTTACTGGCTACTCTGAACAGGGACAGGTAGAATAGAAGCAAGGGAACAAAAGATTGGGACAAATGAGGAGTCAGCTAATTTGGACAATATGAAGGGCAAAGTTGAGATAGGTTAATGCAAGATTGAGCAACTCCCAGAAGCAACGTCTCGGATGAGCAGGAGGTCAGAGAGGTCCATCTGCTTAAAAGTGAGAAGAGACAGTCACCTGAGCCAGAGAGACTGACACGAACAAGCAGGTGTAGCTTTATAGCATGCAGATCTAAATCTTATCTGGTAGGGTTAACTGAAGTAGCATGTATAATACTCAGTCTCTACAATGTCAAGAATTCAACAAGAGCTACTACCATGAATCTTTCTCTCTATTTTACTGTGGTCCCCCTCTCTCTATTATGATATAAGTGCCAAAAAGTACCCTAAACAGAACTTGAAATTAAAGCAATCGGAAAGCACCCTTTTCTCATATTTCTGACAAAGAAAAGGTGATATTCTTAATACAATTATGAACAAGATCAATCAAAATATGATCAAGATACATTGCTCACACGCATGGAATTTTCAAAGAATAAAATACAGAGTATGGAATAGAAAGAAATTGTAGGTGATTAATAAGCCAATGACAATAAAATCTATGCCGACCAAGTGGCATATGCGTACCACACGGGGCACGTCCTGTATGTGATATAGAAGTGTATGTGATCAAAACGCTTGCCCTTGAGGAATTTGCCAGATTGCACTTTGCTATTTATTCTTCAAGTATATCCAGTGAGTTCACCTCTATTGCTTCATCTGCAGAAATGAATGATTACCACATTTAACTCAAGGATGCCCACACTAATGCCAGTCCTGTAGTAGACAGCCAGCAAACACCTGCTGTCTATGTGTCCCTTTTTGTCTACTCATGCACTCAGCATAGCATCAAAGGGTGGTTTAATCCATGGCCATGACCACTAGTGATCCCAACATCCAGCTTGCTACTCGGTTTCCCCTGTCTCCAGCTTTTCACAAACAAATATACTGGTAGTGGATTCCCCATAATGCTTCACTCCTTTAGAATCCAGGCTTTCCCTTCTGGTATTTAGGGTCTCACCTACAGTTCTTATTCTCTGAGTAGGGAACCTTTCTCCCATTCAGCAACTATGTGATGTGAGGAGCTTTACTCAGTACCCAATCTAACAGTCTCTGGACTCAAGCGCCATTGTTCAGAGAGCCTTGGAGTGATCAGAGGACTTAGAGGGGAGGGCTTGGCAGACAGTAGCCACTGTGTTCAGGATTTTGTATCCCGATTAGCAAGCTGGGATCTTAGGGAGAAAAAGAGGGATAAGGTGAAGGTGAAGAGGAAAAAAAAACCCAGTTCTTTCTTCACTGTGCGTCCTGCTGTTTATGCTCCTTCTCGGACCACCGCAATTCATGTGCTCTCTGAACTGGGAAAAGCAATAGACCCAGACAGCCACCTCAATTCTATTTAGCAGCTTAAAATATAAATTGATGGCTTCTCCTCTTCTCCTCTGAAGGTCTTTTATTTAGGTTTTGTGGTTTGTTCGTCCTAACTTTGTTACGCACCATGATACTTGCAAATGGGGCAGCATAAATTAAGATGTGGTGATGATAACATTTGGAGCAGGTCCTCTGGGAGACTCATATGACTCTGGCTTGTGGATATGAGCAAATCTTCCGATTTGACATTGCAGCATACAAGTCATATATTTCTCCCTGCAATTCCATTTCCCACTCCTGTCAGCCTACCTCATTGAGCCAATGCCAGGAGAGGCCCCAGGCAACTCCTATGCTTCCTATTTCAAGTAAAGCAAAGTTAATTTACTCGAATGAAAGATGCAAAATTTAAATCTCTTCTCTTTCATCCTCTAGACGACTCGGTTTGTTTCTGACAGACCAGTTGCCCCGTTCAAACCCTGCCAGTCTCCACATTTGCTGCTGTCAAGAGGAAGAGCTAGCGGGTATTTGTATGCTGATCAGTAACGGGAGCCTTGTCCACTTAGATGTTGTAGCTGGCACAGTGTGGTCTTGCTAGAAGCCCCCAGCTGCTTCTCTCGTGGTTGTGGCTGACCTTTAAGGAAGCCTGAGCTTGAGTCAGCCACCTCATAACCACTAGGCCTGACGTGCAGGCACCTGATTTGGATCTCAAGCCTGACTGCTTGGAGTGTCAGTGTCTCGGAGGCCACAGTGGAACTGCCTTCGTGGCTAGCGAGATGACTCTTCCTGAGGGGTTTATTGGTAACTGCCTTAGTTAGGGTTTATTGCTGTGAATTGATGCCACGTCCATGGCAACTCTTACAAAGGAAAACATTTAACTGTGGCTGGCTGATAGTTCAGAGGTTCGGTTCAATATCATCAAGGCAGGAGGCATGGTGGAAGGCAGGCGACATGGTGCTGAAGACGTAGATGAGAGTTCTACATCTTGATCCGAAAACAAAGGGGAGAGTGGGCCGGCTTAGCTTGAGCCTCTCAAATCCCAAGGCCCTCACCTTGCGGCACACTTCCTCCAACAAGGCCACACTTCTTCCAGTAAGATCACACCTCCACTAATGCCACCCCCTATGAGTCCATGGGGGCCATTTCCACTCAAACCACCACAGGGCAGAAGCTATAGAAAATAAAAACTGGCATGCTGAAGGAGAACAGGGCTCTTCTACTCATTCCTGGACAGTGGAAGCATCTAGAACGCATGTGAACTTTCTCCTAGTCCCTGGACTCCTTCCAGGCCCCTGGTTAAGCACACCCCCCACCCCCAGTCACTTAGCACTTCTCTTCCTCTCACTCCCTGCTCCCAGGAAAGGCACAAAGCCACCTTATTTCCTTAAGTTCTTTAAACTTTAACAGGTGACCATGGAAAACAGCCATGCCTATTACCAACGAGGTAAACACAGTCTCACAATAATTGTCTGTAAGACCCATGTGTGGTGACAGGACAGCGGGCCCATAAAGCAACCCTATCTTGGGTGTCAGAACCTATGACAACCCCTGAAGGGGGACCCTTCATCATGTTCACTTCACATAGGGGGGGTCTGTGGCTGATAGACGTTATGGAGCTGTCAGGAATAGATATATCAATAAACCGTGAATCTAAGATTTACACCCAGGCCTCTTAACTACACTTTTAGTCAGCACATCTGTAAGAGTCAGAGCAGAGGGTTGAGACCTGGAACCCACCCTTGTGGGAGACATTAGCATCCTTGTTCTTCAAGCTAGCATGACGAATGCACTCCATGCTGCTGCTCAGTGCTCTGCTTAAAAGGTGAGAGAAGCCACAAGCTGCTTCGGCACCTGGCTCTCAGCTGATGTCCCCAACAGCTCCTAGTGCAGCTTCCAGGCTACATTTAGCACTGCAGTTCTCCATCAGGATCTGGGGAGAGGCGGGTCCAGGACCCCCACGGACATCCAAATCCTCAGGTGATCAAGTCCTCCATGTGAAATAGGATTTTCATATAATCTACATACATTCTCCCACATTCTTCAAACCATCTCTAGATTGAATATACTATTCAATATAATGTAACCACAATATAAATGCTTCTATTTTGTATTATGTGAGGGAATTACATGGAGAAAAGCTTGAACACATTTAGTACAGATACAAATTTTAAAGATTCTTTTGATCTGGAGGTGTTTGAACCTGTGGGTAAGGAGGGAGGGCTGACTGCACGTGATCTCCACCAATCTCTACATCCATCCTTCGCTCTCTGTAAAGATGTCCAGGCTTCTTAGCAAGCTTTCCTCTTTCCTACCTTTTCCCTGCACTACCCTCAGCTCTTCTTATATCCCAGAAAGTTCTAATGGACTCTATGGTCCTGATGGTATGAATGGTGTCACTTCCAGTTCCTAGCATTCCCAAGGCATACACAGGCCACACAGTGGAGTAAAGTGTGGAGGTGCTACAGGCTAAGGGGTCTATCAGAAAGCCACCTGGTCCCCTACCTCAGAACTATTCTTAGAAGAAAATGGCTTGCCTGCGAAACCATGCTTCTCAAGCCATCTCAAAGCATTAATAATTCACCAGCCACAGGAGGAAAAGCCAACATTTTTAAAAGAGGGAAACAAAGATCTAATGGGTCCCGGAGACTCCTACTCAATTGGCAAAGATTGTTTCCATATTCATCTGCTGCAGACATGAGATTTTTCTGCTAAAATGGATGTAGGAAAGATGTATTTTGTTGTTTTTAATTTGGGGGGTTCTTCTTTTCTTTGAAGCAAATGCATCATCTTTTAAAAGTAAGAGGAGCCCATAGCAGTATGATTTCAAACCTCAGAATTTATCAGGGTTTTTGCACCTAAATCTTGATCAGTGAAGTTGCTGGATGAAGAAACTGTGGGTAGTATTAGCCTAACATTTCTATATAAAAACAGAGTCTATGAGAAAAGAGTAGAAGTTCATATAAGCCAGATCCTGCATATCACAGCTCAGATCATAAAGTGAGGCTTAGCAGCATGCAGTGTTCTTCTTGCCCAATCTTTGTTCCAGCCTAGGGAACCCTACATGACTGAAAGAGATGAGCAAGGAGACCAGATGGGAACCTGGGGCCTGAGTGGTCCAGGTTTACGTCAATGACCATCACTGCCGAAAAGGACCCTAATCCCATGAAGAGTTGTCTTTCCATTTGGGACCCTGGGGGATGCTTTTCTCTTATTGTGCTTTGATGATCCCCAAGGGACATTAAGTCTACACTGTGACCATCCAGATGCTCTAGTGCTTCTTACATGAAGAAAAGATAACATCAGGGGGCAGAAGATGTCGCTCTGTTGGCAGGATGCGTGCCCTCTCTGGGTGAGGCTTGGGCTGGGTTTGTAATACCTCATACTCCTGCCTGCTCATATACACTTAGGGAGAAGAGGCAGCTGAATCAGGAGTTTGTAAAGGTCATTCAGGAAGAAGAGAGAAAAAGAAAAGCTGTTTGTTTGTTTGTTTATAGGTATTAGAAAAAAGGACAAAATTATTACTGACCTTTTTTTCCGTGTGGTTTTTCTATCTTGGAGTGCAAGCAGCCAAACCTATCTGAACTTATTTTTGTTGTACAAAGCTGCGGGAGTAAGTAAGAGGAAAAACAAGCGCTTGCTTATGTTAGCCAACTTTCCTTCACTGTAACACTTTCTCTGGTAAAACTGACTTCACAAGAGAAAACACATTGGTTCTGGTTTTATGGGTTCCAGTTGTTGGGTCTTGGGCCACTGGTCAAGGTGCACAGGCAGAAAGAACAGAAGTAAGTAGAAGGGAAATTTGTCTTGTGATATCCAAGGAGGAACAGAGGAAAAGAAATGAACTGAGTTCCCACATCCCCCTGGGGCTCAACTCCATGACACTAAGAATTTCCTGGTAGGCACTGCTCCTAAAATTACCACCCTTGAGAGCAAGCCTTCCAACAAAGGACCTTTGGTCCAATTCACAGCATCCTTTTCACTCTCTACTTGACCTTCTTGCTTCTGCTGGGCTCCCTGGCTGCCTTGGATTCTGTCTCCTAGTGCTTCTTGCTGTCTATGAGCTCCTGGCATTATTCCTTGTGTGTCTGCTTCATTGTTCTAGAACTTAAAGGTTCTCTGAGAGGTTGTCTCAGCAAAATATGCCATTCTGCAGGAGTCTTCCTGAACACACCCAGGAAGAATTCTAATTGCCAGCATCCTTTATCATCTCTAACAACATCCACCCTCTCTAGCCCCTCTCCGTACCCTCCATGGACACACAGTCACCCCTTGCCTCCTGATGCCCCACAAAGCAGGCTGTTTTGACTTTCTTCCTGGTAGGGAGACATTTCTTTAGTAATTTGGGAGTGTTAATGTGCTGATGCAGGTAAATTGTAATTAATTTCTCTCTAATTGATGCGTGGGTCTACCTAGGCCCCTCATTTTCCTCCCTTCATTTCTTTATAAATATATGATTTGACAGGTTAATTTGAAAGCAAAGTTAGATTCTTTACAGCCATCTAAGCAGAAGCCCCAGCACGCAATTTGCTGTCTAGTTGTGTGAAGCATAATAAAAGGTTGAAGTCAGGTTATCCCTTTTTTTTTAACATCATTTTGCTAATTTAATCTTTTTCCTCTTCATAAGGTAATAAAATATTCATTTTACAGCCCAAAAACCTTGATGAACGCTCTTTGAGGGGCAGTATCCACACAGTGTGCCCGCTCCCCATGCTGACCTGCTTCCAGGTGAGCCCAGTAGCTTACTCCAGAAGAAGCTCTTCAGGGTCCTGGGGGAGGTTCTGGGGGCGTTCTGCTTTGGCATCTGAATCAAGCCTGAGTCAATCTTCCCACATTTTCTGCAGCTCAGTAAAAAGAGGTTAGAGATTGCTGGAGGATCTGAAGCTGCCAGAGACTCAGCCCCACAGTCAGGTGCTCTGAGACATTCTAAAATAAGGCCTGAAAGGGAGGCCATTTTCTCTCAGCAGAGGCTGAGTTAGCGGGAGGGTATATGACGGGAAGATAGCTGACTTTTCTACAGAGGGATCTAAGCCTTGGAGAGACGAGAAGAAAACCCAGCTGACTAAGTGGTAGGCTCAGATGTTCGCGAGTTCTTTGAGAACACACTTAGGAGAGCTTGGGGAAGCTGGGGGCATACCTCTTTCCTAACAACATGAATGTCTTCTGATGCCGAGATTAGAGTCTACACTATTTGTATCTCTGGTCATGTGCTTAAAAGGGTTCTGCTCCCAAGTGTGGTCACTTGAGAACAGACAGTACCTGAGGGATTAACAACTCTTCCTGGATGAAAGGGATTTGTCCTAACAGCAGAGGCATGTGGGGACCATATCTTACGGCACCAGATTGTCCCCCTCTCTGCCTCTTCTTTCTCCTTTCCTTGTCATCCAAAAACAAAACAACACAACAGTATCTAGAAAGGAAGGGTACTGGTGGTTCCTTATAGGAGGGATAAGGGGTCTGACCCCTATGAAGGAGGAGTTTTGTCAAATGTCAAACTCTGGCGTTCCAGCTAGATACTGACATTGACGTTCCCAAGGAGACATATAAACAGCCATGCCGAGGAGACAGGCTCACCAGCCTTCACCATTTATCTCTTTCTGCCGAGCCCAGGAAGTGCCCACTTTGGTTGGAAGACCTTCAGGGACATGTGTATCTCAGGAAAGGGGAGCTGATTGGTACATAGTAATCATTTAGGACCCCAGTGGTCAACATGGATCCCCTTGCGGACATAATGAGGGGGCGAAGCTCATCCGGGGAGCTTGGACCAGATGCCTGATACTCAATACAAACCACTTGAGTGTCCCGTCCGTGGAGGTTCCTTGGGGGAACATGCATAGGAACTAGAAAGGAGACAGGCGTCACTCTGCCCTTTTATCAAGTGTGTTCATGACCCGGGCATTTTAATTTTAAATAATTAATTAATCAATCACTTCAGTAGTGCTAGGGCTTAAACACAGACTGTACTCTCAGCTGCTTCTTCATTTTTTTTTCTTTTTTAAGATCACCATGAGTAGGTTAACCTGTCTCACCCCCCATAAAGCTACAAAATAAGCAGTCTGATGAATGCTTTCAAATAGCTAATTTTTCTCTGAATTTTATACAAGTGCACATTTTACTGGCTATATCTCCCTGCCATTTTTGCATGTCATTAGGATCTTTTATTTTCATAACAGATTATGCAATTATGACTATTCTTCCATATGAAATTTAGTTTCATTCTTTCTGTCCAAATATTTGGGAAACTTCATTCATTAAGGAAAAGGTCTCTTTCACTCACTGTTATTTTTAATTATCAGCATTAAAATCTCTTAAAAGGCTGCCTGAAAACGGAAGAGGGGAGCCATTTATCAGGGAAACAACTCAAGCACATCAGAGGGAAAATACTATCCCAAACTGACACAAGCAGATGGATTGACGAGACATTGAGGATGCATCCCGATTGGGAGGCGAGCAACCGAAGGGGGAGGAAGGAAGGGAGTTGAGTTTGGAGCTGGAAAAAGGAAGAATTGTGGTGGGGGTAGGAGAACCTTGAGTTTTGTCAAGTAGGATGCTAGGTTTCAAAGGGCAGGGCAGAGCGATGCTGCACAGCCCCAGAGTGCAATCTTGGAGCTCTCCACAAATACAAAAAGGGATGAGATGGGATGAGGACTTACTCTGGGCATCTCTTCATCATTCGGTGGTATAGGCCCCTAAGGTTTTCCTCTTAGAAAACAGAGCTGAATGTTTATACATCAGAACGGAGAGTCTTGCCTCACAGGCTCCCAGGAACATTCTTTAGGCCAGAATAAGAACAAGGCAGGGGATCCTGGCCACTAGAGAAAAAACAAGAGGCTGGGAGGCCAAGGAGTCAGTGCGTCAGAGTGTGGCTTTCTTCTCACTTCTACCTTCTTTCAACAGAGAAACCTCCCGAAAGGGTGATCCCATCCAACTATACACTGCTGGCTTTGCTTCATCTGGCATCCCCTGTCTGTCACTTGGCTTCCTCTCCTATTACAATGTTGACTGCTAAGAACTTCAGCATTAAACTAGCTCTACTTGCCTCGTAAGTGAGTCTTTCAGCTCTTGTCTTGAAAACCCCGTATTATTTTGGTTTTCATGAAATTTCTTTTGAAAGTGTCTGGAATGCTCTACCCATATGTGCCCTGTCATCTTCACTGGACTTTGGCAAGCCTTGCACGTGCCCCTAAGACTCCTTTTCTAGAATGTTCCCTAATTCACACACCACTGTTTATTATCCATTCTGTTCCAACAGCATCACTCACAGCGACCAGATTATTGAATGAAATCTACATGTGTACATTCATATACAGCTGACTGTTAGGTGTCTCTATGGACCCAAATTGAATACAACCCCCAGTTCCCACGAATGCCTGGTCCCAACTTGCTCCTCATGCTTCAGTCCCCATCTTGAACACAACAACTCTTTGTCCATTTAATTTCTGGGCTCCGAATCCCAGGAACCATCCATACCTGCCTCTCTTCTTCTCCTCCTCATATCTAAACTAAACTGTGGACAGATCTTGACCTTCCAGACCACCAAGTGCGATCAAAACACCCCTTTCCTCCGGTCTTTGTACAAGGTTAGGATCTAACCCCTTCCTATTACCTGCAGGACAGCAACTAATGCAGTACCTACAGTGTTAATTCTTGCCAGCCTACATTCTTTCTCGTCAACTAATGAGCATCCTTGTGCAATGCAAACTTCCATCACTCCCAGGCTTAAATGTATGTAACAGTTGGTTTTGACCTTGAGGACAAAATCCCAGTTCCTTGGTACAGGACTCTTGGGTTTTCCTTTCCCTATTTTCAAGACAGTCTTGCTGTAGAAACCATGTTGGCCTCAAACACTGGATCCTCTCAGCTCAGTTTTCTGAAATTTCGGGGATCCCCATACCTGATTCAAACTTTCAGCTTTTTTCAAAATTCCTAACTGAATTCTTAACTGATGCTCTACGTCTCTTTTTCTCCTCTGTTCTTAGTCCTCACAACCCCACCAATCCAGATTGCTCACCTTGGTAACCCAGAAGCTACCAGAAGGCATGTGTTTCCCCAAGGACAGCTTTCCCAACTGGCTGACTGCTCCTCCGCCTTGAGGATTCAGGTTTGCTACCACAGTCCCCAATGTGCCTTTAACCTGTGTCCTATGAGCCACATGTGTCCCAGGATGTCTAAGAATGAAGCATGCAAAATTGTAAACTTACTTAAAACAGGACAAAGTTTTGTGTTTTGTCTGTTTGTTTTATTTTCAGCTAGATTGTGCCATTCTCAAATGCAAACATGGTAGATGACAATATGGTGACACAGTGTCAAGAGCTGGATGTACCTACAGAGAACAATGCCTTCTTTGTCTCTCAGTTCTAAGAATCAAAAAAAGAAACCTGCAGAAACTATGACTTTAAGATATATATACATATATTACATAAAATATTATATATGACATACATAGACATGTATGTAATGCATACATGCTTAGACACAAGATTCAGGCTGAGGATATAGCTCAGTGATAGAGCACTTGCCCAGTATGTGAGAGAGTCTGGGTTTAATCTGCACATTAAATAATTAAAATAAAGCAGTAGAATGAAAACTAGCCTCAGACACCTAAGAATTTATGTCTACCAAGGCTGGGGCTGAGGAACCAGAAAGCTTGTGTCTCTCCCTCCATCCATTCCAGCGGCCCTCACAGTCAGTCCCCAGCTACACTGCATCTCTCTGCCGTCTGTGAAGCAACTTAGAAAAACGCATCCTCACAGCCAGGAGGTATCAGGCACTCGGCTCCAGCTACATTTGCACATTTGCATTCTGCTTATCAGGTCACCCAATGGCAAAATCTTCAGAGGGAGCCAGCAATTTCTCCCTCATACTGAAGCTAATGAGCAAAATAGCTTTCGCTGAAGGACAAGAAAAGTCGGAGCGCGCACGGTGTACTGTGGGCTCCACGGGCAGGCTGTCATAATTATGAAAAACCATCACAAGACTTACAAATTAAAAGCTGAGGAGGAAACTTTTGCCCTATCAGGTTCGCAGAGAGGCATCTCGCCATTCCTCGGAACCAGGCAGCTGCAGAGGGAGCTCGTCTAGAATGCTGACGGCCCGGCAGTATCCCACGGGCTCCCAGAGGGGACACAACATCAGCTGTCAGTTGGGAAGCTGGGGGTGGGTGGGTGGGGGTTGTTTTACATCCTCTTTGGGCTATCCTTTTATTTCTAGTCCCAGAGGTGACTTCCATTACCAGGTTAATGACCAGCAAGCTTGACTGAGTAGCAATAAGCGATACGCAGTACCTGGCCCTCTTTACATCCTCTATCCCCACCCTTCCCCAGTCTGCAGGGTTTCTCAGCGGCTGCTCGGAGCAACTTCTCAAGCAGTTCACGCAGAGACTAAAGGAAGCTCATTTCTGAGACAGTTATCAACTCTTCCCTTGGATCAAACTGCAAACTCAAATTGTTCCAATCTGTCTAAACAACCCAAGGAAAATGGGGCTCGAATTGTCCAATTTTGGTGTGTCTACCTAGCTTGCTAATTTAATTTTGCTTCTCCAAAAACCCGAGACCTGTCCTGCCTCCTCCGCATTGATTTGAGAAAATGAGAAAGGAAAAAAAAATCACATTTCCAAAAACAAATCATTCTGTTGGCCTATGGAGCACTGGCGATACAAGAGGTCGCATCTCCAGAGTCTTTATTCAGGTTTTCAGAGAGGGACAACAGGAAGCACAGAGACACCTATATTGAAAAATAATATGGAGAAGGAGAAACAAGCATTTTGGTTCTGTCAGCTGACAGAATAAGGTATTTTAGCTTAACTTGTGAGAGAACAGTTGTGACAACCACTCTCACACAGTGGTAGATGCTCAGTTGTGTGGTTAAGGGAGTCACCACTGGATGCTGGATTGGTTGTTCGTCTCTGGTGTCGTCGAACTCAGTTGAGAACAGCAGCGAAACCCCACCCATCTCTGAGACCAGAAACCGCAGCTTCCTCTGCCATGTGAAGGTGATTTGAGATTCTGAAGAAAATATGAATGGCTTAGGTGAGAAACAAAACCCCAAAGGAAAACTTCATCAGAAAGTGGTAATTTCAAGGAAGTTTCCAAGAATGCAAACACTGTATTTCTAGAAGTCTTGACTTCATTACTCAAAACTAAACTCCATAGGAGGCAAAAACTCTCCTAGCTAAGGACAGGAATCTGCAGAGAGGTGGACAGTTCCACTTCTGTCCACAAGGGGTCGCTCGCACAGCTAGTGAGAACCAACAGCGTTGTGGACGCTCCACTTTCCGTCCCTGATTAGTACCGGGCAAAGTGATGACCCTGGTGAATTGCACACTCAGGTGTCATGCCCCCTGCCTGCATCACAGATTTGTTAATAAAAAGAGTTGCATGACTGCCCAATTCCTGAAATGACTTGGCATGTCCTCTCTGACCTTTCCTCTCTTCTGTACAGCACTCCCAGACTACCGAAAAAAAAAAAAAAATGGAAACAAGATGACATGGCTGATGCTGAGTGAGGTCGATAGCACTGGGGACCGAGAAAAAAAACCTTCAGTATCTGGGCATTTGGACACAAAACCACTCTCTTTCCAGGTTGAACATTTCTGAACTGATACTTTATTCCCACTGGTGCTCTACACTCTGATCCTGTTCCTGAGGAAAGGAAGAAGTCAGTGGTCTCTCCTAGCAGGATAAGCAAGGTTATGTTGTGATCACAAATGTTCTCAAGCATAAGCTGCCCATTCCCTTTTGCTTATGAGCATCCATCCTTCTGCCCCCCAAAGTTTACCATACATCAAAACCAGCACAGGACTACCCAGGGTCACATTGTCAACCTCACTTTAAAGGAACTCCAGAAGGACGGTGAATCCAATTTCTGATTGGAAGTGACACCATCACTTCTTTCCATGTTCCATTGGCTAAAACTAGTCATGTGACTAATTTAAATTACCAAGAAGGAAGCAACAAACCGGTCTTCCATGAGGAATGGAAGCCATATTTGTCAGTCTTGCTGGAGTCTCCTACTGTGGTAGTTCATACTCCCATCATCTTTGGAATACGGATGGTTCCAGTATTATAGATTTGCTTGCAGGCCCACTGTCCTTTGGTCCAGTGTGAAACCATGTGTCCATTTTGACCTACCCCAGCGTCATGTCTGCTCATCTCAGCCCTGAGTTATCAGCAGATAACTCTGTGCATTTGTTGTTTGGCCCGTGACAGGGATCCCTGGTTTCAGCTTTCTCTTAGGAATAAAGAATCAAAAGCCGGGAGAATGCAAGCTATAGAGAACTAGCTAGAAATCAGAAACCCACTTTGCTGAGAAAGGGGAACATGGGGGTTAGTTACATAATAAGGTTTTGTGTGATTTATCTATATATCTACAATTTCTTTTTTTTTTTTTTTAGGAATTCAACATTATACTCAGGATACTTTCAGAAACTTTGATGTAAAAAGCTATATGAAAAACAGATCTGAATCTATCCAGATACATCTAGCAAATTAGTTGATACAACCAACCATCCTCACAGCTTGGGCAAGGTTGGAAGAATGGAACAAGATAAGGGTCAGTCATTTACTGTATGCCAGCAGCCAGGTCCAGCATCAGGAACCGACAATTTTGTCCATAACTAGACTACGTGTTATGTTACTTCTGAGCCTTCTCTTGAAGCTAAGCACAAGTTCTGTTCCTGCACTGTTTTTACTGAGCCCAGACTTCTCTGTGCTAGCTTCCATCTTGATGAGTGCTCTTGCTTCCCGACTGTTCAGTCTTGATTCTGCCATCTCCTTGGTGAGGTGTCTCCAAAGAACAAAACCATCAAAATGACTCCTCAAGTTTTTCCCAGGGTGCTATCAGCCTTGGTAGCCTTGTCTGGATTTTTTTTCTCATGCTGACAAGATGCTCAGATTCATTAGAACTTTCTGGAGGAGACCTGGATTAGAGTAGCAGAGGAAGGCAAAGTCACGAAGCATGTGACTAACTGGAGTATGATATGGCCTGTTGCCCTAAGCAAGCGGGCTGCTATGTTCACCATGACATGAGGCTTGCCCTGGAAACATCCTGGGCATGCGCACCACCTGGATCTTCACAGAAACCAGAACATAGAGCCTGCTGAGGAACAGACAGTGGGCTGAATAGGAACAACATGGACCCTGCCTTGCATTTCTTTTAAGTGTCCATGGCTTCAGAAGTTTGAGGAAGCAATCTAGACTGATGGTAATGGGAAGAAATAAAATGTAAGGTGAAATTTTAAACAAAAGTTCAATGATTCAATAGGAGAGACTTTGACAAGCTCACATGCCATGACAATGAGGAGGGTGTGGGCTCTTTAACTGACTCTAGATGTTGGGCCCAGTGGGATATAGGAAAGCTTAGGTAACATTTATTGTGGGTGGTTAAGAGTTCCACCTAGTTCTCAAATGTGGAGATTCACCCCAGAGAGGAATGGTGTTTAATTTTGTTGATAAGATATTAAATGGAGAAGCTTAAAGCATATACTATATTGTGATTTGATTATTATTAATTAAAAAATACACTTATGTGTATTCAGCCTTAAATGCAGAGATCTTATGGTCTTTGCAATTCCTTACCATTATGAAGCATAATTCTATGCACATTACAGGATTGGAAAGCACATACAGCCAGACACATAAATAATATTTTGACACAAGAGGAAATAAAGCTGAAAATTATTGCAATAAAAGCCTCAGCAAACATCTCCCAAAACCACGGTGTTTGAATTCCTAACACTACTTTTACAAGCCAGACCAAGAAAAAGGCCCACCAGAAATTACATTATTCCCAGCCACTAAGAAGATGTCATTTCTTTTTACATGAATTGATGCTACCTAGGCATCTGTTGAATGATCACTTTCTAAGGTATTTTCTTCTAATTGGAACATAGGCTGCTTACTGTCAGCTGTAGAGAAGGTTAAAAGGAGGTCAATGACAGAAATTGTAATGTTGAAAGGAGACGTGACCCTCATAAAAAGTGAGGTCCTGCAGCCCCCATACTTGGAAAAACACCCCTATGTGTTCAGTCCTATATCCCATAATGCAGGAGGCACAGTCAGAACTCACCGTCTGGTTGACTTTGCCGTCTACTTAGTTAAGCCTTTTCCTACAAGGTATTACTGAGCTGAAGGTAAAACAGAACAGTGTGGAAGTGTCTCGGCTCTAGTCATGCCTGCTCGATGTGTCTCCTCCCATCTTCCTTAGTCTGGGCTCCACACAGTAAGCTCCCCCACTTTGTGTCAGCACTAGTCTTCATGGAGAACTGGAGAGTAAAGCTGACGGTACTAAATAAGTCAGTGTGACCCAGCAGAATCCCTATGCAAGAAACCTTCTTAGTTATAACCATAAAAGGAGCAAGGAAAGGGGCGAGTGTATACATGGGCCAGAGAGATGTCACGAAGGCAGGCACATGTCACCTCGTTTGCCATGGACCTTGCTTGCTACATGCAGACACCCCTGTGACCTTATGGAAAAATCAGAACTAATTCACTTCAGGTTGCTTCGTGATGATAGGCAACGTGAGCAGAGCCTATAGCTTCTTAATTTGTGAGCGTCATCTTATAGCCCAGCACAAAACACCAGACAGAACGCAATGGATTCTGGGAGAGCTGGTTTATAAACTATTCTGAGGCCACCTAGTTAGAGCCAGGGCGAAAGATGTGCTGCTGTAATCATAGTGTAAAAGCTGGGTAGATAGAAAATGTAACAAGCCCCACAGTTATTGATCTTGGAGCACATGCCAAAGAATACGATGCAGTGCTCAGGAGTGAATATTGTTCTTCTGTCAGCCCCATGCATAAAGCAAAAAGGCTCGTCCTCACCTGAGGGGAAGATGCGTGTCCATGAAGGTTTGAAAGGCAGAAGTGATTCTAGAATAAATTGTTTGGGTAAAGGTTACAGACCACTGCAAAACCTCTTAAATGAGTTGCTTCCTGGTGATTTCAGTGCATGGTGCTTGCGCCTCTCTCTGTCTCTGTCTCTGTCTCTGTCTCTGTCTCTGTCTCTGTCTGTCTCTCTGTCTCTCTCTCTCTGTCTCTCTCTGTCTCTGTCTCTGTCTCTGTCTCTCTCTCTCTCTCTCTCTCTCTCTCTCTCTCTCTCTCTCTCTCTCTCTCTCTCACTGTTTGGACATCACCCTCTAGTGACAACTTTCTCGCCAAACACATGGATGCCAAACAGTCGATTCTCTTTCAGAGTTGTCCAATTTTAATCCCCACCAGTGCAGAGCAGTAGCCCTGTCTCCTGCTATAATTGTATTAGATAGAGAAATAACAGCTGCATTTCACATGCATAGGCAACATTACTCCCTCTGAATTTCCTTTTGCTTTTGCTACCACAGCAACTTTGGCCAGATTTTCATTAAAACATCTATGGCTTGTCTTGTGCCGACTTGTCTTTGTAAGATTTGGAAAACTTCACTCCCGTTAATGAACTGAACAAGCATACAACGCCCCCCAACACACACACTATGAACAAAGGGTTGCTGTCTTGTTCCCTACCTTTCCACTTCAAACCCAGCAGCCATCCTACCAGTTTTCCTGAAGGGGATCTTGGAAGTCACCAACCACAGGGATAACTTGCTCCTCTATTTAGCAACTCATACCAAGTGCCACTAAAGTTATTCAAATTATAGCAGTTACAGGACAATGTCACCAGGTGACCTTTCAGCTAGAGTTTGTCTTAGAGAGCCAGTGACATGAGATGGTATTTTGGGGGCAAGAAAACCTCTAAGTATCATTTCCTAAGCAACACCCCCCCCCCACACACACACATCCCTGTGAGATTGAAATGGTTCGGTCTTAGTATACTAACTTGATGCCCGGAACCCAAGCCTGCAACACCTATTTTTCAAGTGAATGAACAAATATTGTATGGATTATATGGTGAAGTTCGGGGACCATAAAAAGCCAGCTGCTCCCTTTTAGTCTAGAAAAATATCCAAGGCCATTAGATAGGGAATGAGCTGGACAGCTAGAGTGGCAGAATCATGTGTCCTTTCTTGAGATCTAGGAGAGGAAGGGTCATATCTCTAGGCCCCATATGAGTAGCAAAGTACTCAGAGATGAGCTGTAGTGAAGGGGGTGGGTAACTGGAGCACTATTCTCTTAAAAAGGATTATGATCCCAAATTCCTTCACTCCTTACTCTTGCTCTCTCGAAGTATGGTGAGCTGTTTTTACTTTTATGGGATCCTGCCATGATGCCACAGGCTCAAAGGCTCAAGACAATGGGTTTGATTGCTGTTCAGAGACTGGCATATGGGCTGTGAGACAAAAACAAACAAACAAACAAACAAACAAAAACAAAAACAAAAAACCAAGGCCAAAAACAAAACAAAAACCAACTTTTTTCTTTGTGAGTTGGTCCTCTTGGGTGCTTTGTTGGAGACATGGGCTGCAGGGTGTTGCCTTCCCTGTGGTGCTAAAGGAACAAGGCAGAGAACCTGAGGCTGGCCCACATCTGAAGCACTAATGGCTATCTTGTGTCAGGTTGTTTCATCAAGACTAGCCTGCAATTGTTTTTTTTTCAGTTGCCAGGGGTAAAAGTAAGACCCCCATACTAGATACAATGTCAGAAAAAAGAGAGTGAACTCCCCCCTGTGTAGGAGAGGGTATGGATTTCACCAGGGTGAGACCTTTTGCTTTACAGACACAGTGAGAATTCCAAGCCAGATGGGCATCCTTTGGAACTCCAAGTTCATTGGCTCCTGACACAACTGTTGTAATGGGAGAAAGGCTTCTTCCAAAGTGCTTATTAGAATGTCTAGAAAAGCTCCTTGAATGCCTAATGTTCTTAAACAGCATTTTAATGATTTAAGAGTAAATGAACCAGAAACCCATGGATTTAATTTCCCTTGAAATACATATACATTTAAAAATTAGGGGGGAACATACTCAGACAAAATATATTTGTAATTTGGGCACAGCCAGAACACTCTCCAAGTTAGCAGAGCCATGCTCCAGCAATCTGCACGCACAGAGCATGGACTGAACTCTGCACAGAGCTTTGCAGGGCCTGCAGCTCAGAAAGCCTGTTGTCTCTCCAGCTGATCAAGACACTGAGGTCTTCCTGTGTCTATACGTGCCACTGAAGCTATAAACAGGGACTCCAGGACCTCATGCTTGCTCAAACCACAAGGACATAATGTGATGGACTCATAGAATGCCCCTATTCATAACCTGGATATCCCAGAATCCCAGTGCGGATGCAGGAATCTGGTGAGAGCCTCCTTGAGCAGAAGTCTAGTTTTCCTCACTACTGTCTGGCACCATTGCTCACCTCTGGTAGGGAGAGCTCCTTCGTTCTGTGAGCATGGAAACATGCTATTTCTTACTTTCAAACTGGATTCAGTTTTCTCCTGGCTAGGCTGCTAGGTTTTGGAAGTTGTATCCCCGAGTTCTTGCTCTGTGAGTCTCTTGCTTGTTTAATCACAACACCAAAGAGAGCAGGTACCAGGCAGTTTGTAGGAGGTATTGTCCCACGTGCTTTCTGGTCCTGATCTTTCCTCTCAGTTTACATACTGTATTTCTCCAGGATGCTTCTTTGATGACTTCAGACTACATGGGTGTCCAGACCTCCAAATCCCACAAGGCACCTCACCTCAGCTGTGGCCCATCTAGAGGAAGTGCTGGGAGGACCAAGAAAGTCCACCTAACATGGGGAAACCTAAATGATGAAGAAAATGACTTTCATCTTGAAAGAACCATTTCTGTGTGGGCCACTGTGGGCAAGTTTTGTAGTCACTTGATTCATTAATTGTCTGACGGTGCCTGGGTCACTTGAGGATAAAACGTCTCTCTCCTCTTTCATCCAGCAGTAATAGAGCCTTTGCTCTGTGGCAGATAATGCTGGGACAAGGAAACTATTGGATAGCAAGGAATGGCCAATGTCTCTATAAGGCCCTCACAATTAAATAGTAAGGAAAGCATTTAAATATTACATATACCATAGTAATAAGGGTTCCTGAGTCCTTATGTTCCCTACATAAACTTACTTAATCCACAGAGTAACTCCAATAGTTTATTCAGTCAACTTGAATGATGATTGATATATAGAGATCGAATTACCTGCCCTGGCTCACATGACAAGTGATAGCACAGCCAGGATTTGAGGCCAAGGATATAAGTGAAGAATACATTGTTATTTATCTTCACGTTTTATCTGTTTGTTTGTGGTGTATTTATGTACTGTGTGTGTGTGTGTGTTATATGCATATGTGTGAGTGTGCATGTATGCCTCTGTGTCCATTTGGAGGCCAAAGCCGGACCTTGAATGTTCCACTGAATCATTCTCTGCCTTACATTTTTGAGACAGGGTCTCGAACTAAACTTAGAGCTAAACTAGACGCCAGCAGACCTCAAAAATCTTTCTGTGTCTGTTCCTCCTCAGTGTTAGGATTCAGGTATGTGGAGAATTATTCCCAGTTTTTTACATAGGTGCTAAGGATTTGAACCCAGGTTTTTATGCTTGACCAGCAAGTACTCTTACCCACTGAGTCATTTCCCCAGTCCTCAGAGCTGTATTCTTAACACAGTTCTACAGAAAAGAAGTGTTTAATGCTGAAACATTGGCACAGGTCATGGGAATACAGAGGGATCAGTTGTCCTCGCTGTGAGTAGCCATGGAGACGGCAGATCGACTCAGAATAGCCAGAACGGTGAGAACACATAGTTGTGTGTAGAGATGTGGGGGATACATGGACTTTCTGACTCCCAGCTGAGTCCTGCACTTCAGCAAGCCTTCTCCCTTGGCTAGGAATACATGTAGAATTGGAGCTTGACCTGACCAACTCAGGCACAGTTGGGACAGCATGCTCAGGCTAATTCAGATGTGAAACAAAATGAAGTCATTTGCAATTATCAGCCCTGTGCTCTTTGTGGGAGTGTTAACAGTGCCCTGCAAGTCAGTTCTGTGAGTGCTGGCATTGTTTTGAATCACTACCCCAGCATCTTTTGCATATTATCTAGAAGAGAAGTGTGTGATTAAAGGCAAATAGGCTTGAACTATTTCTCCCGTGTTTGGTGGTACCAATTTTTAGCTAGAAATAGCACTGAAAGAAAATGGGGCTAAAATGGGTTAGACTAGGGGGCAGGGAGATAGTTCAATTGATTTGCTTTACAAGCCTGAAGACCTGAGTTAGAGCCTTAGAACATATGTTAACTAGCTAGGCTAAGAGTAGCATGCATGTGTAATCCCAGTGCTGGGCAAGCAGAAAGAGGTAGGTATCTGGGACTCCCTGGCTGGACAGTTCAGCCTATTAGTCAGGTTCTAGATCAATAGTGCCCGAAGAATGATGCCTAAGTTGTTTGTTCTTTGGCCTCCATACTGTACATGTGTATATCCATGCAAGTGTACACACACACAGAGAGAGAGAGAGAGAGAGAGAGAGAGAGAGAGAGAGAGAGAGAGAGAGAGAGAGAGAGAGAAAGTTAAACATCCACAAGATGATATAGATGAGGGCTGAAAAGGTTTTCTCAGTGGCCAAGGGATAGAGGATTGGGTACCAGGACCGAAGGGTGGCTCTGGGACTAGTTGGGTCCACTGCTTGCTTGCATTTGGTGCTAGCAGTACCCACTGCTTGCTTGCATCATTATCTCATCACTTCTTTGTTTGTCTCCCTCATCTTTAATAATACGATAATGTAGCCCAAATTGCAGAGTTGCTGAGAAACGCAAAATAAATAATGTATGCAAAACCACTAGACGCGTGTTAAGAATTATCGGTAAACACGATCCCATTTTCTTGTCTAACTCAGTCCAATTCCAAGCAGATCTGAAAGCTAGCTGCCTTCTAATTCAGGCCAAAAAAATTCTGACCATAGTCTATCTTGTCAAAGGCCCTCTTCACAGGCTCATGATGAGGCTGAGAGATTTTTGCAATTTTTTTTGCTTCAGCTACAAATATGTTTACGCTTGTATGTTTTTTCATTCTTAAAGAGATTGCAGCTCAGCAGTAGGGTTTTTCTCCTTTGCCTTTGGGACCCCATCCATCTCTTTACACAGTACTTCTAGAATGGTTGCATGGTATCAGTGCCCTGCAGCAAGTCAAAGGTTCCCAAACCTGTGGTTCAGCATAGTCTGCTTTGGAGTGGGCCACTCCAAGTCGGCTTGCCCAGTAATCAGCGCCTACCACTTACCATCTACTTTTTCACCTTTTTGGGGGCGGGAGGTTATCTACTCCACTCACATGATGATTCAACAAGGAATCTTTATTTATTTTCTTCCCATCCTGTTCCTTCTTTCATTCATTTTGTTCCTGTTCCCCCTCTTACGGGACTTACAGATAATTCTCCCCTCAGGGTATTAAGTTTGCTTACTTTGCTTACATTTCTAAGAGAGCATAAGGGAACAAGAACGCACAGCAAGCAACTTCCATGAAAAGAAGTGAAACGTGATGCGGACTGTTGGAGTGAGAGTGATGGAGAGCTTCGCTTGGCTGCAGTTGGATGTTGAAGAGAATGCTCTAGGTCATGTCTACAGTCCATGACTCACAAGAGTAGAAGTGGCACTGGGGAAGTGTTTGGGGATATCCTTTGTGCTCTGAATGAGGGGTTTTGTGGTTGAAGTAGAAAGACTCGCTAGCAAAATGGTCTTCAAAGCTCAAGTATAGGGAAATAGAAACAAATGGCTGGAGACAGGAGAGTGAGCGATGTGATGACAGCCTGTGGTCTGGAAGATGGTTATGAAAGAGCCAGTCCTCAAAGTTTTCATATTAAAAGAAATACTGTTTGGAGGTAGGCAGCGAGTGACATTCAGAGACTAAAATTGGTGTCCTGAGAACAAAGGACAGGTGAAAGTCTAAAGAACAAAGCTGGTAGAAGTCTTATGCAATCTAAGGAAATATAAAATATGATACAACTTAGGAATTCTGCAGTGAATCACTTGATATCAAGCCTTGGCCCAAGCCGCCTTGCATGAGAGTCAATGAGCCCAGTATTCAGGTGGTGTTCAGAAACCAATGGAGCCTTCCAGAATAAAGAATGATCCAGCAAACAGGGACCGAGTGTTCACACTTGGTGTGGTCACATTCATTCTTGTGTCCTGGGAATTGCTGAAACTCCTTCACACACAGGAGTCCATCTCATTATCCAGAGGGAAGCAATTTCATGATTCTGTCCTTGTAGATCAACTGGGCACTGAGACATCAACCAACTTTCCCACACTCACACAGCTACAGTGTGACCAAGTCACATTTGTACTCTTCCAGGGTCTAATTTCCTAGTACAACAGAAACTAAGGATGTTGAGTAAGCGATCCTAATTTGAATCATTTTCATAAATCACACAGAAATGAATGACAAGCACACAGGTAAGGAGCAAACAATGAGATTTTTCCTCTGGTCTCTGCCATTTGTCATCCCCTAAACAGAACAGTTTTCCACTCTATGTGGAGGCTCTGTGGCTTTCCTCTCATACTTTGCTACTAAAATCTCTTGTATGCGTGGTCAGACATATTTCTGATAGGTTTTCAACATGCTGGTGATACTGAAATAGAAGTTTAAAAATTCAATTTTTATTTCCCACAAATATGCAGGCAAAATGTTTCTGCAGAGACTCTAGATGGGTTGGAGGTACAGTGTGACCCGGAGGAAGGGCTGACTGCTCCTGGTGGAGTCCGAGAACGGTTCTCGGAAAATGTAAAGTTAAAATTCAGTTTAAAGAAAAGATCTGAGACTAATCTTGGGCTATATTAGAAGAGTGAGATAACCGATTTGAAGGGAAGGATGTTGGTAACTTAATTTGATATTTGGAAAACAACAAATATTCAAATAATATTGTCACCCACAAATGAAAAGTAAGTAATACTATTCTGCTGGCAGAATATGAAGATTAATGAACACTGGAATATAAAGTTCCAAAGACTGAGAAAAAAAAGCACTGTAGAAAATGGATTTCTCTCCAAAGTCACACGAGGAATCTACACTATGAATCCTTCCACCTATTCTTAAAGTCAAGTGACAACTAACACTATAGTATAGTTTACATGTGTGTGCGTATATATAGATGCTAGGTACATATTAATTTTTCTCTTAGACTCAATGTACATTGCCTGTTTTGACAGATTAACCAGTTTGATTCCAGTTCAGAGAATGATCAGAAACCAAGCAATGGGGGGAGGGGTGTTAAGGTAATCAGTTCCATCAAATAAAACACAGAGTAACCATCTCAATCCGAGCCTTAGTTGAACGCCTGGGACACATTGTAAAAGATGCACAATGCAGAAATGCAGCTTCCTGGGCAGTTTGCATTTTATTTAACAATAGCCTGAGAAATGGGAGGAACCACACTCTTATGTGACTGGAAGTGGGCAGGGAATTCTGGGTACCTAAAGTCCTGGCTCTTGAAGGGAAGGCTGAGGCTGAGTGGCTTGCCCTACAAAGAGTGATGACCAGCCTGTTCTGTGAGGCATAACAGGGTTGTTGAGAAATGTGAACTCAGATCCTAGAGGTAAGATTCTAGTGTCACCAGTGGGTAGTTAACTAAATGTGACCAATGAGATTGGCATCCCTCTATTGGGTCTTCATTTGACAGGAGGAAATGCCACATCTGCTCACTGTAAGGACTAAGCTGTGGGACAGACAGCACTGAGAACTTTCTCCTTATAATCGAACGATTACAAAACCAGCTGAACAAATAATTACATAGACAGGGAATTCAATTACTTACAAGTGAAGGCAGGCTAGCAACAGTTGGAGAGATGAAGACTGAAGTGGCTGATTAATCAATTAATTAAGTTAAAAAAATGGGTTTGAGTACCTACTGTAGCACTGAGGTCACCACAGCTGGTAAATATAGGTTCTCCAAGAACCTACGCAGCAGTTGGTGAGTTACAGAATTCTCAGGCAACCAAATTAGGTCCCATCGAGAGCAATATATTCCACAAACAAAGTAAAATGTGTGTGTGGGGTGGTGGTAAGCAAAGGGTAATGTTGATTTAAATCGTTCAGTGAAACTTAGTAAGAGGAAGCTTTCAGATAAAGGACAGTAAAGTCCTAAAGGCTGGATGGTCCAGGAAAAACAAGCAAACCAGTCTTAGATTAAGTGCCTGTGGGATATTCTGGTTTAAAATAAAAGAAGGGTAAGGGTAGCTGGAGGTGAGGAAGAAGCTAGAAGATGTTCCTGAGATGTGAGGGCATTGGAGGTGACTAGGAATGCTGTGACTTCATTCAAAATTCGAGAGAAGGCTTGTACTAGCTAGGTTTCAGCATGGAGAATGATGTGCTGGTGAGGTATACAGGATAGATCGTTTAGAAGCTGCAGAATGCAAACTGGAAAGGCAGCTGCTGTACAAAGCTACGTACTATACCTCTAGTCATATCAGCAGTTGGATTCAGACTGTGGCAGTGGAGGTGAAAGGGAGCAGATGGAGTCAGAAAGTATTTAGAGAAAGAACCAAGAGGGCTGATTGCACATGAGAGAGGATGCTAGAGACACAGGGATCAAAGCTGCTGAACTATACACTGATGCCATTTCTGAAGTTGCAGAAGATTGTGGGAAGAGACAGTTGGCGCTGATATTCAAGGTCAACGGTTCAGTTTAAACATTAAGGTTGGAGTATGGTTGTGGATTTTGTTGTTGTTTATTTCTGGTGCTAAGATTGGCTTGAGAGCCTCACACTTAGACAGGAAAGTACTGCACAACTAACTATACTACACCCATAGCCCCTAACATGTTAAGATCGAATTATTTATTAGTTATCTAATTCTCATATCAGATAGCCAAATTACAAATCAAACTGACACATGTAATATAACCTGTAACAATTTACATTCAGGTACAGAATCTATTTACAGACACAGTATATGTACATATACAGTAAACATCCACATGTAGTGTATGCAGTCAGGTTTAATGATTATCCTGGAGAAAGCAGGGACAGGAGCAGAGGGCATGAGACATGAGTATGGAAACGAGCTGGTGACATCTGCCTCCCTTATGTCTCAGTGACCAAAAGAGAACCAGAGTTGGAGTCACAGACTTCAAACAGAGGTGTTTCACTCAGACATATATGCAGTTAGACCGGAGCACACTAAATGTGGCCAGAGGTGCTCAGTGGAGAGTATAAAACATAGGTCAAGAGATACTGTGAACTTTTAGGTGATGGACTTGCAAATGAGGAAAGGCGAGTGGTAAGTGTGTAGACGGAGAGTAGACTATCTGATCAGTGAGGTGGAACATGTAATTCGGGGTTAAATAATCAAGGAATAAAACAGCAAACATAGGCTGGTTGTAGGCAGTGAGGTTGTGGAATATGACTGTATAAGAGTAGAAACAATGAACCCCTGGCGCAGATATACAATTTAAAAGTGTTAAAGTGCTGGGAAGAATTCATGGACACTCGGCTGCTAAGACTGAAAAACCCAATCGGTGGTTAGACCGGAGAGCACAGTGAGAAACAGATATGTCCTACAAGAATGATCCTTCTTGGTCTTCTGATTGAAAACAAGTGCTTCATTTAATGCTTGTTCCAGGGAGCCAGCCAGAGTGTAAAAAAGCTTCCCCATCATCAGGCATGAGTTCTTCAACCCTGTCCTGTAACCATCTGGACTGTGGGCCTGGTGCTTTGGCTCAGATGATGGAAAGGCCAAGTTGATGATGAGGTTTTCAGGGAGCAGGGCAGCCACATAGCTCATTGTTTCATTTATGAGTTGGTCATCCAAATGCGCATTTTCCACCTGTCTGCATTCCCTGTTCCGTTGCTATGAGAGCAATTGAGGAAGGTATTTCCAGATGGGCCATTATCTCTGCCTTCCGTTATCCTGTCAGAGTGGCTTCACGATGCTCTGCTAGCCCTCTTTTCCAAAAGGCTCCTATATTACTATCACTAATACCTATTATTTACCTAGCTCTGCTCCACAGTCTTAAAGTTCAATCAGTGACCCCTGAAGGGCAAGAGTAGGCTTCCCTGGTCTCTCCACTGGCCGTCTCCCATAACCCATGATGCTAGAATAGCCTGTCACTTTCAGTATTTTTAGCTTTTCAAATCTCATGTTTCATTTTCCCCGTGGATGCCGGGAGGATGAGGAAAATGCTGTAGCAGGGAGGAAAGATCAATATCCCACAGGAAGCCCCACACCTGACTGTTTGCTCTTGTGTCTGATACTTGATTGTCTAGGGAGAATTTCCGCCAAGATCTAAGACTGCTTGTCTTTCCCCAAAGTTTTATGGAAGAATTCTTCTGAATATCCAGTCTCCCAGGAAAAGAGGCCAAGGCGCTCAAAGTTATCCTTAGCACTGAAATCCTCAAAAATATGTCAAAGAAATTGCAAAGGACGGGCGACTAGAAGAGTCTTTGCTCTTTTCTCAGTGTGTAAGAGCAACCTTGGGGACAGAAAGGATGAAGGCATGATGCTGAGGAAATGTCCAGAGGCTAAGACGAGCGATGATAATGGACCTAGTTTATACTTGCCTCCTGGAAAATTCATGGAAATTGGTTTAATGTTGGTCTCCTTCTGAAAAATTAGTCATGGTGTCTGATTTGAATGCATAACAGAAGTCCCTTGTATGGAAGTAGCACATAATGCCAATGCTTTGAACTGCTTTGGAAAGGTTCCCTTCTTTAATTTGAAGTACTCTTTAAGTTATTTTCAAGTTTCCCCTCTACCGGAGTTGGCTTTGAAGAAACATTAATTTATTCAGCAAGTATGATGGCAGTGCCCTACTCCCTCAACTAGTGAAGGGGCCGGAGATCTAGGCGTCATGGATATGAGTGACTGAGTCATGGATCAGTACTCAGAAACAAGGACTTATTTACAGGGCAATATGCTAAGTGCTATGGTGTGAAGAAGGCAAGACATGATGGTATACTCAGAAGAAAAGCGTGGAGGGTTAAAACTTGGTTGCAAGATGAGACCTGAAGGGATAAACAGTGGGGATAAGAAAAGGTGGAGTGCTTCAAGCAGAAAACTAGATGGCACAGGCTCTAAGGAGATAGAGCTCATGACCGTGGACGAAGTAATGGAGGCATGAATGATTGGAGACTTTCCTGGGCTACTGGGCTACTGTGGTAGTCGGTACTTGGTGGAATCGTGAAAGAACAGATTGAAGTTAGGAGACAACAGTCCAATATTTTAAGCTCTGATTCAGAGGTTTCTGTTTCTGATGATCTAAAAAACATGGACAGGTCTGGCAAGGTACCAGTAAAGAAATCAACACATTTACCAAAACGTAAGAGATGCCCTCAATTGGGTTAAACATATTTAGTACACTACTCCATTTAACTTTAATATCTATTTAGAGATGAGAGAAATTATAGCCTAGAATACAGGCCTTAAGCTAACAAATTAAATTTTGTTTCCCCCCCAGAAGGGTACAGTGTGTTGATATTCAAACAATATTTATATAATTCTGAACTATATTAATATTCATGAACTTTGATCTTCCATTTCACCATGTTTTTAGGTAACATTAGCCTTATTAAGACAACAAAATCTATGCTTAAAAAATCACTTAAACTGGGAATGAGGTCCCGAGTCTAATCTTCATAATCCATGTAAAAATCAGAGCAGTCACATATTGTAATCCTAGAGCTTGGGGGAGCAGGATGCTGGGTCTCTGTGGCCAGCCAGCCTAGCCCACTTCAGAAGCATCAGGAGAATGAGATATCCTGTCTCAAAAAGCAAGATGGATATCACTAAGGGATGACATCTGAATTTGAGCCCTGATCTCTGCACAAACAGGTACACACATACATATAAACAGAAGCGCACAGAACCACCAATAGCTAAAACATTTTAAAAAAATCATATGATCTTTCAAGTTGGTAACTGCTTCCATATTTTTGTGAAAGTTAGACTATACTTTGAGTCACTTACTAGAATTGCTACATCTAAGATCATGGGGTAAATCCTCTGATAACATATTTAGTACCTGTCTCCCCCACAGAGTATAAAAGCCTTGAAGACTAAGGCTCTTGCTATAAAATTACACACAAGAATACCAGACCTTGAAAATAGTACATAGTAAGAACATTAAAAAAGAAAGAGAGATGAGCGTCCACTAATATTCATACATCCAGAATGAGAAGCAGAATGATTCAGCAATGTTTTTTCCTATACACAAAGGTTATGGTAGCAAATTAGTTCCACAAGACAGGAAGCTACCAACATTCAAACAATGTCATCGTGCAAATTACCCCAGATCCCTCTCGTCACAGAAATAAGCAGTAACTAAGTCTTGGTGAACACCTCCCTGAAGGTCACAGGTAACAGTGAGCTCATTTACTTGGTACCCTGTAAAAGTTTAAGAACTTCTAAGAGATTATACTTATAAAACAGTAGAAATATACACATATAAGTGAATGTATATAGTATATTATATGTATATATGTGTATGTATTACGTGTAACCAAGTATATACATGTATAGAGATAGATAGATAGATATAGATATATGTGTGTGTGTATGTGTGTGTATGTATGTATGTATGTATGTATGTATATGTATGTATGTACATATGTTTCACCATCTCAGTCCTCACAGGAATAGGAAAGAGCCTAAAAATGCAGACACTGAGTTTATGAGGCAAACAATGAAGTTGACAGATGAGTCGTCACTATGATAGTTGGAAGGAAGATTGGGCTAGGGGCAGCCAGCACTGGTGCAGCCCCTTCTCTTCCATCCATCCTCCAAGGATCCCTAGTCAGCCAATGCACTGAGACGCTGACATAAATCAGGGGCAACAACGGATGAGAATGAAGAAATGGCCAGGCAGACACGGTACTGCAGCCATCAATCAGGAACTAATTCAATCCTGGGAGATGCCTCGTTTGATTAATTTATGTCAGCATTTTCTGTGTTGTCAGGCCCAGTCCCTTGTGTCTTCTGTTCCTTCCCATTCTCCACTTTTCCCAGCACAAAGAAATGTTCCTCTCCTCCATGGTGACAAGAAAAGGAAATGGAACCTCAGGGCAGATTCTCTAAGGCTGTTTCTAGCCAAACTTACAGAAGGGAAAAAGAGGGGACAGCCCTTTGCAATAAGCCCAGGTTCAAGCTCAGAAAACTATAGCCTTCTAACTGCCTAGAGTTCCATTCTTTGTACTTCATAGTGACTTCTGCCCCCAATGTACAAGAATCTATGGTTTTCTTAGTGGCAATAAAAAAATACACTCCAGTACCTAGTACCCATGTTGGAAACAGTGATCACAATTTCTGTTATTTATTGAACAACATAGTCACTCAATGATGGAGTATGGTTGGTACTCCTTGTAGAAAGCACTGGGACTCATCTACATGGGAACATATTCATAAAAATCTTGTACAGTTTAGAAAAGAAGCAGGGGCTAAATATCTAAATGTGTAGTGTGCTTCTGTGACTTAATTTCTAGAAAAAAATAAGAAAATTTAGACATATGTGTGTGTCTATCTGCATTTTCGACTTTCTATACAAGTATAATTTAGTTTCTTAATATCTATATCCTAACTTCATCATGAGCTTCCTAACAGTTATAAAGACTCATGGAATGTCACAGGATCCATCTGAGTACATGAGAACGAAGACTGTGCTATCTATATTTGAGAGGACGGTGGTTCTTGTGGGTAGACAGAAGCAGGCCACAGCTCGATTCAAATGGAAGCGGCTCTGGGTAGAAAGGATGTGGCCAAGTATGGGATGATGTGCTAGGCGACCTCTGTAGGGCTTTCTATTTTAGGGAGCTGGTGGTCAGATCCTCTCCAAGCCGACAGGCTGGCTCCTCTGTGGCTTATTTATTCTTGTTATTAAAGATGTTTAGACCTTACTTACTTAGGTAGAGGTTTACAAGCACAACGGAAAGGGAACAAAAGAAAAAAAAAATCCCAGACCAAAGATGTTTTCCATTACGGACTGTGATCCATGACAGGCAACATCTATCAAGAGCACAGTTTCTCTGTTCACACATTTAATTAGGAAACCTGAAATTGAAAGGAAAGGACGGGAAAGGACGGAGAGCCCTGAAAGAAAATCCTACAATTCACTGACATCTTGTTTTGTTTTTATTTTTACCTTTTTTATTTGAGGACAGTCTGCATTTAAAGTGTGTCTGGTGATCTGCATAGCTGTGACTAACCCACCCAGGACATGTTTGCTACAGCTAAGCAGAATCTTCGGGACGGCAGCCTCAGAGTCCAGGCTTTAGAAGGACTCTCCACATTATTCTGTGTTTACCCACATGGGGAAAACACTGAGTTTCATGTATTTATTACTATTCCAAAAACCAAACAGAGACTCTTGGGTGGAAGTTACAGAAAACCAAGTGTTCAGCTGAAATCAGCCAAGTCTTCTTAACATCGTCAGTGGAAACTGGACCCTGTGTAATCCTGGAGGACTGTGCTTTATGAAATAACAAGGCTCCATCAGAAAACGAGGGCAGAGGGCCAGAGTTCAGCCTGTTTATATTTGTGGCACCATTTCAACACACACACACACACACACACACACACACACACACACACACACACACACACACACACACACTTCCAAACAACTCATGTGGAAAGTTAACAATGGTAATTGCAATGCACCATCTCTGTAAGGTATAAAAATAAGTTGCATCGTCTACAAAGGTATTACCTCCAGGGCCACGTTCCAATTGCCAGGTATCACTTATGTGATAGTGTTGTAGAAATGATGTTGACTCACTTATTAATATGTAGGAACACACCTGTGAATGGGCTCAAGGCAAGCTACTCTGTGTGTGTGTGTGTGTGTGTGTGTGTGTGTGCGTGTGTGTGTGTGTGTGCCTGCACACCTTTTGGAGGCCACTGATCTAAGAAGGGTTGGATACAAGCCCAATGGAGACCTATGCTACAGTAGGAAATCAGGTTGGGTGACTGCAAAGGCCTTTATAAGACTCTGTAATTCAAGGAAGGAAATGAAGATGGCTGTAAATTGTGGCAGAGCCCCAAGGAAATCAGTAATCTTGAATCACTAATGCTAATTTATGATTTTGGGCAGGTTGTTTGAACTTTATTAAGCTTAGCTAAATCCACTGAAATGAGTGAGGAAATAAATAAACAAGTCAAAATCCTGTTTTCCTCTCCACAAAGAAAAGAATTGCATTTCCCACGGAGTGTTCCGGAATCTGATTATTGGAGTAGCAAAGAAAATATGCGCATGGCTTCGGATCTTTCCTCCACCATCTGTGGGATTTGATGTCCTCAAAGAGTAGGGTATCTCAGAAATGACCATGGAAATGACCCCCCCAGAAGATCTCCAAGAATGTCCTTGAATTCAGCTGCTTCAATAGATGAGGAATCTTACAGATCTGGTATCTCATGGTCATCACTGCGACTCTACACTTTGATATCAACACATTAAATCACATATCTCAAGTGAGCTAGTGCAGACTTGCATTTGTTTGCTGAGAAGAAAGGAAAGATTGGGACTGGTATAAGGACAGAGGGCATGTGAGCACTTTTAGGCTCTCTTTGTTCTTTTCAAAACACCTGGAAGGAGGAGAGGCTGAGATTTAAGGCAACTTATGATTCCTCTGTAGATAAGTACATTCTAGCAACCATTTTTTTCACCAGTCACATGGTATTTATCTCCAAGCCTAGGTTACAATAAGTAAACGAAATCATTAGTACTTCAAAGTCAGGAGTCCTTAGAAGAGTGGTTCTCAACCTTCCTAATGCTGCTACCCTTTTTATACAGTTCCTCACATTGTGGTGATCCCTTCTTCAAATAAAATTATTTTGCTGCCACTTCATAGCTGTAATGTTGCTACTGTTGTGAATCATAATGGAAATATATGATATGCAGGATGTCTGGTAAGTGACCCCTGAAGGGGTCACGACCCACAGGTTGAGAACTGCTGACTTAGCAATACAAATATGATATCAATAGACTAAGGCCATGAAATGTCCCTGAGCATCTTTGGCCTCAGACACACAATATGAACCATAGTCTGGGTCATTCTGACAGTGTCCAAAAATAGCTTTATTGGAGCACAGTCTCTCTGCTCCATGTGCCAGGAAGGTCAGAGGGTAAAGACAGGATTGTTTTGTTGTTCAGGTAGGAAGACAACTGCATGGCCTGCTTTGTGTAGAATACTGGCAGGGTTGACAATGACCTTCCTGTGCAGTCTCTGTCCTGGATTCTGGAACCTCTACAACTAAGACCATTGCTCTTTTAACATGCAAATATATATGAGACTCTTTGAGGAAGCAAAATGCAGGAACAAAGAAAGCATGTTTTCCATATTCTGAAATCCTACAGCAAGTTGGAGTTAAAACCTAGTTCCCTGTGAACAAAGAAAAATATAGAAATAGCATCCTGTATTGCAGAAATATCACAGTAGAATTTTATATGCCCAGGACAGGGCATGTCCTGGGTATGAACCTAGGAACTGGGTGTTCGTAGAAGCAGAATGGACAGAAGAGGCCAAAGTTTCTAGAGCAAGATCAGTTTATAAGTATATTCAACTGAGGTAATTCTTCCATAGAATCCTTAATTAATAACTTGGGGGAGTTTAATAAGCATAATTGAGTTAATTACTGCTCAAATTCAAAGACAAGAAGACTAATTTAAGCATGCAGAAATGATACAAACACATGTACAGTATGCTGTGGTTTTGAAGAAAAATGATATTTTAAATTGTTTCTCCTTACTGTTTCTAAGGAGTGCAAAACATGAATTTAATTCCTTTTGAAAAGCCCAAGTACATGGTCTCCCATGGATGTCCAGTCTCCCTGTTCCCTTTTTCCTCAAGGTCATGAACTTGATAGCCTTGCGCATAGACTCCACGTACTTCTGGGGCTTTACATGGGAAAATCTAAATAGAACACACACACACACACACACACACACACACACACACACACAAGCACACACACAGTGAGAGAGAGGGAGAGAGAGAGAGAGAGAGAGAGACAGAGACAGAGACAGAGACAGAGACAGAGACAGAGACAGAGAGAGGATGGATTGCTTATAAAACCAAATCCTAATGTTTCCCTCTACCTCCTTCATCTTCCTCCTTTCTTCCTCCTTTCCTTCCAAAAATGTCTGCTGATAGACAGGGTGTCAAGTGCCAAAGCTGCACACAGATCCCTTTCAGATCTGCCCCATGTCCCACAAGTCTTCAATTTGGCGAAAAGATGATTGGCAAAAAGCTGTCATCAGATGTATTACTAATCCATGTGCTCATATGTATGGTGAGGATTTGCATACATTGGACATATTTCACACTCTTTACTGGCCCTTTCACAAAGCCCCATCTTCAAAAGGCAATAGCCTGGTTCTGATCCCTCAGCAAAGTAATTGGAAAGCTGCCCTGACATTGCACGCCCCCTTCTTGGCTGGTACAGTGCTGTGTCTTACAGGGTTTGCCTTCCAAGGGCCAATTTCTCAGTTCAATCTGCCTTCCTAAGAGCTAAGTGTAGCCTGGAAAAAAAAGAGGTTTTCCTTGTGGAGATCCCCTCTTTGAACAGGGCTGCTGTCATTGCTTCTCACTTCTCCCCCTTTAGGTGTTTGATACCTGCAGGTTTTCAAGGTAAATATGACATCATCTCCAACATCAAAGAATGTTGCTCGTCTGAGTTGATGGTGCCTCTTCAGTGCCTCCCAGAGAAACCTTACAAAGCAGGAATAAAAGGAAGCTTCCCCTGCAGTATGCAATGTGCTAACCTTCTGAGAGACAGCTAGTCTACTTTAGTGGAAATCCATGCTAAAACGGGTACCAAAGATTAGTCATCCCATTGATTTCTTATTATTTTTGTGCTAGGAAAAAAAAATAAAACACCTCAACCTCTTTTGAAACATAAAGAAGGCATGCCACAGTGCAATTTGTGTGTTTATCTAAGCTGAACAGATCTCCCATTCTTCCTTATTAATACCAACCAAAGGCTAATGCAGTTGCCAGCTGACTGCCAGGCAAACCCTCAGAGGATAATGTAACAGGAAAGAAAAGAAGAGAAAATTCTCTTCTTCCAGAAGGCAGCCATTGGGATGCTCAACTTAGGAGAAGACTGCTTTATCTTACCTCTAAAAGGGTGTCTTAATCTCTAGTATAAAAATGTGGGGGCTGAGGGAATAGCCCAGCCAGTAAGTGCTTGCCTCACAAGCAAGAGAACTTGTGTTCCATCCCTAAAACTCATGTTAAAAAAAAAAAAAGAAGGCAGATCCCAGGCTCTTTGACCAGACAGCCTAGCCTACTAAGACAGGGATAGATTCTATCTATCAAGTGAATGGTGTCTATAGAATGGCGCCTGAGTTGTCCTCTGACCTACAGAGAGAGACAGAGAGACAGAGCAACAGAGGGACACACAGAGAGAATCGGAATATAGCAATTTCTTAGAGATTCCAAACATGATGCCCTCCTTAGAAAATAAGAAGGTTCCTTTGTGTCAAATGGAATTCTTTTCAAACGTGGTGGCATGGTAAGATGAGGTCTTGGCTAAGAGAATACAAACATGGCTGACTAACACAGGTCTGCTACAAAATGGGAAGATAACTGGTAGGGCTGAAGAAGAGGAGTTGCAGCTAAAGATAATAACCCCAGATATCTGCTCATTCAAAAAAGAATGCAATTTTTCCTCAACAAACCTCCCCTTAATTTAACACACACATCTGTAGTCTTAGCCCATGAACAGCCTTGGTGAAGATGTGAATGCACCGTGGAGACTGCTGATACACAGACTCAGTCATCACTGCCGTGTGAGGTTATATGGGGCCATTTTTAGCTCAAAGTCATATCCATTAATATGACTGTGGATTTAAACCTATATTAAAAGTACCTATAGGAAAGAAATTTTCACAAATCCTAATCTACTGGCAAAGGTAGGTAGATATGAAGTTCTTAAAAAACAAAAACAACAACAACCCAACAACAATAAAACTCAAAAACAGAGACAAAGACTACTTTGAACTAAATCTTTTGGACTGGGCCAAAAGTGAATAATAGGAAAGCAAGAAAGGCATTTCAAACTATGTCCCCATTTTGCCCCCATGCGACAAAGTGGTAGTTCACTGAACAGGACTAATTTTCCTTTCATGCCACAAAAGAAGATTCAGGACCCAAGGATCTCCCAAGGAAAAAACACCTATTGCTCACGGCAAAATTAGAAGTAATAAGATTCCTCAGGATGACTGAGCTTCCACCCCATTACTGCAAAATCTGTGCTTCTAACCATGGTCAGGAAAGTCCTGCACCCATGGGAAACTCATTAGAAACTCTCTTGGTTATTAAGAAGAGGGTGCTACACTGACAAAAGGCCATTTGATTTTTGGCAGCCGTTTATTCCATGGGTGGTGTTATTTTAAGAGAGACAAAGAATTATAAGGCTTGACTATTTGCCTTGAAGGTAGTCATAATGGGTGTAGATAAGCATTCAAATTACATAAATAGCATTAAAAGATACTGTGATCTAGTGTCAAAGGAACTTAGGGAAACTCATGCCCTAAAGAAGAAATAAACACACACACAGCTCCAAAGAGCTTCAGAGTGTTTCCTGCACTAGTACGCTAAGCAAATGTCTTGGTTTTCAATTCCATGAGCCTCTTCTCGCTCGTTGAGATACGATTAACTGGTTCTCTTCTGAAAGTCACTTATCCATGCAGCTCAATCTCATCATCATGCCTGATTAAATTCTGGGTAGTTATCAAGCTCAGCAGAAATGATCTGATATTGCGTATTTGTAAGGTAAAGAAACAGGGCCTCTGCAGATGACCCATGCCTCAAGCAGAAGCCAATAAGGACAGATGTTTCATTTCAGTAAAGTGTACCAAGAGCCCCAATCTGAGATATAGCCACTCACCTATCTGCTGACCCAGGGATGGTCACTGATGGATAGATTACTTTATCCTGAGATGCTGTCAGAATCTGGGGGAGTGAAAGTGATGAATGTGAAGATGAATAGAAATCAGTGGTGGCTGTTGTGGTGGAAGGAGGGAAAGAATGATGTTCAAGGCTAGGTCAAGAAGTTGGCATCTTGTTGGGGATTTAGCTCAATGGTAGAGCACTTGCCTAGCAAGCAGAAGGCCCTGGGTTCGGTCCCCAGCTCTGGAAAAAAAAAAGAAGTTGGCATCTCAGGAAGCAGGATACAGCTTCCTGGGTGAGAAGGCTTTGTGTACTCAGCCGTGAAGGGTGAGCATGCTGTGATTGTGGGACATTTGGCTGTAGGAGATGCTCTTCCCTGAGGAGGAACAAATGGGAGCAGTCATACGGGCTTGAGGACAAGACTGGACATGACAGTAGTACCTGTCTCTTAGGCAGAGGATTGTCTGCCATTCACTATCATTATGTGTACATAAAATCTCCATTGGCAGATCTATAAAAGCCAGGCCCATTAAATTAACTATCTAGTTAAAGTCATTAAGACATGGAGCTCTACTTCAGTCTAGTAGACCTCTGAAACCAGATAGGCAGCTATTCAGAGTATATACTCATTGAAACTGCAAAAACTTCAGCCAATACATCTTTAACCACATGTGCTTAGGGCAATGTCATGTTGAGGAAAAATGGGAAACTGTCCCTCGGTGTGTACATCATCATCCTGACAAATGGTGTAGATAGGATGGTTTCCCATAGGATGTCCTCTAGTCTTAATCCTCAATGGCTCCTTCCTGCATATGGCTCCTTTCCTGTCCCTTGGAACTATAAAGGAGGGATGAGCCCACATTGACACTGGGTAGTTTTGTCTGAAAGTCAGCTCAGTCCTCTTAGTCAGTCATAACTTCATCATAGTTTACTGCAAATTTTTTTTTAGAAACTTCTATAAAGTCAACATGGCTTTAAACCTCAAAAAATTGTTGGGCCCAGAGAGGCCAAATGTAAGAAATGCAGCATGTTCATGATAAATACACTTTACAAAGAGTGTCAATCTATCAATCACTAGATTAGCCCTAAAACACCTTAAGAAAGGCGAGAACTGACACCCATAATCAGAGTTCATTCTCCAATTACATTAGGATAATCATTGTCCGGGCCCATTTGTGTTTGTATAAGATTATTTGATTTCCCACACTAAAAGGTCTTTTATTACCAACCATCAACACTGTAATAGCAGTCCTAAATGTGAAGAAAGCCACTTAAATTAATACAGCTTTCTGATTTTATTTCACTGTGTCAGCAGGGCTGCTCTGGGAGCTGCTGTGTGCAACAGCCAGTCTCAGGGAAGGAGAGAACCTTGAACAGCGGTACGAGCAGGCTGCGAGTGGAACAATTAGAACAATGGTGCTTAGTGAACAGCCGAGGAGTTGAAACATGTTAAGAAAGCGCAGTGCACAGAGCAAGGTGGAGGTCTGACGGGGGTTGGAGAATGAGAACGGAGAACAAAAGCGAGTTTTCAGAATGAATGAATGAATGAATGAATGAATAGATAAATAAATGATCTGAGATGATTAAACATATGAATTAAGGGCCAGATAGCAAACTCATGACTCTGAGTTTACTGTTAGGTGTTTTCAAGATATTTTTACTAGAAATAGTTGAGAGTAGTTAACAGACAACAGTCCAGGTTTCTTTTATATATATGTGTGTGTGTGTGTGTGTGTGTGTGTGTGTGTGTGTGTGTGTGTGTGTGTGTGTGTGTGTATGTATGTATATATATATTTTTTAAAAATGTCAGAAATCCACATAATGTGACATATAATGCTATTCATTCACTCATTGAGACATAGCTGCTCCTAACAGCTTCCCGTTTGTGGACTCAAAGGATCAGCTGAGCAGCTCTACCTTCAAGTGATGAGAACAGGCCAGGCCTACTAGCTTGTTTGCTGGCAGTAGTGTGGTGGCTTTATTTTATTATTATTATTATTATTATTATTATTATTATTATTATTATTATTTAACACAACATAAATAGGATATCTCTGCCAAAGCTCTTCCTTCAGAGTTCAGGGAACCTTCTAGAGGAGGAGGCAAGTAAGAATGTAAGGGCAAAGGGATGGAGGGCACCAAGGAAACAAGGCATTCCAAACACAGCAGAACCAACAAACATGAGATCACAGAGACTGAGGTAGCATGCACACCGCCTGCATGGGTCTGCACCAGATGTGATCCTAGAGCTGACGGGGTAAGTGGACATGTGCCCTGTCTGTAACTACTTGAAGATAACTCAGAGTTATCCTAACTAATAACCACTTGCAAAGGAAAATTTAGTGTTCTTCAAGGGACTCTAACTGAGAAAACAAACTACTCTTAATGGTAGACTATGCACCCCCAAGTAGAGGAGCAACAGAAAGTGAACCCGGGCCATCTGTGGAGATGCCCTGTTGAACTTTGTCTCGTGGGGGTGGGGGTGGGGGTCTTTGTTTCTGTTTTCTTTCTTTACCTTTTTTCTTTGATTTTTAAAACATCTTATTTTAATTTTTAATTTTATTTCCCCCCTTTCCACACTAAAGGTCCTTTGCATATATATTATGGCTTTTAGTTTTGTGTTTTTGTATAACTGAATGTGTCTCTACATCTATAACTGTTTCTTAGACCTTTTCTCGGGCTCTTTTCCTTCTGTTTGTTTTTTCCTATTCTAAATGTGTTTGTCTTATCTTATTATAGCTTACTTTCTTTCATTATCATCCCTTAGAGGCCGGCTTATTTTCTAGTGAGAGACAGATGGGGTAGATCCAGATGGGGGAGAGGTGGGGAGGAACTAGGAGCAGGAGAGGGTGCGGAAACTGTAATCAGGATATATTACATGAAGAAAATGTACTTTCAATAAAAGAAAAAATGAATGCTGTTGCATATATTACATTTAATGCTGCAGCGTATTATATATAAACCATTCATGAGTACATGTACACACACACACACACACACACACACACACACACACACACACCACATAATTGTTAGAGTGGAGCAAATCAAGGTAGCCACCTTTTCATATATTTACCTATTTCTTTCTCTATGGTGAACATTTCTCTAATTTAATTTAGCAAAACTCTCTAATCCCAGTCTGTATTATTGTAACTGTAATCTTAATGTTGCACATAGGTCCCTTTGCGTTGTTTAGCCTATGTATTTGACACCTTGTTTCACTTCATCTGAATCTTCCCCATTTCTTTCCCTACTACTTTTCTGTATGTTACATATATATTTAATTTGTGTCTTTGTGTTCTACACATAAAAAGATGACAAAATAGTTATCTGTGTCTCCTTTTTATATTTAACATTGTGTTCTATATAATTATCTGCATTGTGGCAAGTGGTAGGGTACTTTTAAAGTCTGGATAATATGAAAAATGTTGAAGACACACACACAAAACAATGTATCACAGCCATTCATTTCTACGTCCACTGATAGGCACTCAGATCATGTCTGTATCTTGACTACTGTGAATCATGCCTTGGTGACCATGGAGTGGATACATCATTATGAACTGGTGATCTCATCTAACTGGAAAGGAGATTGGGCATTACACAGTAGCTCTTTGTTTCATTACATTGGAGGCCTCTGTACTATTTCCATTGGCTCATGTGTCTTAAAAAGGAACATGATTTTATATATATATATATATATATATATATATATATATATGATAACAGGAAGTGATCTTTTACTTCAGTTCTCAGAAGACACAGGCATTACACTTTCAAAACACACATCTACTCTAATGACAATAGAAATGTGGTTCTAGACATTGTCAGCCTACTGAGACTTGTACTGTCAAGACAAAAACTAGGAATACAGTTTTGATACTCTGGTTATTTCAGTTCAGGTTGAAACAGGTATGACCCAGTTCCCCAGTTTACCTTATAAATTAGACTTGGCTTTCAGTGGTGTTTAGTTGCTTCTCAAAAGTGATCTGACTACAAAGGCCAAGGAATAATGTGTTACGTCTCATCACATGTAAAGCATTAGGCTTCAGAGTAGACCTATAGTCCCGAAGATTTTTTAGGAAGTCCATGTATGTAACAGAGTAGAAAGCAATTGGCTTTCTAGAGTACAGTTTAAGTAGATTCCATTTGTTGGCTTGAGTCCAGTTCAGCTGATGATTCATTTGCAAACACCTATTCTATGATGTATCATTGGAAAGTGATTGAAACTGGTGTCCACCACCTGCTTCAGGTAGCCTCTGAAATTGATGTTAGCAATGGGTGGGCAAACTGTGGTATGGCTGAAATGAGCTTAAGTATACAAGGGGAGGAAGGGGGAACTAGGGACCAGCGGTCACCTTAGGAATAGGTTACAGCAAAAGGGTTTTGATCCATCTGCCTCTGTGACCTTTGCACACCATCCACATAACAACATTATGGTAGATCTGTTTCATCTAGAAGTTTGAGATCCTTGGGACATTCATGAACAGTCACAGGGAAGTTTGTTCTTTTATTTTCCTTTAGCAGGTACAAGCAAGCAGTAATCGATAATAATAAGTAAGCCAATTACACAGCCTGTTAGATGGTGTCAAGTCCTAGAGAAAAGTTCTCAAGCAGAGTCAATTAAATGGTCTGGTGCTGGGGTGGGGGGACTGCAATCTCAAATATTATTTTCAAAACACACTTCACTGAGAAGGTGACAATTAAGGAAAGATTTGAAGCAGATGAGACAGAACTGTAAGTCACTGTGAGACTTGGAGCAGACGAGTATCATACTCTGGTTTATATTTTAACAGAGAGTCTACTTCTGTCAGACTGCATCTGGGGGGCCTGGGGGGATCATATCAGTGATACACAGCATCGTACTATGACTTGTCCCTAAAACAACATTAGAACTTGATATTCAGGTTTTTACTATAATTCACTGTCTTCATCGCTTCACCCTAGCCTGGTCCCCTCAGCCATGTCTCTCCTGGGGCATACACAGGTTCTAGTTTTGTGATGAGTTCCATAAGCAACTCTGACTTGGGCCATGCCAAGCTTCCACATCAGTTCTGCTGTGTGACCTTGGGCTTCATCCTTTCCGTAGGAAGCATGAGCTGGTAAACCAAGCTCCAAACTCAAGCCACCTACTTGATCCTTGCCTTTTGCACCATCTCCCTGGTTCTCTGACTCGGTCTCAACTCGCATTCTACTCACCCCCTCTGCTCATCAAGAAAGGGATGTGGCTAGATCTCACAATCAGCAGAGCTTAAAGACGTTAGGACTTGGGCCTCTTACAAAGTTGATGCAGCTGAAGCTACTGCACCGAGAGCTTTGACAGACCATCTTTGCCGTTGTGAGGTCTAATACCATGCACATGTTTTATATGCTGCTTTGCAGCTTCTGAAGTGTTATCATAGCTTTTATTTCGCAGGATCGTTGTTGTGCTCCTGTGAAGTAGACCTACAGATGGAACTGTCATCGGTTTTTATCTTTTTCCTCCCAATTTATAAAGTGGGAAACCAGAGATCAAAAGAATGAAAGAAGCTATCTCAGACCACACAGCTGACACATGGCGAAGTTGGGACACATTTCCGAGTCGTTTCACTCCTGGTACACGACACTGTCCAAACATGAAGCCAGTTCTGGGCGATAATAGAAAACAGCTTTGGAAACCTTCTGTCTCAGCTGAAGGTCTGGAAATATTTTACCTCATTTCTGACCTCTAGATCTTTTTTTTTTTTTGTTCTCACAAAAAAATGACACTAATCAAACATGAGGTATGTTTCTGGTCAGATCAAATGAGTGTAAAGAGTGAATATATCTGCTGAGAAATCGTCCTTGCAATTATCAGTAAGACTTTATCCAGTCGTGTCTGGATGTTTCCACACACCAGACTGTTTGCACCTTATTCTAACGCACAAGGTAGACTTGGGCCTTCTCTTTATGTAAGCTTCCCTCACCTTTGATTTTGCCATAGTCCTGAAGGGTAGTGTTCAGTGGGGAAGCATTTCTTCACTACTGTATTCCCCCTCTTTGAGCAGTGGTGAAAGCAGCCCAAGTTTACCTTCCTTTCATCCATTCCGTGATAACCGATTTCTACAGCTTAGAGAAAGAAAAGACCAAATATCACTTTATTTCCTATAGGAAATAACAGCTTGAATTATCCTCAGAATTTGAGCTCTGGGTGAAAGATATAAGAGAAAAGTCACAGATGAAGGAGACAGGGTGAAATGTGTGTATCATACTTAGATGACGTAGAATGAGGTTTCCCCAAGGGTGAAACAGCTGGCAATCAGAATATATTACATGCACATGTGAAATCAAATAAAAATAATAAAAGTAATACAAATAAATAAAATCTATACAAGTATTTGTAAAATGCTAAAGCTCGACTTTCTACAATTTGAGGAAGAAATTAAATATTAAGGAAGCAGTGGGAAACCTTTTATTGTTTAACTTCTGGTTAAAGATACTTTATGTTCTTCAAATGGATAAAAGGGAGTTCCATAAATTGTCTTCATTGATTCAGGTCTCCTGCATTTAGATCTGATATAATTAGTGAAGTTAAGCTGGATGCGCTTTCTTCCCACCTCTACCTGTCTTAGTTAGAGTTGCTATTGCTGTGATGAAACACTGTGTCCAAAAAGCCAGTTATGGAGGAAGTTAGGAGTTTACTTGGCTTATAGTTCTGTATCACTGTTCATCATCCAAGGAAGTCAAAACAGGAACTCAAACAGAAAAAAACAGGAGCTTATGCAGAGGCCATGGAGGGGTGTTGCTTACTGACTTGCTCCCCATGACTTGTTCAGTCTGCTTTCTTATAGAACCCTGGACTACCAGCCCTGGGATGGCACCACCTACAATAGACTGGGCCCTCCCCCATCAGTCACTAACTAAGAAATTAAGGATTGCCCGAAGCTTGATCTTATGGAGGCATTTTCTCAATTGAGGTTATCTCCTTTCAGACAACTTGTGTCATGTAGAGATAAACCTACCCAGCATGCCTTCCTTACAAGACTCAATTGTTGTACTTTGACCCTAAATTGAAGTGATTTTAACAATGGACTTGACTTGCATATATAGCTACCTACTTGCTACCTGCAATGTTATTTTTAATAGCATTCTAACATAACAGTGCATCAAAACTCCTTCCCACAGCTCCACAACCCTCAAACGGACACACAAAACATCTATCCCCTCTCAGTCCTTCTTCCAACCCACCTCTGATTTCCCACTTATAATGTGTCTTACTTTGTGTATTTTGGTCTTTCTTCTCTCTTTGTTCACAGGAATTTCACCACTATTGTGCTTCATGGATCGCTGGTTCTGTGTTGAAACGTGTAAACTGGCTCTCCCCCTGCCTCATGTAGCCCTTAAAGCTTTGAGGGATGAACTTGCCTCCTATTCTCATAGTTGGCTTCTTTTCTCCATCTCTCCACTCAGTTCTCTGCCCCAAAGTCAAGCTGTGATTGCCTTATTTCCTTAGTCCCACTCAACCAGGTCTCTAGAATCATCGATGCTAGTGGCTTAGATATGTAAGTGACATGCACACTTACATATTTACTATTTTGCTATTTGTATATATGCATGTATGTATGTGTGTATGTATGTATGTATGTATGTATGTGTATATGTATGTATGTGTTTTAATTAGGGTTTTGCTGCTGTGAACAGACACCATGACCAAGGTAACCCTTATAAGGACAATATTTAATAGGGCCTGACTTACAGGTTCAGAGGTTCAATCGATTATCATCAAGGGGAGAACATGGCAGCAACCAGGCAGGCATGATCCTGGAGGAGCTGAGAGTTCTACATCTTCTCTGAAGGCTGTTAGAAGACTGTCTTTCAGGCAGCTAGAATTAAGGTATTAAATGCACACTCACAGTGACACACCTACTCCAAGAAGGCTACACGTCCTAATAGTACAACTCCCTGGCCAAGCATATACAAACCATCACATATGTATGTATGTATGTATGTATGTATGTATGTGTGTGTATGTATGTATGTATGTATGTATGTATATGTGTGTATGTATGTGTATGTGTGCATGTGTGAATGTGTGTATGCGTGTATGTTTATGTATATGTGCCATAAATATGAATATGCATGTCTGTATGTAGGAACAAGATTGGTGTCAGGTCTCTTCCTTAATCTCGTTCTACTTTACATATTGAAGAAGGCTCTCTAACTGAACCTGGGACATTCAGTTTCAGCTAGTCTGGCTGGATCGTTTGTCCTAGGCATTAGGAAATGCGTGTCTGTCTGCTGGGTTTCCCAGTAGGCTGCCAGATCAACCTGGCTTTTCTATGGGTTCTGAGGATCTGAACCCTAATCCTCACTCTTGCAGAGTGGCTGTTTTACCCATGAAGCTATCTTCCTAGGCTAGTTGCTGATTTTGTTGTTTATACCCCCAAATCCCAGTGTAAACTCCACAGGGACAGCGGCTTTCTTTACCTTACCACTGTGCCAGCATATTATAAATAAAATTGTATATTTGTTAAATAAATTAACACATACATGAAGAACCGGAAAAACATTGTCTTTTTCCACTGATAGTCATGTTTTAGGTGTGAGTTGTAAACATTATCTGGCTCTAATCCCCAACTGTACACACAGCAGTAATTTACATGCTCTATCTTTCCTTTTTTTTTTTTCTTTTTTCTTTTTTTCGGAGCTGGGGACCGAACCCAGGGCCTTGCGCTTGCTAGGCAAGCGCTCTACCACTGAGCTAAATCCGCAACCCTCTATCTTTCCTTTTGTATTGTACATTGACCCTGAAGACCAAGAAAGCAAACTGTGGATCACACAGCTACTTCAACCTCTGGAATCAACTGCTGCTTTCAATGTGTCCTTGCACACTTAAAGGTAAACTTGGATTCTTCATTAGGAAATACTATATACAGGCTACCGGATAAAAAGGGCAACATCCATTCTCTCCATTACTGGAATGCTGAATGGTCAGGACATTAATTTCCTTTCTTGTTTATAAGATAGTTCTTCAGTTGATCACAAACCGAGTCTCTGATTTATCTGGGTGCTATGCTTGGGTTCGGCCAGTATAAATTTCTCTCTCTTATCCTCCTTTTCAATCTTTGTATATGCTGGTTCTTTAGTATATAACACAACTAATTTATTAATCCAAATTAGAGGTCATTCACCATGAAAGGCCTTATCGATTTAAGGTTGATTCACAAAGGAACCAGTTGTCTGGGTAACTGAGAGAAAGGAGCCATTGTTTCTCCTCTGGAGGCTGTTTAAGCTAGGGCAATTGAACACTCTTCTAACAGAACTGGGAAAGTAAATAGTGCTGGCTGTCTGTGTCAACAGACTACATACAGATGCTTCATCCTTCCCTGGTGGGATCTGGTTGTACTTTCATTCAATTCTACATTTTAGTTTCAAAGGGTTTTATCATTTCCACATAGTTCCTATTGGCCCCAGGCAAGCAGGATCAATAATTTTACAGAGAGCACCTAACACAAACGTTTTTGATGCATTCCATTCCCAAAAGCTAGAGTCCACCATGCTGTGACCAGCTGGGGATTTGCTTTAAACTACCATCAAAACCTAACATCTAAAATTTCTCAATGGGGAAAAAAACCCCAAAAAGCGCCACATAAAGCTGGGTTCCGTCTTGCAGGGCAGTGTGTTGCAAACATGCTTGCTGTTTCTCAGGAGCTAGTCTAAGGGATAGGAAGCAGAAAGAAAGAAAAATGCTATCAATGCACACCAGAAACTTTCTGGTGATGTTTTAAAATGACCATCATTATGACTTACTTGTTGCTTCTTTTCTTCCTCCCTTCGTTCCTTCCTTCCTCCTTCTTTCCCTCCATTTTTTGACCATTCATTCCTACTCTTCCCACCCAACACATTGGTATTTAATATGCAATCCATTTATTCCAATTTTTCAATAGATCTTAGTACCTTTACTATGTCGAACAATGTCCCCCAATCAGTTTTTATCACCCTAGAAAACGTCCTGTTCCCTTTTTTACTACTCCCAAGCTGTCTACTTAGACTTGGTAATGATAACTACTGATATTCTTTTTCATGTCTCTGGGTCTACCTGTTCTAGACTTGGTACATAAATGGAATTTCCATCTGTGGCCTTCTGTGTCTGGTTTCCTTCCTACTATAATATATTCAAGTTTCATATATATTCTATCTATACCAGTACTTCATTACCCTTTAATGGCCAAACAATATTCTAGCAACATATCTACATGTAGTTTTTCTGCATATCATTAATCCATTAACCAGGAACACATTTGAGCTCTTTGCACTTTGGGGTTATTGCCAATATTATTCTCAGTAGCACTGGTGTAAACAATTATGTGGCAACACCTGAGTGACTGAGATCACTGGGTAGAACAGTAACTATGCTCATATTTTAGAGATGTGGCCAGATGGTCTTGATAGGAACTTTCCAGTTTCTTTTCATTGTCACCCATTCTCGATATCACATGCTTTTAGTTATATATACCTCAGGGTATATATAAAAATTCCCTATGATTTTGGTTTTCATTACCTTGATTAGCAATGGTAAGCATATTTTGATGTATTATGGTCCTATCTCATGATTTCGTTGAGGAAATGTATTTGGTTAGTTGCTCACATTTTTAAAGTTGGCTTCTGGTCTCTTTAGCCATTTTTGGTTTCTAGAAGTTTGCAGGAGAACTTCGTTCACTGCTTCTTTGAAGTGATCGTTGATCCTGACTTAGAATGTCAGGTGTGTATTTCTGTACATTAGAAGTCATTGGAATAAAATAAGTCTATCTTTGTAGCTAAGAAGAAAAGTATTCCAGTCTCTCTTCTTGTCTCTGGCAATTTCACACATTCCCACTGATATAACGATATATGGCTGGCATTCTGAAACCCGTGAGTAGGCATTGACCAAATTCATAAATGGGCAAAACATTGGGTGAATGGTTTGCTTGTTTCTAATCATAAGTGAAGGAAACCCTGGAACTAAAGGCATGCAGCACTGCTGAGTGCTGACGTGAGTTGGAAAATATATTCTTTTGATCTAGGTACAATAAAAAAACAATGAACTATCATTGCACACAATTAAGTAAGTGCTCGTTAAATACTGGCTTATGGAATAAAATGCATACAAGTCCTTTGTGAGGCATTGGGTTTTAAGTGCTTGGCTTTCCTCATTTAGAAAAGCAGATGAGAGGGCGGAATCATTTCCTTCTTGGTCTGAGAGGTTTTGATCTTCTGAAACCAGAGCAATAACCCTAATGTCTTGATGCTGTGAATGTTTTTTTAAATTTGGACCGGGGCAGAAACACATTTCTAGATTGATGGCCCTATCTAAAACTGAGTCCATTTCCCAGGGAAGGTCATAAGATATACATGAGATGGTTTTTTATCTAGTTCTGGGAGATAAACTGATCAGAGTTGTATGTGATTATCAGACAAACCGATTACTCAGACCCAGAAGGGTGTTTAACATCATGTGCCTGCAAATCCGTGGCCCTGGCAGTTAGTGCTGCTCTCTGAATTTTGACATGGACTACAGTCCTTGCAATACTGCTTCTGCTCTTTGTTGACTGTTCTTTGTCTTAACTTTGCCTTATGTTGTCAGAATTTCTAAAATGAGCTAAGCTTGGAATCTCTGCAATGCTAGTGGTTTGAGCAAGTCACTTAACCTCTCTGTTTTCTCTCCGATGCTCTTAAATCAGGGATTCAGTAACCTCATACCAACAACACTGAATGCTTTTTTTTTCTTTCATGTTCTTATTAACATGGCATTTGAGATGAGTCTCATCTAATTACAAAATATTGATGGGAGAAAGTAGTTGATTTCTTCTGGCCATAAATTTATTATCTTCCAATACAGAAATCAGTAGAGTATGCTGCTGGAAAATGAAGATATGGGCACTTAGAGGTGGTCCGACCTGACCCAAAAAGATGGTGAGTGGCAGTGCTTAAGAGGTGGATGGGAAAGGGAAACACTGCAGCAGCCATAACCTGGGAATCACATGTAATAGATGTGTTTCTATCCAACTCCTGGTTGGTAGCGCTATATGGATCCCGAGTCTGTGTGTTCTCTTATAAATGCACCCTTCTTCAACCATTGTACATGACAGTGAAGAAGGAGAGGAGAATGTCCAGGAACAAGTAATAGTTTCCCCTCTACCCTTTTGGAGAAGCAACATGGGCTCTATGCAAGTCATTAATGGAGAGAAAACCTGAAAGGTCTTGCAGTTATACCATGGATATCTTTCTAGAGCAGGAGGTCATCCCCAACCTGGAAAGAAGCCAAGAAAGAGAAGTCACTCCCATGCCAACCAAAATGCTACAGAGGTTGAATTGACCACAAAGGCAATGTTTCCCACGGAATGAAAACCACTAATGGCATTATTTTCATAATTCAAATACTTCTTTTCAGGATAAACACATGCTCCTTTTGGAAACAGATTTAATGATGATGTTTATCCATTTATATTTGTACACTGCTGAGACTGGTGACAGCACTCAATAAATAATAGATAATGATAATAATAATCCTGATCCAAAGACGTCAGGAGGAGAGAAACAAGACCCAGAGATTTATGGTTGGCGTATACTGTAAAAATCGATCCGGCCCCTTAAATAGAAGAAGTGCCTTGAGGGAAGAGAATCCATTGATTTATGATGCAAAGAAAATGTAACTTTAAGAATTACAATAATAACAGCAATAATCAATGTCCTATATGGCTTGTAATAAAAAAAGGGGGGAAAAGAAAACATTATTCAAAATAACACAAGCTATTACTTTAGGAAATGGGGAGTTCCCAAGAGCGTGGTACTATTATGTTACTGGATTCTTCGATAAGCAAGGCCCATAGTAAAAACATCTTATTCTAATTGTTTTTCAAGGAGGTGGGCCACTCGCTTCAGGTAGAGAGAAAACTCCTCTACCTAACGCTAATGTACTGAGCCTCATTTTTGTATCACACATGCTTTGCATCAGCTATCAGTTAGGACCATCCCAGCCTTCCTCCAGACGATACCTCATAGCCATCTTCCACACCTAGACTCCATCCTCCACTACCTTTTCACCTTACCACCATAAATCACAAAAGGCCACTTCTGGGATGTTACTGTGATTTCTTATTGGGTATAGAATTCAGAATCTACACTAAGGATATCGTTCCACTGTGATTTCATGGTTTTGTATTGTATCATGGTATCTCTTCTGAAACTCGTCCACTGACACGCTCACAATGCCCCTCAAACCTGACCTGTCCACAGCTTTCGTCAGGTTGCTAGCATGGAATTCACGATGTGATGCACCGAAATACTTCCAAAGGGTGCAGCTCTGAGGTGATCCCCATCTATATCCTTCTGTGCTTCCATTGTTAGTGTGGATTCCTCTTCCCCAGTGGAATCAGAATTGTCCCCCATCATAACATTTCTTTACTTGTATGTGCAGGTGCACACACACACACACACACACACACACACACACACACACACACAAGTGAAGAGTAAGGCCAAAGAGTTCATGAGTTTTGTGTGTAGTAGGTACTTAGTATGTACGTATTTAATTCCATTGCTATGGAAAGGACACTCACAGGAGAAAACATTAGTCTCTTCAAACTTCACATTCTGACCTTTAGTAAAGCTATAACCACAACTTATTTAGCTTCATGTTAGATCGTTAACAATTCCTATAGTACATGACATCTTTTTGTATAGAATATGGAAGAGGTATTTGATAAATTCTCCTTGAAGGCAATTGCTTTAGGAAGAGACCCTCTGAGTAAAGACGCTGGTACTCTTATCATGTAAAACAAAGACCTTTCTGTAAATCCTCAATTTATCCTTGTCAAACGTCATTCTGACTTTGATGATAACCTCTTTACTATATTAAGGTTCCTTTGCATTCTGTCTCTACCACTCATTATGGCTCCCAATCAAGCTCCATTGATAAAAATCAAATGTTACATCCTGCCATCAATCACACGTTTAATAAAATATCTTTATGATATCTGTGCAGGATTAAATTGGTTTAGGAAGAAGTATGTGATTAAAAGTCATAATGAAAAAATAGTCTTTAACTTTATATGGATTAGATTTACTATCTAAGTCACAGTTGTCTCTTATGTGGCTTCAAGTTCTTAGTAAATCATAAAATCTATAAGCAAGGGGCATATCTGCCTTTTCCATAGCTCTGTTCCCCAGCTCTCAGCATGCTCTTGGCATACAGTGGATGCTCAGTATGTATTTGGCTCGTGAATGAAACATATTGCCATACAAAGTTTGGAATGATCCCTAGGAGTAGCAAAATCAACTAGAATATTTTAGTTTTTCTCTTAACACAAAGAAATTCAGGATATTTTCCTGGATATGTGAGTCAGGCATGGCAGTGACTGACATAGGCGTCTTTTGCCAAGTTTCTTATGAGAAGCTTCAGTATTCCAGTGTACATGAACTACTGAGATGAGCCCACAGATGTCTTTACAAATCAAAGAAATAAGTAAATAGGATCAAGAAAAATAGATGCAGGGAGAACAAAGAAACTTAACTAATTCTTCATAATGACTTTGAGGTTTATTGCACTAAGTCAGGTGTGGAATTTCTTAAACTCTCTAAATCAATTCTGCCCCTGAGCCCCATAGGGGTTATTAATGGATTTCTTAAACACGGGGGTGGTTTTCAATGTTAGCTTAGGCTATTAGGCTAGTGAGTGCTGCTCACTCTTTCTCTTTACTTTTCCTCCAGCGGGAACATTGGCGTCTTCCTTCTACCTAGCAACCTTCCCAGAGGCTCTTGGGAGATGCTAGTGTGTGTGAACATTTGCAAAAATTAAGAGTCCAGATGTACGATCCTGAATACAGACTATTTTCCAATTCTCTTTCCAGTCAAATGCTTCTCAATGCCTGAGTTAGAGCTAAGCACCGATTCTGAAAAGTAAAACTCTGTTACCCTTTAATATCACTGTTCATGGAAAGATTTATGGACAATCAAATGCTATTTCTTTCCTTTTATGCAAAGTCCATAATAGAGTAATGGAAGAAAAGGGCAGAGTTAGAGTAGAGGGTGAGGGACAATTGAGAACCTCCCATACCAAAGGCAAATAAAACAAAGACTACCCTGAATGCACATGCACGGCCAATCATCCTGTTGTTTATGTGGGGACCCTTGTAATCAATGAGTGCCTGACATTCTAAAGAGCTCTTTACTTACATGGATGAGCATGTAAAGTTGTTCCTGTAACTGTAGTGACCTCAAAGGCTTACTGGAAATAGGCACAATGTACAATGTGACTTTCTTCTTTCTGATGAAGAGAAGGGGAAGGCAAGGAAACCAGTACATTGTCAAGATTGACTTCGTGGGAATGATGCTCTGCTCCAATTCATAACAAAATGGATTCTGTTGCATTGCACTTGCACTAAGCCTGGACATGGATTCTATTGAAACACTGATATTTTAGTATCATTACAAACAAGAAGGCAGAGGGATTAACCTCCTCTGGCCATCAATCAGATTTGCTGTCAGAGCATAATAGTTCTTTGGGATCTTGCTTTGTGAACTCCGAATGGGTAGAGGAGGTATGAATTACTTCTCCAATGGAATATTCTTCTCTATCTAGGATATGCTCTTTGGTTAAAGATCATTAAGCTTTTATGTGTTCACTCATTTAATGCAGAAACCATATTAATTCTCAGTTCTAAACTAAACTCAGCACAGAGTAATGTGACACACAGAGAATGTGACTTGAGGATATCCCATACAGTCCTGAGCCTTTATGTAGGCCCTGTGCTCCATCTTCTTGCTTTTCATGGGGGACTGAGGTTGGAGATGAGATGGATGAGGGGCCATTCATCAGAGAGGAAGGAGCAATCACCAGTCTTTGGAAGGAGAGTGAGGCTCTGTCCCTGGAAGGCTGAGAAATGGTGTTTATGGCCATGAATTCCAATTCGATAGCAACAGCACTGTAGGAAGTATTGATCTGGCAAAAGCTGGAGGCCATCCAGCAAGTTGAGCCATCCTCTCACAGGTGCCCGTATGCAATTGACTTTACCAACTCCTTGCTTCAATGGAGCAAGCATGAGCTCAGTAAAGATGTTTCTCCAATTAGCCTTTAGTCAGAGAGCAAGTAAGAGGTGGGGGTGGGGAAGAGACATGTTCCAGGGCTTAGAAAAAAAGTAAAAGTTAGATACTAAATGCTTTCCTCTGGGGCTCTACTACTAGACTACTAGGTCTATTTCAAAGATATAATTATCAACTCAGAGAAGCTATTTCTAAGGGACTCCTGTTTCATTTAAGATAGCCATATTTGTTATGTAATAAGAAGATAGATGAGATTAGGGTTTTTCAGCTTTATTGGAGCAAACAAAATATTACTTGGATTTTCTTCTGATATGAATTCAAAAGATTTTTATCCTAGGTAATGATTTTTACTGATAGACATGATAAGAGTATTTATAACAATATTCCATTTTGATTGTTACAGATCCTGCATATTACCTTAAAAAGCCAATGGGGAGACATATTTTCATAGCCACACAGGTGAAAAATCTTCAATAGCCTTATTGTATTTTCACAGCTCTGAGTTAAATAAATGGCTTGGTGTTTGAAAATGTGAATTTGATCACAGATTGCATTTAGTGTAAATGGGCCATGCGGCCTAGCTTGACAAGACCAGGTAAGGCCATTATTCTACGCTTTAAATATTTGTGATCTATATGCCCTGACCTGTGAGTCCTCTTTACCCTAAACACCATGTGCAGCTAAATGGAGACCCAGATATAAAATCCTCCCTCCCTGACTTTCTGAAATCCCCAATCTTGAGAGTCCCTCACCTAATCGTGTGAGTTCTCTCTAGCCTAACAGCCATATATAACTTGGCCAAACAGGACTACATAAGGCAGCCTCTTTATTGTACCATTTGTGACACTTGCCCTTAAAATCTTGAAGGGAACTGTTCTTTCCACCCCAGAATGCCTTTGCCCCTTCATCTGCTTCTAAAGCCCTCAAACTAATTGTCCACAGTGGCGTACCATGTCAGGGCTTGATAATGAAGCTCCTTAGCCCCCACCTTTCTCTACCCCATTCAGTCTCCCCCATCACTCCAGTCTGTTGCTTACCTCTGGGCTTTACTCCAGTGGGCGGAAAACACATAGCAACAGAAAGAACTAAGAACATGACGTCAGATATACGGATCTTGCCAGTAAAACACAAGCAATATGAAAAGCCAAGACTATAAGTCTGCTCCCCACAAGGCAACAAATGGTACAGTAATGGCCTCCAAAGAGAATGAAATTCAAGACACAGAATTCAAAGCAGCAATTATAAGTACGTTAAAGGAGTTCAATGAATTTAAAGAGGACATGAACAAGCAGCTGAAATGAATTGAGAGAGGACACAGAGTAAACTGTGTGAAATTCAAGAAAATACACATGGACAAACAAAGGGGGAAGACAACTCCAAGTACAAAAATAGAATGAAATAAAGAGAAATACTGAAAGAAACTCGACCTGCAATGAACATTCCAATTCGGCAAATAAAGCTTGGTGAAGAGAACCACCAGTAGAAAGGATCATGTGAAAGACAGAGTATGACGGCTTGAAGACAGCAGAGGGCAAGGCAAGTCTGGGAAACAACCACTCGTGGATGGATTGACATCACGTACACAAGAGAGAATCCACATCTAGAACTGCAAACAGGGTAGAAAACATACAACTGAGGAGGCTCAGGTCCTAGTTGGGAGCCTTCTACACTGCTTAGCTACCTTGCCTTGACATCTTTCCTTTAAATGCTGGTGTTTGGACTCACTACCAAAGGCCACTCTTCTCTTATTAAAGTAGGCTCTCTTTTCAGTCAACAGAGGTAAATGCAGAGACACGAGGCTGTACAAGATGCTAAAATAAAGAAAAGTTGAGGGCTTGGCTCTAAAGTAGACATTTATACCACCCAAGTAAGGCACAAGAAACATTCTTCAAGAGGAGAGGAAAGAAGGGAGGAGCTCAAAAGTATGGAAAAAGCCTGTGAAACACCACCGCCTAAACATGAATTACCCATGGCAATTAAGAACTCACATTGGCTGGGCCAACTGGCACGAGACCCACATAAGCCAGTCCACTTAACTGTCAGCCATGGATAGGGAAGTGGCACATAGTGTCCTGCCACTTACCGATGAACTTTTGATACCTAAAATGTTCTGAGAGAAAGGGATACATAACGCTCAGCAGTGTACCCACTGAGGCACGCCCATAAGGCTCTAATGGATAGTTCAAACACAGTCACACAGCACAACTTCCTGGAACCCAAAAGAATGTAAAAACATGGAAATACGGGACAGAAATTGGTGAAGAAGAGAAGGGTTTGGAGGAAGATGAGAGTAACAAGGCTGTGTTATGTATAAGTTGGCAAAGAGCAAAATGAACTAAAAATGAAAACAGAGAAAAGAATGTGGCTCTGCGCTTACCATACCTTGTGCAGTCACAAGGGTACTGAACAGAAAAGAGACAGAGGTGAGAGGGTTTTGTCATTTGAGCAGGTGGTGGATTTGAAGAAAGACTGTTGGGAGAGAAAGACCTTGCACACAGAAGCTTATGTGAAGAACTGCTTGCAGGGTAGACTCTTAGTTCCTGTGTGTGGCTGGCCCCACAGCACAACCGCTACCAGTGTGGACTTGACTGGGACATCTCTGCCCAAGGGAGATGGTCCTCTTCAGTCACTGTTCTAATGAGTGCAGTGGGCCTTGAGAATGGCTGGGGTTGTTTGGGTCTTAATTCAGAGTCTGCAGAAGACCCACACAGCAGCCAGAGGCACCTAAATGGTGAGGTGCAAGTTCTAGCCTAATACTGGTGGTTTATGAATCTTTGAGCTCCATCTTTTTGAATCTTAAAATAGTTCATAACTGAAGGCATTTGAATAAATAACATATTCTTCTGTACACAAAGAAGGGAAGCAATATGATAGATAAGAACGGCAGGGTTTCTTTCTCAGAGAGAAAATAATGTAGATGGCTGAAGCTGGCTGAATGAAAAGAAAAGAGGCCCCACTGCAGTAGACTTGGAGAAGCCTCCCTCCTCAGGGGTAGGAGATCAATAACAGGACTATCCTGACCCTACCTGTTCTTGGGGTGGAAGATATTGCAAAGTTGATGGGGAATCTGTTGAGGATCTTAACACAGGTTCTTACTTAATGCTTCCTTTTGGGGATGGGGCAGTTGACAAGAAGAAAAGGTTAGCTTTGAAAATTATCTCCCTATTACTATTGTTTTAGATGTAATCTTTCAGATTTAGGAGAATTCTCTCTCTCTTTCTCCCTCTCCCTCTCTTTCTCCCTCTCCCTCTCCCACTCCCTCTCCCACTCCCTCTCTTAATAAGCTTCACAGTTCAGTGCTTTAACACAGACACAAGACTTTCTGTCACTTTGTGATGGAAATCCTATAACATAAAGAGAGGGAAAGAGCTTGCTGAAGAGAAGATCTAAACAAATTAATCCTCTATCTCTCAAAAGAGTAAGACCAGAGTGAGCGCTGGGACAGTTCTGGTGTCACTACCATCCCGTCTCTGTGCTTGCCCTGTCATCCTCCTGGTGTATTCCAGGGTGTGCACATTCCAAGCCACTTATACAGCAGAGCTTTGCTTTCTCTAGAATGTTCCTCAACCCATATTTTTTAAAAAGAGTGTTAAAGTATGTGTGTAGGGGGTGTGGGTATGGATTTACATGTATATGCAGCACATGGCTCACACATGAAGGTCAGTAGACAACTTTCAGGAGTTGCTTCTCATATCTTTTGAGGCAGGAGCTCTCTTGTTTCTACTCCCATGGTGCATGCTGTGGGCTGGCCAGGCTGGGAGCTACTTGGTTATTTTCCTATCTCTACCTCTCACTCGCTACAAAAGTACTGAGTTTCCAGATAGATGGCAGGGTGCTCATGTTTGCGTGGGTCTGGGGGTTGATTTCTGGTCATCGGGCCTGTGTGGCCCTCACTTGTGTATACTGAGCCACCTCTACCTCGTGGCGGTCTTTTAGTCATTGCACATGGTCTTACTGTTTTTCAGGCTGACTTGGAACTCACTACGTAGCCCCAGCTGATCACAAGCTCACTCTCCTCCTCTATGCTCAACTGCTGTGGTTACAGTTGTGTGCTAGTAAACTCAGTTTCTCTCACTGATGTCAACAGTCAGCAAATCCTCCCTCTTTTCTCTCCTGGTATCTCTTACTCAGTTTTGAGGAAAGGAAAAAACAAACCTCCAACTCAACGAGAATCATCTTTAATATCTTTGTCTCTGTCTTAAGAAAAGAAAACATTGATTCGTTGTAAATTCCACATCGTGTACCCCAATCCCACTCATCTCCCCATCCCTTCATATCTATGCTCTGCTCTTGCAACTCCCCCCCCAGAAGAAAACAAACAGACAAAATGATGTTCCACACTATGGAAGCTATGGCATGTCACAGCGTGTCCCACAGTACAATCTTTTGCCCAAAATGTTTTTCTTGCAAATGCTCATTGCACTGGTTCACTTGTCTGGTTTGAGGCCTCTGGCTTCTGCTACACTATCAACACTGGATCCTCACTGGGATTCTGGTCAGATATCCTGTCATTGCCCTTTGCTGTGGAGATCTTGTGGCTTTGGTTCTGAACAACCAGCCCTGCATGCACTCTAGCTGGAATAGATCTTGGGGTGGGCCAACTCAAAGACCTGGATCTCAGCTGGGTGATAACTGAATTAGTCAGCCTGACAAGTCTCCTATGCTCAAACCATCAGGGCCAGTTGGTGAGGCTAGTTCACTTGCTCTCCTGCTGTCAGGGTCAGCCCTCCTGGGCTCCTATTCTAGAGGCCAGCTCACACATGTCCCTCCCACCAGGCTGGCCAGTTCTACTGTGCAGACAAGGTACAGGACCTCTCTCATGTGTGCTTAGCAGGCCAAGAGTGGAGCAAGCTCGCCTGTTCTCATGCCCTGGGGACCAGCTCTCCTAGGATGTCCAGAAGAGTGATGAAGTCAACTGAGTGCTATAATAGCTGGTGAGGGAGGGGCAGGGTCAACTCTGTACAGTCCTCAGACATCAATGAGGCAGCCCAGACCAGGGATGTCCTCATGGCCTCTGGTTGTATCAGATCCCTCCTGCTATAGATCCAAAGACCCAGACATTGCCCAGGGAAGCAGCATGGGCCAGGACTTTACCTTGGCTTCAAGTGGCCTCGGCCTCTTCCTTAGTTCCTCTTACTTTCCAGTTCTGCCACTCTCCATTGTGTATACACCATTCTGCTCCTTTTGATCTTCCCTCTTTCTACCATTAACTTGTTCCTCTTGGTGGCGCTGGGTGTCTGAAGTCATCTCAGGAATGCTATGCCCTGCCACGTGTGTTGCCAGGTAGGGGTCAATATAATACAAACATAATACACTCTACTTCAACTAGAGAATAACTCGTCACTCTTTTTAGCTGAATGCTATAGCAGGGGAGCATATTTACAAAAGATAGTCTTACTTGGAATATACTTAATACTTAAAGATGACCAGGTCCTACCTACAACTTAAGATTGCCAAATATTTTGATGTAATTTTTTTTCTCTAAGAATGTTCCAATCCTTTCCTGCAAGAAACCTCATGGTCAGACCTCTATTCCATGTATTTGTGTTAAGGTGCAGCATATGAGGAGAAAACGGACAAGCAGAGCAATGCAGTCCCAACCAGCAGTAGTAAAGCCTATGCTTCATGGTTTAGGAAAGGTAGGAGGGAGAGCAAACAGGCAGAAAAGGAGAAGATGGAGATTTCTGGTATCTTAAGCAGTAGAGTGTCAGAATGGCAGGGGTTTTTTGTTTGTTTGTTTGTTTTGTTTTGTTTTTTATTATGTTTCTGTGCTGTGCCAAGGCTCAGAAAACTACATTATAGCTTCTCACTGGCTTTCCACAGTTCCCTCCCAGCCCTTTCCTGAGGAATGTTAGTGTTACCTGTCATTCATTTATTCAATAAACACTGCTGTGAATGCTTATTAATGGCTATGATGCAGGGTGGGGATAGCTCCTATCAAAACAGAGCCACTCCCTCAATGGAATGTATGCACAGGAGAACAAGCAGACAATGCACTCACAGGTAAACATATCTTTTACTGTCAGCTGCTGGCAATGCTATGAGAAGACAGAAAATACAAGAAAGCAGAGAAAGATTTAGGAACCATTTAGATTCAATAGTCAAGGAAGCACTTTAGAGCAGGTAATGTTTGCCCAAAGATTGATACATGACGACACTTGTATGCCTGGCGTAAGCTAGCTTTCTTTTGTTTAGTAGACATAAGGGAAGGAACAGTAAGATTTTATTTGTCTGCAGCTCAGTTACCTGAATCCCTCTTCCACTCTCTCATCTGACACCAGTTAGATCTTACAAGGCAGTTCAATTTTTCTCATCTCTTTCCTGTTTTCATCATTTGTAAAATAAGGAATTGGACTACTATTTTTATGGCCCATCTGCCAGTAGCGATAACTAATGTCACCATTTTTCTCCGACCCTTCCTACTCCAGAAAGAACTGATGACTTACACAGCAGCAGTGTACAGGGTCTTACACACATGAGACTGAGGTCAGATTCCCAAAAACTCTGTTCGCTATTTGATGACATCAAGGTACCAAGCACTTACAGTGAAACTTCTAGGAGCAACTGGTTTGGTCAGTCTACATCTTTGAATGCAATGATGCATGTGGGAAGCTCAGGTGGGGAGTTGGCTCTAAGACTTTGACTTGGTCCCAACTCCAAAGGGTTCCCAAAGCCCAAGCAGGCTGTTTGATTTCACATACCCTGAGTGGAATCAAGCTTAAGCACGGGAGTTATAGTGAAAAGATAACAGCTTTAGACATTCTGTCCTAGCTTCTCTTCTTGTAAACAGTTAAAAGTAGCCATGGTCACATGGCTCTATGTGCTAGAGCAGAGTGATGATTCATAATCTACTACAAGGACTCAGAAGTTCTACTATCATGACCGTGCTGTACAAATACAGGTTGAGACTTGAAGAGAATAAGTAAAGGTGGAAATATGTGAATCTAGGTGTATTAGGGCTTTCTAGAGAAACAGAACTTATAGAATGAATGTGTGTATATGTGTGTATGTGTGTATGTGTGTCTGTGAATAAAATATGTATATGTGATAGACAGAGAGAAAGAGAGAGGGAGATATATAGAGAGAGTTAAGAAAGAAAGGGAGGAAGGGAGGGAGGGAGAGAGAGAGAGAGAGAGAGAGAGAGAGAGAGAGAGAGAGAGAGAGAGAGAATGTGTGTGTGTGTGTGGGGGGCTGATGTATTAGAATGGCTTACAGACTGTGATCCAGTTAGTCCAACAATGGCTATCTATCAATGGGAGGTCAAAGAATCCAGTAGATGCTCAGTCCACAAGGCTGAATGTCTCTCTCAGCTGGTCTTCAGGACACAGTTGTGTCCTCAAGAAAATAGACCTTAATGCCAGTGAAGGAATAGACTTGCCAGGGAACATGAGAACAAGCAGACTAAGAGCGGGAGCTTCCTTCTCACGTGTCCTTTATATGGGTCGCCACCAGAAAGCATGGCCCAGGTTTTACATTTCCTCAAAAGGTGCAGATTAAAAGTGAGTCTTTCTATGTCAAGTGACTTAATAAAAACAAAACAAAACAAACAAAAAAAAGACCCAAACAACAGCAAAATTCCTTGCAAGTTGACCAAGCCACTTGGGTTTTAGCTCATTCCAGATGTCATCAAGTTACCAACCAAGAACAGTCATCATATATGTAACCTCAAATTGAAGGTTTTTCTTCAACGCTCAGTTTTCCCACTGGAAATCAAGTGCATGTAGCTATCTGGGGCATGTGAAGGACATGATCTGGAGAACAAGTGAGCTGTCAGCAGACACTAAGGCAGTTCATTTTGCTCTGCTCTCTCAGCCGCTGCCTTGTAGCATCTCTAGAGCCAGGAGCAAGCACCCTTACCTCTCACACAAAAGCTGCCAAGACTCTGGGCAGGAGCAGCAGGCAGTCAGCTCAGCAATTTTTGAGATTTTTTAATGTCTTTAAATACAGTCCGTAGGAAGCTGTGAATTATCTATATAAAGAGGAACTTTGAGACGAATTATCAGAAAGGGTTGATCACCCTCGATCCTCAGCTATCCCTGACTATGAATGATTATAAAAATTCTGCAGTGTTCTGCACTTGTGGAGGCCAAGTTAATGAGGCATTACTGTATCTATCTGTCAGATTATGCTAAGCCTTTTAAATAACATAATTTCTATTCATTGCAGGATAGCTTAAAAAGATGCAACGGACAAGGAGTTCCTTTCATCTTAATGGAGAACTGGCATCTTCAATTAGAAAGTATTTAAACTATGCTAAAACATATGTTCTGAAAGTACAAGGAAGAGAAAAAATTTAAGTGAGGTTAGTATTATCTGTATGTCAGACTGAAAGAAAAATAGCAAACTGGTCATTTGGCTTATCATGAAAATTGCTTGGAAGGCCAAATTTGAAATTTCGATGTTGATGGTCACATGAGTGGGTGGCTTCTTTCTGACCTCTGAGCCGCTCTCCTCCTCCATGGCCTATTAGTCTGAATATTAAGGAGACTGACTTACATGACTCTCTGGGCATATGGCCCCATCTGTGTTTATATAAAAGGACACAGCTAGTAAAGATGTCAGTAGGCCAGCATTTATCATGTACCTGTGGCCTGAGCATGACACAGCCTGAGTTTTTCAGTAAGTGCCTTTGTAAGATGTATACACACACACACACACAGCTGACACAGAAGAGCTGCGTGTGTGTGTGTGTGTGTGTGTGTGTGTGTGTGTGTGTGTGTGTGTGCGTGCAACACAGAGATACATGTGGTGGCGGCACTGGGGAACTGGAAATAAGCTGATATCATTACTTTTCTACTTTGTCATGCCAAGACCCTTGAACAAAGGCAACAGTTTTTCCAGAAGTCAGGCAGATGGACCAGGCTTTCAAGAGGATGTCTGGCTTTCTAAAGTTGTTTCTCAGATGTGTAAATATAAACTTACTGACAAATGCTGATTTTTAAGGGTAGGTTAATAGTATTGCTTGTCTTAGCTTTTCCAATGAAGAATCCCCAAAGGAGTTATTTTGATACAAGTCAGAATTTTGCTTGTAAGTTCAGAGAGCTTGTAAGTCCATACATTTAAGAGCAAGGGCTCTGAATTCAAACACACTTGAGCTCATATCCTTCGTGAAAGTATCAGAGACCAATGGCTATAGGGTAGGGGACTCTGGTTAAAGCCTGCTACCAGCGTTATAAGCTTGGAAAACTACATAGACCCGCTTTGCCTCAGTTTCCTGATCAGAGAGACAGAGAAACAAGTGTTATCATAAGAAACACTGGGTCTATAGTAATCTATTGATAGATGCTATTTATTGTTCTATAAAGTGAGAGAGATGACCCAGACCCTCTTTGTGAGATTGTTTCAAGGTTCAAAAGAGACAATGTGCAAAAGCTGCTTCCCATAATGCCTACATGGTGTAATGATCGGGAGATGGGGAGCCATTACTATCAAAGACCAGAGTAACCAAGAATGCATCATAGTCCGTCTGCTCAGATAGCTTCTCTGTGGACATCAATGCACTCAGTTCTCAGTCTAATAGCTGCAGACGGCTCAGGAAACTGCATAACATCTAAGGCTCTCTGTTTCCTGGGCTATAAAATATGAAAGCCAAATGATCAAAGGCCATTTTAGCTCTAAAACGCCTGGGTTTTGAATCCTCAGTTTTACAGTTGTGCTAAGAGAAAGGAACAAAAACAAAAAACAAAACAAAAAGCCAAAAAGAGAACAAAAAGGAAAGAGAAGAAAACAAAACAAAATGAACAACCGCACCGTGTCCATCACTCCATTGTAGTACTCTAGAAACATGTGCAGTGTAAGCTATTAACTAAACAAAGGGAGGAGAATGAGCTTGCAAGGATGTAGGCAGGTTAGTCCAATAAGTGATTACCTGGATTTTATCTGGGAAATAGATGAGCTCAAAACACAGACTGAGCAGGAACAGTGTTATACGGAAGCTGGTGAAAATCCCTTGATGGCCAGCAGTTCCTATAGTCAGGAATAGGAACCAGAAACGCACCAACTCTTTTGAGTGTCCAGGTCAGCACATTTATGACTGACTATAGCTCCCTGCTTTAACTTCCTTCCTCCGTGTATGGTCATCCAGCTGCAGTAACCTGGCAATGTGAGGGTGAAGGAACATGGAGCCCGCAGAACCCTGGGGAGCCTGGGTAAAGAGAGTCTAAAGTGATGTCCCCATGTTTTCCTCATGTAATTTTTTGAGAGAGAGTCATATAAAACCACAGCTTAAACAGATATCTCACCAAAGCAAGCTTTGTCAGAAAGTTCCCCAATCCTAGAATTTTTAGTTATTTCGACTACTAATAATCAATAAGGCAAGTGATGGTGTAGTTTAAAGTCTTTCAGCTATGAGATCTTGGCATTTTTGTTTTGTGAGCCTGGATTTTTCTCCTGAATCCCAGGAGAGCCTAGAACTTTCTTTGTAGCTCAATATGACCTTGAACACCTTGATTCTCCTGCCTACACCTCTCAAGGGCTGGAATCACATGCATGCGCCACCAACCCTAACTCTGGATCATTACTGTCATGATAAGTCCTTAATCTTAGCAAACTAGGGATTTCCTATTAACAATATTTGTATTTGGTGCTGCTCTTCCCCTCCTGATCTGAAGTGGAGACATTGATCCATATAGTTTTTATAGTTTTCTTTGCTCTAAGTAGCTACCCGATCTTCCCTCATTCAACTGTGATAGTTATTTTTTAATTTGAAAAAAGACTTTTCTCTCTTGTCCATTTGCTTAGCATCTCCAAGCCATGTAATTAGCAGCTCAAACTGCATCCAGCATCCTTGGCTAGGGTGAAGAGTGCCCACTGTGAGCTCCCATGGCCTCTTCTACTTGGTCTTTCAGAGCATCTGCTGAGATATATTGTAATGCTTTATTTAATTGTCGGTCTCCTAACTTGATTACAAACTCCAGTGCAAAGGTGCCAAATCTTACTCATTGTTGTCCTCTGGTGCTCAGCATGTGGACCAGCGCACAGGAAGTCCTCAGAAGCACGTTATTTCATTGGGTGATGTTGGACTGTAGTGTGGTGCCACGTGTAAAGACGAGTGCGTGGAGGGGTGCAGGATTCAGGTTCGCGCTCCACGTTTCCTACCACAGTCTGTGTCACGATGGAGGGTCAAAAAGGTGTGGTGGAAAATGCAGTGACTTAAACCTTTGGATTTTTCTAGCCCTGCCTCTGGGCAGAGAATATGATGTAGAGTAACTCATTAAACGCTCTTGATCATGTAAGAGGCATAGATGGAATGATAAAGTGAAATGAAGCATGTTAATAGAGCATCATAGATAATATATCAATGCTAGCTGTCCATGTATGTATACTAATGTCCCTCAAGTAGGGAAAGTTCATCTGTGACAGAGATGTAACATTTCTCACTTTCCAGTTCCTTTTTTTTTCTACTATTGAGCCTCGTGACATTTTTTACATCTTTTTACCAAAGGAATTTTCAAGCGCCATTTTTTCCAAGAAGAATGTTCGAAGCCGCAATAAAATTGAAAAACATATCATCACAAGTGGTGGCCATAATCAGGAAAAAGGAATCGAAGGATGGGACATGGTAGTCATTCAGGATAGAGGGCTTCTCAGTCCTTATAGCTCCCACTTTTTCATGGAGACTCAAAAAACTAGTGTCTGTCCTACTCTAACATTGCTTACCAGTGTCTAAGAATCCAATCAACCTACTTCTGGAAAAACATATGTTATATGAGAGTAGGGGAAGAAACAATGAACATATTTCACTTGAGCATAGTGTCATACATCATCTCATAACAAACCCTACTGTAGATTTCCCTGGTCAAGAATGCTTTTCTGACGTCTCCAGGTGTATTGTTTAACTAGTTCCTCTTGTATGATGCACTTTGTACTGGAGGGTAAAGGAAGCCTCAAGTTTTAAGATGCTAAGGAAACTTAGTGGGTTCAAGGAGTTCATGAAACTTACAAGGCTTATGAGTCTCCTCCCAAAAGTTATATAAACAATTGCTGGACTAGAGGGTGGGGTTCAGAGGAGCTGCCTGCATTTGGGGCAGGAACTAAAAGAATGTAGTTTTTATGAGTCATCTATCATCTATATTAGGATGATTTTTTTGTGATACATATGACTTTGAGTTAGTTGTGCTCTTATAAACAACCCCTATGCATAACCCTGATAAATAACCCTTAATGCTTCACCAAATTATGCTTGGTAATCATTTTGTACTTTCTTTGTCTGGCATCAGTGACCTGTCTGAGGTGAATAGATGTACATTCACATCTCCCCAGGATGTGTCACACAATGATCTACACACTGTGCCATGCCTTCACTGTGCATTCTTAAAACATTCTTTCCTTTGTCACTAGCACTGCATTACTGTTGAAATTATCCCAGCAATGTTTGCTTCCTTTGATAGAATGGGATCATGTATTCACTCCGAACTTCACATCTACTATGACACCTGACCAGAAGGGAGATACCCAGTGGTTATTTATTGAATGGATGGTGGTAGAATGAGACAGGTTTACAATATTGAAAGATTTGTGCGTGAGAGGTCCTCATTATGCATGAGAAAAGACACTCTTCTCATCTGTTCTCCTGGCACAGTTTAAGTTTGTAAGTGGAACTACAGATGTATATTTTGAGATAGAGTTCGGTATAAAGCACATCCATCAAAGTAAATCTATCAGGGCAAATACAGCCAATCTGAGTTTGAAAGATATTTGATCATTCTTCAAATGTAGTATTCTTTTAAATGATGTAATACACAAGAGCCTAGATTTTAGCTCTTTATTTATCTGTAATTTTTTTTTTTTTACCATATCAGAGATTCTTGGAGAGACTTAGTGCTCATTCACTCTTGTGGAAATGTGCCAGTGAGTGAGTTGTTTGTTGAATGGATGCATGAGTAAGGGAATGGGCGGAGTCACCTAAGGAAGTAACTGACGGAATGAACCTGACATGAGTCCGGACTCGGTCATCCATCAATGCCTTCACATTCAGTATGGAGAAACAGAGTGTTCACTCCTACCTGAATTTCACATCTATTCATTGTGAATAAATAACCTTCATAATAAACATGACTTCTCATAAACGAACTAGGTATTCCAGCAGCAGTGATGCCTATGATAAATTGCAGAAGAAGAAAAAAATCATCTCTCCCAGGAACAGGTGTCTTTCAGTTTAGTGTAAGTGTGTCTGTTTGCGTGTGCTCACACAGCCACATGCACCGCTGGGGTGATTCACAGCATGTCTTTCTCAGCACGTGGCCCTGATTGAGGAAGCAGAAGCTGAGCCCTGCTTCATTTGGCCAGGCCGTCACTCACCATTTTGTTCATTACAGGAGAATGAAGTTCATTTGTAAGGCTCTGGGGTGGGAGGAGTGTGATATACAGTAATTGGGCTCTGAGGCATTTTCACATAATTTCCTCAAGTTGTATTTTTTTTTTTTAGAGAATTAGGTGTTAACATCTGATAGACAGAATGTCAGAAAAAATGAAGGAAAATGAACAGGATAATAAAGAGAATCATGTGGCTCTGGCTTCCTGTCTCCCCTCCTCACCCTTTCTCCCTTTCTCAGTCCTGGCAGGATTGCTTCCTTAGAGGAGGCTTTCCTATTTCAACTCATCTTCCTTTTGCAAGCCTAGACTTCTTCGTCATTGAATTTCCCACTAAAGGTTTTATTACAGAAGCTCAAATGTACCTGAGCTCTTCTGACTAAGCATCTCTCCCTTTGAACAGGAATGCTAGAGATATTGAGCTCAAAGTTATGTTTCTTGATTTCTTCCTGATTCCAAGTTCCACCAAAGAATAACTGGCCTCTAAAATGGTTCTGTGGGCACTAGAGTTCTTATATGAATTGAGGAAATATAAGAGTAAAGGTGGGATAATGTTCTATTTTAGTGTTATAGAAAGGATATGATATTAACTAATAATGAATGTCTTGGGTTATTGTTTGCTTTTGTTTTTTGTTTTGTGTGTGTTTGTGTGTGTGTGTGTGTGTGTGTGTGTGTGTGTGTGTGTGTGTGTGTGTGTGTATGAGGGGGGAGAGTTCTGACCAAATACTGCTCAAGGTGTTTAAATTCCAAAGGAAAAGATATACCAAAATCAAGCATGACTTTACTAGAGTACTAATGTCAATAATGATAAATACTTTAAAAGATGCTTTTTTTACATGTTACTGTGAAATATGATGAGGATCCTATGTTGGTTAGTTTGCTTCTATGTTATGGCATTAAACACATGTCCCAGATCGTAATTCAGAAAGACCAGAACTCAGGTTTGATATCTGCGTCCTACACACATATGACCCTGAAAGAATCCTATCTGTAGCTTCTCTGAACTTGCTTACCAACTGAGCTTCTTCCATCAGCTTAAAAAAACTTAGTGAAGTAAGTGCTTGGGTTAGAAGGAGCAATGCCATGGGCCTCCCATTGTTTCACATTTCTTAGATTTAGCTAAAAAGAGAAAAGAAAGAAAAAATAGAAAAAGACAACAAGATAAGCCTGGAGAAAGCTCTCTGTGAGTTCCAGTTACCTACTAGCAGAGATGGAATGAGGTGTTATTCAGAATGGAAGCTTTCCTGTGTCAGCTCATCTTCCTAGTCATTGGCTGATTGATGAATCTGTCAGGTGGAGTCAGGTGTTGGTATAGGTTTGACTGATGCACTGTGCTGCTTTCTTTCAGGGCTTGCCTTCCAGTGATGGTACCCTAGGACCCCAGCAGTGACTGGTTGTCATTAATGTCAGGGTTTTGAAGTGAGATCTCAGCATCCAACAGACAACATGTATACCATCCAGGAAGATGCCAAGCTGATTTCCTGAGTTAGTCTTGGGAGCTGTAAGCCCTCTCCTCCTCATCTGTATCTGTGATGAATGGCTTCCTAAATGCAAATGTCTTTATCAAAAAGATTCCTTAAGCACTAAATTTTTCATACAGCCTAGTTATATACTCCGAGAGGTTATGACTATCGTGAACCTTTGTTTGTAAGACTCTTGTAGCCAAGACCTGTCTGGGATCAATAAACAACTAATGGCTCTCAAGAAGGGGATCTTTAAATCTTTTACCTCAAGACAGGACAGTGCTCAATTTTCGGAAATCAGAGTGTGTGAATGAAATCACCATCATATAAGAGAAATAACTTTTAATGTTAGTAGAATAACCATGGTTGATAACAATTAATTACACATTTCAGAATAACTTGCTTTTGAAGATTAAAATGGTGCATATTAAAACCCACCCGAGTCATTACCTTCAGCATCACCATAAACACTACTGATCATGCTTTTCCAAATATATCCTTTTAATAAACCATGATAGGCCTACAAGGTAAAGACACCTAATACTTATTTGAGCATCTGACCCAGAGTCACCTAAGTATGAAGTAAAAGAACAGAGTGCAAAAGCCAAACTGGTCTGGTTAAATTATCATCACAAATGGAGCGAGAACTCTAGCCTAGAAGTTGATGACAGAGACTCTGGTAATTATATTTACCATCTCCATTTCAACTAATAGACATGGCGCTCACCTCGGCATAATGAGAGGAGCAGGAATTCTTTACCTGCTTGGACCTTGGTGTAAGCCCACCTAAGAAAACACTAATGACAATTGGACACCAACCCAAGCATCTAAACCAGCAAGGACAACAAATACCACAAAATGATTTCTTTTGCTCCCGCCAGTGTCTCCCAAACAAGACAAATGGAAAAGAGTCCTTTCAGTAGTCTAAAGTGCTGGGTCTAACCTGCCCTAATTTTAATTGTCTCTTAGATATTTCCTTAAGATTTATTTCCATTGCCTCTTGATTCCAGCTTCATTGACACCTTTACTGTTTATGAAATAATGCTGTGTATATTTTTGCTTGACAGCCTGTGTATGCCCATTCTTTGTGGGAGGCTCCTCATATTAGACAGCCCCTCCCTTTCTTCAAGTCTTTTATTTAAAGATAATCCAAGCTATGCACTGGCGCTGGACCCTCTCTCCCTACACCACTGCCCACATACATTTTCTTGGCTTTATTGTTTGTTTCTGCAAAGGACTGGCCATCTTCATTCTTCTCTGTAATGATTGTTACTAGCTGCTTCTTAAGAGTCCAGAAGTTCTGGGATCATGTGATTGAACTTCTTATTCATCTATATTCCCAGGTCAAGATAAAATGAGTGAATGGATTAAGTTTCAAGGGCATTTCAGCCAATCTCAGACCCTTGGGTAGTGAACCTGTCCACATAACTGGGAAGAGATGGGTGGTCTGATAACCCAGAATCCTAACAAGTTACCACATTTTAAAGTTATGTGACTTTCATCATTCTTCTCACCCATTCATCAAACCATCATCTAAGTAGTATTTTAAAAATTCCAAAAGTCACATGACTGCTAGTGAGCTGAACACGTTAGTCAAATGGTCTTAGCAGTTCATTGCAGTGAAGTAAAGGCAGGCATCTGACCACTTGATGATCCTCCTGCTTGGACTGCAACCTCAAGTAACATCAGGGACTCTCAGTACCTGAATATCTTTATATCTTAAGCTTATTTAATATCCAATATATACAAAGAACTCAAGAAGTTAGACTCCAGAGAATCAAATAACCCTATTAAAAATGGGATACAGAGCTAAACAAAGAATCCTCAACTGAGGAATATTGCATGACCAAGAAGCACTTAAAGAAATGTTCAACTTCCTTAATCATCAGGGAAATGCAAATCAAAACAACCCTGAGATTCCACCACACACCAGCCAGAATGGTTAAGATAAAAAATTCAGATGACAGCAGATACTGGCTGTGGAGAAAGAAGAACACTCTTCCACTGTTGGTGGGATTGCAAGCTGGTACAACCACTCTGGAAATCAGTCTGGTGATTCCTCAGAAAATTGGACATAGTACCACTTGAGGACCCAGCTATACCATTCCTGGGTATATACCCAGAAGATTTTCCAACATATAACAAGGACACATGCTCCACTATATTCATAGCAGCCTTATTTATAATAGCCAGAAGCTGGAAAGAACCCAGATGTTCTTCAACAGAGGAATGGATACAGAAAATGTACATTTACACAGTGGAGTACTACTCAGCTATTAAAAGCGATGATTTCATGAAAGTCTTAATTTATGAAATGGATGGAACAAGAAAATATCATCCTGAGTGAGGTAACACAATCACAAAAGAACATATATGGTATGCACTCACTGATAAGTGGATATTAGCCCTAAAGCTTGGAGAACCAAAGATATAATTCACAGACCACATGATGCTCAAGAAGAAGGAAGACCAAAGTGCAGAGGCTTCAGTCCTTCTTGGAAGGGGGAACAAAAATACTCACAGGAGGAAATACAGGGACAAAGAGTGAAGCAGAGACTGAAGGAAAGGCCCTCCAGAGCCTGCCCCACCTGGTGATCCATTCCATATACAGCCACCAAACCCAGACAATGTTGTGGATGCCAAGAAGTGCATGCTGACAGGAGCCTGATATAGCTGTCTCCTGAGAGGCTTTTCCAGAGCCTGACAAATGCAGAGGCAGATACTCACAGCCAACCATTAAACTGAGAACAGGGTCCCCAATGGAGGAGTTAGAGAAAGGACTGAAGGAGCTGAAAGGGCTTGCAACCACCTAAGAAGAACAACAATATCAACCAACCAGACCCCCCAGAATTCCCAGGGACTAAATCACCATACTAAGAGTACACAGGGATGGACATGTGGCTCCAGCCGCATATTTAACCAGAGGATGGCCTGTCAGGCATCAATGGGAGGAGAGGCCCTTGGTCAAGGCTGATGCCCCAATGTAGGGGAATGCTGGGGCAGGGAGGTGGGAGGGAGTGGGAGGGGAGCACCCTCATAGAAGCAGGGGGCAGATAGAGTATTTCTGGGAGGAAACCAGAAAGGGGATAACATTTGAAATATAAACTTAAAAAATCCAAGAAAAAAAAGGGAAAAAAAAAACCCTCTTACAATCATTTCAACCTAAGCCACCAAAAAAAAAAAAAAAAATGTAGCACACTAATGAATTAAAAAGAGACATGTTGCAAACACATGCACTAGAGATTATATGATGTTAATATTGATACCTAATGGCCTTTTTTAGTATGTGCCAAATGTTGCTCATCATATACAAATTCCAAAAGAATACATTAAAATCAAGCAAAAGGATGACTTTAATAGAGAAGTAATGGTAATAATGGTTAATAACTTAAAATAAGCTTTTCCTTGTCCAACCTGGTTGTATAACAAACCTGTAATTCTCCAGGCCAGTTCCTCGGATTACAATTAAATCTGGAACTTTTCTTTTTTTCTGCAATTTATTTAACATGCAACAATTCCAAGAAAGAAACGCATGCATTCTTCAGAAATTAATTTAGCAAATGGGTTTCAAGCAATAATTGGAGAGTAAAATATGCTATAGAGACATGCTATTCTATCAGCACCTTGTCCAATCGTCATGAGTGGGGCTTAGTCCAGCAGGTGATCAGAGTAGATGCAAACATCCAGAGCCAAATATGAGGTGAAGCTCATGGAACCCAAAAGAAGAGGTAAAAAGAGGACTGTAGCGTCCATAGGGGTTGAGGAACATGACCCACAGGATCAACTAAGCAGGGCTCTCAGGGGATCAGAGAAACTGACATAGCAATCATGAAGTGTGCATAGGTCTGCATGCTATCATTTGCATATGTAATGGTTATTAGCTTTGTTTTTTTTTGCGGGGGGGGTACCGTATTCATCCTATTGGGTTTCCTCATTCCAGCTTAATATGAGATATTGTCCCTAAACTTATTGGATCTCAATATGCGATTTTCAGTCAAAGGAAAGTGCTCTTTCCTAAAAGAAAATGGAGAAGTGGTGAATCTGTGGGAGAGAGGAGGGTGGGAAAAGGACTCGGAGGAATGGAGGGAAGGGAAACTGGTTGGCATGTGTTATTTGAGAGAAGAATAAATTAAAAGGAAAAAAGAAGATAAATTAATATATAAAATAATGTTTAGGGCACAAAGAAAAAGACATGCCAATCTAATCTCACTAACAACAACAGGAAATAGACAATACAAAGGACACAATCTAGTATTTTACATGATAGATATTTTTGTTCTAATCCACATTTACAGAATAATTGGCATAAATTTTGCTGATGTTTATAGATATAGATATCTATAATTTATAATAACAAGATTATAAAAGCTTAGGCTAAATTTACATACTTTGTCGAGTATGTGTATAAACATGTGTTTATTTTAATGTGGGTATAATTATCACTAAATTGCAGCTTTTAATGAAAAGATCATTAGAGACAGTTGAATATGACTACATTTAGCTTTCATTGAAACTCCGAAATTATTTTTTTCAAAATTTTCAGGTTTTGAAAAACACCAAACTGTGCTTATTTCAAATACTCTTCTCTAAATTTCCAGGCTGGTGTTTCAAGGTGAATTTAATCTGTATAGTTCATACTCATCTACACTTAAATTATCCATCCAGAACTTTTAATAGCTATTTAATATCCCAGGCACCTTTTGAGCCCTCCTAAAAGCTGTTTCAGTCTTCCTTACCACCTCTTAGCAGCAGAAGAGGCTGCATTTTGTTCAGAGCAAACAAATTGAATACTGAAACTTTGGGTTATTTTTCTTCTCAGTTTATGACCTATGAATGTAAAGTGGCTTTCAGATGTGACATAACTAATTTTCCCATGCCTGTGAAGCAATGCAGGGTGGGTGTCACATTACATTTACTTATGAATAGCTGTATAGCCAGCAAATGAGGCAATCTGTGGACTCCTCATTGGGCATCCACAGCATATAAATAGATAATTACAGAAACTCAAACCTATGTGACATTTTTCATCTGAAAATTGCCAAGGCTGCCTTTTAGGATGGTGTAAGTATACAACGTAGGGTTTTCCCTAGACGCAAAAACACCCAGTTATAGCTCTAAAATTCTCTACCATATCACAGAAGGCAAAGGCTCAAGTAGACTTACTCCAAAGAAAGGGGTGGGAGTCCTCATGGCTGTGCACCTTTGAAGGAACATTTAAGGAAAGGGAATGATTTTTAAGATGAAAGAAGAAAGAGAGAGGGGGTGGGAAAAGGGAAGGGGGGAGGGATAGAGGAGGGAGGGGAGAGAGAGAATGAACACCAAGACAACAGATTTGAAAATCACAGTAACCCCATCTCTTTTTAATTTTATATAATTAAAATTTTAATTAGTATATGTTCATTCTACATATTAATAGAATTCATTGTGAATTTCTGATAATGGATATTGTCTACACCAAATATAGCCTTCTTTCATAGCAACCCTTCCTATCCCCTCTCTCCAACCTAAGGTAATCACTATTCAACATTTATGTTGACAAGATTTCATTGTTGTTTATGGATTACCAATATTCATTGTGTGTATATGTGATATTTTCCTTATCTATCTATCTCTTGACAGGCACCTAGATTGATTCCACATCTTAGTTCCTATAAATAGTGCTATGAAAATCATGGTCATTCAAGCATCTCTTTCAAATGCTTGCTTCATTTTCTTTGACTAGATACCCGGAAATGGGCTTGTTGGATCATATGGCGGTTCTAATTTTACTCTTTGGCGGGACCTCCAAGCTGTTCACCATCACAGTCTGATACTTTGTACTCCCATCATCATCGAGGGGGAGTACTTTTTCTCTACACTCATGCCAGCGTTTACTATTTTGCTGTTTTGTTTTCATAGTGGCCACTCTTTAGAACAAGGCATGATTTCATAGCTACTCATAATAATTGTTCGTGTTATTATGTAGGCTTGCCCATCTCCTGTGCTCAGCAGCAGGAGATCTCAGCTTTGTGGGTGTTCAAAGGCACTCTCCTTACTAAACTCACTTCTACCAATATTGATCTCTACATGAGAAGGCTTCTAAGCTCTGCTCTCGCTCCACAGCAACAGGTCTTCATATCTCAGCTTGACAGAGGGGATACATATGCCTGGAAGGGCCTTACAGGACTCTTGATGAGGCAAAGAGAAATTCTTCTGGAAGGTGACTCAGAGGAAAGCAGACCTAGGAGGCAGGAGTGGACTTGCACCAGGGAGAGTTAACCAGGCAGAAGGCATAAAAAGCATGCAGAGGGAAGCCCTTTGCACCTGCAGCATGTCCAGCCCCTCTTCTTGCAGTCAGAGCACAGTCAGAGCTGTTCCGGATGGGTGAGTTTTCCTAATAAGACTGCACAAGGCACTAAATGAAGCTGGCTGCCTGGTTGAATCCAATTCTTGCCCTATTTCAGCTTACCTATTTCCAGAACGTAATCTCACATCCTCACTCTTAGATTCCTTCAGGGCCTTGTAACTGATGAATAGGGGCCACCGGGCTCAGTAGATGGAGTTAGAGGGGGACGCTTATGTTATGACAGTTATCACCACACTCAGAAGGTGCCCCTGAAAAAGCCAGAGGAGGTGTGGGTTTCGAGTTGCAAGGGGATCTCAGAAAATACAAAGTGAAACCTTCCTCTGATAGTCAAATGCCTACCCCTGATGGTCTTGGCCTCTGAGGGTAACAGCGAACACAAAGCCAACTTTTCTTTTGTAAGCGTCTGACATTTACTTCCTCAAAATGTGTTTTATAAAACCCAATGGGAATTTCTCCAAGAAATTAACCAGTTAAAACAAACTACAACAACAAGCCTTTCTTGCAATACATGCATACCCTGTTTGAGTCCTTTGGAAAGCAGAAAGTAGATGAATTTGTTGAAACAATTTCATGACTTTATGGCCAGATCATCTCCCTGATTTTTTTTAGCCTCCACCCAAGGGACTGAGTCATGGGTTCTTTTTCTTCTTTTTAAGATTATTTATTTATTTATGTATTTATTTAATGTATACGAGTATGAGTATACTATTGTTCTCTTCAGACACACCAGAAGAGGGCATCAGATTCCATTACAGATGGTTGTGAGCCACCATGTGGTTACTGGAAATTGAACTCAGGACCTTTGCAAAAACAGTCAGTGCTCTTAACCACTGAGCCATCTCTCCTGTCCCCAAGTCACCTAATTCCTATACTAGTTGCAGTAACAGGAAAGAAGGTCACACAGTCATCACTGCTTGTACATAATTTATACTCATATTCTCTATACATCATTTCTTATGTACATTTGTTTCTACTTTAGAAGAAATGAGGACTCAATTCTATAGTCTGAACAAGAAGGCAGGCACTGTCATGACAGAGCTAAGGTTCAAACTAGAACTCACATGAATACAAACACTTGGTCTTTTTGACAATCACACATTAATGTGCACATTTATTAGTGCGTATCACTAATATAGCTATAACTATATTTATCAAGTCTTTTATTTTGGCCTAGACAGTTTCATCTAAATAAATATACATCCTCATATGTATTTATGAATGCATGCAATCATTTACGATATATTTATACATATATAAACCATAAGAAGAAATATTGATATGGATAAACACATATAAATACTGTGTGTATGTGTGTGTGTGTGTGTGTGTGTGTGTGTGTGTGTGTGTGTGTGTGATAGAAATCAAAGTGATCTAGATTGGTGACCTGGTTTGGCTCAGCCACAGATTGCTAATGAACACTAAATTTTTCACTTAGGTAGTGAGTGACCTATATCTATCCTTTCAATGATTCTTGCTAGTTACTCTGCAGAAAGGACCCTCTCGTGCATGTCTGGTTCATGCCTCCTTTCTGCTTCTGCCTACTCTTTGAGCTCCAGGGTCTAGTTGTTCATGCGAGCTACAGCATCCCTCTTGCTGCATTCCAGAAAACTCACCTATAAGAGGCCTGCTGGGACCCTCCACTCATAGAACTATTTATTCTTATTCTTCTCTCATAGACAAATTTGGATCCCAGTATATTATGTCAGCCCTGGCTCCCAGGGGCCATCTTGAAGAGGAATATCCCCAAAGCTGCCCTTCTTACTAGATATTTCAGAATACTGTACCTAAACCCAAGCAAGCATCCATGAGGTATCCAAGGTCAGGGCATTTTTTTCATAGTGCTACCGTATCCAAGAAGGAAGACCAGAGCAACGACCTTCTTTTAGCTGCCTCTCATCTCCCTAGACCCTCTCTCAGGTGGGTGCTCAGCCAGCTGGCCAGCACCTGTTTCTCTTTCCTTGGTCATTGAGTCCCACTGGCCTAATTGTGGGTAGATGAGCCATGGAGGGGACAAGTCTCATTAAACATGCCAAGGTTTCTGATGGAAGCTTGAATTTCTGTCATTCTACAAGCTTCTTTTGAGGCCAAAGCAGTCTTGCTGACACTGGACCACCTCTGTGCTCAGAGCTACCACAGTTGAGATGGGGATACCATGACACTGGGTTATGTTCTGTAGTTTTTGGATCATCATACTATATTTTGAGCTACTGGGGTGGGTACAGAAATGCTGTCTCAGCAGGCTTTGGGACTGGCATTCATTTGAATTCAGCAACTGCATATGGACCCTTAATAATCCCACTAGAGTGGTCTGGCCTCTGTCACACCATCATAAAGCCTAGCACCTCCACAAGGTGCCTAACACCACAAGCTTCTATGCTTTTCTTCTATGCTTAGTCTTGGGTAGTGAGTGAATATGGCTGGGTTTATTGTTTAGCTCTAACAAAGTCTCCATCATGTAACACTTTAGAATGTTTTACATTATATAGTGACCCCCAAAGTCAGGCTTTACTGCCCATCTGCACTATTACTCTGGAAAGATAAGTGTTATTATACCTACCTTCCATACAACTGCAAGGGGATGAAGAAATGAGGTTTCTCTCAATTCACTCTATATCTAGCTATTTAAGATGCCAATTCAGCCAGAGAACATTCTATAAGATTTTCTGATAGCCACAAGCACAATCTTACAGCTCTGAAAGGTAACCAATCCATTATAATATTGGCCAATGAGATGTTTGCAGTTATGGAAACATTCTAGATATAGCCTTTTAAGAAGAATCGTGCCTGGTTACATGGGACTATTGCATACCTGAAATGTGTGCAAAGCTACTGAGAAATTATACTCTCATTTTTCATTAATTTACCTAATAATAATTTGGAACATAATAGCTGCAGGTGGCAAGTGGCTAGCACACGCTGTACTTCCCAAGTCTTAGCAGGAATGAGCATCACCCAGGTGGGCATATATTAAAACATAACCTCCTTGACGCCATGAGCAGAAATTATTACTCAATGGGTCAGGGAGGTACTGTGAAAATACATGTTTCCCACAGGCCCCTAGAAACTGCTGCTTGTTCAAGGCCTTCATTTAAGTCCCTAATTGAAGAATTCAGGGTTATTTGACTACATGAGTTATCAGCTAAGATCACCCTTACCTCCTACAGGACATTGGGCAATATCTGGAGGAATGGTTGGTTGTCACCATTAGAAGGCAAGTAGTGATGGTACTAGCATTTATTTTGGTAGAGATCATAGATGCTCCTAAATGCTCTATAACTCTTATGTATTCTCTTGCCACCCCCAGTAAAGAACAGCACAGCTTATGCAGTCTTTAAAAGGCTACCATTTGTTCATTTTCCTCAGATTTTGGTTACAGAGTGGTTACAGTAGCATTGTATTAAGTCAATGTTAATCTCTCCTTGATAAGCATTGACTTTGTTTCTAGATCAATATTATTGTATCATCCATTCCTTCTCCCCTAAGAATACCACTCTGAGTGGGTGAGCTGGCCAAGGAGTCTACCATTTGGATTTCTCTGGCTGTCTTCCATACTAGAAGACTGGTAAGGTATGTCAGGTCCCCAGTACCCAATGGAGCACTGGTAGAGGAATGAGAGGGAAGCAGGTTATATGATGTCATCATCTAGGTTCCTTAGAGGGGAACAATACAGTTGGAGTCTAAGTTTTGTGTGTGACTCACACAAGAATTAGTCATTGAGAGCTGTTAGAAGCATGCAGCTGGGAACTGCATTAGGGAAGAAAACAAGGATAAGATCACTGAAGAGCTAAAACCCACCCATTCTTCTGGAAGGCAGTCTTGTCCATGTGGCCTGAGAGAGCTGTCTAAGCTGCCTTTACTTACCCCCCATGCTGTAGAGTTGTGGCAGACCTAAGGTCAAAACGAATGATGTCTCTATGAATACCATGGCACCCTTAGAGACCTTAAACTAACCTAAGGATTCTGGAGTGATTTTTAACCTCCTTATGTAGAAAGAGGGGCCTGTCTGCCCAAGAATGTTCTTTTGGTCTTCGAAAACTACACGCAATATATATTCTCTTCCATCACCACTAGATCCTTTCTCCAAACTCTCAGCTGCTAAAGCCCCAAGTACTGTCTCATGTCTCCATTTTTAAAGCCTGGATTGAAAGGAGTTTCGGGAACCCCTAAGTATGTATCCCAAGGCCAAGGAACCCGATTCCCTTAGAAATCTCTTGTCAAAATGTTCTCCACTGTATTTCTGTGCTCAGTTGTGGGAAGGCCCCAGTTCTCAATAGTGAGTCATAGGCTCGCTCAACATTGGTTGAGACTAACCTCATTGTTATATGGCCCTTCCATCTTTCTTGGAGGAAATGGGAATCGGAAATTATTCAGTGTCTCATGTTATGGCCTGAACCAACTTTTTCATTTTCTGAAGTCTTCAACTATGTTATGATGCTCTGAAGGCCTCCCTGAGTGCAGCTGCTGTCCCTTGTATGACATAGCAATGACCCAACCGCTCCCATTTCTAGTCTTTAGCTGGTCATTCTCATCAACTGCTCCCTTGGCAGCTCATGATGATACATGATGACGTGCTGGTTAGTTCATCTGAACATAACAAGTTCTTCTTCCTCCAGGACTACCAAGCCAGAGCACCTTTAAGAAATCTGGGTCTCTAAAGATGACATGGTCTCATGCTTCTAAGAATATCGCATGCCCTCCTTATTCATCATATTTTAGCTGTGCCATCTCAGTGAAACAACATGATCTCAGACACAGTATCTTCTATAACACCTCACTTAGTGGCTGGAGGTATAAATTATGAGCTTCTATCCATGTGTCCTGCAGTGCCTTGTCCAGAAAACCCCAAAGTTCTTCTGTGGTTTTGGCTACAAAGGGCCATAGCTCCTTTGCACTGCCCATATAAGGTGGTATCTCAGAAAAGAAGGTAAAGACTTATGAGGGAGAATGCAGTCTTTACCTCTGAACATTCTGTGGTGTTATGAGAATTAAGCCAACCACAAACAAACAAGCACAGAATGCACAGGAAATTATATATATATATATATATATATATATATGTGTGTGTGTGTGTGTGTGTGTATATATATATATATATGTATATGTATATATATGTATATGTATATATATATATATGTATATAATATTTGGCTAATGAATTTTGACCTGTGTGAATTTGGTCTCATAATTACCAGACTCAGAATCCTGAATCCTGTTAGCCAATTGGACTGAGGCTGTGATTTCAGTCAATTCAACCATTCTTGATTATCAGAGTAGACACCAAGGACAAGGAAAAATACCTTATATTCTCTTCTTTCGGGTAAGTCTGATTAGGCAGCGTTGGCTTTCTGTGGCTAGAATGGAAAGAAGCTTTCTTTCCACATTAGTCAAACCTGGCCCCTTTTCTTCCTCTTTCTTCCAGCTCCCTACGGCCAGGGAAGCAGGAAAAAGCTTAACACCTTGCTAACCCAGGCTTGGACATCATTCTGTGTACGTCAGGTCCAAATCCATTGGCTATTGGGGTAGTGGCAGGTAGGGCTGAGGAGATATTCAAGGATGATAAACTGTCCAAACAGAAGCTTCAGGAAGGTCCATGACAACAAGAAGGCAATGGAGTCATCCTGAAAGTTAAGAGAGTACTGAGCCAGGTGAGGTGAAAATAAGAACAGAGCCCTCAGATACACAGAGTTAATCAATGAGAACAAGATGGGAGGTAGCCAGCAAGAAGGTGAGTGCTGCTAGGATTCACCAAGGGGCAGGGAGGACTGAAAAGACCCTTGCATGATGGCAAAACCATTATGTGAGCTGCTGCTGTGGAAACAGGATGCTGCTTCCTGCATCATGCAATTGATTAGTTGCCAGGGAGATTGGCAGTCCTCTAGCAAAATCCAAATGTCCAAGGCAAATGAATAGGGACATAGAAATAAGTGACCACGTGTCCTGCTTATTCCGAGAACCTTGCACTCATCCTTACTTCTGGTCTTGGCATCATAAAGTTCATGTCTGATTGATGGAGGAGCACGCTGTTTCTCGGCCTTTCCTTTCCTTGCCTGCCTTCCATCACACATGTCCATTTCCATCCACTACTCCTTCTTTTGGCATCTGCTTTATTTTGTCTACAAACTGCTGATACAAATGTCCAAAATAAATTATGCTGAATAATAGATGAAGACAGCTACATCATTTATAATGTTAGAAGCCAAGCAGAGCTGGCGGGGCTGTGCTCAAGCCTGTGGTCCTTTTCAGCCACTTAACACAGCACATAGGTATGTATAGCCTTAATTCTAGAAATACTCTGGGGACTAGGTTGGGTTTGGGTTCAACTTTCTCAAAGCTTGTACCTGCTTTTTAGGTGGTCCCAGACTCACCAAGTAGGTCAGAAGCCAGAATGTGGGCAGTCTTGGGCTCTCTCCAGTCCAAGCAGAACTGACAGTACTTTGCTAAGACCCAGCCTCCTTAAAATGGTCTAGCCTCTGGCTTTAACACTCAACTATACAGGTCTGTCCCTCAAGCCCAGTGGCCTAATCAATGTCCTTGCTTCACTATTCAGAGCAATGAGTGTAAATTTAGAATGAGCTTTGGAAATGATACGTCTTTCTATAAGAAAGTCCTCTATAACCATTTCTGAGGCACTGTTTTGGAGGACATAGAAAAACAGGAGAGTCTATAGAGAAAAAAAAAAGGTAGCATACCCTGGGAATCAACCAATTGCAGCCTTTGTAGAGATGACTAACCAAGCATAGCATTGTTTTAATTATTTCTTTTTCTAATCCACAAAAAAAATTACTTACCCCTATTGGTGTCTTGTAGCAGGGAGGTGTGAGAAGAATGAGAAAAAACACAGAATCAGAAAAATAAGGGAACAAAGGTCAGAAGGAAGAAACTGTATCAGGGGACCATTCAGAGAGAGAAAAGTGTCTCCGCACAATCAATGAAAGTCTTTGTTTTGTGTTTCTGAACCCTGCAGGCTATGATTGGAGACAGTTATATAGTGCATGTTTTTCTATAGCAGTGGGATGTTTCTATTGTTTAAAGCAAAACAAAGCAAAAAAAAAATATCCCCTAAACAGGCGTCTCTGCCTTAGCCTTCACACGGGCTGAGAATGGGTTATAGATTCAAAGCTCCCCAATGCTCGTCTGAGCCATGTTGGCCTGAAAGGAACTCCTTCAGCCACATCTGACCAACCAGTTCTTGTCATTAGCAACCAAGTGTTAAGCCAGAGAAGCTTGTCTGGGAACACCACCAAAGTGGCAAGTAAGCCACAATTTAGCTAATGTGCACCGCTGTAGGCCCTGGCTTTGGCCAGAGCATATGTGGGTAGAGTAGCTGGTGGGGGAGAGGGGAGCTGGGAAGGAAGTGGGTTTGGGGAGGCTCATTTGCAAGAACTGCCCAGCTGAGATAACATTTAAAATGAAACCGAGGAGGTCCAATGTTCTGTAATCCTGCAGCAGCTGCTCATTTTGGGTTGCGCTTCGGAAAGAAGAGTTTGCCATTAGTTAGTCCCCAAGCCAAGATTGACTGATGGTGGCTTCTGGTCTCCCTAAGCTACCTCTGAGGGGATCACTCAGCTGTGTCCTAAGGATGCTAAACAACAGAACAAAGAACACGGTGGCTTGTAGACTCCATCCATGTGTGTGGCCCTTGGGATGCCCTTGCAGATGGGCCTGGTTGGAGACAGTGATAGTTTGGATGTGTTCTTTGAAGCTTGCTGCCCAGAGAGGGCAGCTGGTGGGCTTGTTCTACTGTTCTTCAGCCTGTCATGTACCACTCTTAACATGGTTTGCACATCCTGGAGATGCAGATTATCCCTCAGTGCAGAGGACCAAGCTGCCCTCCGGGTGTTTGAGCCTCAAAAAGCTTAGCCAAAATCCACAGAAGCTTGGCCACATCTGCCTACATGGAGCCTAAGAGGCTGATCCTTTGCTTATACTCCAGCTCATGGCTGGAGTCCTTCTTCCTGGGTCTGTAGTTTCTCCCACTTGAGGAGAACCAGCTTTTCCTTGTGTTGTAAAATGACAAATAAGACTAAACTAATTTTGAACATATTAATGGTTCCAGATGGTTTCATAAAACGTAAATAGAACAATAAAAGTATAAATGGGGGCCCTCCCAGTAACTAAATTTTGGCTTACACAGTCCAATGAGATTTGGATCTGGTGGTGGCTTTCTAAGGCATTAGATTAGATACTCACTCACTCATCCTTCTCGACTAGGTCTTGCTAGCCCTTCCTTCATCTCCCTGGTTCTCCAATCCTTAGTTCAGAGGAACTTTGAAGTTTCACAGTATCATAGAGTTGAAATAAAGACTTTTAGCCATCCCATTAGAATGTATCAATAGGCTAGATAATTAGAAAAACCAGGAAGTACTTGGGGGGGACATAAAGTATTCCATAAATGCACATTATTCTTGTTATAATGATGACACAGTAATAATAACTTAGCTTGTTGGAGCATTTACACAGTAGCAAACAGTCTTCTATTTATTTGGCAATCATACACTTTGCTATTTATAGATGGAAAACATTCTTTGATGCCAAGGTCATTTCACTAGATAAAGCCAAGAGAGGAGATGCATTCTGGTTTCTAGCCTAACCTTGAGTTCAGAAAGATTCACAAAACCATAGTAACAGAAAAGCAATGGAACTAGACAAGATTCTGCCCTTCAGACTCACAGACTGGGTACTGTACCCTTTCAGATCCAAAGAGCTTTCAGCTAGTTACTGGACAACCTTTGACAAATGACCTCTTTGTACCTCAGTTTCTCATTTTTCAAGAGTAAGAATTAAAATGGGGGGCTCTTTAGAGAGGGAGAAGGAAGTAAATGTATAAGGGGGTAAAATAACAGTAAATGAGTCTGAAAATGTTATAAGGAGTCATATTATTCATCTAAAAAAAAGCCCACAATACATGTAGCTCTCTGTATAAATGTACATATATAATTTAAATGAAAGTTCCTCATCCGGGCTGATAATGATCCCTTCAAGTTCCAAAGATTTTCTAAGAAACTCTCTAATACTAAGCATGAGAGCCCCTCTTTTGAATTGTTGGTCAGGTTACCCAAGAGTTTCCCAAAACATACAGTGTATTTCTATTGCCATTGATACCCCCCCCCAGCAGAGTTAGAAGGTAAATACTCATTGCTGAAGACACAATGCACTTCAAACACAGGACCCAGAGGACCCTGAGCCGGGACTGACATGACTCATCTCCTACCTGAGGATTAGCTTTCATGGTACCAGAAGGTGCCATTTAAACTTCCAAAGCAGGAAAGCAACCAATAATGTGCCTTTGAACCACAACAATAACCAGCATGCCATGATAAGCCTAATGGTACAGTAGTGCCATGCATATTTTGATGGTAACCAATGGCTCTCTAATTGGACTTAACAGCTGCTCAACAAAAGGGAAATCATACCTGGTACTGGAATACCAGTCACCTACTTAGGGGAAGTGAAGACATAGATCTTGAAGGAGAACCTACAACGATCACTTTACTAAACTAGTGCAGTCCCTAAGTACATTCTAAATATTTGTCCTATATCCACAGATAAGTATAACTCTCACCTCGCATCAAGGAAACTTCTCTTTGCAACAGACAGAGACTACTACAGAAAACCACAACTAATAAAAATACAGAGTTGTGGAATTCAGCCCCAATGGATACATCTATAAAACACAAAGCATCTGAGGCCCAGGGAACATTGTAGAAGATAGGGCAGAAAGATTCTAAGAGCCAGAGGACCAGGGCGTCTCCTGAGAGGTTGTGTCTTCTAGTAATATTAGAAGTTACATCCATAAAGTACCACCAATAGTGCTGTTTCAACATGAGCTGAGTGAGGACAAGAACAATAGACATGCCATAGTAGATGGGGAGATCCCATGAGACCTCAATTATACATAAAGAACTACAGGCCACCAAGGAATGTTGAAAGTAGGAGAAATAGTCTTCCTTATGGAAGAGCTTACCAACTGCTTATTTAATACCACATGATCAGGCCCATAAATATACATATAAATAACACTTTTCGGGCTATATTTTGTAATATTTATATATGCATATATATGTATATATATAACAAAAATTGAAAATAGTGCTGTGAATTTGAAAATAAAGATGGGCATATGGGATTACTTGAATGGAGTATGGGGAGAATTGAGTTAATTTTATTATAATCTTTAAAATATTGATGTGTTTATTTGTGTGTGCACATTCACATATGTGTGTAAGTGTGTGTGTGTGTGTGTGTGTGTGTGTGTGTGTGTGTGCGCGCATAGGCATGGCATTAATACAGGTATAGGTCAGAGTACAACTTATTAGAGTTAATTCTTTCCTTTCACCATGGAGTCAGGCTTAGCAGACTTTACCTTATCCACTGAGTCATCTTGCCCTTCCTGATGTCAAATTTCATAATCTGATTACAGTATGAATTCACTGCAGACTGATCCTAACTTACAATGGATTTTCTGCACATAACTGTGGTTGTGCCTATGGTGAGAACCTCAGGGCTGAAGAAAGTAGACTTTAAACTGGTATGATCCTACATGGCAGAACAAGGAATGCTGGAATGCTTCAATAACTCCGGGATCCACCCATACCTTTGTGTTTGATAGCAGATTCCTTTTTACTTGTGTGAGGACAGCATAAGAAAAAGACATTAAACTATACCAAAGTAGATTCATAGTTCTTTATGTGATTGGTTACATCTGTGCATGTGTGTGCTTGTATGTGAAGATCAGAGGATAATTTGAGGTGTCATTCATCAGGAGGTACTTTTTCTCTTCTTTTATCTATTTATGAGTTTGGCCTGGAGCTAGCTAATTAGGCTAGTGTGCATGGGCAGTGAGCTTTAAGGCTCTGCCTCTCCAGTACTAGGATTACAAGTATATGCCACTGTGCCCAGTTTTTTGACATGTGCTCTGGTCATCACACAAGTCCTTGTGACTACCTTGCAAGCACTGTACTGATTGAACTATCTCCTGACCTCAATTCAAAATTCTTAAAATGAAATTTCAAACCTTAATTAAGCAAAAGGGTGTATTGATTGATACAAAACAAGGTGGCAACACCATCTAATAGCAATAGTAATTAACATGTAAGTGTTTATAATCAATATAAAATATCTTTCAAAGAGCTTTCTATGTGACAAATCATTAAATCTTCAAATGGCTCTGTTTGTCTGTTTCACTACCCTGAGGATCGAATCCTGGCCTCATACACATTCCAAAAGTGCTACTACTAAGCTGCTCACAGCTCAACATACAGCTCCTTGAAACATGTGTTTTGCAGATGGAATTCTACAGATGAGGCCCATTACAGGGAGAGGAAAGTACTTGCACCAGGAAGAGTGGCAGATATGGGATTGGAAATTTTCTGTGCTGACTGCAGAGTTCTTATGGAGTGGGGAATAGGCAGCAGATATTCTTATGTCCAATTCCTAATCCTATCAACATTTTTTTCATCACAAGTCCTAATCCCATCCCTGAGTCAGATGCTGAACCAGACCCATAGACTCATGATCCTTACCCACTACAGATGTAGTCTGTCCAGAAAGCGCCCTGCAAACTCATGTGTGTTTTGTCTTTGTTCATGTAGTCAGTGTTCTACTCCAACCAGTTCAAAGCTCCCCTTTTTAGCGTACTTAAGTGGTGATAGTTGGTATTTAATAGAACGAATGATGACAACCTCTCCTTCCAACCTCATTCTTGAACCCCCAATTCCATCTGGACTTGCGGCTATCCTCCCTGAGTAACCAGATGTTTCCCAAGTGATAAGTTGCAAAAGCTGCCAGCATCTTTTGCTATGCTTTTCTAACTTACTATGTCAGGCACAGTGATGGATCTAGGTCAATCGCATGCAATATTTTAACATCTAAATTAAATGGCAAGCAACCCTGGAATCCATTACCTTCTCTATCTCTGCTGAAATCAAACTAATGGGACTGATCCAATTTTTTTTTTTTTTTTTGGTATGGATGGAGCTTGAGCAAGCACAAATGCCAACATAGACTAAGGTAACTCTGCTGTGGAGGGAAAAGAAGGTAAAGATGCTGGTTAAATGGTCTCATAGCCTGGAGGAACCCTGAATGGCCCTGTTGATAAAAGCAAGTCCTTTTTGTCTTGCTCAGCACCCTGGGAGAGGGGATGAATCCCTTGACACCTTGACAACCACATTTAAACATTCACAACTCAATATATTCCTGTCATGATCCAATCTCACTGGGATAGAGAACGGCTCCAAAATACATTTCATTTCATCAACTTTAGTTAAATTATTACATCTGAGGAAAAGAAATGTACCTTGGCTGACGTTACTGTGTCAGCTCAGCCTTGTTTCAAAGAAACTGGTAGATAAGCAATGGTCACTGTCTTCGCAAGGCTGGACACCTCCCCTGTGTTTTTGCCCTTCAAAATCAGGACCAACATCCTGTAAATGCCCCTGAGAACTCCATAGATGATGTTCATGCCATACCAATGGCACCCAGATTCACCCTGCCTGTACCCTGCACAGCTCCTCCAAGTCTTCTCTGGAGACACAGTCTGCATTCTCTTGCCGTCTTAGCACGTAAATCAGCTGTCAGCTGCACACCCAAATATCTCCGTTCGCATGATTTTGTCAGATCATCACCACTAATAGGATGTTGAAATTCGCAAATGCATCTATTTCCAGTAATAGGCCTATATACTGCCGTCTACCAGTTTGAAAAGAGAGAGGTTTATGCTGGGGACACGAATCTCACATGTCTCAAGAGGGCACCTGGCTTACTTGAATTGGGAGGTAATTTCCTCCTGGGACAGACTGCTGAGATCTCTAATACTGAAAGTTTAAATAGATCAGTGGCTGCAAAGCACAGCCAGCCACCTCAGAATTGCTCAGAAAATCACAGGATTTTAAAGCAATGGGAGAAAAACAACAGTTCCCCCCATGCCTCAGCCCCCTCTTGGGCTGGGCTCCCTGTGGCTTTGTCTGGAAGTGCTGGGCTCTCCAGCCTGAAGGGCATCTATGAAGCCCAACAATAGCTATAGCAATATGCTTTTCCCAATCTTTCTTGTCCACACAGGCAGCACTGAGTCCAATTTGTCCTGGACGCAGTCAAGGACTTAGTCTTTCCACCTCACATGCCCTGAGGTCTGGAGGTAGCTAGGCAGTCATGTGCTTTGGGTGTCAGGCTCACCCTGCATCACCATCCTGGGCTAGATTAAGACACCAGAAACTGTGCTCAGTGAGCTGGAGCCAAGGTAGACATCATCCTCAGGCAGGGACATAATCTGGGCAGGGGACCTTTATTCGTGGGACTATAGTGTCCCTTTCCTTTATTATAGTATAGTTAGCCCTTGGTGTTTGCTGGTTTCAAATTCCCCCTAGGCACCAAAATCCACAGATGCTCAAGTCCCTTATAACCAGCCACAGGGTAGGTATATAGAGCCTATGAGCACCCTGCTCTATACTTTAAGTCATCTCCAAATACCTTCTACAACCCAGTACTATGTAAACACTGCGGGAATGGTAATATCGCTGAGTCACATAGAAGTCTATGCTCATTATATACACGGACTTTTGCTTTGATTATTTCCTTTTGCTTTTACAAAATCTATTTTTATTGAAAATTTCTTTATTCATACAGTATATTCTGAACATGGTTTTCCCCCTCCCAGGTCCTCTCAGCTCCTCTTCACCTCCCCACCCAACCCTACACCTTCTTCTTCTTTCTCTTCAGAAACCAAAAAGAAAAAAATGAAGCAAACAAACCAGAATTTTTAAAAGAAAATAAGATCACAGGAAACACACACACACACACACACACACACACACACACACACACACACATTCCTGTAAAATACATCAGAAACATTATGAAAGCTAAAGACCAGTATATAAAAATATGCCCAAATAAAACAATATGAGACAAAAAAATCTACAAAACATATCATTGTTCATTTTCTGTTGGTTTGCTACTGCTAGGCATTGGGCCTGCCCTTAAGTGTGGTTGATATATCCAGTGAGATCATGGGAAAAGACTAATTTTCTTTTGTATGTAGATGCCAGATGAAGGTAGATTTTTGGTTAGAGGTGGAAGCTGAGGCCCTGTCTGGCTTGAATCCATGCAGGCCCTGCGCATTAGGCCCCAGTCTGTGTGAGCTCTTATGTATAGGGTGCTGTTCTATCTACCGAGAAGACACTGTTTTCCTTGGTAGCCTTTGTCTTCTCTGGCTCTTACAATCTTTCTTGTGCCTCATCTGTCTCTCTCTTTGAACCCCGAGGAGAAGGACTTAAGGAAGACATTTAAGAGTGGGAATCCCAAATCTTCACATTCTCTACACATTGTCCAGTTGCAGGTCTCTGTGTTATTTCCCAGGCTTTGATTTTTTTTTAAACTGCCCCTGCTTATGTCCACAGATGCACTATGTACAAGTAGGGAGGACCCGACTGGGAGGCCGGAGAGACGTTAAGTGCGCAACCCTGAGGACCGGTGTTTGGATCGCAGCATCCATTTAACAAACAGGGTAACTGACATACACCTGTAACTGTAGCTGCAAGGGCTCAAATGTATGCACATGCAAACACAGAAATAAATAGAACAGATTTTAAAAGACAATGAAATGAAACACCGACCTGGCCCTAGATAGCCAGCATTACTGTGAGGGTGCAAAGACGTCAAATTGGCTACTTTTTGCCCAGTCGCTGGCTGATGGCTCCACATACGCCTTTCATGAGTACAGTTCAGTGTTTCACGAAGCGTCTGCAAGGCTGTCAGGATTTGGTTCCCCTGAGAGAGCAGCAAGGTGAGCAGAGCAGAGGCAAAACCTCATTTGAAAGCTAGAGATGACCTCTGCAGTTGAGTCCTGGGTTTGGCCAGTTGAAGCTGGCAAAGGCCTCACAGTACCAGCTCCTCATCTGAAGGACGATTCCACGTTATCTGCTTCTACCTCTCTCCCTCCCACGAACACCACCATATAAAGAGCACCATGGAGACAATTTTCAAAGTCACAGAAAAATCCACTCAGAACCTGCAATAGGCCAGTCAGCAAGCAAGCCGCATGTAGGTGTTCACCATGGCAAGTTTGCACAGAGCTCCTAACACTCCATTCTAGCCAGTTTGGCCTCCCTTCCTTACGGCAGGACCTGCTCATAGTCCCTTTCTGCTGCCCACAGCCTACAGTGAATATATTGAAAAGACTTGATCCCCGGGGTGGGGGTAAGGATGGGGGTGGGGCTTCTCAGTTTCTCAGCTAGAAGAATGCTCTTGAGAAATGATTGTACTGCACATGTGGAGAGGGCTTAAATCTGACTCTTTAAAGCTTGAAGGGGCTTGAGACCCCATATGAACAACAATGTCAACCAACCAGAGCTTCCAGGAACTAAGCCACTACCCAAAGAGTATACATGGACTGACCCTGGGTTCCAACTGCATAGGTAGCAATGAATAGCCTAGTAAGAGCACCAGTGGAAGGGGAAGCCCTTGTCCTGCCAAGGCTGGACCCTCAGTGAATGGGATTCTTGTGGGGAGGGTGGTAATGGGAGGAGGATTGGGAAGGGAACACCCATATAGAATGGGAGGGGGATGTTGGCATGGAAACCAGGAAAGGGAATAAGAATTGAAATGTAAATAAGAAATACCCAATTTAATAAAGATGGAGAAAAAAAATCTGACTCTTTAAAATACTTCCTCACACCTGCCAGGCTGGGCCAGGAGAAACAAGCTCAGGGAAGGGACATCAGTTTAAAGCAACAGTGCTGACTAAGCCTTGGGCATATGTGGGAGACTCTTCACATGCTCTCAGTTTAAAACCAAAGGCTCACTTTACCATACTCTTAAAAGCCTTGGTACCTCACTCCCAGCTCTTCACATCAGAAAGACTCCTGGGAGGCCGGAGGACACTTTCTCTTTACCCCAGAGCAGGTCAGTTCAGACGTAGCCCAGGGCAGGAGAGTGAAAGCAAAGGTTGCCAGAGGACGGCCAAGCAGCCATGTTTAACTGCTTGTCTTATGTCAAAACTGTTACCTGGTGGCCTGGAGCAAAGACAGAGTGTCCGGCATTCAATTAAAATGTATTGCTTTACTAAATGGCAATTCTGATCCCAAAGCCCTCATGTTGAATACAAGCATCTCTTACAGACTCATTTGGTTTTAGCATCTCTTACGGACAACTTCTAGGAGGTTCTCCAAGTTCTGTGCAATCGTTAGTAGGTACAATTAGTTTGTTTTTCTCTGTGTTTTGCATTATGTGTACAGATGTCAGAAGTACCTGACTGACACAGATTGTCTAAGGAACATCTGAATTCTAATGGATAGTTCACAAAAATGCTTTACTGAGATTTTTTTTTAAAATCCAGATAGGAAAAAATAAAAAGGATTAATACATGAAATTTAAAAAGAAGTAAACATATCCCATGATGCATTTCCACTCACTGAGCTCCCAAGGCCTAGCCCTGTACCATGTGTACCCAGCTGCCAAGAGAAATTTGTTGAATGGAAAAGTGAGCAAATTTTCACACAAGTATGAAGGCATGTGGGTGATCTGAAGATAGTATTCCAAAGGATGACACTATGGGATGCTAAGAGCTTTCATTTGAAGGAGCAGAGGTCTCACAGACTTCCCCACACTTAATCCTCCTACCTCTCCCTTCTGAGAATGGATTCTATACACTTTCCCAATCTATGTGAAGGAAAGATGCGTCAGAACAGACTCAGGAAAAGAACGGCTGGAGTGGGCAGCATACTCCCGGCAAATACAAACTTGGTCCGGGCCATTGTTCTTCTGTATTCCTAAAAGCCATTTTGTCTCTCCCTCCAAACTTCCCTATCGACTTGACTACTTCTCTCCATGGACAGAAGAGAGGAGAGAGGAGAAGGGAAAGGGGAGAGGGCAGAGGGGAGAGGGGAGAGGGGAGGGGAGAGGGGAGAGGGAGAGGGGAGAGGGAGGGGAGAGGGAGGGAGAGGGGAGGGGAGAGGGAGAGGAGAGGGAGAGGGAGAGAGGGAGGAGAGGAGAGGGAGAGGAGAGGAGAGAGAGAGCTGGCCATATTGAGACAAGCTACTCCCCACCCCCATTTTGTACTCCCCCTCCCCTGTATCTTTTCTCTTGTTTGTCTGTCAGTTTTCAGTTTGTTCTACTCTAATTATCAAAACATCAGAGGCAGGATGTTTTCCCTCCTATAAATAACCACTTTTTAACTCGAGTGGTGTGGAAGACTCAGCGTGGGATGTGGTGGTCGGAAGGTGTGGTCTCCTGGGGCTGAGAGCACACAGAGTAGCAAGTGGCATCACCTCCTAGGAAGATCATGTACCAGAGCATTCACTTCTCTTACAACAGGAGAGGCAAAGCAGATTAGTGAGGGGTAAGGTGCCAGGCATCCAGGGAACCATTAGTGGATGCTCCTGCACTCCACGTTCTCTCCCTTAGTACTTCCCTGGAGAGTGGGAAGGCTGAGGGGAAGAAGCAAGTCTTTGAACATAACCAGAGCATGAGGCCTCCTCAGGGGATGTGCATTCAGTCTCCCAACCCCGTACCCCACACATAACCAAATCGGCTTAGTTTGTAAGATGTTTTACTCTCAGAACACATTTGTTCAGCTTTTCACATTGTTTATTGTTTGGCCATCACAACTCAATTGAGGACCTCGAGCCTTCGCTGGCCACCGCTTGTCCACTCCCTCTGAGCTCTCATGGGTCAGTGGCAGCCTATTTCCTAAAGGATAAGCCCAGGAACCGGAGCTGTCTGTTCTCCCAACGTGCTGTATCTCTATGTTGTACACACAGCTTTGCAGGTCTGGTGATCCGGTGTTAATAGCGTGCTGTGTCTGAAATGTGAGCAATTGGAGGTAAGGAGAGGAATGGGAAAAGGAGAAGCTTCTAGTAGCTTGTGACGTAGATCCTTATCTCCCACCATCATAACCAGCGCGTGCTATGGGAGATTTTCCACACATTTGCAAACAGACTTAATAATAAAAGGCTCTCTGTCTCAATGTGTCAAATTTCTGCTAGCTACACAAGAAGACACTATCAGGGCAGACTTGTAATGCAAAGCACTACAAGGTCATGAGTCCATCCCTGTCTGTTAGAGCATACATCAGTTTTTCTCCAGACAGAGATGTCTTCCTAATAACTATAAGCTTCCAGGTCAAATGTGCTAGAGAGAGAACACTGGTGAACAGGTGTGAAGCTCCAAAGTGGACAAAGGCAAAATTCATTTTTCCTTGATTGAGCACTGGCCCCAAAACCTGGTATTCAATCCCTCATATGTCAATACCATAAAACCCTTTAGATCTTCACTGTTCAAAGAGAACACAGGGGCTGATGAGCACTCCAGAGCATTTTCAGATTTCTCTATGAGTTCCAGGAAACTGTGACAACAAATATTCAGCTGCGGTTCTGGAGAACAGCCCTTCTTCTGGGAGTCCAAGTCCGGCATCTCATATGACTCAGGGTCTCTTCATTGCATTCAACTCTGTGTTAAAGACACGACACTCTTCCTAGCAATGTGCTGTGGGACAGAAGCAACAGTGGATGGAGGCCTTAGCTCTTAGACCTGCAGCTCCTTGCTTCCTTCTTTGTGACACTGTGGCTTACCCCAGTGCCCACTGTTATCTGTACTACATGTTAAATAAAACTGTAAAGGACATGCGAAGAGAAATCCTCAAAGATTATTAGCTGCTTTTATTAAAAGAGAAAGAAGCTGTGAAGGAAGTAGGGAAAGAGAACAGAAGCAGATTGGCACGATACATACACACACATATATACATATATGTACGTGTGTGTGTGTGTGTGTGTGTGTGTGTGTGTGTGTGTATCAGGCTTCTGACCCTACCTGATGACTTCCATTGTTCCCATCATGAACCATGAATCAGACAGAAGTGAAAGAGAGGAAGAGAAGGAATCAAATCCAATTCATTGTGTTTCCTGGGTCTACTCAGAAGTCTTCAATCTTAATCACCTTTTTCATCATCTAGAACTTTTTTTTACAGCAGAAAGGGTGGCCTTAGCTGTCGAGATGCTTGACTGGACAACATCCCAGCAGCTACTTAGATGTCTTCTTTGCAGAAAGAGAGTTGCACTGGTGGTAGCTCCAGGATTATTTTCCAAGGAAAATAGATAGAAGGACTCTGGTGAAAAGCAGAATGGAGTAGTAGAGAAAGCACTGGATTCTGAGTAGAGTTTCCTTTTAAATTACTTATGGTTCCTAATGGAGGTGACAACATCTTAAATCATCTCAGGCTGCCATCATCGGAAATATACCTAGGCTTATTCTTATTCTGAGATATTAGTGAAATGAGGGAACATACATCCATTTGCAACCCATTCTATGTGATGTAAAATCATCCCAATTGTTTACCTTTATCTAATGTGAAAAGACTATTAGGCCAGAAATGAAAACTTCCGGTACTGAACCTTCATAGTATACGTAACACTAATTCTTCCATCAATCCTATTAGGTAGCCCAGCGTGAAGTTGTGCACAGGAGTGAGTACACGCAGACATCAATGGCTGGTGCTGAAGAGGTATGATGACGCTGCTTTGATAGATTTGTTTGTCTACTTTCTAGAGGGTTTGAGAAATCACAATTTCATACATAACCCAATCTGGAGAGAAAAAGGTGGAAAAAAGAGACCCTTACCAAACAGGAATGAGTATCATCAAGGGAATAAAACTGCCTCCTAATCAAATGCATCATTAAAAGTACAGACATTAGAGCCTGGTGCTGACAGCTTTATGAGCTAGGCATTTGCAGTTAATTAGGATATATGGCTTTTGTGGCTGGAACTGCACAAAGGGGTTATTTGACTCCAGCTAAATAACACCTGCTTCCACAGCCGTGGCACCGGAGTCACAGGAAGCTTTAGAGGGTCTGTCTTCAACCTGGCCTTGCAGGTGATCATGGAGATCACTTAACCTACAAATGTGGGTCTTAGTTCACATAAGAGCTAAATATCATTTCAAAATAGTAACTGCAACTTTTATAGGGCCAGATCTACCCAAATTATGGGCCTCTCCAAAGTGTGCTGAACTTTTAGCCTGGAAAAAGGCACATCAGCATGCCTTCATGGTTGCCTCATTCTTTCTAGGCAAGACATGACGAAGATCAGAACACAACAGCCCAAAATATGTCACTTTGGTCTGTTGTTTATTTTGAGATGTAGGCAACTGGAAAATATCACACACAAGAAGAAATTTCTGCCTTTCCCACTTCCCTTTAAAATCGGGACACATGTTTTCTATTTGAAAATGCCCTCCATATATAAAGAAGATTACCAAGGACAGTTTTCCTATCAAGATGCAGCAGATGAATGGCAAGTTGAATCTGTATGAGTCAACTCAGGTAACACAGATCCTCCATTTCTTTCCATCACAGGTTTCTCAGTTACCTGCAGTTTTTCTGTCTCAAGCTCTATTTTTCCTCATCTTCAGAATTTAATGTTCTGTGATTAAATGTTATGTAAAATCCCTATGCCTTCAGGTATTTTGCTGTTACTGCTGTTGCTTTGAAGCATGAGGTTACTATGTAAGGCTTTTAATATTCCTGACTCAATTCCCAGGAACCGAGGTTACAGGCACCTACTACCATAGCCACTGCCAGGACCATTCAAGTCTTAGTGCATTTCTATGGTTTCTTTGCGTCTTTCTTGGACGTCTGCCCCATGTCATATAACAATATTAATCTTAGATAAAATGTACGTACTTTGCTTCTGATGGTTTGACTTTCCTCAGTGTAATTTCAGCATCCTCCCAATGGGGTTTAAGAGGAAACATGGATGCTCGAGGGTTCCTGTGTGCATTCTGAAGGCCACAGGGAAATAGGAGAAAATCAATCTCTGGGTTTTCACTTGTGCCCAGAGTTTTTGATAACTGAAAAATTATAGAGCTGAGCAGTGTTTGCCTATGTGGAGTGTGGTAGGAAGAGAGGTGATGCTCACAAAACTGATGCCCTTGCCTGTAAGAAGGCTTGGTTTGGGATTTAGGATGGTTCTTTGCTGAATACTGATTGAAGTGTAAAATGTTTCTCAAACCCCACTGGTTCATCAGCAGGTCTTCCCAATTTCTACAGGCACACACACACACACACACACACACACACACACACACACACACACACACACACACACATTCACACACCATATGCACTTGAGACTTCATTTATCTATAATACTAAATCTGTAGACATTGTCTGTGTTAGTTAACTTGCCAGCTCAACCAGCTTTAGATTCATATCTCTGGGCGTGCCCATGAGTGTATTTCCAGAGATATTTAGCTAAAGATGCAACCTGAAATTGCGACGCCCACCTTGAATGAGGTTGGCATGAGGACTGTGGGAGGCATGGACTGAGTGCAAAGGAGGAAGGAGGCGGAGCACAGCATTCTTTGCTATTTGCTTCCTAAGTAAAGATGCAGTATGACCAGTGCGGTGCGACCAGTGCGGTGTGACCCAGTTGTCTCTAACTCCTGCCACCACATGACTTCTTCCCGTGAGGGACTGACATTAAACCGTGAGCCCAATAAATTCTTATTTCCTTCCGCTGCTTTCCTCAGTATCTTGTCACATCAAGAGAAAAAACAATGACAATATTGCACTAAACACTTTGTGTAGGGGACTCGACCTCTCCATATCACACAAGGCAGGCCCACCCTAGCCAGTGAAAATGTGCTCTTTCTTAATCGCTATCTCTTGACATGGAAAGGCAGGAACAATGGGGGTGGGGTTGCGGCACCAACTGTAAATTCCAGCAAGCACAGAGAAGGGCAGCAAGAGGGCCTTGCTGTGCAGGGTCTCTGACTTTAATCCTACACGAAGCTTCTTCGTCTCCTCTTCCTTTCTGCCTCAAAGTGCAAGCCACGGAAGTGGTACCCATTTAGCCTAAGTTTTTCTAGGCATCTGAAGTCATTCCCCGGGCCCTCATCTCCATATTAAATACCACTATGCTACTTCTGTGCATCCTCTCTGGTCTTATATTCCAGACGCCTTCGTCATCTTGGGATCTCTCCAAGCTATGTTTTAATACCATATTTGATCTGAGGAGATCTTTGAAATAGTCAGGAGGCATTCAGCCATTTCCCAGAAGCACTGAGGTGGGTGCAGCATCAGAGCAAGCTTGTTTCCCTAATGCAGAAAGGCTATTGGCAGGCCAGAGGTATCACCAGGTCCACGAGTTCTCCCGACGCTTTATTAACCACCACTGAGACATCTGCAGAGGTTGCTGGGTAATTGAATGACCAGCAGCAGATTCAGAGCTGTGCACCAAGATAAGCATAATCAAATTTCATGCTTCATGAGCTTCACAGCTTTAGCTGGCCACCCCAGGGGTCACAAAGAATCCCTGTCCCCACCCTACGTTTTGTAGGTTTGTTTTTTTTTCCTGCAGCATTCCCCCATGACAGACCCATTTGGACCTGTTAGCCAGAAACGCAAGAAAATTCTAGAAAATACATTCCTTTTGTTATCTACTACTCTTCATAGAGGCAGGAAATGTCGCACCAGGGACAGAAGTGGACATTTGTGGGGAGAGGGTCATCAGAGTACACGTAAGAAAATAATGTTCAAAGAAGCAGAAGACGGTAGAGACACATTCAATCCAACATCCAGGGAGGACAGAGTGTTGTCTCCGTACCAGCACCATGGTATAAGTCAGGACTCACTGTGCTGAAGTGTCTGAAAAAGCTGCCCTGAAACGAAGCTCTTACCCAGAGGATGCCTCAATTTTGCCTGCATAACCTTAATCCTGGTCAGACCAAAACAAACTTTGGGGCCAGGCTTGATGGTTCACATCTGTAATCCCAGCCTTCCATCATCTGAGGCAGGAGGACTGTTGTAATGTAAAAACCCACCTCAGGCTATACAGTGAGCTGCCAGTCACAACTACCCAGCAAGGCTACACACACACACACACACACACACACACACACACACACATATGTGTGTAGAAAGCAGCTGACTAGTCACAGCCACAACTGTGAAACTGGCATGTCAAAAGACAAGAGCTCTCCCCTCAAACTGAGTGAGAGAGAGTTTATTCTCGAGCCAAATCTGACTGACTATGACGTAGAAACAAGAGATTTAGCTCAACCTAAATCTCATGTTCAAACATTGAAACCGTTTCATGAATTTTTATAGCTTTACAGGACAAGGGATATTGTAAATTGAGGCAAATTCGAAATACATTGGTGGGTCTATCAGAGGTGGTTACTGCAAGATAGGGGTGCTTCTGTAGGCTTCAGATCCTATCCGGTGACATTCTTAGCTTTGGGAGCTAGTGGAGGCTGACGCTCTGCTCAGTCAATAGATTCTAGAGGTTTTTAATGTATTAGTCACAGAATGTTAGTTGTGACACAGAAGTGGGCATGGGATGGCTATTCAGGGGACTAAAGCCAGCCAAAATGAGATAATTATCCCGCGAACCTGCCATATTCCAACCTGTCCTTACCATTGCAGTGCCAATCAATCAGTCTCTGTCAACGCAGCTTCTTTCCACTGACAGGAGACTAAGACAAGACCAGCACCAAGACAGCTGCAGCAGTCAGCTTTCTATGACTGTAATACCCACCTAGGCCAGGTATTATAAAGAGACAAGCTTTGTTTTGGCTCAGTTCTGGAGTTTCAATCCAGGATTAATTAGCCCTGCTGCTTTGGGACTATGCTGAGAGAGTACATTATGAGGATTATTCGAGAATGTGATGGATACCTACACACCTTATGTTTAGGTTATGACAAAAGAGGAAGACGCCAGGATCCCACCATCTTCCTTAAGACCTCCAGAAGATCTAAGATGTTCCACTTCTTAAAGGCCTCATCACATTCTCAGAATGCCACAGACTCAGAACCAAGTCTTTAACAGATGGCCCTGTGGGGAACACTCTTGATCCAAATGCTAGTATTTTGGTTCTTTCTGTATCACGATATCTAGATTTTTCAGAAAGATCATGACTTCTTGCCTTGTGAAATTTCATGTCTCTAGGAGTATCCAGAGTGGGTTCTTTAGATGTGGACCACTTTATACTGTGGTTGTTTCCTATTTCACTGTTAGTGTAGGCAGCATCTGGAAAGCCACAGGTGAGAGAGCTCTCCTAGCACACAGTTGTACGGATGCAGGAGTAGGAGGTTTTCATACAACCACACAGCTGTCCTCTTGTACTTTTGTCACTGGATCCTTTTCTACAGAAGATTGACCAGTAGAGGGGTTAACACATGCTGGCGGCTAGGCCGGGAATAATAAAGTGAACGAAGACTTTGCACTTGCCAGGGTTAAGTTGGCACAGAAGCTGGCTGTCAAGTAGAAAAGCATAATCCCAGCCTGTGTTGGGAAGTAAGGGGAATGAAGACAGTGGGACACATTCTCTGGTGCATCATGCAGCCTATGTCACTGGAAGAAAAGTGTCATGCTGCAGGTTACTTCATTACAGAGACTTAGATGTTCTTAAGATGGGTCAGACAATGGAAAATAATTGAAATAGGCCTGCAAGAACTACACACCGAGGAGATAGGATTGCAGAAAAATCATCAGGCCCTGGACTTAATGCATGATTTCTGTCTTCAATCCAAGCAACACTCTAAGGGTCCTTTGATCCTGGCCATGAAGGTAAGTAAGTAACATAGTTTGTAGATCTTGCCTGGGTCAAGGCTGTAGGAATTTATTTCTTGGTCTCACAGCTCATACCAGGCGAGGTGCAGAGACAGATGTGGAACGGTGGAGGCAGATGAAGCAGGCAGACTCTGAAACAAGCTCATCCTGTGTCAGTGGTGACAGCATCTCTGCTCTCCTCACTCCACCCTCAGTACTACGTTCACTGTACTTTGAAGAAACAACCTTATGCACTCTCATAAATTGTGATGTTGGCTGGCACTAGGGCTTTCCTAGTTAGTTATTAGGTCAGGATCTGATATCATATAGACTGTAGGCCACATGCTTGACCATAAAATATGGGCCATGGCCCAAGATTTCAGGGACAGATATCCAGGCTTTTTTTCTCAAAGGAAGTCTAACTCTGTGCTGTCCTACATGGTGACTTCTCATTACATGGTGGCCTTTCACTACATATGTCTACTGGACACTTGTAGTGTACCCAGTCCATTCTAAGATGTGTTCTAAGCATAAAGACATGCAATTATATTACCCCAAAAAGCAAAATTATGTTTCTGGACAAACATGTTAATAACTATTAAATGATAGTATCTCTGATATTTGAGGTTAAATAATTCCATCTATCTTTGCTTCTAAAAACAATGTCTGTAGAAGATTCAGAATCGCATATGTGACTCTGGTTGGTCCAGTCTTGTTATGTTTCAATCTCCTGCCCTATCCAAGGGGACAATGCAGGCTGTTTCCCCCGGTGACTGGCACAGCCTTGCAAGGAAACCAAAGCCTCCTAGCAGGAGGGCACGTCTCTGTGTCTCCTCACCATGAAGCAATGTTGTATTCAAGTCTAGCCTCTCATCAGAGGTTGGTCCTTGAGGAGGGGAAGGTAGTGTCCAGTGCTTATTAGTTAATATTTACAAAGTGCTTTGAAGATGAAATGCTAGTAATAGCCAGCAGTATTTCTGTGAGCCTTTCATCGGGAGACTTCAAAGTCCCTATCTCAGGAAGCATTATTGTTCTATTACTGTAACATTAATTGTGCCTCACCAGGGCACTGACTGATTACCTTCCTCTTATCTGGCCAAAAGGAAGCTGAGTGGTTAGGAGACAATGGTCTTGGAAAGCAGTGAGGGAGAGTGAAATGTTCTTTGCATGCATTGAAGATGGCTAACAGTAAACAATGAAAATCCAGGCTTGCATACATGCATAGGCAAGGAGAAGGCATCCAACAGAGGACCTGTACACAGTTTAATTTTTCAATTGGGCATTCAGTTTAAAAGGGATAAATATTCAATAGAAAATATCCTTGAAAGTTTGAATTTTTATTCCCCTGCACCAGTTAGCTGGGCAGAGTAAAATATTACATCATGATGTGGGGTGGCAGCGAGCCAAAGCTTCCAGTCTGCCTTACCATTCACAGGAGAAACCACTGGGCTCTGCAGTAGCCTACACCTTTTTCTATGTTGTATTTCACAATTGGGCTCTACAGCATCCTATATCCTTTTTATTTATGGTGTTTTATGTGGTGTCAACCTACCATGCCTTGTAAACATTCATATGTGTGCACATATACTCAAAGTTTTATTATAAAATAGTCTTTGTGTTAGACAACTTGGCCCAGTTAGAGCAATTTGCATACCAACTATGAGTACTCTCAATGTAGGCAAGGTTCAGTGTTTGGTATTTAGTGGGCAAAGTATTGTGAGGATATCCCTATTTTCCAATAGGAAATCATAAAGAATTGTAAGGACGCAACCCATCCATAGCTCCTGTGTTCAGCAAGTGTTCTCTGGCAATCAGTACTGTCCATGTAAGAGATATCTGTCATTCTTTGTCTATCTTGAGATGGATATAACAGTGCAGGCAAGGAAGAGTCACAGTGCTTAAATGCAGGGTTCAGTTCAGTCCAGAACAACCCTAGATTGGACTCCCACCGGTTTCTGTAGTCTGCAGCCAGTTGACATGGGGAATGACATCTGATGCTGGGCTTAGTCAAGCAGAGAGAATAGGACTACAGAAATAGAAAGGGGTAGAAATAGAATGAGTTGCGCTCCCTGTGGTCCCATCTCAGCCCTAACCTCAGGTGCTTAGAGCTTCAAGGCCCCAGGACTGTCTCAGTCCAGGCCACTCATGGTGGCCACTGCAGTAGAAGTCATACTTTCTACCTATCAACTGACAGCAAAAAGTAGGTTGCCCTGTCAGGCACAGACTCAAGCAGCAACTTCTCCTGGGAGAAGAAATTCCTTTATGCTAATTCCAGCCACCAGGAAGTCAGACAGGGAGTGATGACACAGCTGGATTCCCCCACTGCTCAGGAAGAACTGTTGGAGATGCCTAATCTCTCTCACCAGTGAGAAAGAGGGGGAAAGGGAAGCGGGGAGGGCAGAGGAACACAAAAGAGCACAGAATGACAAGTACTCCAGCATCAGCGGGGGCTGTGTGTGTGAGTGTGTACGCAAAGCTTTATAAAAAGGAATAAAATGTGTCATTTCAGATTGGAGAAGTTGAACATTGCTAATTAAGAAATTACTTAATTATGGAGAAGAAAATAAAATGAAGGTATTTTGCCCTTGAGGGGAAAAAAAATCTTTGATTTGCTAAATCAAGGAAATGATTAGATTCAAACATTAAATAATTAGAAATGGCTCCAACAAAAGCATTAGAATGTGCACACTGCTCGGGCCTCTAGAGGAACCCAGCCATTTACTCCATGCTTCTCTTTGCAAATAAGTTTTGTCTAGAATAGACTGAACATGCCCACCCTTTCGTCATGGAGGAGGACAAGAACAGATCACATGCCTGCATGTGCGTGCGTACATCTCCATGCATGATATCGGCATCTATCCATAATGTTTTATTCATCATCCCTCAACTATTTCTGCCTCCTGCCCACCCAGTGTGGTTTTCCCCAAGGCTTAACTGCTTTCCTGTTCCCATGTACAATTCCTCACCATCGGATGACACATCAGTCCTGCAACAGGTACCAGGATTACATCGTGATGGTTTCCCTTAGCCAACCAGGCTGCACTACATAGTTCAGATGTGTCTAGATTGTAGACAAAAGAAGGCAGCAGCCAATCAGCCAGGCCTTAACTCCAGACATAAAGCATCAGCTCGCAGCAGTCTCCTTAGAAGCGGCATATGGAAGGCTCTTTTGCATGTCTTTTGCTGAACGACTGACTGGTCTTGATCCAATATGCACCTCTCTGTGGATAATTTCACTTTCTCAAGCTAAACTTAGCCTTCTAGTCTTGATTTTCAATTTCTCCATCTTATACCCATAGATTCCTTTCAAGTCAGCATGGCCAACATGAGACTCTTCATCTCCACAGCTATTAGAATTCATTTCAAGGGCTGTGAATGTAACTCTGTGATAATGGCAGCCTATGATTTGCAAGGCTCCTGGATTGCTCCCAAATAGAAATAAACAAAAAAAAAATCTTGAATATATCCCAAGTCATCCAGGGTTCCATTGTGAAAACATGATTCCACTATACCTTAGCACTTGCTGTCTATACACCACCAGTTACCAAACGACTAAGCACACGTCAGCCCTTGACATACAGTGTGGTACCCTGTGTTTACTTAGTAGTACAGCTTCCAGGCATTCTTCACATTTTAATGCTACAGAAAGTAGCAGAAATAGAAAGATAAAATACTTGCCCTCCCCGTGTCTTATTAGACAAGGAAATGAAGGATTATGGGCACATGCACACTTGTTGATCTGAATTCTGAAAACTCTTAATACCACTTCCCCATGGAAACCTTCCCTGGATGTTGGAGTGGATTTTTCTGCCCCTTTAATTCGTACAATGCCAAGTCTGTTCTTCATCAATAACAGGAGACTCCTAGATCTAGGAGGCCAGGAGGTACTCATTTTAATTCCTACACTGCTCCAGAGTATATTTAGAGGATTGAAACCAGGCATCTACTTACTCCCTACCCATGAATGAATGTATAAGAATATTTGAGTGAGCACATATTCTTGAAATCATACCAAGAGCAAGTGGTAGAGCCACAGACAAGAACTTTTCATCCTACTGTGTTCTCACCTCGTCTCCTTGACATAGGGTGAGACAATTATTTTGATAGATGGTTACTCATCATTGCCTTAGCATCTGTTGTATTGCTATGGTAGAATACCTGATGTTGAGAAATATATAAGGAAAAGAGGCTTACTTGACCGATGATTCTGATAGCTGGAACTCCTACCCCAACCCCAGATAGTTGAGGTAGATATAAAAGAACTTGTGAACAAGAGGGAGCAGAAGGAAATGAGCAAAAGACCACCTCATAGTAGCAGCCCAAAGTAATCGAGTGCCATGAACTTTGGCCCTCTCCTTCTGGAGGGTATTAGTTCGTATGGAAAGGATGACATTGTAGCCATAAGACTCTCTAAAACCCCCTTAGCATTTGTTTTGTTTTGCTTTCCTTTTCTTTTTTTCGAAGCTGGGGACTGAACCCAGGGCCTTGGGCTTCCTAGGCAAGTGCTCTACACCCCTTAGCATTTGAACTCCTAGATATCCCCCATGTATTTATCTGGTCTGAAATACTCAGTGCTATTTGATTGAGGCTTGAACCTTTAGTATATGAACTATAGGGACAAGACAAGTATAATCCATGGCAATCATATGCCATATCAGAAAGCAAAAACAGCTTTGTCTTCATCCCAACTGCGCAAGAGACATATGCCTAACCTCACCAGTTCTCTTTGGCTACAGTCAAAATCTTGTAGTCAAAAGAGTTAGGGGCAATGAAATTCAACCTCCTCCCTAGGATGAACATTGGGCTGCCATAACAAAATGAACAGACTGGATTACTTAGCAACACAATCCTTTCCCACATTCCTAGTTTTAGAGGTAAAGAGTCTAAAACCCAGGTATGGGCAGGGAGTTGTTTTCTGAGGTCTTTCTCCCTGCACAGGACTGCTGTCTAGCTGTGTCTTCAAGAGGTCACTCTGTGAATGGGAGGTGTGTGTGTGTGTGTGTGTGTGTGTGTGTGTGTGTGTGTGTGTGTGTATGTATGTATCCCTGAAGAATTGAAGTAAGGTTGACCTCAATGACCTCACTTAATCACAATAACCTCTTTCAAAAATCTTGTCTATAGGGATACCTCTGTAGTGGTGTGCTTGCCCATCATGTACAAGAATCCAGTTTCCATCTCCCAGACCAGAAAAAAAAATCCTCCTCAAACTCTAGACACACTCAAAGGTATTAGGATAGTATGGGAAATTTGAAGGAGAGAGGAGGACAGAGTTCAACCACAAAAGGACTGCACTGTGTGTAGCCCTTGATTAACCATACAATGTACTCAGACCTATGAAGTGGAGAGGTGGCCTGTTTGTTTGAGAGAGGATACACTGTTTCTGTTTCTGCAATTATATTTCTTTTTTAGTTACTTGTTTGGAGCATTTTCTTGCCCCATTTAAAAGTAACCACTAATATTTAAACACTTAAACAGTTTCAAATCTATAGAAATACACTCTGCATGAAGAAAAAAACCTAAAAGTCACACAATGGTAAGTACCACGGTCAATCAGAGCACATTTTTCATCTCTCCTGTACTTTTTACTCACTGGCTTCCATCCTTGGCCTCTGTACTGTGAGGATGTCAAACGCAGTGGATTTTTGCTATAGGTAGTTGCATAGACCTGGGAGTCTTGTGAACTCTAGACCCCAGTGTCTCCTGAAATGTGGACTCCAGAATTTAGGACAAAGAAACTGACATTTTGTCACACTGATTGCAAGGCTGGGAGAATGTATAACATAAAACCCAGCCCAAGTGGAACTGAGCAGACATATTGCAGTTGTGCCTTGAATGGTGTCTCTTCTGGGGATGGAGAGAACTTTGCTGAACCCCTACACTCATCCCCCTTACCATTTTTACCTGCAGTTTTTTTTGTTGTGATAAACAGCTGCAAAGTAACTTGATGGAGGGGACAAGAGGTGAGAAGCATTTATCCTTCCAGGTGCAGTGGAGCGAAGGGCTCTGACTCACTGCAAATGTGTTCACAGCAAGAAGACAAGGCCCTGCTGAGGAAGCCAGACATCTGCTCTGGGAAAGGAATGAGTGGATAGTGCTGGGAAGCAGAGGAAGGCAGACCCAGGCTTTTGTAAAGGCAGAGAAGTCGGCAATCTACACGGGATTTAAAGTCTATCCCAGTCTTCTCTGCCCCTTCCTTAAGGAACTAGAAGTTCTGCTGTGGTACTTAGAAAGGCACAACTGCAAGTCCATATTCTTTGGGTTCTACTAGAAGCAGACACTGAGGCTGATATGGACACAACTGTTTGTTTGGACCGGAAAGAAAAACCCCTGTGAGAATGAGATGGGTAAAAGCTACAAGCTGCTGCATCTTGATTCCATTATGGAGAAATCTCACAGCCAGTGGAGAGTTTACACTTCAGACTTACCCTAATCAGTCCTCAGAGCTACCGAGTGGAGGCAAGGGGAGAACATACAGAGCCTTGAATATTGACAGAGCATCCATTGCTAGTCCTCCATATTGCTAAGCATTAATTTAATGGGACCAAATGAAGCAACCTAGTAAGCAAATGAATAGTGCAAACCTGAATGCTTGCAGCCTAGGACAGGCAAGCTGTACAGTCAATAGTCTGTGAGGAAGCAGAAAGTTCCCAAATGCCCATTTCCTTCATGATGTTATTTGATTTTAAAATGAGTCTGCCCTTGTAAAAGGAATGGTGTCTCTCTGAAAAGGTGGGCTGGAACTAGAAGACCCTCTATCCCTCCTCTAATTCTCCATAGTATGTAGTGGTAAAAAGCCATGAGACCTTTCCTCTCAGATGATTCTCAGTACACTATACTACAGGGAAAGAATAAGGAGAACTTCTGGACTGTTAACTCTTAGGAAATTCTGTAAATAGGAGTTTGTTTTATGCTGAAATCTTAATGAGTCTCTATATCCTAAACACTGGCCAAGTGGCAGGAGGTAGAATTAGATTACAGTTTTCTGAAAAGTCAAAGAAGCCATTTTAGGATTCCAGCTTTGCCTCTGATGTAAAACGAATGCCCTCGAGGAAACAGTATGGTGAACAAAGTTCCTGGGAGGACTAAGACTCCAGGAGCATCACAACTAAAAACGTTTCCTACGTAAATGCATCATAGCTTTTGTGTACCTGTTATGGTTTTGAACATGGGATGTTCCTCACGGACTCAAGAGCCGAGTGTGTGGTAGCTGATTGGTAGCGTGAAGAGACTTTATCTGAAAGAAGTAGAAGGGCATGTCTTTGAAGGTTATGGATTGTCACTGGACTTTCTCTCTCTCACTGCTTCTGATCCACTATTAGATGAGGAACATTTTTTGATATGTATCTCTGCTGCTGGGGTGTTCTGCTCAAGAACAGAGCCAAGGTATCGTGGATGGAAACCTTGGGAATTGTGAACCGAAAATGCCCTTCCCCTCTTGCATTGCTTTCTCTGGTATTTTGTCTCGGAGATATAAAGGTGAAATATACAAGCTCTGCCCCAGTGTGCAGCACTGTCAGAACATGCCTTTATTCTTTTGTTTCAAACAACTGTCGAATACCCTCATAGAAGAAAGGGGGTTGAGGGGGTTTGTGGACGGGAAAGGGGATAACATTTGAAATGTAAATAAATGGAAAAATTCAGTAAAAATAAGACTTTCAGTGTTGTGTGAGAGTGTCGTGTGATAAATGGGGAGGTCATAGGATAACCTGTCGGAGTTGGATCTCTCCTTCTATCATGGGGGTCCATGGGGATCGAACTCATGTGGTTAGATGTGTTAGCAAGCATCTTTATCTACTGAGCCATCTTGCTGGCCCTACAGTAATTTTTAAAATTGAAAACCTTGATAGAAAAATAGCCCAATTATTTCAAAGTAGGGATACTACAGGGTTCAAATTTCATCCAGCATGCATCCATTCACTCTGACAATGTAGTAAATGTCATGCACATTAGGCAGTAGGGATGCGCAGTCTCTGTACACACATGATTCTAGTGGAGGTATAGAGAAAGAGGCATCATTGGGGCGGGGGCTGTTGTAAAAACCATTAAAGCAATAGTGTAGCCAGGTTTCAGTGAGAAGCAAATGAGAGAGAGAGGAACATATCCCAGTATGGGAAAGTCTCTAGCACATCTATAATGAATGGCCTAAATTAGTAAGTAACAGAGTTTCCCAGCCAGAAAGCTGAGGGGCACACACTAACCGTATGAAATGGTGTACAGAAGGAAGGAATCACATGAGAAAGTTTTCAGTGTTTTCCAGTAAGAAATGGAATAATCATATTTTGTAGCAGAAAGTAGATTATAAGTGGCAAGTTTGGTCACAGGGAAGCAAATTAAGGAACTATTTTTCCAAGCATGAAATTATAATGATAGTACCACCGGGGAAGGTCAAATTAAAAACCTATCAAGTAGGCAGAATAGGTACGGTTTAGTAATAGCGGTGGCAAAGGAGGGCAATTGACTTCCACGGCTCTTGAGGGATAGCACTGCAAGCTGCAGCAGTAGCTATGATTTGGACTGGAGGCTAGAGTGAAAACAGATGGGCATGGAGCTGGGACAGATAAGCCTAAAGCTTAGAAGACACTGTCTGGCAGCACAGCTACAAAACAGGCTATATAAGAATATTAGGAAAATAGGGGAAGAGGGAGTCTGGCTTTGGACTGTAACACGGTTTTGTGGGGATTGGTTAGCATTAAGCACAAGGTTCTATATCTTATCCCTTGAAGCAGAGCAGAATGTAGGGGTGAAGAGAGATAGAGGGAAAAAGAAAGATGGATGGAAAGGGAGGGATGACGAGAAAGAGGGAGGGAAGAATAGAGAGAGGAAGAGAGGGAGAGACAGAAAGAAAGGCAGAGAGGGGGGAATGATATTCTGACAAACCATAGCAAGACTCCAAAGGCCCCTAGTCTTCATCTCTGCACTGCTCACTGCTCCGGAGTTAAGGATATGTCAAAGCCACTCTTGAACTTTACAGACACGCCAGGGTCTTGAATTCAGAATCTCATGCTTGCACAGGAAGCACATTTACCACTGTGCCATCTCTCTAACCCAGAAGACAGATTTATTTGGCTTGTAGTCCTGAAGACAGGGAAGTTCAAGATCAGATGACTATCTGGAGATGTCTGTCCACCAGCAGGCACTCTAGGTACATAGGACATCACATGCTGAGAGGACACATCCATAAGCTTTTATAACTGTCACTCTTGACATTATATGTATATATGTATGCCATTGGCCAACAAATAGACTAGTCATTCTTGGAGTAGCCGTTATATGGCTTCTTCACCTTCTCAGCATGCTCCACAAGGATTACATTTACAACATGGGTTTGAGCAGGAGACATTCCAAGCAAGAATCTGAGGAGACACAGAAGCATGAAAAGGAATAGTACAGAGTGGAACAGTCGATTAGAGAGGTGCCATGAAATGCAGAGAGCTCGGCTAGGCCAAAGCCATAAGTTATATGGCCAGTCATTATGATTCATTTCCTGGCACAAATGCTGAGAGAAAAAGAGGTGGCATGGATGCTTTGTGATAGAGTATTATATGTGCTTGTGGTAAAGGAACAAAGAAGTAAAGTAAGATGGACAGCAAAGTTAAGGGATACCAAGAAGAAAGCAATAGACAAAGAAAAGGGGGTGAAGGAGTGATGGAGTTTTCAAAATGGCGGAAGATGAAAAGCCACAGAAAAAAAGAATAGTAGCTCCGGGGGGAGCAGCATTGAAATGATGTGAAGAAATTAATGTTGTGGTGAGAGCACAAACTACCAAACAGGAGCAATGGGAAGAGATGCCATGAGGATCATGTGTGGTTTGTGCTGTCCCTGTGTGGTTTAAGAAGCTTTCTGAAAACACAGGTTCCTGTCCACCAACTCTGCAGAGCTGAGTGGGCATAGACCAAGTATTTGTTCTGGTTGTTTGTTCTATGCCACCTAGAACCTGTGCATCAAAACCATAAATTAGCCAAGGAATCTCCATCAGCCTATCTCTGATGACCTTGGACTGAAAGACCTTGGAAAGCCCTTTGCTGGCAAAAGGGTGGAGACAATCAAGGTGAAGGCAGAGGAGGAAAGGAATCCTGACAGGATCACCACCTAGTTCTGATCTCCCTGGCAATTCATATATTTAAACTTCACCTCCCAGAGCTGTCAATCCACTCTCGACTCCCTCAGAAGACATGATTGGAACAAGACAGCTCCATGGTAATCCCACCATCATTAAGCAGCTCTAGAGCTCTGCCGAGTGTCAAAGCACTTTACAATTGCATCTGTGAATCCCCCACATAACAAGGCCTATGCAGTCCAACAGTCTGAGCAAGACTTGTCAGGAGTGTAATGAAGAGGTAGAGAAATGGATAATGGATAAAGCCAGATTATGGCTTAGCCAAGGAGAAGCCATGCAGTTCAGGGTAAATACCACATAACACAGGGATCCAACCTTCCTGTTAGATACATAGAAGAAATCATATCATTGCCTTTTCTTTAGTGTATGCACTAGATGTTCAAGAACATAATAAACACACCCCCACATTACCTGAGGTCTCTCTTGGATATTTCATTTTGAAAAACTTTTTAAAAGTTTTACATTTCTATTTTGTTACTTCTATATTTCTATTATAATTCAACAGGCAGTTTATTATTATAAATAAAGAAGTTCCAAGAGAGGGAAGCTTTAAAATTCTGAACAATACTGTATATCGTTCTATATCTGTCACATTATTAGGCTAGGATTTAGGCAAAATAAAGAAATAAGAGAGAGGGAAAGAGTGAGATAGGGAAGGAGACAAGAAGGGGGAGGGAGCAAGGAGGAAGGAAAGAAGAGGGGAGGAAGCAAGGAGCAAAATACTGGAGGGGGGGGACTCAAACAAATTTCTCTTGGAAAATTCCATTTTTAACAAGTGAACTGTGACAGTAATTGAGGAGAGTGGGGACAGAATAGCACCCTAATCTTAGCTCTATTAGACTGAAAGAATGCAGTGTTTACCAAGAACCAAATCAGCAAGATTTCCTTAATTAGACCTTTTCAAGCTTATAAAGAAGGCACCTGAAGACAGACAACTTCGCCAAAGAGCAAAGGGAGAGCCACACTGACAGCTCTTCTCTCCCCGGATTCTGAGACTGTTATTAGCAAGCGACCTCCAGAATGCCAAGCATTTGCCAGCGCTACAGACTCTCCCACCCCACGTACTGCTTCCACACACCTGCAGCAGGTAGCACAACATGGAGGAGGACAGCTTTCTGCAACTCACCAGCAGGGGCTGAAAGGCTGTGCTGTGCTTCAAGTAGCAGATACTCCTTGGAAATAAGAGCCGCCTTTCTGTTTTGAGCAAATGCCCCGGGGGAGTAGGGGGCTCCAGTGACCCTACCACGCTTCTGTTGGAAAGTCTATACCCATATGCTTACTGATGAAAGACTACAGAAAAAAAATAAATTCCTTCACCATGGCGAGAATCTTCAAGGGTTCTTAATAAAACATGGTTCACAAGAGTCGGCTACAACAGAAGACTCTTTGTAGACATTTATTTTAGATGTTCTGAGTTTGAACATGAACCATGTTACAGACCAGATAAAGGGCTGCATGACAGAACTGCCCCAGCATTCCAAACAACCAGATAGCTGTGGAAACAGAAATGAAGCTGATCATGTATTCTCCAGAGTAGACAACATAGAACTTGAATCCCAGAGATAAAAAGAACCACATGTCCTCTCTCCAAGAGAGATAAAGTGACAGAGAAGACACCCAGACACAAAACCTCTGGCTGTGCCCTTTCTCTATACCCCTACCCTTCAAGTGTCTAGAAAAAGCAGACTCAGTCCATTATGCTTGGCAAAACTGGCAGAAGATTCGTGGAAAGTTTTCAGTTTAGGAAGGGATATTATGTTGGAATCATAATTTCTCAGAAAAAAAAAACAGCCAATTTGAAGGAGTTTTTTTTAAAAAGCTGTGTCTCTAAGAATCTGAGTTCACTTGGCATCTAGAGATGCTAAACTGTTAGTCCATTAAGTCATCCTTAACATGAAAGTTGATAATTGTCTGTCCCATGAGTAGTAAAATACCACTTGGTTGTCCAGGAAGGAGAGCGTGGAAGGCATGTGGCTTAATATCTCTTGCTAGAGGAGAATTTCTGATGTTGGGCAAGGTGTAAAAGAAAAGGGGGGTGATGGTCTGAGAAAAAAGGTTAAAATGCCTGCTATGCAAGCCTAGGAACTGGGGTGTTGGTGGTCAGAACCTGTGTAAATGACTGCTAGGTGGAGCACCTGCCTATAATCTTCAGTGTTTGGAGCACAGAGAGGAGATCCCCAGAGCAAGCTGGCTAGCCACACTAATCAGGTACTGGTGAGCTCTGAGTTCATGTAAGAAATGGAATAAGGTGGAAAGCAATTGAAAGGACTTCTGAAGTCAACCTTGGGTTTACACACACACACACACACACACACACACACACACATATATACACACACGGGCAGAGAGGGGTAGAGAGAGGGATGGAGGGGATATGGTAGGTGCACACACATGCCTGTGAATATGCATGCACACATATGCATCACACATGTATACCACACACATGAGGGGGCAAAAGATATATTTTAAAAGCCTATTCAGGCCACAGTTTAGTGAGATCAGGTATGTTCAATGTGCTAGGGTTGTAGACCAAGCCACAGTCAGAAACGGCAAGTCCAACACTGGATAGATACACCTGGTAGTTTCTAGAGAGGATCCAGGGCTGCCATCCAATATGGAGTCACAGGAATGAGCAGCATATACGGAAGACACAGTCAAGAGAAATTTCTATGCTTGCTTATAACAAACAGGAACAGTATTCATGAAGGATATCAAGGTTGCACCCCATCAAGAAAAGCATGGGTCTCTCCTAAAGCCCTGATCGCTCCGTTCAAGATGCTGCCAATTCCATACTGCTATGTCCAGGAATCAGACTTCACCGAGGGTTTTGATGGGGACAAACTATGCTCGAACCATACGAGGAGACAAAAGCTGGTAGGATTAGGAATCTAAACTTTTCAGACGATCTAGAGAGCTGAGATACACAGGAGGCCTGTCCTCTGTGTCACAGGCGCTCTGGAAGAATGCTGGCCCAGCTTCCCAGCTCTTGTGCTTACAGGCTTCTAGCCCTAGGTCACAGGGAATAGGACAGTTAGCAAATGTACAGCATTTCACAGGAAGGCTTCTAGAAAAAACATTGAAAAATAGCTTACTCATTAATGTTCTTACTGCAGTAGGGATTTCATTAAAAATAAATTCTACCAGGTACAAGCAAGATTAATCTATTAAGACATCAAAATTAATTCCTAATGGAAAATTCTAAAACACACACATAGTCTCTGCATACATATTTTCTGTTAACGCAGGAGAGGCAAGTTGGGTCAGAAATATAAATAGGTAGCATGGTGCAATCTCCAGGAAATTTCTCATAATATTTAATATTAACATTTCATCCAGCTTAGGTATCATCTAATTATGGGGTTGCTGAAGCTTCCAGTAAAATATGCAGAGGGTTGCAGAGTCACATTTTTTCCTTTCCTTCTAAATCTTAGGTTTGGTTTATTTTCAAATCTGTGAAGACTGGACATTCTTATAAATAAAGATGTCACCCATCAGTAATCGAAGTCACCTGATGAGGTGTGGTAGTCTTCGGCCAGAGCTGGGGACCTCTAGAAGCCTTGTTCCTGATTAATGCTCTTCTGGGCATCAGTAACTTTCCATGTGCTTGCAATCCTCACTGACTTCATCCAGGCTCCTAGAAGCTCAGCTGTCAATGCCAGCTTCATGCACTCTCTGCTTTGACTCCTGTCTGTCCCCCAGAGCTCTGAGGCTGAGTACAGGTAGAACAGACTCTTCCTCTTTTCTTTATATTCCATTTGCTTCCCTAAATAAAGAAGCATGGGGGTGGGAGGGATGTCTGGCTGCTTGGTGAGGTACGACAAAAGAACATACACCATTTTTATAAACCTCACATTACACAGGGTTTTCCCTCCTTGCAGGCTTTAGCGTCAGAGCAGGAGTTAATAAAACCAGAAACGCGGATGTGATTAATGACGACAATGGTAAGTGTTCTTTGGGGTCTCTACATTTGCTTAATACAGACTAAGTTATATTGAAACCTTTATAACAAGCACAACCTGCAAGGGAAGTGCCCCGGCTGGTTTTAAAAGTCCTTATTCGATGCTTTAAAATCAATAAGCAACAAAGAACAAGTAAACCAGGGAGAAAGCAAGAATCAAATGAGTTACGAACAAGACAGAGCGGCACTTGCATCAACAGTCCTTCCTCCTCCCTCCCTCCCTCCCTCCCTCCCTCCTTTTTTTCCTTCCTTCCTTCCTTCCTTCCTTCCTTCCTTCCTTCCTTCCTTCCTCCCTCCCTCCCTCCTTCCCTTCCTTCCTTCCTACCTTCGTTCCCACCTTCCTACCTTCCTACCTTCCTTCCTCTTGCAAAGATGCATCAGAGAATGGCTATTCCTAACGTGCAGTGGCCTGGAGTTACAAGAATGGCTTGTTCCGCACAGACATCCAATCTCTAAATAGGCAGCAGAAACTTTGTTCGCTGGGACAAATGCAAATTCTAGAATTGGAGTATCTAGGAAGAAATGGATATCGTAGAAAGGGAACTAATTTTCACTAACCTACTTAAGGACATTTTTGAGAGGAGGTGACAAATGAGTAGCTATTATCACCCAAGAAAAGGTGAAATGGGTAGCCATCCAACTAGATCCATCGTGCCGGGTGTTTTCCGCTGATCTGTGGAGCAGGTGATGATGTTAAGATCATGAAGGTGGCTTTGTGCACCAGGCACAGGAATGTGTGTTTTGTCTTCTAAGCACTGGTGAATCTTCAAACAGGAGATGATTTCTAACAATAGCTTTGGGGCAATTTCTACCCGGAGTGTACAAAAGGCTAGACATTGTCTGTGACGAGAGTATGGGTCAAAGATGAGGCAGCGACACAGCCTGCTCTTGGACATCCCTGTAGCCAGGGATTGAACTTGAAAGAGGGAAAGATGAAGCAAAGACCAATGTCGACAGCATTCAGTGTACACGCTTAGTGTCCTGACGTTGCAGGGGTCGCATTAGGGGAGTATCCTGGGAGAAATAGAAGAATCCCCATAGTAGATCACAAAACCTGATCGGAGAAACACTGTCTTATAAGTAGGTTGACAAACCCATTATATGTAGTTCTGAGTTCACAAACTAAGAATCAGGCAAACAGAAGGATTGTCAGGAAAGCCAAATTAAGCATCCACCTTGATTCAAAGACATGTTGGAATTTTTTATAATCCACAGTTTAAATAGGAGATCATGAAGATGTAAGCTATAAGTATAATCTAATACTCATCTAATTAGGGTAATAAAATACAAGGAGCTGCTGTGCCATCAGAACACTAATGAACTCGGCTCCTCTACCTCCTGCCAGCTCCCTCTCCTACGGAAACATCTATGACCAGCAGGGGTTGCCATACAGCCATGACCAGCACCCTTAACCCTCAAGTAGGAATAGTCTCTTGGTCAAGAGGCTCTCAGGGCAGTGTTTCTCAACCTGTGGGTCGCAACCCCAATTGGAGTCAAATGATTTTTTTCATAGGGGCTACAAATCAGATATACTGTATATCAGATATTTACATTATGATTCATAACAGTAGCAAAATTAAAATTATAAAGTAGCAACAAAATAAATTTATTAATGTCGGGGGTCACCACAGCATGAGCAATTGTACTGAAGGAAGGGTTGCAGCCTGAGGTAGGTTATGAACCACTGGCCTTAGGAAGTTATGTGGTGCATATGGGGGAATCTGCTTTAGATTCTGAGGCTTCCCAAGATGTGATTATCTCCCAGTAATGGTCCTTGGGTTTGTCGTCTCTTGCAGCTTTTCAGGCTCCCCCTCCCAACTGTTATCTGACATTGGAAAAACAACAACAAATCGCAGCATTTAAAAAAAAAAAAGAAGATGGGCATTAAAAATTAAAACTTCATTCTAAATCCAAAAGATAGATTAGGGGAAAAACAAACAACAAAAACAAAACAAAAACACAAAGAATCTAGACAACCAAAGCCAAGCAAACAGTAGTAGTAGTAGTAGTAGTAGTAGTAGTAGTAGTAGTAGTAGTAGTAGTAGTAGTAGTAGTAATGATAATAATTCTTATAGTTAAAAGAATTGTTTAATAATCTGACAAGAGTTTGTTCATAGGAAACACAAATTCACTTATTAATGGACATTTCCTTTTTGCTACCAACCTGACCAAGGCATATATACTGTTATGTATTATAATTGTATGGCATAGCTACTGAGGCATTACAGGCTTAGAATTTTTGGAACCATCCTACACATATTTTCACCACACATTTTTAGTTGTAATAATGTTTCTGACTGCAGACACCCAAGAGCTAGATGCTTGGGTGTCACTCTGGCTTTGTCACCAAGCTGTGGCCTGGTTAAACTCTTTACTCCAGTTTCCTTATCGGTAACATTAAGATACATAGTAATGTCTCCCTCTGTAGGAACTTCTGCAATGATTAATTCAGTTGGTCTACATAACTGTGGCACTTCTGGTAGTGCAGGTTGATAGTGAGCTCTTAGTGTCTTTGGGAGCTATAGTGAAGCTTCATTCATCCTTGGAGGAAAAGCACCTGAGGCTATCATGAAAAGTCATTGAAAATCCCGTGTCTTGCCTTGTATATGTTGCTGGATGTGGGCTGACATAGCCTGTCCACGAATGCACTGCTTAGTATGCATTTATTACTAACTACTTACCACAGAGCAACAAATAGGAGCTGAGTACTCCGACCCTCAATCCATAATTCAATGTTTCCAAATCGAAACCTTTTTGATTGCTGACATGGTACCACGTGTGGAAAATTCCACATTTGATCTCCGATGACAGGCCACAGGCAAAATGCAGTTGTGATGAAAGCATTGTATAAATTTACCTGGCATAATGTCAGTAAATTTGACGTTTAGACAAGGGACCCATCCCCAAGATATCTCATTACATATACCCAAGCACTCCAAAATATAAAAAACCCAAGCTCTACAACACTCTTGGCCACAAATATTTTAGGTAAGTAATGCCCAACCGGTGTTCTGGGTAATTCCCCCTCTTACAGCATTAATAAAAATTCCTTTGATGATAACTGTATTTAAAATAACATAAATCACTTTCATAGGTTACACACAATGGTGACAAAAATGTGAAAATCAGGAACAATTAATATCTTGTAATGGCATGCTTTGCATCAAGTCTTAACAAATTGGCTATGACATTTTTCTCTTAATAAATTATTTTATTTAATCTCAAAATCGCTGAATTCTATGCTGTGAAGGCTGATCAATCAGCTCTCCAAGAACAAAAAGAACAAAATAAAATGCCCCTGTTTGTGATATTTGCTGATTTCTGTGAGGTATGCACTCCTATCAGGTCTAATTTCAAGTTGACAATAGTTTAATTAGCCTATGAATTTCCTGACTATTTGACATGGACTCACCACGGTCTTTTGCTTAATAAATTGGGAAAGCCAAGTATGAAAACAACATTTAAAGTTCTGATCTAGTTAATCCCATTTTTACCTTGGTGGCCTACCCTTTCAACACCATGTGAGGCTAGTGTTTAGCAAGGAGTGAGATTCTCCTAAGAAAGGGAAGTTGTCTGAGTTATAGCAGCCCTGGGACAGTTTTCATTCCACCCGGCGCTTTCAGATAGTCTTGGCCTCATGCCCCGTCTCCTTCATGACTGGAATTGTGCAACATCCCAACCACTTACTTCTGACCTACGTCACCTGTGAGGTTGCGTGCCTGCTCCCACACAGATGCTGGGACTTGCCTTCATCCCATGGCCTGAAGATTTGTGCTGTCCAGGAACTGGATGCTCAATTACACTCTGCTGATAGGTCCGTTATTTGAAGATGTTAATTCTGGACTGACAGAGAGCTAAATGCTAGCAGGAGTTTTGAATTGTTCCTTCCTCACTTGACAAAGGCAATCTCGAGTCGTATCTGATTGGCTGTAATAAAGATCTGATGGCCAATAGCTGGGCAGGAATTGGAGGGCAGAACTTTGGGGCAGAGAGAAGGACAATGGGAGAAGAGATGAGAGGAAAGAGATTCAGCCAACAGACACAGAGGTGAAGGGTCAGACTAGAGCAGAGCAGAGAGGTAGAGCTAGCTATGTGGCATGATGTAGTGCCAGGATTAGTCAGGTTAGAATAGGTGGGAGATGGCCCAGAAAAAGGCCTAATCTTTAAAATATTAAAAAGCCTCTGTGTCATTATTTATATTGCTAGTGGTCTGAGTAAGTCCCGTTATACTCTGCCACAAGCTGGGCCTGCTCTCAACTCCTGGATATATATGTCAATGTTGTATACTTGCAGGCTATAGATGGAAGATAGCACCCTTGCCATCTGTGCCTTGAGGGGAGGGTGATTGGCATTAGCAAGAGGAATGATACTGGAGCCATGGATCCCTTTCTTCTCTGAGACCAAAGGCAAAGAGAAGGTTGGCCTGGCACAGCATTCTGCCTCCAACATCTACCATTTGAATGACATCTAGTTTTGCAAAGCTACACACTGTCCAGTCAGTGGGCTGACAGAAGAGTCTTTTATTTTTATGAATGAAGGATAGAGAAAACTCATGGTCAAATTATTTGTGTACGAAATACTAGTGCCACGAGAGAAACTGGCATTTTTTTTCTGTGCATCCAGAATTAGCAGGCACGGATAAGTGAAGGTAGCGAAGTTGCCCCCGTGGGCATGCGAGATCCAGCTGCAATTCTGCTTCATTACATTAGGGAGCGGGAATTAATTCAGTGTCACTCTGAAAAGGAGGTTCACCCAATGTTGCAAGGTCTCTGCTTCTGTGGGCTTTTCTAAGCAGGTAGTGGGGCCCAGAGGTTCATTTTTGTGCTACTCTGGGGTTAGTTTAGTGATTATAGTCTCATCCTATATACTCTCTAGGCTGGTCACTGGAGACTAATGGTCAAATATTTTGTGAGTCTCCTGAGGCACATGTTTCTTTGTTCCCTTTGGGATGCCAGTTTTATGCCCATAAGACTAGTTTATTTCCCTAGCAGTGGCAGGATCCTAGTAGACCCATCTCACTTGCACAGGGCCACCCAGCACACTCTGAGGGCTCCTTAGAGCACTTAGGAGACATTCACCCTCCCTCAGGACAAACAGCAGCAGAACAGGAGGGCCTGGTAGACTTTGAAATCTGGATAATCCATTAGAAGCCCCAAAGTCTGAGCAGAAGTCAACTAAAAATCAAATCAAATCAGAAGCATGGATTCTGTCTTCCTGGCTATAAGACATACTCATCTTTGAATGTTAGAGTGGATGAAACCACAGTGAGAAATTATTCCATTGTCCCCCTGTTAGCAGATCAGAAAGCTGAACATTCACAACTCATGATGTCTACTTGAGTTGCCTGAACCAAAGTAAAGAACTGCCTTGTTTCAATCCTAGGTCTTTGTTTAAAAATAAGAATTCTATGCTACACTTGCTTTTTCAGTACTCAGAAGTATTAACAAATTTAATTCTCAATTCAAACTCGGGGGGCCAACATTAGATTCTCTGCCTTCCCAAACCTGAGTCACAGAGAGGTTCAATAACATCCTCCAACCCATACAGTATGCAAGGGTTGAGCTGGGACTCAAACTGCATTTCATTTTCTCAAACTCTGCCATTCAGAGTAAGATGTTTTTGAGACCTGAGCTATAAGAACACTTGATGTGATGACAGCCCCATGCCTTCCCATCTATGCCCAAGAGGCTCAATCAGTTTTCTAAGAACCAGTGAATCCCCTCAATTGCTGATGAAGAAGGGGGAAAGGAAAAACACGGAATTGTAATATTAAAACCATAAGAATTATAGCAAAAGTATAGAATATTAATTATTAAACAAAGCTTATCCTACCTGAAAGAAAATCAAAATAGGAGGACAGGCTAGGGATAAAACAAGATGAAGAGGCCATCAATCAACTTTTTATGCTGAGGGGAGATGGGGTTCTCCACAGTTCTTCATTTAAAGACTATTTACTGCATATTCTGTTCTCAGATACTTCTCTCAGTTTAACAGTCAGCTAGCAGTCTCCTCCCTCCATATTTCTTATTTGCTAATGAAAACATAGGCAATAGGTAAATAGAAAGTAACTTTGAGTACTGCATGCTGATGAGGCAAGAGGAGGGACAGGAGCTCTGGGTAGTTTGATAAAGACACAGAGGTAGGTCTGGTGTGAACTGGCTGGGGACAAAATGTTCCAGGGAGAGAAAAAAATAGCTTTTGCAAAGGCCCAGATATGAGCACGTGTTTAGCAGGTTCAAAGATGGTGAATTTAGGAAATTGGAGTCAGCAGAGGCTGAGAAAGAAGTTGGAAAGTCAAGCTGGAAAGGCAAAGATGGAGGGGCCCTTTGTGAAGCAGGGCCCTAGAAGTCATGTTGGAGACGTTGGCTTTTGGCCTAACAGGTGAGAGAACACTTTCCCCGGTGCCCTGCACAAGCCAAGCTAGTGTGGAGTTGCATCTGAGCAGGGGCATCACAGGAGTCCAGCAGAGGTGGTTTGGCTGGGAGGCTGAGAACACAGAGGTCAGAAAACTCAAGAAGGAACTGCTCACATGTGTGACTCAACTGGATGTAGGATAGTGAGAATAGGAACAAGATCAAATGTGTCTGAAATTTTGACAGGAACTGATCACCCAAACCCAATTTCAATGGCTTAAAACTACTTCTACAATAGTGGTCCTAGTCTTCCATGAGCTCCTCCATGTAGGAACAGGAGAAACACATAGAAAAAATAAAATGAAGTCCAGGGGTAGATCATGTCCTGGCATGTGTAGTCTCTGGTTCAGCATCTCTGAGAGCCAGGCCTAGAGGTCTGGCTCGCTAGAGCCATTCAGTTCAACTAGAGGAGAAAGCACCAGACTTCTGGAGATAGTAGAAGGTCCCATTTAATATGACCCCCTCCCCACCCCCAGCGTCTGTTCCAAGGAATGCTGAGGAGATGCCTGGAAACTGACATCAAGCGAGTCTGCGCAGACTTCGACTGCAAAACATACCCTTATGTAACTCCACAAATTAATTTTTCTGGGTCCTCATTTTCTTCCTCTTTAAAAAAAGTGGGTGATAATGAGAGACTATTGTCTAATTGACAGTGATTTGCAAGACTAGATTAAACAATTTATATAAAGCAGTAGGCATTGAAATAATTGCTAATGTTGTGGCTTGTCTCCTCTCTCTGTCTCATGAAGAATCAGTCAGGGGGCTATATCTACATTCCTCATCAGGCTCCCTTCATCCATGGACAGCCCACCAAGGATAGAATGTGGCTTTTTGACTTGCTGAGGTCCAAAAGAGATGTTACCAGGAAGAGAAAATAGCAAGCAGAAAGCCCAAATGGAAGATGCTCCTTTTATCTTTTTGCTGTTAGAGGAACTTTGACATAATTTCAGACTCAATGATTTCCAGGGTGGATTTGGAATCCCTTTGGAAGGTTCTGTAAGAGTCTATCTGAAAGACACAGTCACAATTCCCATCCCAGATGGCTCCTGAGACTGCATACTGCTCTCGCATCGAAGAGTGGCGAGCCATTGCTTCCTAGTTTCCTTTCCCACTGAAAATCAGAGTGGTGCAGAAAAATAGAAAAATCAGCTACTGGGTTGTTGAAAATAGGAAATGGGAAGAATGAGAGCAAAGGTAAAGAAAGACCTAGGAAAGATAATTCCTGGGGGTTAAAGAGTCACCATAGTAAGCCTCCACGCTAAGAGGACCCAGCTTGGTCCAAGTGATAGAAACACCATATTGCACATGATTACATGCAGGACAGGATATTATCTTTCCAGAAAAAGAGTGTACTCATCTTCCAGACTTGATGAAGCTGACAAATGCAATCAGAGCCTTTCTTTCTGAATTCTCCCAGGGAACTGTCAGGAGGGTCTGCAAGCCTATAGATGAGGTAAATCCGAGCCTTTCTTTCCAACACTGCCACATGACCCCTGACACATGCATCTTTGTCTGGGTCCTTGTCTATTTTGGCCAGTGCTGTCCTGTGATCCTACTCCACAACCTACTTCCCAGGCATGGCGGTGGGGGGGGGGTGAAGACTCAAGAGTTAATAAAAAAATAAAATAAAATATTCTATGATTTGTGTAGCCAAACTCTTAGAAACAAGTACAGCATCACATTCCTAGACTTTAAAATCAGGATGAAAATACCCATTTTCTTGGCTAAGATCAAAAAACTCAGGTGACAGCAAATTCTATGTGAACACTCCTCCATTTTGTGGGGTTGCAGACTGCCTACAACCATTCTGGAAACAGTCTGGAGGTTCCTCAGAAAATTGGACATTGAACTGCCTGAGGATCCAGCTATACCTCTCTGGGCATATACCCACATATAAAAAAGATGCTCCCTATGTTCATAAACTTGGCAGAAGCTGGAAAGAAAGATGCCCTTCAACAGAGGAATGGATACAGAAAATGTGGTACATCTACACAATGGAATATTACTCAGCTATCAAAAACAATGACTTTATGAAATTAGTGGCAAATGGTTGGAACTGGAAAAATCATCCCTGCTAACCCAATCACAGAAAAAGACATACATGGTATGTACTCATTGATAAGTGGCTATTAGCCAAATGCAGTTGAGTTTTGCCTAGCAAACTCAAGACGGATGATCAAAATGTGAGTGCAGATCGCTCATGAGAGACACAGCCAGAATACAAATACAGACGTATGCCAGCAGGGAAAACTGAAACTGAGAAGCGGGACCCTGTTGAAGGAATCAGAGAAAAAGAACTACTTGAAGGAGCTCGAGAGACCCCATATCAGAGCTTCAGGGACTGCCACTACCCAAAGACTATACATGGACTGACCCTGGACTTGACCTAAATTTGCAATGAATATAGTAAACCAAGGGAAGCCCTGGGTCCTGCTAAGACTGAACCCCTAGTGAACTAGACTGTTGGGGAAGGGGCAGCAATGGGGGGAGGGTGAAACCGGAAAGGGAATAACATTCGAAATGTATATAAGAAATACTCAAGGATTTCTACCTTATTCACAGGGGCTTTTTGCAAATCAAAAAAATGCACATAATAGTTTTAGAAAATGCAACTGTCATCAATGTGTCATAATTAATTATAAATAGTGTATAGAACACTCAGTAAACTAAGTGCCTTAAGTGGCTAGGATTCTACCATTTGCTGACTGCAATAGGCCTTTTACTTTAATTCTACATTAGACTTTTTTAAACCACCTTTCTGGTTTAGTGTTCCTCTCTTCCATGGGAGTGAAATCAAGATCAGGGGTTTTCAAATGCCTTGGTCCCTGCTATCACTCTTCCACACTCGCCTCAAGGCCCTTTTCTAGTGCCCTGTCCTCTACAGGCACACATCAGCCTAACCACGAACACTTCAATGTTAAGATGCTCATATGCGAGGGAACACATGACATTTGTCTTGCCTGGTCTAGACTGTCTCCCTCATTGAAATTTTTCCAGTTCCACCCATTTACTTGCAAATGTCATAATTTAATTTTCTTTATAGATCCATACATTTCCATTGTATATTTGTGCCATATTTTCACTGGCCATTTATCAATTGTTAGACAGCTCAGATGACTCTATTTCCTAGCTACTTTGAATAGAGCAGCGACAGACCTGGCTGTGGAAGTGTCTCTGTGGTAGACTATAGAGCCCTTTGGATGTCTGAGAGTGGCATACTAGTTCATATGATGGTTATAGCTTTAATTTTTTTGTGAACTCTCCCCATTAATTTCAATGATGGCTGCAACACACGTGCCAACAGTGAATACATTTTTCCCTTTTACAACTTCCTCGACAGTATGTGTTGCAGGAAATGGGGCGGTGTGAACAAGGGTTAGCCAAGACTGAAAAATAATATAAAATCCTACTATTTTATAAGCTAATTAAAAAATAGAATTAAAAGTGTTTTAAAGGAAGTAACCTGCAAGGGTGGATAGTGCTACTGTCAGAAGCCATAGGTCATTAAACTCTGCTCGCTGTAATATTGCCTTACAAATTAATGATTAGGGAGTCCAAAGAGTTCCCCAAAATAATACAGATTGCTACTATTCATTTTGGCTGCCCGCAAGAAATATACAAGAAGACCCTACCTGCAGAAACCACATATTTAGTTGCAGGACAAAGAGAAATTAAGCTAAAACTAAGCTATGATTTTCTTTTCTGCTAACTAGTTTTCAGTGTTGAAAGGTATTGTGCAGAGTATGTGGGGGGTTGGAGGCAGGAGTCATTTTCAGTTTTACCTGGCTGTGAAATCTGTAAGTTACAATAACAACCTGTCAGGCAAGACGTGCCCACACATGCAATAGTGGTGTTACTGTTAATGGGGTAACTAACCTATTCACGATTGAATTTTAAGCCTACACTATGGGAGGTACAGTACAGTACAATACCTAGTTCTGTAAAACTTGTCAAAAGCCCATCACTGGGTAGGTCACAGACCCGAGGGGAAAACTTCTTACTGCTATATTACTGGCTTGCTTTATGGGCATGTTATCAAACTGCCTTCTAACTACTTATATTTATAATGGCAGATTAGTGCTCCTCCCAGCTTTGGTCAGAGAGCTTTGGTTGAAGGGAGCATCAGTTAATACAGAAACTTCTAACCTAGTAAAAGTACTGAATATAATTGACTCTTAAATACTCAGCTTTCAACCTGACATCTATACCACTCCCTCCAAGGTTTCCACAACATTATGTAAGAGGGAGGCAGAAAGACGGTAATCCAAGAAAGGAAACGGAGGCTGTGAAAAATCTGTCTTCTGTACTACTCCATGGCTGTTGTGCCCACGCACAGCAGCAGTGGCTACTTAGCTAAGACCTATGAAAAACTGAGCCAATCAATATTCCATCATAGAAGGGGGGTGGTTTATGCAGTCTCAACCCCTCTATGAGAAGCAATTTTTCCTGGAGGTTGGGGAGTCAGATTCCTCAATGGTAGCCACTATGACTTCCCTGGTTGGAGTAAATAAGCCTCCATCCATGATCACGCAGGCATCCTAAGTAAGTACAATATGCCCCCCAAACAAATAAAAAGACATGGAGATAGGAGAAGGGTAAGAAAGGATAATGAGGGATATGATCAAATATGATCAAAACATATTCCATATACATGTAATATAATTTTGGAAGAACACATTTAGCTTTTTTTTTTTTTTTCAGAAGAAAAATACTTGAGGCCCAAGAGAATGCCTTGGAAATTCTGGGGTTAGAAGTCATGTCAGCTTTGCCACCAACTGTCTAGAAAAGTCACTTTGTAGAGATTGGTAGTGACAGTTGAATAACATGACTCAAGAGGACTTTATGGGACGGGGAAGGCTTCAGTAGAGAGGAGCAGACTGGGACTCAGTCCCTTCCACCCAGCATCTTGTGTTCTTGGTTTTGTATGGGTTGATCCCTCCTTCAGGACCAACTGAAAGGCATCCTGAAAGTCCAGAAAGCATGCTCTTCTGATGTTGCTCCTCCGTCTGTTTTCTGCAGATTAAGCAGAAAGGCTAAATGTTTACTACTAATTGCTTCTGTGAAAACAGGCAGGAAAGGGGAGTGATCATTAATTGTTTCTGACAAGAATTGAAGAAAGTAATATCCAGAGAGCAAGAAGAAGCAGGAATTGGTTTATTTTGAAGGCAAGACAGGGAGCCAAGAGTTGGGAAGTAGGAAGTACCTTTAGTTCTCAGACAAGAGGGCTCACAGGGGCTCACAGAAACTGAACCAATAAGCAGGGACCCTGAATAGGTCTGATCTGTGCATTCCTGTGGACCCCTAACAGTAGGAACAGAGGCTGTCTCTGACTTTTCTGCCTGCTTTTGGGACCCTTTCATTCCTACTGGGTTGCCCCATCCAGCCTTGGTATGTCGGTTTGTTCCAGTCTTATTGTCATTTGTTATACCACAGTTGGTGGACCACCCTGAAGTGAGGATGTTCTTTTCTGAAGAGAAACGGAGGAGAAAGGGATCTGGGAAAAGGACACATGGAGGGGGCAACTAGGATGAGAAAAGGGAGGGAAAACTGCTGTAGAAATATAATATATGAAAGAAGAATAAAGAGAAAAGAAAAAATAGAGACTCAAACATGGGATTGGGTCCCCATCACAGCAGGTGTGGTTTACTCTCCTTCCCATCCTACGGATGACAATAAGTTTGAAGGAATCAGGCTGAGTACGAGAGACACTGCCAGCTTTCCTTCCAGGTGTCGGATGATGATGAGCAACAGTCTGGAAAGCTAAACTGCTGTTGGCTCCCCACAAAAACAGGAGAGAGATGTACGGAGAGCACTCAGGGCCTCTGAGAAGCTGTGAAGCCTTGCGGTGCGTCTCTCAGCCAGTCTCTTCAGATGTCTTTGCAGGGTTCAGATAATTAGGCCCAGCAGTTTCAGTGTGAATAAAGTATTAATAGGCCTCCATTTTCAAAGGGGGAGGTAGTGGAACAAAATGAGCCAACCGGACCAGGATCAAAACAGCAATTAGAGAGCAATCCTGAAAATTGAAGGAAGCCGTATGACGTTCCAGGTTGGAGAAACCAATCCCAAACAAAGCTTTAAAAACAAATCAAGCTGCTTTGTTGAAGAATCAAAGCAAACAGGTATCTAGGAAGGACCCAGTACTTGGGAATAGTAATACATTTTCGTCCCATACATCCCTTCCATCCCTATCATGCCTACCTCTGCCGAATAAATTGATGTACTACTGAAATATGTGTTTTCTGGTTACCCCATGTTGTTCAATCACACTGTTCCTTGGGCAGGACATTCACCAGTCACCATGATCCCCAACCTTTCCTTTCTGACCCTACCTACCTGTCTGGGTTTTATTAAACTGTTCTTCTAGAGTCTTCTATAATATCTGAAGCTGTATTAGATGTCCTCCTCTAAGGCTGCAATCTTTCATCATAATCCTTTTCACACCAAACAGGAACCATTGCCTACATCAAGACATAGGACCTTCTTTGACACATATACCAGCTGGTTTTGTGTGGCAACTTGACACAAACTAGACCCTTCAGAGAGGAACGAGCCTCAGTTGAAGAAATGAGTCCATTAGCTCCAGCTGTATTTTTTTCAATTAGTGATCAATAGAGAAAGGTTCAACCCATAGTGGATGGTGGATGCTGGTCCTGGATTCCATAAGAAACAGGCCAAGCAAGCCATGGGTACCAAGCCAGTAGGCAGCACCCTTCAGGGTCACTCCATCAGTTCCTGCCTCCAGGTCTCTGCCCTGTTTGAGTTCCTGTTGTGACTTTCTTCAGTGATGAACAGCAACATGGAATTATAAACCAAATAAACATTTCCTCCCCAATTTGCTTTTTGGTCTTGGTATTTTATAGCACCAATAGAAACGCTAAGACAACACATATTAGGATCTGAGGAAGAATGTGTTGATTGTCTGGCTGGAATATCTTTTGCCATAATAAACTTTCTACCAAAGGGGCAAGCCCATCCAATGTATACTAGGAGAATGGAAATGTATAGAGTGTAAAGTAGGAACAGAGCTAGTAAGCTTTACCATCGCACACCAAGACACTGGATAATGTCACCATGTGTTATTACTTTAGATCAGAATGCTATGCAATAGGTTCTTTTGTGCTGGAGAGCGTCCAAGCTTCCAGGCAGGCAAGATGTCTAAATGGAAACCCCCTTTTAAATTCTATCTCAGAGTCTTAAATGTCAATTTTTGGACAAATAAATGCCTTCCAGACACATCTACTGTGTTGTCTATTGGGAAGAGAGAACTAGGCTTCTGCACCTTAGGCAGATAAATAGTTGTTTGTTTCCTGAGGGAGGCTGTTTATTATAACAAAAAGGACTTTGTAGGCAGTAGAATGCAATGTGTTAGAAAGAGCGTAAGTTTTGGAATTAAAATGACCTTGGCACCAATCCCAGCTCTGCAATTTACTAGCAGTATGATTTGGACCACTTTCAGTCTCCCTGAAATCCACTCCAAGTTTTGCTACAGAGGTACATATTTTAATGTTATAATACACACTTGAGCCTCAGTAATTACTATCAATGATCCCATAAATCTAGATTATAAAGAAAGAGACATGAAGGTAGAGTTGAAACTGAGAAAAGAAAGAGACCATCGGAAGGAAGAATACGAGAGGGCAATAAAAGATAAATAGAATCAAAGTATATTATATTCATGTAAACACATCACACAGAGACACATTGTTTTACATGGATAATATAATGTACACTAATTAAAAAAACAAATATCATTCTGCATCCCACCTCTTTCTGGCCATGCGGTCCTGAACACTTTAGTAAATCTGTCTAGGTCAAGTTGACTCATCTACAAGAAGACAAGATAATCCTCTTTAGATCCCCAGTGTAAGGACAAAACTCATCTATGGATTGAGCATTCCTAATTTAGTGGCAGCAGGGTAAGAGGCACTCAGAAAACATGAGTGCTTATCATTTATTTGGTGTGCTAATTATTATGACATTTTGCCAAATAATTATTTTGTTCTGACCCATGTTAAAAGGGTCTGGATTTTAATTTCCTTGTCCTCTCACATCAATCCAATAGTTATTGGATGACCCTAGCCTCCTTTAAACATCGATATGTTAATAACAGCCATGACATTTTCCTTGATCACATTTCCTCATGGCCCTAGAAAGGATTGTCAGCAATCATTTAAGGCCAGAATACAGAGCCCTGGCTGTTCAGACTGTAGCTGAGAGTTTTTCTTACAGCCTCTGACTCTAACTGGCACGAAATTAATTTAGAAATACAATCACGAGACAATTGAATAAAACCATTCTCATTTCATCACCTGACAGAAGGCTGTCACAATTCAGAGGCTTTAGAAGCAGCTGAAAGGAACATCTTCCTAAACATTCAGATTTGTTCCTAACTACAGAAGGATATTAGGTTGTTAACATAAAATTGGTCTATTCAGGTTTCTGTGTCTCCTTTAAGGAGAAGGTTGATTTCCTTTTTAGATCCACATATATTAAAGTTCACAATTAATTTAGATAACACCATGTGAGCTGATAGTAAAATGTCTAGCAATTAAATAATGAATGCTAGGGAGCCACAGTCATCAGAGATATCAGAATACACCTTTATTATAATGATGTAAAATCAGTGTGTTTTCATATGATTTAATTATAGATTGACAGGAAAAAGTGCAGAACCATAGATTAACAATTTTAGGTAACGCATATATTAGAAACTCTGTTTCCAAAACTATGATTAATATTGAGCAAGCTAAATTCATCATTGGATAAAGGAGCATTTGCAGATTTAGAACGTAATAACTCAGTATGAATAAAGATAGAAGAGCTATGACGGTGATATGAGTAGATAATCTCTCCCATGACAAGGAATAAAATGAAACTACTAAGGAATGCAGGTTTTTCCTCCTAAGGCAGGCTTCACCTCATAATTCTAAGATTTTATAGGAGAAAATCTTCGGTGCAATTCTAGTTTCTGGTAGCACTAGCTTCTCCTGTGCTTCTAAAAAAGTGTAGGAGGTGCCTTTCAAGGGGTGGCCAGGACAGTGGGTAGCCCAGAACGGTACCCTCTTCCTCATAAAGGCAGTAAGGTGTACAGGCTCCCATGTGACCCTTACACCCAACAATGAGTTCTGAGTTCCTTTCTTGAAAAGATTCTTCATACCCTGCCCATATTCATGGTATTTTCAATAACTATGCAAAACACAGATTAACTATGAGCCGATCAGAACTCAGACCTAAAATCTTTAGAGGTGATTTAAAGAGTAACTGTCTTCTGAAGAGAACAATTGAGTGTGGCACTCAGCAAAGAAGAGGGACTCTCCTGGAGGAAATTCAGAGCAGCTTACAGTTTCACATCATAGCCTCATCCTTAAAGTAAGTTCTAGGAACCTGAAGGCAAGAACTGATGTGGAAGCCATGGAGGAGTGTGGCCTACTGGCTTGCCTCCCCATTGCTTGCTCAACCTGCTTTCTTATAATACCCAGGATCACTTGCCCAGGAGCAGCAACCTCCACAATGATCTGGACTCATGTACATTTATCATTAATCAAGAAAATGTCCCACAGGCTGGTCCATATACCAATCTTGTCTTTTCTCACTTATGGATCTCTCTTTCAAAATACCTCTTGCTTGTAAATCTAGACAGCAAAGATGATCTCTGGATTTCAGCTAAAGTCGCTGGCTACCTCATTTCAGGCAGTGGCAGAAAAATTAGCATTCATGATCAAAACCACAGAGTGCAGAAAGCTTGGGTTTCGTGCCAGAATTAGATGACACTGTTAACATGCACCAAGAGCACCAGGCCATTCTTCAGCTAGGCTAACACTTAACAACAAAACTGTTGATAAGACACTTCTCTGTAAAAACAAGAACACTCTGTCAAAGGGGAAAGCATTGTAGAGGGTCTAAGAAAAACTCAACATTGCTTCAAGGAAAGATTTTCATGATGATGACAAAACTGAAGGAGAACAGCTCCTTCAAGAGGCGTAATTTTAGGTTTTATTCTCATAGCTAGATAGCTACGAGGTATCACTTATACATCACAGAGGATGGTGAAGAGGAATATTGATTCCTGGGATCTCCTCCACACAGACCACAGATCCGATTCTCACCTTTCTGTCAATTGTGTTTTACCTGAAGAGGGGGAAAGAATGATAGCTAAGAAATTAAGAATAGACTTGTTTAAGTGCATGTTTAATTTTGCAAATTTTTATTAGACTGATCAATTGATTGGCTGATTGCTGAAAAGGAAAAAGTTACCTTTGCCCATGGCCTCCTATGGAAGATGTTTCACAACACCTGCTCTCAACCTTTTCTTCATGTGGCACATTCTATTCATGTTAGCTAGATGGGAAATTGTACCACGAGAGACCTGAAAAATATTACACAGTTGGGGAACAGAAAAGAACTTCTTTTGCTTGTCTAGAAAATGAGAGGGATGCACAAATGATCCCTTTAGTCTCTTCCAGGTCTAAAATTCTGTATTTCTTTGATTCCTGAATGTACGTTAGGGAGTGCTTCAGTAGAGAGACACTAACTACAGAGATACATTTTTGGCTTTCATTTAAAATGGATGTCTTGATACCTGTTCATTCTTTCCCATGTGTTCATTCCCAAAATGATTTCTTCTTTAATCCAACATGGAGTTTCTGTGGCTGAAAGATTGAACACATTGCAAACGGCTCATTTTAATGTTTTATATTTCAGTAGTGCAAAAGGCTCAGAGAGTCTCAGGCAACCAGGGAAAGGAAAGAAAATTCCTTCAAATGAGTGGTTCTTGTTGATCCTAATTTATTTGTCACAAGTGTAACCCATCCTAATCCCAGTGGGATATACAGGCATGAGATTACATAATGTACATTCTGAATCCACCTGCTGCAGTTGCTACCAGGATGAAGACTTTACAAAGGTGTTATGTACCCTTTGGCTGTGAGATTAAAACCTTCCATCTCAGAGGGGAGCTCCACAAAATGCAGAGCACTTAAAAGGACCCGAGGCAACAGGATGTTACAAGAGAGGTGAAACATTCCATCCTGGAGGGAAGATCCTTAAACTCAAGAAGTAAACAACCCAAAAGCTTCAGGAAGTCCTTGAAACAGATCAGATTCAATAGGCTCCTCCCTCCCCAAGCATATAAATTGTTAAGGACTGCTTAGAGGAACTTACAGATAAACAGAGATGCCTAAAAATGGCTCAAGCCAGCCAAGTTGTCTGGATGGAGCAAAGACCATCTGTACTGGCCTTCAGAGATGAAGACCAGTTGAAGTACCTAAAAGAAGCTGAAATAAGCAAATCAGTCTGAAAGGAAGAGTCTTCAATCCTTTGAGCTGCCTTCGGGCTGAGGTGGGCATTGGTGATGCAGCTGTCTTTGAGTCAGAGTCATTTCTGCTCTTGTAAGTAACCCCTCTTTTATGTTCCTGTATCTAACCCCAATAAATTCCAATAGTTCAGCGAGTGGAGTGCTGGTGGTATCCTGACTTCAGTGTGTTGTAGGTTCATTCTCTGTGTTGGGTAGTCCTTTGTTTGCTTATGTCTCCCCAGGAATAATGCCAGACAATAAAGGAGGCATAAAAGGTCCAAAATGATTGCAAAACTAGTATCTCAAGAGAAAAGATGACTAAAATCAAATCTGCTATGTCTGTCCCACTTAACATCAGTGTAGAAAGTCCTAAAATGCCCTTGAAGTACATGCAGCAATTTGAAATTTGCCTGAGGTTGGCAAGGAAGGATAGGCACACTGACCTAACGCAGTAGGAAGAGATCAGCCTTTGTAATGAGAATGCCCCAATTCACCATTAAGTGAATATATGACTTTAAATAAGCCAAGTACAGCTCTACCTAAATTCCTGTCTACAGGGCAATCAGATGGCCATGCCTGGAACAAAATGCTTTCACAGATGAAAATAAGGATAATAAATGTAATCCTCTATCCCTTAACCTGGCATAACATAAGCTGCCAGTGATCAGGCTCACTTGTCATTTACAAACATTTGTGGTATATATGGAGAATTCTCTTCAGTTTGTTTAATATGGTGTGCATGTATAGATGATGTATGTGTTGCTAGAGATTAAACTCTGGATTCTCAAAACTAGTAATGGCTATCACCATACGGTAACCTGTACCAGACTACAGCTTGTACCTTTACCTGAGATTGCTAGATATTGCCTGATTATAAACTAAAATCATGAAGGTGAATGGGCTTTAAACATATTGAGGAATACGATGGGCACAATGGCACATGCCTGTATCACAGGACTCCAGAGACAGATGAATTGCTTAGTTCAAGGCCAGCCTAAGATCTATAGTCAAGCCCCGTTGTAAAAACCAACCTACTTAATAGATATTAAGGATAAAACTCTTAGTAGAATTAAATGGTAGAAAGTGTGGATATCATCGTAGCCATCAACAGTGATCACAGCTAACCCCCATTTGATGAGCTTACTCTCTGTGGGACACTGTACAAAACATTTCCCACTGATTCCCTGAACACATACAACTCTACCAGAAGTAACTAATTTTGACCTCATGTACAATAATAATAATAACAACAACAATAGTAGTAGTAATAGTAATAATAATGAAAAAGGAAAAAAGAAACTAAATCTTTGTAGCTCACTGGGAAAATTCACACACTTATAAGGTCTTAGTACCAAATACTTCCCTGTAGAACTGTCACCACATCTGTACGTGCAGGAGATGGACATAAATGTTATTGAGTATAAACTATTCAATAGTGTGATAACTCATTCTAGAAATGGTATGCTTAATGTAAGAATTACGATGATGGCACACACTCCTCACAACCCTTACATCTAGTCTGCTCAGGATCTAACACAGTTACAAACTAAGCCTCCTTACCTATAAGAGCTATGCCCAAGGGCCATAAGGAATGCTTGACTATAGACGCGACCAAGCACTGTGTCTACCATGTTTCCTCTACTTTTATTCAGCTATGATAAACTCATTTGGAAAAGTCACAGGAAGAAATCAACAGCATTATAAAATAATAATGTGGTACCCAGTAGTCTACCTTACAACTAAGATGGTGATCCCATGACTAGCAGGTGGACGACAGACACAAGAAGATGATTCACATTACAGGACTAGACAGAGAAAGGAGGCATAAGATATCAATATGGTGCTCAGAAGTAACTAAAAATTTAAGCTATAAGCACTTTTATTTCTGGAATTTCCATATGTTATTTTAGAATGCTGTTGATGGCAGGTAGTTAAAACCACAGATGGAGGGGAAGGACTACAAGGCAACATCTTTGGGGTACACAACTGCATCCTGCTCCTTGTATCCACAGTGCTGCAGGGTCTCAGTGGCAGAATCTCTGTGAGACAGGAGTTTCCAAAGAAAGGGAGGATGCTTTATCTACAACCACCTCCTTCGACCACTAAGTCTCATAGCCCCTTATAGGAAACTTGTATCACTTGGCTCTTACACTGTTTACCATGATAACTAGAATTAACAATAAGTTGCGAATTAAAGCAGGCTTGTTAAAGCAGTTGGAGGATGTTGGAACTGAAAGAAAAGAAGTAAGAGATGAATGGGGATTGCTCATAGAACAGATATACAGTCCAAAAAAAAAAAAAAATGTAACAGCTCAGAACACCATGCAAATTACAGTTACTTATTACTAGACAGCACTGTACAAGGTTATTGACTAAATAAAATATGTCATGATGAGACTCACAAAGCATTGTATTACAGAGCACATGCATCAGCATGGAGATGCCATGTATACTACTTTGAAGCAGTATTCTTTCTCAGGGAATTATATTTGTATTCTGACTCTCCTGTCTCCTGTGGTCACATGAAAAGCACAGTGGTTCCTCTAGCCAGTGATGCCCTGGGTAGAGTTTGAGCTTTAAGAAAAGGAGGTAAGGGGGTGGAAGAGGTGGCACAGGGTGGCACTGAGCCAGGTCTGAACACAAACTCTCTCATACTGAGAGTGTGGCCGGGCTTGGGGATTTAGCTCAGTGGTAGAGTGCTTGCCTAGCAAGCACAAGGCCCTGGGTTCGGTCCCCAGCTCTGAAAAAAAAAAAAAAAGAAAAGAGAGTGTGGCCTTCTTATACAGCCAAGCACAAACACTCATCAACGTGTTCCTTCCCTCAGCTTCAGGGTTAAAGTGCTTTGTCCTGGGGAAAGAGCCTTTGACAAGTCTCTAAGCACAAAAGGAATTCTGGGGACCCAGAGAATTCATGTTCCTAGGAAATAGGGAATCAGCAGGGATGGAAAAAAATGTTATCATTTCTACTCTTTGGAAAATTAAGGGTCTGCCGGTGAATCAAAATTTCCTTTCGCTCTTAATGAGATGACAGTCTAGAACACTAGCCTGCTGCAGTAAGAGAGACTTCCTGCTGGGATGAGATTACTAAGAGTTTCAGTGTTTAATCTTAGAAGAATGCTGGGCATTCCAGGAGGGCTGGCAGGGAAGAGACAGCAATGGCCCACTGTGAGGGGGTGTCCCCCACTGAGGAATCAAAGCTCCTAGAGGTTCTCAGCTGTCTGATTGCTCTTATCCCAGTCAGCATTAAAGAATAGATACATACCAGCATCATCCTGGGGCAAATGCATGGGCAGGGACTAAGGCATTTGAAGAGCAAGGTGGAAAGAGTGATGCTTCTCTGAGAGCTAAAGGTGAAAACTCAGCAAGCATCAGCCAGCTGTGGTGTCAGTTCCTACACACCGAGCCCGCACCGCTCAATTTCCCACTGTCTAATGAAGCCACCTATGAAAGACCCGCATGCCTAGCCTACAAGTCACATTTTCATTCTCGTATGGAACCTAGTTCCCTTCTTCATAGAAATTTTTGTTCTCACACTTATTCAATAAGGACTTTAGTTGATCGTTGTGGCTCTTAAACCAGAAACTGAAAGAAGAATGTCATACCCATTTTTGTAGGATGAACCAATCCTTTCCTAGAAAGGGAACCACTAACCTTTCTGGAGTCTTCCTAGCATCTGGAAAGTGACTGGTTTTAGGAGGAGTAATGGTGTCATTGCCAGCTGATTTCCATCAGCACCAGCAGGCTCCTCCAGTAAGAGAAAGACTCAGGAGAGAGCAGTTTCCAATCTGTGGATATATCTACAGATGTTCAAGTTGAGTCACTGCTACTTTGAACTCTGCGTTGAGTCTCTCACAAGCAAACATTGAAAATGTTAAATTGGATTTTAGCTATTGTGCACACAGTACTCAAATATGTGAAACATGCCAAATGTATACATCTATCTATGTTCTCTGTTTAATCCACTGTTATACTCATATCTGTGTTTACCACTAAGTAAAGCACATCTTTATCTGCATCAACTACATAGACAAAGCCTTAACTTGTGGGAATCCCAGGAATCATTTGTTCATGTGTTCCTTGCTGATAGATCACTTGTTTGAGTCCATCTGTTGAAGGTGTGCTGGTTATCCCCTGACACCTCAGACTGTGAACTCATTGGGCTACAGCATCCTGGCAGATATACAAAATTCAAGATTGAACTGCACCTGCTATCTAAAGAATGCCAAAGATTTTCAGTGAAACCTCACCAGCTGGGGGGTGTGGCTCCCTTGCAGAACCGTTGTATGTTACCTGAGTCTGACTTAGTACCAAGCAGTATAAAACAAACAAAATATGACTCAAACAAAATGGTCCTGAAGAGGGATGAGGAAAGAAACAGCTTCATTGGAGGATCCAGCAGTACCCAGGCCCTGGTCACCCTTGATTTTTCTTCAGAATTGTGACATGACAAGTTCCGCTATTTTGCTTAGTGTGGCAATGCAGACTTTTAGTCTTAACAATCAGGAGTTCCAGGAAACTCTGAGTGACAGAGGGCAAACCTGTCATAAAAAGAAAACCACAAATCTAGGCCTATGTGATGGCCCTCTGAGTAAAGTTGTTTCCCACCAAGCCTGACCTGAGTTTGATAATTGTAAGGAGAGAACAAGTCTCACAGTTGCTTCCTGACCTCCAGACCTCTCCATGAATGCTGTGGTTTGAGCACATACACATACCCTTTCTCATGTAAACTAATAAATGCTTTAAATTTTTTAAAGGGCCAATAATATGGTTCAGTGGACTAGGATACTTGCCTCCAAGCCATATGACCTGAGTTCAATCCCCAGAGACCACATGATGAAAGGAGAGTGAAATGACTCCTGTAGGTTGGTCTCTGATCTTCACACATGTGACTGCCTCCCACAAGATAATTAAATACAATTAAAAAACAAAACGTTCATTGTCTTAGTTAGGGTTTTACCGTTGTGAACAGACACCATGACCAAGGCAACTCTTAACTGGTGTTGGCTTATAGGCTTAGAGGTTCACTCCATTATCATTAAGGTGAGACCAGGGCAACACCCAGGCAGGCATGGTGCAGGAGGAGCTAAGAGTTCGATATCTTGTTCTGAAGGTAAGCAGGAGAAGACTGGCTTCCAGAGAACTAGGATGAGAGTCTTAAAGCCCATACCCATAATGACACACTTTCTCCAACAAGGCCACATCAACTCCAACAAGGCCACACTTCCTAACAGTGCCACTCCCTGGGCCAAGCTTATTCAAAATATCACAACCATCAGTGAAAATTTGTTTTAAGTCCTATAACTAAACTAATAGCAGAGTAGCAGAGTGTTCAGTCCAGGGTACAGGGAGCCATAAAGCTTTTAAAAAGAATTAGTCAAGGGTTGGGAATGGCTATACCTCGGGGAGGGAGGGGAATCTGGGTCCCCTTTGAGGTTATTAGTCTCATTAATAGAAGAATTTACAATTGGGTTCAAATGAGAGCACAAAGATAATTTTATTCTAGCTTCAAAGACTTGCCCCACACCCAAACCCCCCTGCAGAGCAGGCCAAGTCATAAACCTCAGCAGCTTCCTGGAAGAGAGAAGGGAAAAACTCTCCTTATTTAAACATGGAGATTAGAAAACGGCCCCAAGTAACAGCAAGTCAGGGAGGGAAGCTGTAGAGAAAGAGCACGTAATTCCAAAATAATGATGTAAAGATCCAACTGTTAACAAAATGCTTAGAAAGGAGAGATAAAGAAGAAAAGGGAGAGAAAGCAGACTTGTTAGAGTCCATTTTAAACTTCTGCAACTAGGAATGAGATTCAGGGAAGGAAAAGTACAGTATCTCATTAAACAACTAATTGTTCTGCCTGTCTCTTAGCATAGCTTAAAGTACTCCCTACCACACACATGCACACACACACACACACACACACACACACACACACACACACACCCCACAGGGATGGTCCCTTAGCAGAAAAAGATTGAACCAACCCAACTAGAAGGTCAGGTCTTCACCCAAGCCTGAGATTCTATGCCCATGTGTTTTACTCTAACAGTTTGATACCCAGCACAACAGACAAGCAATCAAATAAATAGAATTAGTCAGTTTCCACTTGAGCTTTGTCTTTTTGGATTTTCTACCTCAAATGCTGTGAAACATGGAGGGACAGACCTTTCCCATTATAAACTCCTGTACATGTTTATATTAATTTGTGTCTACACATTTCTATTTATTCACAGCAAACCTGAGTCTCTTAGCCTTTAATCAAATGGCAGCTATGATTGGAGAGGCCTTAAGAACAGTTTTGAGTTAGTACATCATTAGACACTCAACTGCACTGCACCCTGGAGAAGGAGTTCCTTAGAGCCTGCCCATTCAGGACAGTGGGTGCTGGTAACTATCAGTAAATTCCACCAACTTTAAAAATGACTCCTAGTATTGTACTAGGAAGTCTTGTTTTCTCAAACACACATACTTCCTGTATAACAATTTATGTTTAACAAAAATGTCCTGACTTTGGGTTTTACAGGCTAGAAAAATGCTTGGGGCGAGGTGGAAGAACTTTTATTGTTGACAGGACAGGATAATGGTATTTTCCCAAGCACGATTGACCTCCTTTTCCTCATTCTATAAGGTTAGAGCTTCATCCTGGGCTGTTACCAGCTCATGAATCTCCATTTTGAATTCATAGTGCAAGAGAAGGTTATCACTATTCATCTTGCTATGGCTTTGATGACATGTAGCTATAAATTCTGTGCCCATCAGGGAGATAACACCTTCATGCTACACAGGTAAGCACACTACCCTGTCACTCTCTGACAAATACTAACAATGTATGAGCTATGGATATTTCTGCTCACCACCATATTCCTAGCTCACCACCATATTCCTAGCACATGTCATTTGGTAAATAATTGTTCACCTATGGAAAGAGGGCATGGTGTGAATAACAGTTGATATTTCCTCAATACCATGTCCTTAAACTACTCAAACTCTACCTCTCTCCCTTTTTCTTCATAGATATTTCCTTCTACTTGCTGGCAGTCATTTGCATATGCTTGGCCCAGCACTATTAGGCAGTGTGGCCTTGTTGGGGTACATGTGACCTTGTTGAAGCGTGTCACTGTGTTGGGCAGGCTTTATGACCTTACTCCTAGCCACGTAGGTGCCAGTTTTCCCATTTGCCTTTAGGAAAAGATGTAGAATTCTCTCATCTCTTCCTATGCCATGCCTGCCTGAATGCTGCCATGCTTTCCCCTTGATGATAATGGACTGAACCTCTGAGCCTGTAAGCCAGACCCAATTAAATGTTATCATTTGTAAGAGTTGCCTTGATCATGGTGTCTGTTCACAGCAATGGAAAACCTAACTAAGACGCTCCTCTTGCTGTTCAAGGTGGTGAGTGCATTATTCTATGAGAAGTTCAGGTCCTCTATAAAAGATGACCAGATTGAAAACAAAATAAGAGACGGATCACTGTACAGTAATAATAGCCAAAGGCTTGAAGGGAAATTTATCTGAAGATTCAGTATAGGAATCTGATAATCAGAAACTGTTTCTAGAATAAAAAAACTCATGGTGCCTGGAAAAACATGTCTCTCTGTTGTAGGATATAACTTATGAGTGGCAATTATGGTATTTAAAAATTCACCCAGATATGTCAATGTGATTAGGAACATACTTATTAATAGAAGATTGGTGGTTCTTTCGGTATCCAGAAGTAGAACACTGAGACAAAGACATTCTGACCTTGGCTACTTCAACATGCTTTCAAATGAAAGGGTAGAGAAATGAAAGGAGTGAATAAGCCAAGAAATAGCAGGCAGTGAGCGTGAGAGCACACTGGGTTTCAGGCCTCAGCTCAGCTCTCCCAGTGAGTTTTCCAACTGTTCTGGTGACCTCCCTGCAGAGTCTCTGCAATCCATTTGCATTCCTTCCTCTCTTCTCTGCTTCCCCCTCAAACTAAGCCACTACCTATTGAGAACAGAGTCCTTCCAGTGCCTCTGCACCCCTCTTCCCTTTCATCTCTGTTCCTTATAGATTGTAGCTTTAACCAATTGGGACTCTTCTGTCTTCCACTCCATTTCCTTTGTGTGATGCTGGGGGTAAACCCAGAGTCTCACACATTGTAGGTAAATGCTCTACCCCTGAGCAACATGCCAGCTTACCTCTTCTGTACATCTATTGGATGTTAGGGTGAGCTTTTCTTTACAAAGAAAGCATCAACAGAAAGACACAGATCTGTTTTCCTTCACTTATCTTTTCAAGAGTCTTCCTAAGAGCCCCACACCTAGGCCATCCATTCCTTAGTTCTCAACACACCAGCATTTGAAAGTATTCTAAGTCTTAGATGAGTTTCCATCATCTCTTTTGGAAGGAAGTTCTTTTCTTCCTCATTGCTTTTGGGGTACCTGGAACATTGATCACCTTAAAGAATATCCTTCTCCTATAATAGCAATGTCATAAGACCACTCCCATCTAACTTCTCTGAAAGACCTGTTTCTTTACCCATTCCTCTGCCCCAGTAATTTTGGCAGTTCTCGAGAATTTTAGAGAACTTTGCTCATTTCCATAGCATTGCTCATTCTTTCTGTGGGAAGCCATTCATGTCTCTCAAGTTTCAGATGTCTGTTCAAGTTTCTAGTTTACAGACAGTGGCATATATCGAGAGATTGGGCTGGGGATGTAGAAATGAACAGCTTTCCTCTTAAACACATGTGTTCCTTTGGCCCCAAATTCCACTTCAGGTTTCCCATGTTCCATTTATTGTTAAGTGCTCCAGAGTCTCCTTGTTCCTGCCCCAGATCCAGCCACTCTGATTCTCCACCTTTATATTTCCTTTGTTCCTTTCTCTTTCTCAGATGGTCTGTACTGCCGGAGAACTGTCGCTTCTGGACATCTCCCTCTTGCTCGCCAGCAGCCTCCTGACTCAGGCCCTGGACAGATGCAATCAATCTGCTACTCTGGTCAATGGTCTTTGGGTTCTTAACAGTTTGTTCTTGCTAAAAAAGAAAAGAAAATGTACTGAGCGATCTACAAGGAATTGATAGTTACACATTTTGTTAAAAAAACTCTATCCGTTTTTGCAGGTAAAAACAAACAAACAAATAAATAAAACCAAACCAAACAAACAAAATCGTAGTAAACCTAACATTTTAGGTATTCTTCAGATTTCTGTATTAATTTTGGCATGTGGATGCCTTTAGATCAATTGTTCAGGTAAATGTGGGTAAGTGATCTTGGACCGATCTTGGTTTCCATTCCTCTAAATTACTCCCTTTCCACTTAAGCAGAAAAGGGTGGAGGGCTGGGAGTAAAGGGTAGAAAAGAAATGGGATGATTCCTTTTTAATGCCTTCCTTTCAGATCCAAGTGTCTACTCATGAAAACATGTTCTATGGTCAAGGCTTTCAACGCATTTTTGTTTGTTCCTATTAGGAGCTCTGTAGGTATTGTCTCCATTTTGTAGATGAGGAGAATGTACAAAGAGAGAGTAACTGCCTAAGATTGTATTACAAAGGCGAGATTAAACATTCAGCCTAACTTTGGGTTAACGGTTATTTCTTGAATACATGTAAGTGTGGCCTATGAGCCTAAAGCTTCGTAAGGAAGACCTAGATGTCTACTTCTCACAAGAATGCATGCTTCCCTTCAGGATGAGTAGTCTTTTCTGTCTCCTTGAGTACCAACCTTGGAGTATTGGGCGCAGACAGCAACAAAACTCCAGTGTTGCAGAAACTGAAGCCTTGAGATCAGTTTATTTCTTTGCGGGTGCTGTGAATCCCAGCACAGAGAACAAGAAATGAAATGTATATGCAATGACTAAGAGGCTCTGTTGTTTTATCTTTGTCCTTAAATAAAAGTGCTTCACAGATTAACTCCTTTAGAGATGTATAAGGATGCGAGTGACTCTCAATAAAATAATATTTTATAAATATGGAGAATGGCTGTTTGACTCACTTTCTTCTATGTCAGCTTAGATTCATCTTCCCACTCTGTTGTGAGGGGCTTTGCAGCCCCATGTTAGAAATGTGTATGTGTGCCTGTGCATTGAGCCAGGAAGCTACAATTCTGGACATATAATTTTCATTTTGAGGTGACTGGGTGGTTTAATGGTAGCTGCAGACCCAACACTAATTTTCAACAAAAGCAATAAACTTCTAATGCTCTGTTTCTCTCAGTGTGCTTTGCCCCCTACACGATGCTTCCAGTCAGTGGGAAGGAATAAAGAAGGGTGATTGACACTTCTTTTCCCAGATCATCTTACAGGAACTCCATGTTGTCTTCACTTTGTACTGGAGAAAGCTGAGGCAGGCAGCCTTGTAGTAAATCTCCTACCGTCCCCAGCCTAGTCAACAGCAAAACACCAACTAACCAAGTGTCCAACTCTAAAGCCTGCACACTAAGCCCCAGAATTCAAGGCACGGTTGTGGCTTAAACCTGGGTAGTTTCCCAGTCATGGTCTTGTTCTCCAGACCTGACAACTGCTGTTAGTTGTGGTTATACGAGAGATCAGAGCGTGAATCTTGGTGATTTCAAACTCCAGATTTAAGATCCCTTAACACTCAGCCCAGTGAAAGTAGGATTCCTTAACCAACCGTGTTCACACAGAACAAGATAAAGGACCAACAATCTCTTTATCTTTCAAGTGGTCATGTGAAGTTACATGAGACCCAGGGCTCTCTGCAGTTCCTTTTTTTAGGCCTAAATTTGTTAGAAAATGTCTGGTGCTTCCATAAGTGCTTGGAGTAGTGGCCAGTCCTGGGTGCTGCGCTTTCCCAAGCAACCATGGGCAGCTCAGCTCAAATGGACCTGCAAGCCAACATTAATTTCCTGTCTTCCATCTGAGGGCTCCTGATAAGCAGTTGTCTGGCTAAGCATCCAAGACAGAATCAGACTCGGTCTTAGTAACTCCCCAAGCTGCCGCTCCCGGCTACAGCTTTTTCCAGTACTGCTCGTCCAGAGTACAGGACACCTCCTGAAACCATTTTCAAACAGAAGACACTGCCCCCCTCTTTCCACCTCAGCCCTGCTCCTGGCTGCCCTGGGCATCTTTGCCAGCCCTAGCCACACACCTCAACAGAGATTCTCAATGCATTATTGAAAAATGTCTTCCCACAGCAGGCAGAGAAATGAAATTTCACCCATTTCAATTATTTTCCTTTCTCAGGCATAGAAATTGAAAACCAAGTCTGCTTATAACGAAAGAAATCTACATTTTTGAAATTTTAGTCTTCACTCAAAACTTAATTGGAAAGCTTAAGGTATTTGTGTAACTACGGATATGCAATGAGCTAACTGCTTAGGAGGAAATGGTCCCACAGGGACAGGAGCAGGGCCTCTCCCTCCCATCCCTCACTCAGGTTCAAAAAATAAATAAAATAAAGAAGCAACAGGGCTGAATAGGACTAGAATAAGAAGTGGTTCTGAGAGAGAAGAATATGTACTAACCTTGAGAGTGAACTGTGTGCATACAGAATCCATGTTCTTAATGAGTTTATATTCATTGGGTAAAATAGTGGCGCCCTTCTAGATTTGAATATGAAACTCTATATATGTTATTGTATCTTTCCATTTATTTAAGCCTCATAAATAAATGGAAACTTTTTACCAGCTCGCCCTTTCCCCCTCCCTAGAAAAAGCAGGTTCAGAACTTTGCATAATCTTTAAGTATTTATTGCAGCTGAAGAATGCAGACGTCATCAGATTCTATAGTGGTTAAAGAAGAAGGAGACAAAAACAGTTAAGCAGGACTAGGTCTGAATTATCCGTCTCTCATAGGAAGCAGTGGGATGGGGGTTTGAACAAACTTAATAGAGTTCCTGCCAACTTAGCGAAAATACCCCTCGCTCTTAAGGACCATTTTATTAGCATAGCTTCCTCTCTCTGCGCCTCCCATAACTCTGAAGACAAAATGTAATCCTTTAACATTTATGCATATTTCTAGAGAAACACTGCTTACCTATTCTGCTGACTGCCAGTCGCTTGATGTATCCTATCTCAAAAACCGCATTCTTGTGCGTTGCAGTGACCAACATGCATTTCAGAAAAGGGTAGGAGCACAGTTGAGATAAGAACCTTGAAGCCAGGTGTGAAGCAGCCACATGTAAGCAAGCAAAAAAACAGCAGGCCCAGAGCAAGGAGAGCACACTTAGAAGATCAGCAAGCCCTCAGGTACCCAGGAGTCTGACACAGCACTACCCTTGAGATTTATTTTACCTACATTGCAATATAGCAGTATAGTAAGATCTCAGGGATGCAACAAAATAGTCCATATACAATGTTCCCAATTGAGATCCTTCAGAAAACTCTGGGCTGTGTTAATTTGAGAGCTGAAGCTAAATAGGAAATCATGGTTCTTACCCAATAGGAAAGATGGCCCCGGTCTCAGAACTGCAGGTGGTCTATAGAAATGCTACAAGCAGTCTTCTGTACAAGAGAACCCTTACTATGTCCTGAAGTCTCTTGCCCATTCTGGAAGTCACCCCTCATTCTATAGATAATGTGGAACCCTAGAAATAGGGACAGCCCTGCTTGGGGAAAAAAACAAAAGACATGTGAATGTTGTATAGTCCTTGTCGTAACCAGCACTCCATTCAATCTTAAGACCAAATGGCTTCACCGTTTAGCATAGAGCAAAGTGATAGCCGAGTCCTTGAGAGAGACCTTAATATAGGAGATTGACTAGAGTCCTCCATGCTGGAGGTCCCAGGTAGGGATGGTTCTACAAACTGGTCCATGCCTTTTGAAATCTTCTTCTGAGTTCAGTCTATATACTCATGTGCCTTGAGGAAGGTGTTGCCCTGAGCACCTTTCCATCTCTGTAGAATGGCATTCTTCTAGTCTCTTCCTACCTCTAATGTCTAGAAGTCAAGCCCAATGAGCCTTCGTCATATAGTGTGCTGTGTTATTTTCCTGTTCTGAGGGTATTTTGTGTGTCCATGCTCATACAACAAAGAAAATGTGCTTTGTGCTAACACATAGTAAATGTCGAGGCAAGGCAAGGGAAGGATTCAAGAGTGGCCTACCATTCAGTCTAAGTCTTTCAGATAGTGGTTGTAATAGAGACTTGACCAGACAGGAAGATGGCGCCTCTTCTCAGAGGCTCACTGAATTTCCACTGCACAGGGCCCCATGTCACATGTATAAAGGCAGGCCTTGGGAACAGACAGAAAATGTCAGGGGCACAGAGGTGTGTGGAAGATGACATAGGAGACTTCAGGGGCAGTAAGGAATTTATAGTGCTAACAAACCCACAGGTATCTGACCTTGATGATGACCTAATTGTTAGAGGAGAGAGCAAGGTGATTGGGGGAGGAAGGAACAGGAGAAAAAGGTGTTCAGACAACTGGGAAGGCAGGGAGTCTTCCCTGTTTGTTTAAATATTATATTATTTTCTATCATCTATGTGAAAGGCATGGAACATACACATGTGAATGGGGTGGGACTCACTCAATGGACATAGGTCATCAGACTTGGACCCAAACATACATATGGTCAGATTTTGGTTTATTACACACCAGCTATGATTTATAGCAATAAAGAACTATGAGTCTTGCTTTTATCTGATGTGCAATGTGGATGGTAATATGGTCCTATAAAAGTGTATTGTGATTTAGGTGTGAGCACTGGACAAAGCTAGTGAGACTCTGAGAAGAGGTACCATCCCCATGCCTGTTGGGCTGTATCATCGTGATGTCTACATTCTGATTTAAATGAGATAGCCCCACATAATCAAAGGTTGTAGACCTGGGTCCTCTCTGGAGAGCTTCACATATATGAGAGATCATTAGATGCAGCCAGACAAAGAAGGTCAGAAAACGGGGGGTGAAAGCATTAGGCCTTCTAGAAAAATAAGAAACTTCCCAAGAAAGGAAAGCAGAAAGTTCCAGAGTAACCAAAGTGCAATTGAAATAGTAGAGGTGACCTGAGCAAGGTGTGTTTGTTTGCTTGAGAAGGTTCCCCTCGGGTGTGTGGAGAGGAGGCATTTGAAGTGAGAGAGAAACAGACCTAGGCAGGAGACACCATGGGTGCTGATGAAAGTTATCTGGGTGTTCTCTGACACAGGTTATGCTGCACTCCCAACATTTGTTTCAACCCTGGAGTGACCTTAAAAATGTCACTCAGCTGGCTGTGAGGAAGATAAATTGGAATGAATGCTGTCCTGGAGAAAGAGCTCAAGGAGACCTTTGAACACAGAATCATGGCTCTCTCTCTCTCTCTCTCTCTCTCTCTCTCTCTCTCTCTCTCTCTCTTTCTCTCTCTCTCTCTGTGTGAGTGTGTGTGTGTGAGAGAGAGAGAGAGAGAGAGAGAGAGATGTGTGTGTGTGTGTGTGTGTGTGTGTGTGAGAGAGAGAGAGAGAGAGAGAGAGAGAGAGAGAGAGAGAGAGAGAGAGAGAGAGCAGTTGTAATCTGTGAGAAGCCTTGTTGGAAGTGTCAGAATCAAGGATGGAGTGAGGTGGAAGGTGAGAGGATGGTAGATGGTGAGGGTGGGGAGGACAGTGGGGGTGGCAAGGATGGTAAGGGAGGCCATAGCAAAGGAACTGTATTTAGCAGCTAAAAAGGAGACAGCTGGGGGACACGAGAGCTGAGATTCCTCTTAAATAGAATCCATTTAGAATACACTCATTAATGTAGCTCCACTTGCTTAATTATTTTAAAACTATTAATAGCCTCAAAGAAACTTGTCTCCAGTTAGCAAATGAGTCGGTGCCGTTAGACATGTCTATGTGCGTGTGCCACGTGAGATGTCTTAATACCTTGAAGTGCCTCGACTTGCTGAGTTTCTCATTCACCCATTCCGGAATCCTAAAGAACCTTCCGTGATAAGAACTGACTGACTCCATGGGGAAATATGAGCCTGCATCATATGCAAATATCAGTTCGAAAGACAACTGACAACTCAAAATAAGTGGAGCAGGTGACACAAAAAGGCATGCTTCCCAAAATCATGTAGTGCAGAGTTGTTTCCAAACTTGGGCTTCAGTAAAGAAATATGATTGAGAGTAATCAGGAAGGCAAGAGGACAGAAGTTTTCCTGATAAAGAGAGAGGAACCGGGAATTAAAGCAGAGCACCATTCTGGACTGCAAGAGAGGGAGGCTCCCCTTACCCTGCCCAGTCCCAGGATCCTAAGCTCCATCTCCAGATGCACTTTGGTATTTAAGTGCATGAAAATGTGGACAGACACCATGTACAGATGACCTCTCTTGAATCATTCCTAATGTTGAGTATTTGTTCATGAATGGATGGGTGTGGTGTGTTCAATCGGAGGACCAGTAGTTGAACCTGGCCTCATTTCTCCTTCATTCATGGCATGACTCTCTTATTCATCAATAAAATTACAAATAAAATTACAGCCTGACCTTCTGTTAACCTTGAGAGAGTTGAGGAGATAGATGCATTTATAAGTAAAATGAACCTTAAGCCCAATGAAGGAAAAGAACAATTTTAATTTTGGAAGGTCTACATAAAGCCATCCTGGATAATGCAGAATAAATAAAATCTCCATAAATAACCCAGACTATAATTATTTGTTAAGCTCCTATTCTGATTTTGGCACTGTGTAGAAGTTTAGAAAATTCACAAAAAGTAAAATAGGTCACACAAAAAAGAATAAAAACAGAATGGCAATAACTTATTCATCTTTTCATCTCTCACTGCTAAGAAGGAGACAGTCAGGGAGAGGCTTAGAAGTTTAGCCATGGAGAGAAACACTGGGGAAAGCAATAACCAGCCGATTGTTTCACACTGTAGACCAAAGTTACCCCCAAATCATAGTCTAAAAGTAGCTGTAGTAGCTCACGGCTTTAATCCCAGCACTCAGGAGGTAGAGGCAGGTGGATCTTTGAGTTCAACAGGGCAGATAAGGCTACATAGAGAGACCCTGTTTGAAAAAACCCAAAGCAATTAACAAAACAAAATAATAACAAAAAATAGTATAAGCTATATACATTTTAAAACATTTATTTAGCATTTAAAATCTTATCAGCAACGTTTTCTAAAATAAAGTAATGTAAGACCGGAAGATGCTCAGTAGCTAGGAGCACTGGCTGCTCTAGCAGAAGAACCAGGTTTGGTTCCCAGCAAACACATGGCAGCACACAACCATCTGCAACTCTGGTTTTAGGAGATCATCTGTCTTCTTCTGGCTCCCATGAGGACCAGGCATCCATGTGGTACACATACATTCATGTAGACAAACACTCACACACATAAAAATAAAAATATAACATTAAATATAGCATTAAAAACACTGACATAAAAACAAACAGACAAAAGAACATTGTGATAAAATATTTTCATTTCAACCTATGTACTAACTGTATTTCAAGCGCTCCAAAGCCTCAGGACACTGTGACTACCAGATGGGTCAGAAAAATCTATGAGTAGCGACTAGGTCTTTTCACTGGACTATTCAGTAAAAAGTTAATTAATTAACTGATAGAATTTGGTGTGAAACTGGGTGCTTTGCCTGTCAGTGGATCCAAAAGGTAGTCCTCCACAGGCCAGCAGGGAGAGAGATATGGGGGAGAAAAGAGAGAAAGAAAGTGAGAATGAAAGAATACAAGCGGGATAAACAAGGATCCATGTATTTCTAGTGATTACCAGAGACTCAGAGTCCAGGAGTAAATCTTGGATTTTTTCGAGGCTGGGCCACCAGAGTTCAGAATTTGTGTTGCTCCCTTATGAAGGTGAAGGGGTGGGGAGCGTCTCCATTACACTGACTTTTGGAACTGGGGACTGGGGTGGTAGAGACAATCCTATAGCTTGTTGAATCCCAGCTGAGGTGTTTGGAAAGGAATCAGCCTGCTCTTTACTAGTCCAGCTGCCACTCAGTACTTGCAGGAAAGATGAGAACTGAGAAGTTCAGGTAAATATATAGGATTTCATGGTGTATCCATGAGAGGAAAAGCAGTTTCTCTTGGTAAATTAAAGAGTTAAGTGTGACTCGCTATTATGAATTCTCTTTAAATTTGTCATTCCACAGCCTAAGACTAGCATAGCACACACAGCACTAAAAAGGGAGTAGCATCTCCAAGCCAATCTCTGTTACCCCTCTGACTTCCTCACCACATGCTTCCAGGAGACCAGAAAGGGTGTAACAGAACTGCTCCAGTCTAAGACAACTCCAGGTCAAGTGCCTTAGTCCATCGTCTAAGCACGGAGAAAACCCCACAGACGACAAGGCCTTCATCCTGCCAAGTGGCATCTCCTTTCAAGTACAACTCTTTGTAAAAGAGAAGCATCAGTCTCTGCAGTGATCTTGAAGGAGGAAATAAACATGAGAGTCCGTAACCCAAGGAAGGAAGGAGGATTCTCATTATGAAGGTCGATACACATCAAAGCTATGGGACTTTCAAAACTGACTGATGTCCAGGCTCTGGCCCTATCAATTATGGCAGAGTATCTTGTGTAGAGTTTCCAGTACCACTGTTTTCATTTGTTTGTGTATTTTTCAAATCTTCCAGCTGACTCCCACTAAGAGTCAGAGTTCATAGGACACCTGGGTTTGGGATTTGCACTCATGGGAATTGAGAATGTACATTTGTCTGAAATTGTTTCCTATTCCTCTGCAAAGTCTTGAGAAAATGGAAGAAGCAAGATGATGCTAACATCCTCAAGGTTCTGGGCTCTACATGGCTCCCAGACATTATGTGAAATCTTCAGAGAAGACAGCTATTGTACATGCATGGTGCCTGGACTGAGGGCCTTGACATAAAGGGTGCTGCTGTCTTTGGATAAGGAATTGTGAGGACGAGAATTACCCTAAGTATAGATGATGCTGTTGCCTGCTTTTGTGGGAATGTACAGACTCTAATGGGTAAAGCTGGTATTATTTGCTTGACTGTTGAAGATGACGTATGCTAATAGAGGACACTTCTATGTACGAATTAAGGCAAGGATGGTGCTATGCTGTCACTGTGGAATGGTCTGAGGACGTTTCAAAGAAGATAGAACCAGAAGCAAGCCACAGAGACACTTTCCCTAATACTTGGACTTCTCGAACATTTGCTTCCAACTCTGCTAAGAACACTGCTCTCAACTGGTTCTCTTGTTCCTGTGACGAAGGCTTCCTTTAACATGACCTTCCTATCCCCCTGCCAATAAGCTTTCAAGAAAACCTGTTAAAGCAGCACTGTGAGGTTATGTCTCTACAATAGCATTCCTCTCGCCTCAGTATTCAGGTGTAGCACATTGGAGCTAGGCATCTAAGGAAGCATGGGAACAGCCACCACAGTGTTGTGTAGTGAGGATGCACAAGAGCCTCAAGTACAGATCTGAGTGTTTGAGATTCATATCACCTGTGACCTATGTTTGAGCCCCATGGTGACACTGTGGACAGCAAATGAAAAGATGATGATGATAATTTTTAAAAAGAAGAGCTACTTCACTCTGCCCTGAGTGGATCATCAGAGAGGAGAGCCTAGCTAGCTCCTTCACGATGCTCCATGATGAAGTCAGCTCTAAGCACAGCAGCCATGGGGGTAGACTGCTACACTCCACATCAGCTTTGGAGGTGTGTCAAGAATGCACCAGAAAATGTCGGTACTGCTACAAAGAGGAGAGTAGGAAGCACCAACAGAAACTGAAGATAGCAAGATACATATTCTGTAGAGTACGCAGGCTGTGTGCTGTGCCTTGGTTTGCAGAAATCTCTAGAAGGATTTCAAGAGAGCCACCATTCAGACTTCATTGGTAAGGAACAGCACAAGAAAAGCCCATTGAGCTGTTGTGACCCTCTTTAGGGATACGTAATAGTAGCTTAGATTGTCTTGTCTGACAGTAAGTCTCAGATCCACAAACCAGAGCTGTTTCAGATAGCATCTGAGATGTTCTGGTGAGTGCTGTGAACAGTGGGGCTTCTAAGCCTGTCCAAATCCCAAGTTTTTAAACCTGGTTTACTCAGCTTGCATACAGCACCATTACAGTTAAAGCCACATGGTAGCTCGATATTCGGGATGCAAATTAAATAAAAATTCTGACTCTGCCACTTTCTACCGAGATTCCAAGAGGTAAAGTTAGGTTGTGTTTTGTGTTCTTGATGCTGCTGTGGTTAGTCTTTAGGGTTTGTTTGCTTCTTGCTCGCTTAGAAAACTTCTCTGAAGATATCTTTTAGTCTCTAAAATCATAATGTGGTACACTGGATATTTGGGGTTGAAGAAGAAAATGCACAAGGAGATGTCCTGGGGTAAGTGCCTCCTAGCATTGGGAGGCACTGCCTTACCGAATATTACAAACCACCCATTGTCCAGCACCCAGATGTATGTGGTCAGGGTAAACTGCACCTCCCATTCTTCTCTGTTGGCAACAAATATGTTGCTAAGAGGTGACTCTAAAAGGTAGAACACCAAAGCTAGAATCTATGTCCCCTTACAAAAGTTGTGTGACAGGTCCTAAGGTGCCAGCAAGTTCCTCACCACTTCTATGCATGCTCCCTCATGCACTACTTAAACTTTTAGCCAATGGCCAGTCAGATTGGCTTAAGTCACTTTGGGAGGGTTTCCCACAGCTGTTCTGTAAGCCCTGATTTCCCAGTAGCCACGGTATCTAAGCACAAATTGAGAAGCATTAATGAAACACCCATCTTTGGTACTTTAATCTGCAGTGCTCTTCCAATATGTTCACAGCAAAGTTCAGGTGGTTCCCATACATGTAGACAGGCACACAAACACATGCATGCACTCATGCATGCATGCATATACCTCACATGCACCCAGTTCCAACTAGCCACCCTGTGTGGTCAGCCTGCACAAGAAGCCAGCGCACTCTCTGTGTGTGATCTACAGTCTGTGAAGGCACAGTGGTAGATTACCCAAGAGAATGGCCTTACAGTTTTATAAACTATTTATTAGGTCTATCCTGGAGAGCGACATCAATATGGCCATCGGTGAAGCAAAGCAGAAGCTATAAAAATATCATCTATCCCAAACGAGCTTCATAATCAAACAAAGCCCCGTGCTGGCTGGGACAGGTTGTGTTCTGGTACAGAAGGGCTCTTTCCATCTTTAAAACAGACCATTAAAACACCAGAGCAGTTTGGCTCACAAAAGTCTAAATCAAAAACGAGGGAAGAGAAGAGAGCTCTCTTCTCGAAGAGTAATAACACTCTTTGAGCACCAGGAAAAACTCATTGCAACAGAGATGTGATATTGCTTTTCTCATCATGGCTTCTCGGTTTCTTCTAACACTCTGACAATCTCATAGAGGTTCAGAACATCCCCACATCCTTCCTTCCCTCCCTGCCTCTCAGAATCTCTTTCTCTTTAGTCCATAGACACATAATACCCTGGCTGTGATGTATTCAGTATTATTTTGGGGTCCTCAACCTCCTGAGTCAATAAGAAAATGGAATTTCATACATTTTCCAGAAGGGAAATAATAATAATAATAATAATAATAATAATAATAATAATAATAATAATAACAGTAACTTGAATTAGAATGCTATCATGCCAGAGTTGAGCAGCTGTTTCCCAAGGCAGAGAATAGCAAGTAGATTTCAACACCAGTGGTCATTATGATTGACAATCCCAGCCAGTACCCCTCCAACTGGCTCCAAAATGTCTTAGTAATGTGCATTAAGACATCCTTGTACTTATACCTTATGCATCTGCTAGCATGAGATAATATGTAGACTCCTGAAAAAATGAGGCTGGGAAAAGAGTTGTAGAGAGTTATATAAGGAAGCTGAATCTCTCTTTCTAGCACCTGGCACACTGCTTGCACTTTCTCATTATGATTCCAGAAACAAATCAGCAGCACAAATGTGTGCATGAGGATGCTCTGGTCTGGGCCACAGGCTAAGCGAGGAGGCCCCTATGGCAGGAAAGAAACAAAAGAAAACCAGAAGAGACCAGGGGGGAGAGCTGCAGGGAATGGCAGGTCCCCACTCCAACACATTATGCCATGGCTACTAACTTACTCTGTAGGGACAGACTTGATGATGCATGGCAGAGCTGTAATCTCAGCTCTCTTGGAAGTCAAGGCAAGAGGATTGCAAGTTCAAGGACAGCCTCAGCAACTTAAGCAAGACTTGTATCAAAATTAAATGTGATACAAGGGTTGGGAATACAGTTCATCCATGGCGTTGGAGTGCTTCTTTTGCACATATTAGATACTGGGTTCCATTTGCAGAGCCAGGGAGAAAAAAGAAAAAAGTCTGAGATAGAAACACAGAGGTTAATAAACCATAGCTAACTCTAGATGGTCCCGACACTAGTCTGGGAGACATTTTCTATGATCTGGTTCTACGAATTGGTTCTGAAGTACCAGGGAATAAGAAGATGAGGTGACTGGACCCTTGGCAAACCCACATGGAGACAGACTCTGCCACGTTCTTCCCTGAGCTCCTTCCACAAGGCTCCCTTTTCCATATATTCTGCCATTATTTTGTTCTGCAGTCTTGGGGACATGTACCCTCTTCTACTGAGAACAGTGAAGGATAGGAAGAGGTAGCATCTGCAGTGGTCATTTTGTTTATTGACAGAACACTTATTTTTCAAAGTTTAAAAACAGAAAGCTGATTGTCTCAGTATCCTAAGGGCCTTTAAGAAAAGCAAGTAAATTCCAGACTGAAGGTACGTGTCCCCAGTGTAGGCAGGCGGGTTACTCCCAGAGAGCTGCGGCTTTGAATGCAATAAGAGCAAAAGTTGTCTACTGTGATAAATAACCAAAGGCTTAGAATCTGTCCTTTACCTCTCAGCCCTGCATTCACAATGAAGAATCAAACAAACTAGGGAACAGCCAGAGCTGAGTCTGGGCTTCAACCCCACCAGTGGCTGCTATTATTGCCTTAGTTAAGTCAGCTAACCTGGTTAGTCTCCAATTTACTCCAAAGTTCAAGGCGTAGACATAATACCTAGCACTAATCTTGAGGTATGATTTTAAAGGAAGACTATACCATATATTAAGCAGTTGAGGTGTGCTCAAGAGTTTGGACAAATGAGGGGTTGTATGCTGTAGAGACTGATATCACTGGGAGCTTCATCCTTACCCAACACCACCCACCAACCTATTTTTAAAGGAGAAACTCCAGAAGGCTTATGGAGGAGAAAAATCCTGGTGCAAGTCTTTTACTTTGCAAGTTCTCCCAGGAGCACAGCTGGATTTTGTATGTGAGAGGAGTTAGAGCAATCTCAGCGCGAGGTGCTAACAGTGAAAATGATATGATTTTCTGGGGTGTAGTGGAGTAACACTGCCTCCCTGAAAAAGCCATCACCGTGAGTCCGTGTGGTACCATAGCTCGAGCCCTCTGCGAGGGATTTTCATCAGCGACAACAGCATGAAGCAGAGTTCTGTGGAAGCAAATGGGCACATATAGACTCTGCGCATACACTTCTGCTAGGAGGCAATCACACCCACAGAATGAGCAGATGAAAACTCCCTGCTCCCCAAGGCTCCCGAGGCTCCATGCCAGGAGCTGGAATGACAATGTTACACCCAGGAGACCTGCTAGACCCAGGCAGGGCCTGCTTTTGCTTATTCATCAGCAAAGGTCCCCTCTGTCTCCTCTGGTTCATCCTTGTTTTGAGCAGTGGCCCCAGTTTGATGAAAGGTGAACCCTGTTGATCCATATCCCCATCAACAGATCTATCAAGTAACTCCCAAAAATATGGTTACAGCACATATATTTATATAAATTAGATATGAATCAAGAGGGATATCACCCCCTCCCAACACAGTGAGAAGTTAATAAGAACAAGACATGTTCCATAGACAAAGGTTTTGCAAGCAAAAAGTTTCAAAGGTAACATCTTCCATGGGAGAGGTATTTTGACAATTCCAAAGAGTAAAGCCATGTATAACTAATATCTATCTTTACCAACCTACCCACTCAATAGACACATGTTTACTAAAAATCTATCCTTTTATGGGAAAACATTAAAATTGCTTCTTTGATCCCAGGGGTGAGACCAAGCACTGTAGGATGGTCACAGGAAATGGGTTGGTCCGTTTACAGAACTGAAGGAAGGCAGAAATTCCAGGCTGCACGGATCTAAACTTTAATAAGTGGGAATGTAGATAGAGTCTAAAAGTGCCGCCGAGGATAACTGCCTGTTTAACATCTCCACTCTCAGAGTATAAGGAAATTGGAATCAAACAGAAAAGATTACTCAGCATCTGGTATAGAAAACAACACATTTTAAAGCACCCCGCTGGGTTATTTCATTCTAGCCCTTCATTGCCTTTGAGCTGGTTTACTACTCTGGAAATTATAGATAATTGATAGCAATGCAAAACAGTTCTTGTCTATAGACCTGGGAATAAATTCTATGTGGTTAAGGTTTACTGTTGTTGAAATCCTCCTACTGAAAAGCTAGCCCCCTGACCACGGTGAGCACATACCAGTATCATCCCAGACAGGCAGAATCTATTGCGTGCACATTTACATTTTTCCAATTTACATTCTGAAACATATCATCTCTGCATGCAGTCCTCATGAATAGCAAATTATGTAAAATATTTAATATTCATTCATTTGCTATGTGTATAAGAAGCATGATTTTATTAACTATTAGCAAGTAGTGGACACTGAGCCTCCAGTTGTGTTGTCTAAGAAAGGATGTAACCGAGCACGTGCTGTCATGAGATGTAGTCTCCGTGACTACAACAGAAGGTTGAGGATGAAGGAAGGAAGGCCTGGCCTCCCCTGCCCCTTGAATTCAGAATGAAGGATTCCTTTTAACCACACAGGGATAGCATTTTGGTCAATTCGGCAGAAAGCAGAAAAACTCAACAGTGACATCTGCATTTTTTCTATAGACTGAGGTCAGCAGTTAGCTGTTTATCACAGTAAGCTCTCATGTCTATTCCAAGTGCAGATCACAGCAATTGTCATCCAGGCCACATTCAGCCTTCCCAACCACCCTGGGCAAAAAAAAAAAAAAAAAAGACTCAGACTCAGACCCTAGTGGGTGGCACATCTCTGCAGTAACTTCCATGGGACTATACCTCAATGTGCCCAAGTTAAACACACAAAGAAAATACATGATGTCAGGCCTCAGAATGGCAATGCCCATGTCCCTCTCAACGTTGCCTTCACGAAGCCTGTTTATGCCCCCCACTGATATACACATGATGGCTGTTATAATTACAACATAATATCCATTGACTTTTCTTCATTCGAACCATTCGCCCAATGTATAGATTAAAAAGTACATATACTTGGGTCTCTTCCCTTCTTCTGTAAAAAGGGCAGAGATTCTTTGTGACGCCATGTGTGAGAATGAGCTTCTTACAAATCATCCAGATGTTTCATCAAGTTCCCTTTTAGCCACCTGATTAACGTAGAATGCAAGCGAACCCACATGGCCAGTTGGCATACAGAGGCCAGAGGAGCTATCACTGTCGGCAATTTAGGCCTAGTTTCTCCTAATAGTATTGCTAGCTGGGTTTCAGCCTTTACCACATTGCTCCAGGACAGGATGCAAAGCACTGAGCCATAAGCAGCCATACCTTCATATCCCCAGTGTATTGCCTTAGAACACAGATGAACCAGAAGCCCTGGGGCAGGAGAGACAGTCAATTGCCAGAGATTTTCTTCCTCTGAGACCGAAAACTGGGAGGCCGCTGGGCTCTCTTTAGAAGAGACTCAAAACAGAAACCAAATATCACTTACCTAGGGAAAGACAAAGAAAGGGGGAGAGAGAGAATGGAGTGTTAAGAATCCACCATAACCACAGAAAACAGTTTAATGCAATTCTGCTTCCCCACCGCTTCGCCTAAGACTCAGGCTTTTGCTATTCCAAGTACGGGTCTGTTGGGGAAATAATACATGTTGTGACAGCTACAGGTCCTGTCCTGCTGCCCGTTTTCCATTCTGTCCTGGAATTCTTACGTGTACGCATGTGACTACTGCAACATGGGTCTCTTGAGGAGAAACTGGCTGGGGAGTCAGTTATGTGCCAGGCAGAGAGGGAAATGTGTACAGCCAGCTGCCTTAATGATTACAGAGGCTCTGTCACTATGTGGTTCAGATGCTGCGAAGATTGAACTAATAAAAAGGAAATGAGAGAACTGTCATCACAGATTACATGGTATTTATTCCAAAATCTGTTCATTATAGAAATTTGCAAGACAAATGGCTTTTCAGCCAGGAACGCTGAGGCTTTCCTCCTGGTGTATACATGGTGTATATGAGGCACCAGCTTGTCTACAGCATGGGCTGGCCTCTGTCTCTGTCTCTGTCTCTGTCTCTGTCTCTGTCTCTGTCTCTGTCTCTGTCTCTGTCTCTCTCTCTCTCTCTCTTTCTCCTTCCTCCATCCCCCTTCCTCCCTCCCTCTCTCCTCCCCTCTCTCCCTCCCTCTCTCTCCCCCTTTTTCCCTCCCCCACTCTCTGCCTCCCTCCTCCTCTCTCTCTTCCATTGTGCTTATCTCTAAATCCTAATACAGCTCCTAAAGTATTCATTAGGTGGTCATCAGAAATAAGTGGAATTTGTTTCTTTCTCTATATGCTTTACAAATGACTCTGGGGAGCCCCGTGTCCTCAGATTCCACAGCAGCGCTGCCCATTGCATTGCAAAAGACATTATTCCTTTTGCCCCTCCTTGTCCTTCTTTTTCAACCTTTTTTAAAGTAAAAAACCCAGCGGGGGGTAATTATTGTTGTTAATCAGTCTTATTAACCAGCTAACTCAATCCACACCCTTGAAGAATAGTGGAGATTGGGGTTTGAGTTCTTCTTTTTTTTTTTGCATGCTCCCTCTTCCTCACCATCTCCCCCTTCCCCTCTTCTCTCTCTTCCCCTCTCTCTCTCCCTTCCTCTCGCCTTCTCCTTCCCTCTTTCCCTCCCCCTCCTTCTCTCCCTCCCTCTTGATCAACTCTCAGGAACAACATAAGAAGAGCTAAGAAGAAAGATGCTGGAGAACAAGGGAGGGGAAAAGGAAACAAACCAATCAAGGCACAGGAGACAGAATAAGGAAGAAGTGAAAAGATAAAAGTAACTCCATAGGCGGAGCAAATTCTCCAGTATAACATATCAATGCAAATGACAGGCACAGGGAAATGGTCTACACATGGGAACTCTTCTGCTGATCCTCCAGCTCCCATAATGGAAGAAAATTTGAACAAAACACACGGTTTCAGCCCATGAAAGGCTGTCCTTGTTTTATGTGACTGAACAGAAATGATACTGGTCAGAGGCGTAGCTGTGTCCTATGAATGTGACTTTTAGGGGAATCCCCTAAAAGGAACATCTTCTGCTTACATCCTAACCCCTCAGAGATGAATGGTTAACTCCTGGCCTGTTCATTTCCAGCAAGATACTTGGCACTTGGGGTATCCCAGCAATTCTAATGACATCTTAGCTCTATGCCCAGGATATTCCAAGAGTCTGAAGCTTACCTGACATCTGCATTGCAGCCTGACGACTTGTGTGATAACAAATGGGATAAAACAAGCTAGGCACCGAAGCTTCAGAAAGGCCTCAACATATCAGAAAGAGGAGAAGGCTGTCAACATACACAAGTGTCTGCAGGGGCCTTGGTGCCTCAACCTCTGCTTCTCTGCTTCGCTAGGGAAGGAGCTCTTAGACAACCTCCCAAAAAATGAAGAAAGAGAAAGGGAGGAAGGAAGGAAGGAAGGAAGGAAGGAAGGAAGGAAGGAAGGAAGGAAGGAAGAAAGGAAGCTTGGGTAGTATCGTAGGATCACCTTGTTTGTTGCCTTTTAGAGGAAGGTAATTACAGTTTCACTCAATTTATGACACATAATGTACCTAATCCCTCATAAATGCTTCTTATTCACCACCCAGCACTTCCTGATGCTGCTGGCCAAATAAATGGTAGCTGTTTCTACCTGGGCGATGGCAAGGCTGTTAATTGTAACACTCCATGAAACTTAATTATGCAAAGCAGAGAGGCAACGCTGGAACTATTAATCAGAGGTTTGATTCAGAAGTAATTTGTTGTTGGGACCCAAGGAGCTGTTCTTCTCGTTCCTTCCACTGCGATGCACTAACCGTTAATCCTCTGCTTTAATCGAAAGCTTCTGGGGTTGCGGTTAGAACTTGATGGTGACAAAGCCGCTTATGAACATCACCTTGCTTATTAAGTGGCAGATACTCAATTTCTTCTATTTAAGTCACTTTTAATTACATCCACCAGAATCTAATACCAGCCATAGAACATCAAGAAAAAGTAGCCAGTCACTTTAAAGGTAGAACAGGATGTAAATGGGCAGACAATAGAAAACTGGTGACTATGACCTGACACTCAGGCAAACCATTCCCATCACCTCTAAACATCTTCCAAAGGAAAATAGTATATCTAGCTTTCTAATGGTGTTGAATTGAGTATTTGCTTCTAAGTCAATCAAAGGTGAAGTGATGGGAGTGGTCCGGATGGCATTGAAGGAGCTCCATGTTCATTTGTGAGAGGAGAGATGATTCGAACGGGAGTAAAAAGACCTGAGCAACTGAGAAAGCCTCAAAGTCAGTGATCCTACTGTTACTACTACTGCTACTGCGTACCTGCAGCACAGCCTCAGGATCATTGAATATGGTACAGTATTCACTGGAAAGTAGGCCTCGTGCCCATTTTTGGAAACAGGGAGACACACATAGCATCAGCATTCATTTAATGTGCTCGTGTCTCATAGAAGCTGCAGAGATTTACCATAAGTATAGAAGTGCGGGCTCACAGAGGTCATCCTGGCAGAACAGGGGAAGAGAGATTTAAAAATAACACAGAAGCAGAGTCATAATAAGTAAAAACTGGTCAGAAGAAGAAAGAAGCAATGAGTCATGGAAGCCTGAAAGATGAGCTGAGTCTGAGAGACGTAGAAAGCAAATAAAGTCAACGCACGCATACTCTTGGCTTAAGAGAAGACCAGGTCTCCCTGCTGCTCTGTGTGGATGTTGTTTGAAAGACAGCTCTTCTCATCTTTCCTCTAACCCAGGCTCATATAGTATCTTTCCCAAACATTCTTCCTCCTACTTTTCTAAAATTGTCCTTTTTGATAAAGGTAAGATAGATTGATTGTCTTAGGGTTGAACGATTCCTGTTTCTTGCATTAATTAGTATCGTTCATCCATTCATGAGTCATTAAAACCCATTCGCTTCCTGAAAAGTCTGTGCTTTTACTCTCAAGTATTCTATAGCTCCTCTCAGGGAAGAGAGACTGGAAGTACAATAAAGTCTTCCAAAGACAAATGGCTCTGGTCTCCAGATTGTACGCTTCACCCTGTGTAAAGAAAAGGGTTTGTTCACAGATGTTATTAAATTAACAAACAAGAAAGAGACACTTCCATAGTCCCAGAGGGGACAGACCTGTTCATTTCAGCTCATGTGAGGGTTTTTAAGTCAAGTATGAAGTTGCTTGTTAGACCCTGATGCAAAGGTGTTGTAGGATATTTGATCACACTGTAAACCCAGAGACTGTATACTGAAAAAGAAAACTATTTCTAGTAATAGTATGTCTTAGCCCTGGCACAAGTCTGTTGCTCGATATTTAATCTCACTGTGAGATTGGGAAGTGGAAAAACCTGTTTCCAGTTGTGGTATGACTCAGTCCTAACTCACATCTTTAAACTGAGAGCTTTGTTTATTGTAAACAAAATTGAATAAAATCAACCACAGGTCAAAAGATGGGACAAGCCACCAGTTGACAGGGAGTGAACATAGGGAAAAAGAACCCAGAGAGTTAGGGGAAGTCAGGGGGATGGATAGAGAGACACACATTCAGTTGGGAGAGTTTTTTAAGACAGTATGGAGAAGAAGAACTGGTTCTTTTCTTTTGGGAGGAAGGTCCTTAAGAGGAAGGTCAACTGACGCTGCCTTGCAGAACCAGCCAAATTCACCACAGCATCTGGTTCCTGAGTCTTCATTTAGAGAACTCAAACATTTGAAATTTTGTTTTAAAAGCAACACGAAGGTACAAGTGACTAAATTCTCCTAGACAGTCTCTTGCTGCCTACCATGTTAACCTATCTCAAACCTGTGTCAATATGGTGGTAAATATATGATCACCTTAGATATGGATAGCTTTTTAGTCTTTGCAACACTCCATGGTAACATTAACATCCAATAGAATGTATGATTTTTGAAGTAGAGGTGATGATCATTTTAGAAATGCTGTTCTTACCTGCTCTCTCACAAATGTTGGAAACAAGTAATTAATTTGGGTGGCTGAGGTAGAGAGCAAAGCTGTTCAGCATATTTGTTGTTTAACCATGAGCTTTTCAATCTGGCCATAATCCAGAATGACTGCTCTGACGTTTGTCTTAAAATAAATAAAGAATTAAATACCAGATTGTATCTTAAAAAATAATGCATTTTAGGTTAGATAATTGTAGTTTACAGAACTCTTTGGAACTTAGAGACATTCATAAAAGTGAATTCAGTATGTGAGATGGCCAGACCTGTGAGGGAGTTGTGGGCAGGTACAGACACATCTTACATGGTCACTTATCTAATAGTGGCTGTAAGTACTAGAAATAAAAGAAGAGAGAGCCCATTGTAATCAAGGGTAGTTAGAGTTACAGAGTTTCTTTAGAAAAAAACTTTGTAAACTGAGCAAGAGGCTGTAGGATTTGCATCATATATATATGCATATAATATTATATATATATATAATAGCTGAGAATGGGTAAATCTACTGTAAGCAACAATAAACATGCAAAGCAACACGTCTACCTTCTGAAGTAGTTACTTCTAAATTCACTTTTCAGAATACGCCATACGATTTCTGCAATCTCCTATAACTCCAATCACCTTACTCTTAGTTCCTTGGGATAATACAAAACATTTCACCCCATCTACATCCTTGTGAACTGAGATTGCTCGAATTCCCAGAGGAAAAAGCAGTGGGCTGTTACACAGTAGATGGGGAGAGCAGTTCATTTAAACAAATGCAATCAGCAGTAATCACCCCAAATCCTCCTTGCTACTACTACTGAGCGAGAGGAGCTTAGAAATATGTATAATTTTCTAACATAGTAAAATTTCATTTTTTTTCTAAGCACATGTGTTTGTACATTGTATATTGAACACTGCACCTGCACATTGGATATCTGAGAATGTTTCCCACATAAAGTATTTATAAGTAAATAACTATTAGAGGTAAGCAAAGATATGTAAAGACGACATAACCCAAGAGTAAATACACTGACATCTGTTTGGGGACAAGGAAGTTATAGCAAAAGGAAGAAAATGTGAGGCCCTCCAGTGTACAGGAAAAAAAAATAATAAGGAGACAGGAATTGGAGTTGGCATAAGGAGGGAGCAACACTTGGAAAGTATTTAAGCATGTAAAACCAATTTCCTTACCAGGAGGCAATCATGCATATGGTACAAGAGGAGGGAACTAACAAAAAAAATGTGCCTTATCCCATGCTCTACACCTTCAAGCACTAACTGCATAATAGAATGCAAATGGTAAGAGAGAGGCCTCATGATTGCTGATTGCTGAGTCTGCTATTCATTGCAGTTGGCCTGTTGATTCCTTTGTGTTTCACTAAATAAAAGAACTAGAAAATCTAGCAAGAAAACAAAGCACACCTGGATCCTATTAATACTAGCATCTCGTTGAAACTTTGAATCTTGTCTGGTGCTGAACAGGACCTTTGGAAACTATGCTACTATACATGTCCTGAGGTTGACCTAGAATTATTATTGATGGAATGTTGTTGCCCACTGATATCAGCCAGGCAGTTATCACAAATTCATGGCCCAGGAGGAGCTTGAAATGTGGAGGAGAAAAGTTTAAAAACCATGTGGTAGGCAAGCAAACGATGCAGATATCAATGAGTCCAAAAAAAGCTGCAGAAGAGACAAACACAAATTGTGGAGCTTAGCAAGTTTCCTTGTGCTATCTGTATACACCAAGCGTAAAGAAAGGGACACAAAAATCCCATCCGTGTCACCCTCTGATCTCGAATGGAGATTTAAACTTTAATAACTATCAAGACAGATTCATGCGAAAGTATCTTATAACAAACAAGCCTATGTATAACATTTTCAATTGAAAAGGAGTGATACATTTTAGATTAGTGAAGTGTAGTTTATAAAGCTCTTTGAAATTTAGTGCAACTCAGAAAGGTGAATACAGTAAGTTACATGGCTAGATCTGTAAGGGACGTTAAACTCCACAATCAACACATGCAATATGGATAATAGACTCATAAGTGGAGTGAAGAGATACATGTTCACACTGTCTAGCTCCCTGATTTGGAAAAAGCCAAGAACCCAAGTATTAGAATGTAACAAGCCATACATGTGGAACATATTTTCTATCTTCTTTTGTTGGAAGAATACCAAAGAATTGACAAGTATCCAAAGGAACAGAACTCTTCACACACTCGCCATTAGAGCAGACATTGTGCTAAGCTGTTCACAACAGTTCCCTGAACTGGATCATTCACACGCATGCAAACAACAATCAGAGACAAGTGGTGGCTAGGTCAAAGGCCTTGGAGTGGGGCAACAGAACGATCCACCCCCTTAACCATCCCATGCCAAGACAAAGGTGAATAACATGGATTCTCTAACCATTTGGACCAAGTCAAAAGATGGTAGCCTAAAATATCTGAATGGAACAGTAGAATTGACTAAGGGATGCCATGTTGTTATGAGAGGTAAACTAATGTCCTACATCCTGACATATATGCCTTAACCACTGCCTTCCCTTATCCTTGCCCATGATTCCTTTTCATACTTGAAGGAAAAACCCTCATTCACACACACACACACACACACACACACACACACACACACACACACACACACTTTGGACACAGGACTTGGAGAAATGGAGCTAGAACTGACCTGGAAGTTTTCTCTCTTAGGAGTAGCTCTCACAGTACCAGAGGTTCTGTGCAAGCTGCTAAGCCAGAAAAGCAATTAGCAGTCCTACCCTGCTGTAAAGCCTAAGAACTACAGCAATGATCTGCCCAGCAACCTCTCCCCAGTGGTGTAATAGTGGCACAGTTATCTTGGGGGAAATCAACGGTTGACTAATTAGACTTAAGGCTCACTCAGTAGGAGGGTATTCATGCCTGGTACTGTAAAAGCTAGTCAACCACCTGTACTCAAGAGGTCACAGGCCCAAAAGGAAAACCTACCATTGCCATTTTCTTAAAGCAGTATTGCTAACTGTATTGTACAAATTTAACCTTATTTCTGCAAGGAAGTATACATCTCAACTCTCACCAAAGAATCAAGCAGGGATGCGGAGAAAAGGAGAATCAGTTTTTGTGCAGAGACAAGCAACCTGGTAAGTTCTTGAGTATATATATATATATATATATATATGTATATATGTATATATATGTATACATGTGTGCATATATATGTATATATATATGTATATATATGTTCTCAGTCTCTCTCTCACACACACACAGAGATATGTGCATGTATGTGAGGGACGGATAAAAATGATATAAATAAAGTACTCATGAAATTCTTAAAAAATTAAACTAAATAAATCTAATCTCTAATTTCAGAGTACGTTATGAGAATTGGTATAAAGGAAACAGTAAGATTCATCATGCCAGTTTGCTTTTCAAGCAGATTTGCTGAAGACAGACCATAGCTTACTGGGATCCACCTTCAGCCCTGTAAACTGCCAGCTAGACAGCACCTAAAACCTCTGGAGCTTAGCTAGAGGGAGGGGGTCCACTGTATAGATCATGATAAGCAGTCTCATTCTTAATTCTGTTTTTCTTTCTTGCAATAATTCTTTCTTCCTCTTCCCATCAAAAGAGAAAAAAAGTTTGTTTTTGTTTGGTTGGTTTGTTTTTTGTTTTTTGCTTTTTTGTTTTTTGGGTTTTTTTTTGTTTGTTTGATTTTTGGGTTTTTTTGTTTGTTTGTTTGTTTGTTTGTTTTTTTGGTTTTTTTTAGTATTCATCTCACAGGGATGTTGTATTATACAAGATAGCAGGCTGGAAGCACAAAGCACACCACTGAGAGCCTTAATGATACTTAATGTTACATTATCCTCTGGACCACGCCCTGTACCTGCCTCTAGGGACAATCACAACGACATGAGGATGTCAACCTTGGGAAAGAATGGCAAGTTCACAAATATTTTCAATGTCCATAGCAAGAGGCAAAGCCCTGCAGGAGGTTGAGGGGATTCCCCTCTGCTAAGAATGCAGAAAACAGCTCGAGCAGCTGCCAGAGCCGCCAGAAGGACCACCATCCCGCCTCACCATGGCGGAGTTTGACTGGGATACAGTGACAGTGCTGCACAAGAAGGGCCCAATTGCCACACAGGCCAAGTCTAAGCAAGCCATCTTAGCCATTCGGAAGCCGATGAGAAGATGTGGAGACATCCAAGAAATGGGCTGCTGGCCAGAACAAGCAGCATCCCATCACTAAAAACACAGCCAAGCTAGACCGGGAAACAGAGGAGCTGCATCACGACAGGGTGACCCTGGAAGTGGGCAAAGTGATCCAGTGGGGCTGGCAGAGCAAGGCCATACACAGAAGGATTTGACAGGCCATTAGGAATAACCATGTTCTGGGTGAAATTGAGAGAGCCATCAGCCTCAAACTCCGGGAGAAGGACACTGGGAAGCCTTTCGAGAAGGGGCCGAAGGCAAAACAAACACAAAACCTCGAAGACAGTGGTTCTGGCTAAGCTATTCGGGCTGGTCCCCCAGGACGACCAGCATTGCCATGGGTCTCCTCACATGGTCAAATGGAACACAGGGGTCAGGCCTGTATACCCCATCAACCCATAACTGCTGTCAAACAAAGCAAAGCCTTGCAAAACAAAAAAGGCAGGAAACTCAAAATGAAGATACACGAATTACAGGAAGTCTGACTGGGAGAACCATTTAAGCGTCTGGCCCATGGATGTGCAGTTCGTTTAATTAAGTCAATAGTCATAAGTGATTGCCTGTTGTAGACATGCTTATCACTTCTCTAATCTTTCCTGGAAGGGCAGATTTTACCCTTGCTCATTTAGATCTCCTGATGTATAGATTTCAATAAGGTTTCTCTTGGCCCCACATGCACATCCAGGTATCTACTCTGCTTTCCTGAATAATTGATACCCATGCATATTTTCTGGGCATCCTGGGAAACTCGTTGCACGGCTTTCTCTTAGAGCAGCAGTCTTTTCCTATAGATCATGGACAGTTCACCTTAGAATTACACAAGGGAGCCAAGATCAATGGCGATATGATTTAGAGCAGCTCTTACCCACGGCTTGTGGAAATTACAAATAAATATGGGGTCAAACGGCTCACCAATAATTTGACATTGGTAAATCTGGCTTATTTAGAAGTCTTAAATAATAACGACCTTCAAGTCACCATTTCAACCCTAACGTTGCCTAGAGAGCTGAGAGCAGAGGTGCTTCAAGGTAGATCACTATCAGAGGGATGCCTCTCCTCTGAAATATTTGTCTGCTTTCCTAAGGATTGCAGCATAGCTTAAGTGTCCCTATAATAGCATAACTATCCATCAGCCCACCCAGCATGGCTCGTTCATCAGACCCCTAGAGCGAACTGGTCAGTTCTATTTGCCATTTTGTACTGTTTGAAGGCAGGATCTTACTAGGCTGCCTTCGAACTTGGAATCCTCTTCCCTCATTCCCCTAGGTACAGAGATGGCAGGCACGTGTCACCATGTCTCATACTAACTCCAAACATCTGTTTTTGTAGTTGTTTTACCTTACATACAGGTAAAACAAATCTGGATTTCTGATTACTGGAGGAAAACCACAAATACCACAGCCCAGTAACTCAGAAGCAACGTGAGTCTAGTTGAAATGATAGCAATGTAAATTGTCAAAAACAATGGCAACCTCATACCCAAACACATTCTGAGACAGGGATGCTGACACTTGCTCCGAATGGTGAATTGAGTTTGTTATCATAACATTGACATTGGCCTTGATTTACAAAGGAAGATGTCTCATCCTGGAATTGTTATCAAATATGAGGTTTCGACATGCATAATTCTCTAGCAGAGGCAAGTGTATATACATGTGAGCTGTAGTCTTTGTTTTCTATGAAAGTTACATCTTGATGCACAAGGACAAAAATATAAAGTACAGAAAAATTCTAATACAGTAAAGTGTGGGAACAGGTTTTTGGGGTGGCTCGGTCCTTTAACCTTTTCAAAGTTGAGCTACTGAGAAAAAGGGATGAGCAATAAATAGATAAAGGACCCACAAGGAAGGGCATTTAGTAATTAGATGCCGATCCTCAGTATACCCAAGAATAATTTCTCTAAGGCCAGCAAACACCTCCCACATTAGACTTTAATTCTTCTGGTTTTATGTATATGCAGACACATACCACTGGCTACATTATAGACTTCTGTATAATTGAACGCAAGTAATTGAGAGCACTCTCTAGGTGAGTAGTGGTTGACAGTGAATAGTTATGATATATTTAAGGGGCTCTCAAAGCTTGGTAATGCTATAGATTCGAGGTAAGACGGATTATCATCTTTGCCCATCTACTACAGATGAGCTTTTCTTCACTTACCTCTGTCATTCCTTACTCTCTCTTATCTTTGACCTCAAAGCATCTCAGAGCACTTATAAGTCCATTATAAAGGGAAAAGGTACAAGGTGGTCAAAGAGAACATCCAACTCAAACCTTTAGTTTGTCAAGGAAACCACTGAAGTAGACTAGGTTGAGGTTTGAGCATCCCATGTATCTTCCCTGCCCATTGCTTTTGTGATCTGCAGGTTGGAGGTGAGTGCCTTTTTATTCTTCCTGACTCAGGTCATGCTACATTTTAGATCTTGAGAGCCTCCCAAAGGTTCAGAAGTTGAAGGCTATGCTTCCAGTATGAGGTCTTTGGGTTTAATATATATTTTAAAAGATGAGGCCAAGCTTAGGTTCTGTAGGTCATTGGGTATGCACTCAAAGAGGATTTAAGACCCTGGCTTTCCTGGTCTGTTAGTTCCTCGCCTACCTCCACCCCAGTGAAAGATTTTGCTTTCTTAGATAGCTATGCTGTGATGTGCATCCAAGCACAAGAACAAAGGATTAGGACCAATCAGTCTGCAACTGTTAAAATGGTAGGCTAAAATAATTTATCCCCTTTTTAGTTGTCTCACATATTATATTATAGCAACAGGAAGTTAGAACAAATCAAATGTCAGATCTTGGGACCCTCTATTCATCCTTTGCAAAGGGTTGGTTGCTCCAACTCGGGATTCAGATATAGTTATCAATTAGCCATCTGGGATTTGAATTCAAGTATGTTTTAATTCCAATGTTCCAACTACTGTTATATCATATTCCTAGTGACTAAGAAAGCTGAAGGTTATTATGATGCTCATAAAATGTGCTCTCTCATAGGCATGTAACCTAGCCATGATTTCTTTTATCTTGATTCCAATTACTTTTCTATTTTTGTTGTTTATCAAGTAAAATCACTGACATATGAGTTCCCACAAAAGAGTCCTGCCTTTTTTTATGAAGCAAAATATCTTGTGGTATAAATTTAATGCAGGGGGAAAGTCAGAGAACTATTAAGCATGTGATAAGGAGAAACCCAGATGAGAGAAAACTGTCCATGCCACTCCAGACACTTTGACTGTAAGCAATGGGAGCAATGGAAATGCTAGAAAATCTTAAACAGCACAGCAATATAATCTGATTTTTGTTTTAGGTAGCTCAACTTGAGTGGATTACAGGTAGCAAAATCATGAGAATACATAATTCAATGGTCTAACTAGTAGAGAAATAAAAGCTTAGTTTTGCTGTAGGTTATGAATAAAGACAAAAGAACTACACACAAAATAATTTGGATGGTATTTTTTCCTCATAGGAGCATACATTAGCATTTCTGGAATAACTTAGTTTGCATATTGGGATTAAAAAGTAAACACATACACTGCAGATAATGAGAGCAAAGATTTTCACTGTTGGTGGAGAGGGGAAATCAAGAGAGCCTAGAAAAGGTAGAGTGAAGACTCATGGGATCTTAAAGCAGACATGCAAATGACAGACAGTTACATAAATAAATACAGTTGTTTGTCCATGAGTTAGTATACACACATATGTTTCCCTAACCCCTTGGCTCAGAGGCCAGATGCTCACTCCGCTATATCTGTATGTATGCAGCACCGTGGTCTTATTCCTTGACACCATTCTTCGGTCAAAAGAACTTTAAAAGGTCAGGGTGCAGTTCAGTGGCAGAACACTTGTCAATCTGTGTGAGGTTCTGGGTGTGGTCCCCAGTCAAGAAACAAGTTACCTCATAGAACTGGTAGAATTTAGGAATAATAGTAGTAATTAATGATGATGATGGTAATAATTAATAACAATGAAAATAATAATAAGTGCAATGTGTTTCTGGTGCCAAAAAAGAAAATGTTTATTCAAAGAGATATGTAAACCCACACAGAACACAGAGGAACACACACACACACACACACACACACACACACACACACACACACACAGAATGTCCCAAAAGCCAGACCTCAAGGGTTGTTGATGACTTGGGTCAGTAATTTAATAAACAGCAACAAAAATTGAAGTCAGTGGACATGTCAATAAATGGCTAGTATATAAGTAGATGGAGATGGATAACAGTGTCTCATGAAAAAGAAAAATTCTCCCATGGGTAATGGGAGGGGAAAAATGAGCCACTTGCTGAATGTTCCTTCTCCTTACACACCCACACACAAGTGACATGAGAGTGAAAAGGGGCTATTAGATGAGGGAATGGAGGAAGAAAGAGGGGCAGAGAAGACGTGGGAGGGAGATAGTGTTCATACACTAGCAAGCCATAATTGTAGACATTCATGAAAATATAATGAAGAAACACATTATTTTATGTGCTTGCTAAAATATTAATTAAAAATAATATCAGTTAACAGGATAAAAAAAAAAGAATGAGAGAAACTAAAATCCCTCTCAGAAGCCTGCAGTAATGATTGCGTCAGGCAAGAATCACTGATCAGTGATAAACTAAGGGGATCGTTTTGAGCAGGGACAGGAAATGCTTTCTCCCAAAATATTTGCAAAGGGAAAAAGCAAATTTACAGCAGAGGATTCTGGAAGATACAACATTTGCCAAGGGATCGGGGATAATATCTCCAGTGAGTGACACATGTCATTATCATGTACCGGTTGCTGTCATAAACTGTGAAGGGCACATAGCCTCTGTGGTATTTCCCATTAACTTATAATCTCAGAATGATCATGAGAAAACATCAGTCAGAGCCACATGGTGAGAAGCTGTTTGAAACAATGAACCAATATTATTGGAAAGTGTCAAGGTCACATCAGACAAAAACTGTCACAGACGGTAGAAGACAAAGAAAATGAGACAACTAAAGGTGGAGTAGCATCCTGTATTTGATCTGGAGACAAGATAATAGACAAGTGAGAAAATTAGAGAAATCTGATATGTTTTGTGAATCTGTTAATAGGCTTATACAATACTTATTTTTACAAGTGTGCTAATCCTCCAGTGATGGGCATGAAGAGAAATATAGCACTCCAAGGGACTCCAGAATTTACTCCAGCAGTAATTTACTCCCCCTCCTGTGGGAGAGGAGAAGTCAGGAGAGAGGAAAGAAAAAAATGGCAGAAGCTAGTGGAGGAGTGATAGGTGATGTGTCCCGGGTGGGTCAGAGGGTAGCAGCAGGTAAGCGGTATCCACCAATGAGGTGAGATGAGGAAGGTTAAGCACTGGATGGCAGTGCTAACATTATTTTGGGGACATGCCGAGCCTGGGGTGTTGCTGGGACATCCAGATGGACATGCAAATTAGACCGCTTGATCAATGAGTACAGAGTCAGGAGAGAGGAAAAATGGAAATATAAATTGTAAAGTAGTCAGCATGGAGAAATTTCGCTAGACACTGGGATACTGGTACAATCACAGAACAGCTCCATCTGAAGATGAAGCAGGCTGATGTCACAACCAAGATTTAAGACTTCTTCACATAGCTCTCATTGTAGGACTTCTACTTTTCTATGTCCTTGCCACTTTAGTCCTGCCTGACAAAATCATGAGAACATAGATATTCAGTCAGCAAACGCTTGCGCGCACAGATCTATGAAGAGACAGGCCCATCACATTGTGTATCAGAATATGTATGAAGTTTAAATTGTGTGCTGGGTAGTTTCACATCAACTTAACACAAGGCAGAGTCACTTCAGAAAAAGAAAACTCTACTGAGAAAACGATTCCACTAGGATGGGCATGAGGGCAAGCGTGAGTTACATTCTTCATTGATGATTTGTGTGGAGAGCCCAGCTCACTGTGGGCAGTTCTACCCCTCGGCTGGTGGTCCTAGGTTCTACAAAACAGTAAACTGAGACAGCTATGAGGAGCAAGCCAGTAAACAGCGCTCCCCTATGGCCTCTACATCAGTTCCTGCATGGAGTTCCTGCCTGGGCTTCTCTACATAATAATTCCTGGGAGTGTAAGGTGAAATAAACTCTTTTCTCCCCAAGCTGTCTTTTGTCATGGTGTTTTATTACAGTGCTAAGAACTCAAACTAAGATAAATTTCTATGCATATCTTATTCTTTCAGTCCAGCATGTTCGAAAACCAGGTTTCATCAAAAAGAATTTTTTTAATCTAAATAATTGGGTAGAATGGATAGTTGAAGTCCAGTTATAATTCATGGTATCATGATTGGCTAGAACTGATTTATTTACTTCCCTCACTGCTTCTAAGAGAATAGAGAAAATATCAACAAACAATCATATCCAAAAAATGCGAAAGAAAAGAAAAGGGAACTGGAGGAAATACTTCACTCAGTCCTCTCTTTTTCTCATCATTTAGTAAAAAGGATGAGACACACAGTTCTTAACTCCTGCAGTCCTAGCTCAACATTTAGGCTTCATCCTAAGGCAGGGTTGGAGGCTTCCCTAGCCTTGTAGAATGCACCAGTTGTTGTCAAATGGCAACCTTCACCATGAACTGCAGGTTTCTTCCTCCCAGGGCAGGAGTCCCACCTCTGTATCACCGCCCTTCCCAGTGACGCTGTGTGCTGCGCAAACATCCTGCTAGTGTAGTTTGCTTTCTTCTGCAAAACAGTGAAATTTAATGATGTTTAAAAAGACGGGTGGTGCTGGAATCCCTATCACATCACACTATTTGAGAAAATGGAGCTTACCTGAATATTTCAGGCTTAACAATTGCCAACCAGATGGCAGGCAGCAATATAAAAGGTATTACAAGTTCCAACTCCTTCTGCGTGTCATTTAGTAGGATATTGTGCTCGAAGCCTGCTCTGCCACTGATGAGCTAGATTTCTCCTCCTTCCCTCACAGTGCAGATTTTTTTTTCAAGCTAACACTTGCAAGGGAAACATCATTTTAAAGCATTGCTGGGGATTACTAATTTGTAATTTTCCCACTTACTGGCATTTTTTTCCCCTCAGAGTTCTCCCTGAGGTCGACGTTGGGGAGGCGAGATGCTTAAGTAGGAGAATGGATGATGCGAAGCCAGAAGGAAAGATGCAGAGCTCGTACTTATTCTTCCTGTTACGTAACGTGCTGCTTTCCCTACCGTTTGCTGGATGCGTTGAGAATTTGGCTCAGACTTTCTCGAGATTGCAGGCAAGCAAAAAGGCATCATTAGTGATGGAGTCTTAGGATTCTGAAAGCAAAAAACTCCAGCTGGCATCCAAACAGAAGCTCAGGAACAATGGAATGGGCTGATCGAGTCAAACCCAGATACCAGTGAAAGGCACTCTAAATAGGAAGAGAGAGCGCAGGTTCTAAGACATGTCCGATTTGGAGGTGTCGCAACCAGGGAGAAGTGTAAGGTGGGATCAACTGGCTGACCACCCTCAGGGACGAGCACAGCCTAGAAGTAGACAGAAGGAAGGGTCTGGGGCAAAGGGGAAGCTAAGGCTAGGCTCTGAAGCAGCGGAGGCATCAGGACCACAACAGAGAGTTGAGCATAGGCAGTGGCAATGTATGAGGGTAGTACATAATTCATCATTTGTGACAGGGATGTCCTGGAGCTGCTCTGTTGTAAGGTGATGATGTAGAGAGGAGAGGACCACAGAGCAGACATACAGTTTTTACTGAGTGGATTCATTAACCACCACTGGGAGCAGAAATCCGTCTGGGGGCAACAAAGTCAGAAAAATATTATACATGTATGTGTATAACATACACAATCACATTATGGAATGGCCATTAAAAAGGTAGTCCAGTGGATGGTTCGTGTGTCAAATACTTTCCCTCTGTAAAGGTTGAGACTTCATCTATGTCCGAATTCCTTTCAAACGTTTTATGGCCAACACATTCAAGTCATCCATGTCTGTAGGTAACATGACACATCTTTTCGCCAAGAGAAGAAACATGCGCTCCCTCAAATGAGAAAATAAGACCCAACCCAGAATTCCCCTCACTGCAGAGGACACACACACATGACAGAGTCACTCCTCTGCTTCATTTCACCCAGCCTGTGTGTCCCGAGGCTCTGCATTAGAGCAGAGAATGAAATAATAGAGAAAGAGCTGCAGCCCCGAGTGGGCTGTTGAAATTAGTTCCGAGGCATGGGTAATTGTCCAACTCGTCCCTCGGCTAAGCCTGTGTAAACACAGATTTAAGTGATTGATCAAAGATAGCACAGTCCCATAATGATCAAAAGGAAATTAGTGGAAGCTCAAAGAAATCGCATTATCTCAAGACTGGAGGAAAATGAAGGGTTTTAAACCCCAGCTTGGGGCATTATTCTCCCTCCTACGATGCACAAATCAGAAGAGAGGGAAGGGAGATGGTATACTCAGGTATATAAGAATAAAGAGAATGCTCAAAACTGCATGGTTAATGGCATCCCAGAATCAAGAGCTCAGTTGCTTGCTCTTTAACAAATCATGTAAAAAAAAATCATTCAACTTCTTGGACCCATGCATTTCTCATCTACCTGTGAAGAAAACATTGTCTCTCGTAGGCACATATCAGTAACTAAACAGTACGCATCCCCAGAGACAGACTTTTTATAATGCATGGTTCCCTCTGACTGAGGGAACTGAGGCAAACAAATAAATGAATGAACACATGGCTAACATATACAATTTCTATACATGTATGGCACAAACTTTCATTATCATTTATTTGTATATTATCACAGACTGACTTTATATGCTGTACTGGTTTCCAAGTGTGCCTGGTCTATTGCGTGTATTGCAATACAATGTGTCAGGATAAGGAAGTGTGTCTCAGTCACAGGCTTAGAAAAAAGAATAACCTTTCATAGGCATTTTGTAAATATGTGTGATATAAATGAATAAAAGAAAGAAAGAAAGAATGAATGAATGAATGAATGAATGAGGAGCGAATGGGTGGTTGGAGACACAAATGAAGCTGTCAGCATTTGAATGTAGATCTGCCTGATTCCAAAGCTGGTATCCTTAAAGTTATTGGGATGGTCTTCAGTTAATGCTCGCTTCATATATAGCTTTGAAATGCAGATTAATGTTCTCCAAGCAAAGCCACATTTTCTTTCCATGATTGCAGGATTATTTCTTTGTGTGGGAAATGGCAGTTTGCACAATGGTGCACACCAAACTAAGGTCTTGAGGCCATTAACCAGTGGCTCAACTTTCTCACCTGGGTCCTCAGAAACATCTCAAAACTTTTCCAGGGTGGTATCAAAGAAAGAGATGGGATAATAGAACCCAGATTTTATATACTGGCATGAGGTATAAATAAAGGTATCAGGAGCCAAGGAATATAAAAGGTCTTATAATAGATAGAAGAAATGCAGAAATTGATCCTTTCTTAAGGACTTGTACAGTCAAATCCAACTAATGTTCCCATATTAGCCATGAACAGCCCACCCCCCCATGCCAGACTCCTGATATATAACATTTTAAAAAATCCATAGGTGTTAAGCCACCAGGTCTGCAAAATTTTATTATGGCTGTAATAAAAACCAGCATAATGCTTTGAAGGGCTCTATAAGAATATGATTTGAACATCATAAAAACTAACATTTTAAATATTCATTGGATTTAGTAAGCTACCTTCTACAAGGAACACTAAACTTCATAACAAAACTAAGCAATTTCAAACTTGGGCCAAATAAAAATGAGAAGGTTACAAGTGTGTGTGTGTGTGTGTGTGTGTGAGAGAGAGAGAGAGAGAGAGAGAGAGAGAGAGAGAGAGAGAGAGAGAGAGAGAGAGATGCCTACGTGTGCTTTTAAGAAAACTTTGAAACCTTAATAGAATTTCTATGCTCTGGAAATGTGGGCTGGCTTCCATACACTGTTCATTAAGCAGTGGGTAGCTCAGGGTATCTGTAGCCAAAGCCATCTTTTACCACTGTTTTACATGTTTTCCTCCGTAATAAACAGGCGAAGTGAAGCTCACGCTGTCATCATTCCACACTACAGACCCAGCCACAATCTCCAAAGCTTACTATTGTTGCAACCATTGCAGGTTGCAGCCTGGGGGGGCCATGATGGTATGACTTCTTCACAGACAACTGCCTCAGTTGTGTCCACCATAGAGCCATCAGGCATGTTGTTTGTGAAAGAATGCTCCTGGAGTCCACAGCTCTCACATCATCGACATTGCTGGGACAGATCAACATGCGTCTGTTCATCACTGCAGGCAGCGGAGAGAGTGGGCTGTGAGTTCAGCTTCTGTCCCAAATAATGTTTGTTGTCGTACTGCATTCTTGGCAATCAACATAACAGATGAACATATCGTTTCATCTGCAATATTTGATAAATATGATAGGACCTTGAAAATCACACCTCAGCATGTATGTGCCTGTGTGCGGTGGGTGTATGTGTATGTGCCTGTATGTAGTGTATGTATGTGTGTTTGTATGTGGTGTGCATGAGTGTGCCTATGTGTGTAGTAGCTTTGTGTGTGGTATATATCTTAGTGGCATTATATGTGTGGCATATAAGATGTCTGCAATGTATTGTGAGTTTATGCTTATGCATATGTGTGCATGTATGTATGAGCATGTTATATGTGCATATTCCTATATGTACGAGAGCATGCTATATGCTTATCTTATGTGTAGAATTTATCTCCATTTGTGTATATGTGGCATATGATATATGTGTATATGGCATTGTTTTTGTAGCATATGTATGTGCATGTGTGTATACACATGTGGTGTATGCAAGGGTATGTGATGTGTGTGGTATATATAGGATGCATATGGTTGGTGTGCGTGTGTGTGTGTGTGTGTGTGTGTGTGTGTGTGAAAGAGAGAGAGACAGAGACAGAGACAGAGACAGAGATGTATGTGTGTGTGCATGTAGGAAACTATAAAACTATAAACTGTCAAACAAGAAAAATAACTAGCTGAATAAGATAAAGAAAGAACCATGATAGTTCACTAAAATTTTATGCATGTTCCTCCACCTTTTTCCAGCCCTGTTTCACTTAGTATTTTTTTAACCTTAAAAAAATGAAGACCTTAAATGGGTCTAGGAAAGTCATATGTCTACCTTTCCTCTTTTAAACTATGAAGCTTAATGCATGTGCAGTTTCTAAAGTGGAATCTAATGGCAATAAAAGTCAATTGGCCCCATCAGCATTGGACATATTATTCTTGTGACATTATGTTAACTTGAGAGCTGTGAAACTCATTTGCTCATGAAATAGCTTTGACTGTTTCTTTGGAGAATGGGCTCACCAGTGTCTACATTGGGTTGACATTTGGGCAGCACCCCTCACCCCCACCAGTTGAACTAGGAAGTCTCATTTTTTTCTAAAACCACCTCAGAACAAAGTTCCCCACCATTGAAACAGTGATGTGTAAACCCATCTCACACTGTTTCAGCTTCTTTTCTGCCAGACATGATTCAGAATTAACATTCAAGTCATTGATGGAATAAAACAAGAGCTTTATTTTGTTGAGTTTCTACTATGTAGCAAGTACATACTAGACTTGCTCCTATGTAGCAAGTACATGGTCTAGACCTGAAGATGGAGTAAGGACAACATATTCAAGGTTGCTTATGTGTACTGTGCCTTTTCTAAAAAGGACAGAAATAAGTAATGTAACAGAGTGTTATAGACAGCAGTAATGCTAGATTTTAAAAAAAGTCAAAGGGAGGAGGAGTAGCAGCAGGAAGTTGGGGGAGACCATGGGAATTTGAGAGGACAGGAAGAGTCTTCTAGGAAGAAGAGGCAGGTGTGAGGTTGGCTGAGACAGGGCGGTGCTCCCTTTTCCTGAACAGGAACTAGAGCAACAAGGCCTATGCAGAGAGGAGGAAATGATCAAGCCAGGCAGGCATTGCAAGCATGTTGGACGAAAGGCTGAAAGGAAAGGCACTGTTAACCTCTGACTCCTCTTCTGTGGACAATAAGCAGAATTAGAAACAACAGATTATGATTCCTAACGCTTGGTCTTAGATATCACACTCCTGTTTTATTTGTTAGCATGAATATGATATGGTTACAAATAAGAAGATACCTACTACTAGAAAAATCATGAGCTATTAAAAAAAAAGGATGGTTTTATCACCCAGGTTAACATGAACATTCTTTCACTACTTGATGTTTATTTTCCCAAACTCAGTTGAATTACTGTTTATTAAATCTTAATTTTGTTTAGAGTTTAAAAGCAATAATTATTTATAAGACATAAATCTTCTTTTATTAGTGCTTTATTCACTATAGCAAAGAAGTAGAATCAATGTAGTTTAACTTCAACACATGAAAGGATAATGAAAATTATGTGTATACATATATATATCCATATATGTGTGTGTATATATATAATATATGTATCATATATATATATACTTATATATATAAATTTATACATGTATATTATATTATATAAATATCAAATTTTGTGACTTCACTTCCCTTTAAAGCTAAATTGTATCCATATGTGTGGGTACCATATGGCTCTAAAAGAAAGTGAAGTCACAAAATTTGAAGGAAAATGAATGAACTTAAAATGTAAGTATTAAGTGAGGTCACACAGTCTCAAAACCTTGCATATGCTCCATGATATATATGACCGAAGGCAGATAATGGACACAAGTTATAAATAAAGATATAAAGCTAATATTTTAGTTTCAAATTTTTCATGGATGTTTTAGGTGATACATACATAAAATATATCTGATAGTAAAAGCATAAAATCCAATGTGAAATTCCACAGTTTCTGTGTCAAATGGCTTCTCTACATGTAGAGTCCTGCATGGCCTTGGAAGTGACAGTATGAAAAGTTTTCCTACTTCTGGAATACAGCCAACAGGACATGGACCTCCAGGAGTGCTGACATTCTTCCTGCCAAAGTTATCAGGGAATGTTCTACTCGCCAAGGTTAATTAGAATCAGCACAACTTGGGGCGTGGGGGGGGCAAGGGTGTGTCTAATGTTTCTCAACAAAATTGTAAACGCTGTAACATTCAGGACAGCCCTTAAGGTTGTAGGAAAGAACTTTGAAAACACAAGTTCAGGAATCTCAACTATGCAAAATATAAGGATGCAACAAAAATTGTATGAGGGGCTTCAAGAACCTAAAAGAACAGAGACAGGTCTAGTAATAAGCCAGCTTATCAGGAAGATATTAAGGAAGGGAATAGACTTATGGAGCAGTGATCAAAAGGCAAGATCCCACCCAGCCAAACTTATTGTTGGAGCTTACAAAGGCAGGGAGATTTCTGAGTACAAGGTCAGCCTGGGACAGAGTGATTTTAGGTCTAGGAGTGTTGGGAATGGTGATTCAGGATGGGATCCCAACCAGCTAGCTTATTGTCTGTGCTTACAAAGGCAGGCAGATATCTGAATTCATTTCCTATGTTTAAAAAAACAAATGTACTTAGCTGTCTTTTTCTAAGAAGTGAGGGGCTAAGGCCATAAAATGCTGATTCATAGAATAATCAAAGAAAACCTGGGGTAATGATTGAATTGATATGTAAATGAAAGACTGGGTTTTGGTCCGCAAGAGCTGAGTTATCTACACAAGTGTCTGGAGAGCCAGCTGGAACAAAACACAGAATAGACTGGTCCTTGGCATCTAACTACATAGAAGTTTACTGCATTATACAGTCTTTGAGTCCAATTAACTTCAGTATTGTGTGTGTGTTTTTTAAATAAAAGGGTTTTTATAATAAAGAATAAAAACAAACTTCTTATAAAACAATTTAAAATTAAAAAAAAAAAAACCTAAGTATTTAAGGGGAAATATTCTAATTAGCCTGCCACATGATACCAAGGACATATCAACACTTCAGGGACACTTTAAAACGTATAAATGGTGGGACCTGCACTCTTATTTTATGCACACAGCAGCAGCTTCCAGCAGAAAAACCCTGAGCAGAAAAGCCAGGTCTGCCTATGTCCATGCTGGCTTGATAGCCCCACTGCAAGCTCATGCTGCTCTCAGTTTGTTTTTAAAAATAGAGATTGTGGCGACAGACTGTGCTTCTTGGGTCTATTATCAAAACTCAGTCTAAGAACCAGGTAGATCTAAACCTCAGAGCAATCTAGGAGGGAGATTCAACTCTTACTATTCCCATTCTCAGGGGCAAAGACTGAAGATGGAAGAGATAGGTTACTTGACGATCAGATAGGTTATTTGGCACCAAGCAAAGGTCTGAGGAAGTGTCCTTTAAGACAGATGCCACGCATGGCATGCTGGTTCTCACTTTGTGACAAATGGCTCATTCTAGATATTTTACAAGATCCAAGTTATTATTCTTGAACCACCTACTACAAACCTCCATTAACCCAAGACTCTTTGCTTATCTAAATATCAGAATCCTGATCCGCAACATAGTACACATCCTTATAAAATGCAATTTTAACCAAAATCCCCTCCATAGCTACATCATCCTCAGTATCAGATTAGATTCTATACCCTGCACCATATCCGAAGTGATACCCTGGCTTCCTACCTTAAGCTTGGCCACAATTCCCTTTACCCTTATACACCCACTGGTATTCTTTCACCCAGTGATTTCCACCTTGTTCTTTGACTACAAATGTTTCTTTGTCCAAGGTATATTTGTTGTTAAGCAAAGTTCTATATTAAGAGCTTGCCTGTATTTTTGAATAATCAGGCTATTTATTCATTTATTTACTTATTTAGTGTATGCACACATGCTCTCGCGGAGCATATTAAATTCCGTGGTGGACATTTGGAGAGTGGAAGACAGGTTAAGGGAGTCAACACTCTCTTCCAATCATGCGAATCTGGGAAACTGAACTTAGGCTATCAAGCAAGTTTGGCAGCAAGAATTTTTTTTTACCAACTGAGCCATCCTGCCGACCCCATCCTCACTGCTTTAAAAGACTCAAATGGTTTCCCTGTACCCTGCAATGAATAGTTCTGAATAAAAGCTGCTTATATCCCTCCAACGACTTTCTGGCGCTGGCTTGTTTTTGAAAATCTCTGCTTAAAACACCCTCTCATTTAGAACCATATGATCACAAAGAGCTCCAGTCAACACATTGTAGAGTTCACAGTCTTAGACAGCTGGATCAAATACATTCTAGATATTCAAGCAGGCTTTGCTCAAAATCTCATGATTTCACTGGTCTAAGATGCTGTGCCTTTTATTTTTTTTTCTTCCAACCTGATCATTTTAACCCAGGACATTAATCAGTGCTTGCTCTTTAAAATTCATGGCACATCATGTTGACAAGCTAAGACATTCAAACAGCCCAGCCGAGTTCTGCACCCAGGTGAGATGCCTATGAATGGAAAATCAGAGCATCCTTTATCTCCAGGGCTGCCTCTGAAGTAGCTGCATTGGATACAGTTCACAGGCCACCCAGCTGTTGTCCAATCCTCCCTTCAACTTCAAGCAGCTTCTCTGGAGCTCTGAATGAGATGCAAATTCCTTACTAAAATCCATTTTTCTAAGATGGCTTGAATATGCTGTCCTTAATGCTAGCCTAGCTACAATCTTCCTAAAAGAAGAGTACCCACAGGAAAAAAAAAAACATTGTCATAATTGATGATGGAGCTTATTTTCTGGATCTTCCAGCCACCCAGACCAATGTGCAACGAGCCAAAATAACCTATTGCTTTGTGTCTTTTCTCTTTTCTCTGACCCCGAGCTTGACTGTGAGATGACTGAGATTCACGTGCTCCGTAAGTTGAGAAATGTCCAAAGCAAGAAACAAAGGGTCACCAGTGTTATAATGTCCCCACTCTCAGAGCGCCCAGCTTGCAGTTGAAGGCTCTTAGAAGCGGGATTAGGAAAAAAGGGGACCCCGTGACTCCACATGTCTGACACAAGTCTTTGGCCTTCTCTATCTGTCTTATGAGAGAAAACAGAATTTTCTAGAATTTCCAAGACATTTGCATGGAGTTAATATGGACCCACGTTCTTTCACCTTGAAAGCTTCCCAGGAAATGCCTCAGACAAGCTGGCTTTGAATCAGCCTTGTCCTCTATGTGACATGAATACCAATGGTGTAGAGAAGCTTAAGTCCCGTCAAAGCATGCTGAGGAGACTGTGTTCCTCAGGAGCCATTTTCTCACTTCAGCTGATTGTTCGGAATTATTAAAAATGTATTTTCTCCTAATATGTACCAAGACTCACTGAATGACACTTGATTTGTATGACTGCCATTTATTTTGGTAAATTTAATTAACCCTCTACTTGAAAGAGAACCTGGATGGCTAATCTTCTGCTTTCTCATTCTACCTCCCTCTTCCTCCTCCTTTCCAAGACCCACTTCTGGATCCCATGCCCTTGGAGTTGGCCTGGCAGAGCTAGTTTTACATCTTGGTTACCCACTCACTGTATGTAAAGGCTTTGAGATTCTTCTCTGATTATCTCCTCTTACATAGAAAATACTAGCAGTAGCCCCATCTGACACAGTTTCTTGTAATTAAATGAGATGATTTGCATGCAGTAAGTACCACGGTGGCTGTTGTATACAAGTTATCATGCGGCAAGTACCAGCGTCCAAATCACAGATATCTATGTTAGCTCTTACGGCAATACAAATTGCCTTCCTCCTTCACAAATTAAAGTGAATATGCCCGAATGTTCATATCCAAATAAAGCATGCATTTTATAACTACAAAAATAAACACCTTGAAATGATGGTCCTCTCTGAAAACTCCCAGTGGGGTAATAACGGAGAGCAGCTCTCCCACAGTTTAGAACTGGATGCTTTTCCTAGGCTCATACGACTTCTTCTTTCCCCCATAACAATGACTCTGCCAGGTGCACTGCTCACAGGGTTTTCTGGGGCTCTGTGCCTGGCCATATTCTCTGGCTATGATGAGAGTAAACCACGCTAGCTTTGGGTTGAGGCTGTGGTCAGTCCTGTGGCAAGCTAACGCCAAGAAAGAGACCCATTCTCCTTTGAGGAAGAGAGGGCACCAGGAAACCACATAAGTCTCCTTCTCAAAGGCTTATATCACCTGTCAGCCTTTGCCTTGCTAAGACCTAGGAAACGGTATCTGCCACCACTATGATCATAACTCAGGGTATCAGGGGACAAAAACATGTGGGGTGTTAACGATCTGGAGGGGAAAATATTTTTTAAAAAATATTAGAACCTGTAATTTATTCCTCTAGCTGCTCCTTAATTACTTCCCAGCTTCTGGAAAGAAGGTACCTGACTGGACAGGGGAGAAGCCACAGACTGCTGTTACCATCAAAAGCTCCCCAAGTGCCTCATTTACTCAGGGAAAACAGCTTCAAAGCCTTCACTTCCACTTAGAGCTTAAGCAGTGCTACAAAAGAGCATTGATTTTAGTCAAATTGATTCAATTCATACTTATTTTGGATGATGCATTGGAAGATAGACCATATCAGACTGTCAGCACATATGAGGCTTAGCAAGCACACCCTTTGTGTATAAGACCATGTGTGTGAATGTATAAGTCCATGTGTGTATCTAAGTCTATATATGTGCATATATGTGTGTGAACTAGTGTAGATTTGTGTGTGTGTGTGTGTGTGTGTGTGCATGTGTGTCTGTACTAAACTATTTCTTCTCCACCCACTTTGATGGAAATTATCTTATAAGGGGACACAGCAAGTTACGAAGCACGGCCCTCAATCTAAATGGAGTAGGAAACGATATATTCTAGGTTAAATGTCAGCTACTTTGACCCAGGAATACACATTCAGGTTGATCTGGAGAACATTTTCCCAACATGGAAATGGTTACATGAAGTTCTTATAGTCACAGAACAAAAGAAAGCCTTAAGTCAGACAATTCTCTGAAAACATGGGTGAGAGGATCAGGTCACAGAAAAGTAGGAGACATTGCTATGGGTTCTGGATGCCATCTTAGAGCACCCCTAGGCATCCTGTGTTTTGTGTTGGTAGAAACTAAGAGTCTGGTAAGTTAATAATAAGTGTGCAGAGGTTTAATGTGAGAATTCAACGACTATTCGATCAGACGCAGAGCTGCGTGAGAGATAGCTGCTAAAGAGGCTAAAGGCAGTCCAAGATAGGTCCCTCTGCAACGTTGCTCGGCAACGTTCTAATTCTCAACTCTCATGGGATTTAGCATCGCTCGGTAGAGTCTTCAACACCGATGTGGCTCTTTCAGAGAACATCAGTCCACAGTCAATTTCAGAATACAGATGCTCTGTCCAGTGTTGCAGTCTGGGGGAAACAATCCTCTCCATGGGCCTTATCACCTTATATCAGTGAGGATTAGCTATTAACTCCAATGTGGCTGACATACATAGTACTGTACTAAACACATGTACCAAGTGCTAAATAGCCATGAGAAGCTCAAGCCCATGGGTCACAGTGCTGACCTTTGTGAAAATAACAGCGTGACTTAATGTGATGCCTTCCTTCAAGCCTGAGACGTGAGCCTGCATGATCAGAGCATACAACTGCAGATTCCAGCTGGACAATACATGGGAACCAGACAACCTAAGAAACTGTAGTACCAAGTAAAAGACGTGAAAGTACACGGGTGCACACTGCCAACACACATTGATTTCATACTGACGCACCATGGAAACTTCAATTGTTTACGTGAACAAAAGGCTGATGTTTAAAAAAGAGAAGAGAAATAGACAATATTCCAAAATTAACAATGGCTAGTGCAATTGTTAAGCATTAAAAACGTGCATTTATTTTTTACCATCCAGTGGCTTTGGGCTTTGCCCATTTATCTATGCCCTGTTCAGAAAAATATTAAAGTCTGTTCCATACCTCTCTCTACCCCTGCTCTCCAATACATGCTCCCACAAACATTCACATATTTATTGTCACATTGTTAGTGATATTTTCCATTGTGCATAAGCTAAAAGTCATCTGAGGTTCTTTTACAAACAGAAACTCTTGGACTCTACATTCCAGACATTCTAATAAGAGGAAGGCAGTCCCCGCACAACTGGACTTTGAAAAAATAATATTAAACCTTGGCTGGTTGAATCCAGTTTGTACTTATTAAGCAATCAGACCATCAAACTCCCAAGAACACCTGCTAGGCAGCCTTCCACCTTTCCCAGGTCACATATATGTTCCATCCGTGATCTAATTGCTAAAGCCAATAATACAAGGACTATTTATTACCCACTGCTTTTGTCCATTCACACCAGTGAGGGTTCCCAGATTTGTTTAAGAAAGCTGTTCAGTTCTCTATGTCCATTTTGTTGTCCAAGCTGTCAGGTCCCCGTCTACCCTGCTGCTTATTCCTGGAGATCAGCATAGTGCCAGACACAGGGCATCTGCTCAACAAATACTTCTTGAAAAAAAAAAAGAATAAACAACGGAGAGATTGCTGCTGCCATATTTCTCAGTGAACATTTACGCAAGTTCTACTGTATAAAAATTAAGTGATAGTTATTAAAGGGCAAAATAAAGCAAGAGCCTACCTACTGAAACACATGACAAGAGATGAACTAAATAACAGGAAAGAGATGTGCTCGCAGGATGCCTTGCCGCCGCTATCCAGGGATGTGGAAACCTGTGGTCCAGTCCCTCCCATCTTGTTTCACTCCATTCACACAAACAAGCTGGAAAAATGTAGCCTGCCAAAGCCTAGAGTTATACTAGCTTCAAACTCCCCACTGGGGTGTCTGGTGGCAAAACATCAATTATCACCTTCTCCTCCAAGAAGCAAAAAATAGGATTTCTGGAGGGTCTTAGCAGACCACTCGTGGTCTATTCGATTCTGATACTTACGTGAAACACCCACTCTTTCAGCTACAGAAATGGGAGATGAACTCGCTACTTGGAGTAAAATAGAACAGAATGTAGACAGAAAGGTGGTTCTGACTGGAGAGGTAGCACTGTGGTAATTAAATTACCATGTGCCCCCAAGTCATGCCTATAAAAGCCTCCACTGTGCGATGAGTTGGAGCTAAGGAGAATTGTTTGCAGCCTAGACAATTAGCTCTGACCCATCAGCATCCAGAATTCAGAGCAAGGAGCTCAAAGCAGGGGCTACGCTAACGCAATCTCTAAACGGGCTGAGGAATCGTCTAGGCGGGATGAATTCATATCACTTCCAGGAAGAGATAGATGTTAGATGACACACGATATGTGGCTAGATACCTCCCCCAGGACACTCGGAAGGTCATAGATTTAGGGAAACCTAAAGGAGGAAGTGAGTCTGCTGCGTTAAGGGAGGGGCTGGAGAGTAAAGTCCGCCTCCTCCAGAATTCACGCGGGACCCCCCCACCCTCGAAGGCACGTAAAGTAAGACAAATTGGCCTGGGTCTTGCAACATTTGTTTATTGTTTGCCGTCCAGTACTCCAAATCACACAGAGGAGAGCTTATTTACTCTCTAGAGTTCTCTATTAGCCCTGTGGAGGCTAGAGAAAGAGCTTTGAACTGAGAAAAATCCTGGCAGTAATTAAATACAAAAGGCCTCCCAGTGCCTGCCTGTGCCTTCATTTTGGCAGCCTGTGCTTGCTGAGCAGAAGGGGAAAGATTTGATTTTAATCGCACAGATTTCATATTTTATTTTGCTCATTAAAATTCCTGATAAGGATTTACTTCAGCATTTTGTGGCTCTCCCCAAATTATCTGGAGGGCTTCTGGATTGTTTGTACTTTTTTTTTGACGGGGGGTGTGGGGGGTGTCTGTGTTTTTGATTTTGCCGTTCACTGAGAACAACACTGTCGAATACCTGCCTAGGCCATGCATGGTCTGAACTTTTCTAGGCCTACTAGTAACATGGGAAGTTTGCCTTCTACCCAAAACTGTATTGCTTGGGAAAGGTGGAAATGGTTTTCAGGAAGTATGCCTGGAAGCCTCACCTGCTTTGACTGTACTCCAGTCAGCAGGCCTCACTGTCTGTCACAGCCACTGAGGGAATCAATTCCACCTCGCTCCTCTGCTTACATTACTGTCCAAATGGTCCCCACCATCTTCTACTTGAAAGAGGCTATTTGTTTCATACTTCAGGAGAGCATCAAATATCAACTTTCATGCTGCTGTTTGTGTGTGTGTGTGTGTGTGTGTGTGTGTGTGTGTGTATAATAAAAGTTTATATATTGAAGTAAATTATAGTATAGGAGAGAGAGAGAGAGAGAGAGAGAGAGAGAGAGAGAGAGAGAGAATTATCCTACTTTGCTGTGAAAAAACATGGAATGAATACAATTTGGGGAGGAAAGGGTTAATTTGGCTTTCACTTTCTTGTCACAGCCCACCACTGATGGAAGGGGCAGGAACATGGAGGCAAGAATTGATTGAGAGACCATGGCGAATGCTGCTGCCCACTGACATGCTGTCCGTGGCTTGCTTGCTCAGCGTGCATTCTTAAATACAGCCCAAAGCCACATGTTCAGGGATAGCACAGTGGACTGAATCGTGTCATGTTGTCAAAAAACTAAGAAACACAAATAATTTATGGCATTTTGTATGGCAAGAATACTATATATAACAAAATATATTCAAAAACTAAAGGCTGGTGTATAGTACTGCACATAGAAAAATATAATATGTTTATAATGCTATATATTAGATTCTTTGAGAGATATATGTGAAAATATATATTATACATCTATAGTATATATTCAGAATAATGCACAATATTTTAGGGAAGGAATAGTATGTATGATGTCATATACTAGGTATACAGAAATAAAATACAATAGTGTAGGCATTATCCTCCTAAAGTATATTTTGCATAAAGTATCACCTACCTTCCATTCATCCTGGGTCTTTTTATGAACTTATAGTTCAAACTTGCAAACATTATATTTACTCTGAGATTCCAACAGTTTTTGCCTATTCTGTGGGAAGGAAGGGAGGAGTCTGAGTGGAGAGAGAAGGGAGGTATAGAGTCTTCATCCTCCCAGTGATAAAGGGCTATGCTATTCAGAGCATTGAACCAAGTCTGTACACCTCCTTCCTAGGGAAGGCTCTTGAATTTCTACCATGAGCTCAAGTATCCAGCAGCACGCTCCAAGACTCTCCGAACACGAGAATGGCAGAGTCACATCATCTGGAGTTAATCCACAAAAATAAGCACACATATTCTCTCTCTCTCTCTCTCTCTCTCTCTCTCTCTCTCTCTCTCTCTCTCTCTCCTCATTTCATTAGTTTGTTAACGCCAACTCTCAAGTGGAGATCATTTGCTTTTGTCTCTCTATGTCAACAAAAGTTTATACCCATCAAAGTAATTCCAGCCTCTCTTGGAATGTAGAAAAGACCAAAAAGCCAAAAACAGAGAAATAAGATACATATGTATATTTACACTTACACATACATCATACTTTTAGTATATTAAAGCATGTACGATTTTGAATTCTTTAGGGTAAGCACTAACGGGCTAAAGTTGTCATAGGAACCCATTATCGGGAAATCTAATCTAGTTCATTCAAGCAGGAGGATGACTCCTTGCCAAGATATGCAGCACATCCCCATGTTCCAAGCATTCATATGGAAGGGAAGTAAGAATCGCAAGAACTGTGGAGAAAGACATGTCCTCAGCCGACCTCCACCAAGATTCTCTGGGAAGAAAGTGGCTCCCTCCTCCCTGGACTCCAGACCTCTCTTCTGGGTTGCACGAAGCTTTCTGCCTCTGAACCTCTTGTGTGTAGACATTCTATCTTAAAGAACAAAATCTTGTCCATCACAATGGAGTGTGAGACTTTACTCTTGTCTGAATCCCAAGCGCTCGCACTTCCTGCAATTTCTTTACTTAGCTTCAAATTTCCCTTCATTAAAATTAAGCCTCATTTCTTGCTCATCTTTCCTGTTTTTCTTCAGCAAAACTGAGCACAATTCTTAAAGCTGATTTTTCTCGCTGCCGTTTTCTTGCCATTACATCATTAAAATCTTCTTCCCACCCCACGAAAAAACAATTAAGAGATTGATTCCACCCTAGTTTTCCCTTTGTGTGGGAAACAAATAGGAGTGTGAGGAGTGTGAGTTTGTGTGTTTGGGGCGGTGGGGCTCTGTCTGTCTGTCTGTCTTCCTGCCTACCTGATTGCAATGTTTTACTGAGTGTCCAGTATGTGTCTGAAGGGCCAACTTGGCACACTTTTGTGTGAGGGTTTTGCCCAGACTCTGGGATTAATGGTAATGTTCCAGTATATTATGCTAATTGCAGGGATAACATGGCCTTAGATGTCCATCTGGAGTGGCAGCTGCTCAAAGACTCTCTCCAGCAGTCGGCTTCTAGACACGGAAGCAGAGGGAACAGTGGAGAGTCAGCCTGGGTTCCCTAAGACAGGCGTCCGCAGACTGACGGATTCGCTGCTTTATACAGCTGCCCTCCCTTCCCTTAGATTGTCTTTAGCTGCTCTTCTGATGCTTTTGACCCAGTCTCTGTCCCATTTCTCCCGTAGAACATGGCAATGGCCAAGAATACAATCAAGCCGAAGTTTTGAAGACACCAGGTGTTGGCAGCGCACTTATTCCTCCCACGCCTGGATAGAACGGGTATCAGAGCTCTCAGGCAGAAGGCTGGATGCAGCCTCCTGCAGAGGCTGGGGATGCCAGAGCATCATGAGGAACAGGATTCTGAGCAAACTGGCACGAGCCTCACACCAGGGTTTCAGGGGCTGTAAGTAGGCAGACACTTTGGAGGTATTTTAGGGACAGAGTTCTGAGGAACATTGCATGGATGCTGTAGATATTTGGCCACTCTTCAGATCATACCTAGCCTGCCTTGACTTCTGCGTTTACTGAACCACCTTGGCACTTGTTAACTCATTAACTCTGTTGAAAAACTGAAAACTACCTAGCTTTTTGGAAAGTTACTCGTACGCCTATTCTATACCATGGTTAATGGTGCAGCAAAACTAATTGAAATGTGTTACGAATTATCAGATACAACCAAAGTAAGATGTGCAGCAGAATTCTTGGCATATTATAGTGCAATGCACACACTTGGCTTTCGTTATTATTATCTTCAGACACATTCAACATTTCATATATCCTAGGCAACTTACCAAGTATTGAGGACAGAAAGGCAAATAAGAAATGGTTTATGACCCCAATGGCTCACAATCTAGAAAATGCTTCTATTAGTACAACTAAGAGGAGGACACTTCCTAAAATCCCTCCCGTTTATATCAGGCAATTGAAACAAAAATAATAATATTGCTTAAAATTGCATATCTAGTCATTGGCAGGGTAGGGATTTGAACCTAGACCCATGTTATTACCAAAGTTTTTTTCTGTTTTGATTTCCAATGAAGCAAGTATTGATGAAGAATCAAGAATAAAAGCAAATGGCAGTGACTAGCTCAGAGGTTAAGAACACTGGCTACCATTCCAGATGAACCAGGTTCGATTCTTAGCACCAACACAATGGCTCACCATCATCTGTAACCCGAGACCCAAAGAATCAAATGCCCTCCTCTGGCCTCCAGACATCAGGATCCACAGGATGCACAGTTAAAGCATGCAGGCCAAACATTCATTAAACAAGAAATATTTTTAAGAATAAAGAAAATGGCAAAAAGATCTGGTTATCCAGGGGCCTATTCTGTGTTCTTTTTTAAATAAAAGGTTCAAGAATGAATCAATCAAGCTGCCCTTGTGTGTTTGTGACTCCCCACGTCCCATTGCCTCCTCATGTCTGAGGACATCACCTCTACACATCAGTCCAGGGTCTTCATATCTCAGACCCTTCTGGCCAGGACTGGCAAGGACTGAACATGATGCTGCAGGCATTCTCCCATGGTCGCAGCATTCTGTCACAACTACAGGACTCCAAAGAACCATGCAGGGCCCAACCTCAGCCTTTGCCTCATCTTTCTCCAGTGAGTTCCAGTATGTTCCAGTATGTTCCCTCTCCATCTATATTGTTCCAAAGCACTAGCCTATTTCCTTGAAAGAAAGAAGGGTTTGAAAAGTGGTGCCATTTTTTATACCATGTCTTTGTCATCCCCCCATGTCAACCGCATGCACCAATTATTTTGAATGGTGTTACCTTATCATTTATTTATCTATTTAATGCTAGAGGGCAAACTCAGGACCTCACACGTGCTCAGCACATACCCTACCACTAAGTTAGGTCCCTAGATACTTTGCTCACACTGACCTTCTGGGTCTCACCTTTAAAGCTTTTGCCTTGAGTTTGTAAGTCTCAGACGTCACAGACCATTTTGTTACTCTTGACCTCTCATCATTTTGGTGATTGGTGTTGCGTTATTTAAAAATCCCCCTCTCATTTTTGTCTGGAAAAAAAATCCTCTGCAATTGTAAAACATTAACCTGTGCTTTCCCTTCAGGCTTTTTTGTACACAGAACCTTAGCTTCACTCATCTTTCTGAATTTGTCTAATATTTTATGTATCTTTATAAATAAGCAAACAAAACCATGATCACACTGGCAAATCTTTCTTTTAAAACTTTTGCCCATTGGGCTCAAGTATCAGGCTCTGTATGAGCACATAGAGCCTTGCTCTCATAAAGCCTCCTGGTTGCAATAAGAGAGAGCTGTATTACAAACACCCATGGTGAGGATGAAGATGTGGGCTTTGGTGTTGGGTTTGCAGAGGTCATGGTTGCCTTTGAGCAGAGCTAGTAGAGGAGTCACGGGAGCATGAAGATGTGGCTGTCTCTGCTTTGACCTGCTCCAGACAGTACAAAGGCAGGGCTCAGTCAGCTCGCTGTTGCTCCAAAGAAGGTTAAACAAATCATGTCTCAGCTTGAACTTGACACACTGGGCTAAAGACCTTATCGTCAGGTCTGTCTCTGTCTCTTTGGTGGTTACACACCCTGAACCTGGTTATGAAAATTAAACATATCGAGACACAGTAAAGTGCACCCTTTGCAGAAAAATAGTTTCTTGTTAGGAACACCTCGTTTAATAATCCTTAACAATCTTTCACCTTAGGCAAGACAACCATTTTCATCACTCTACTGCAGTGAAAGGAAGCTCAGAGTGAAAGGCTTTGGCTTCCCATGGGTTCCAAAGAAAAACAGAAGAAACAAGCACCTGGACATCCATATCCACAATCCAGTTCTCATTTCCAGGCTCACTGTCAGTTCACACTGGGGAGGTCCCAGTAAGACTGACCTGAGAACCGGTTGGGGTAATACAGATGCCTCACTTGCTGGGGGCCGTACAGATGAAACCAGGGCCTATGCCTATCTCTGTGGGCCACACTATTGTGTGGATGAAAGAACTGAGGTCTCTTAGCCTCTTAAAGTGGAGACTTCAATGAGGTCCTGTAATTGATGGCAAAGTTCCTTTGCTGTGGTATCCAGAAGGACACTCGGTTGGATAATTGCTCCGGTCTCAGAGCCGTAGCTATCTTGGGAATGTCAGGGAAAATTAAGCATCTTGAGAACGACAAAGACCCAACAGGCTTGTGGCACGAGCTAAGCAGCCCTTTGAGAAATGCTTCAACCTATTTTGGAATCATGGAATCATGGGATTGTTAAATAGTTGCCAACATATACCCTCCCTTCTCTCCAGCAGACCTCAGTGGCTGAGAACTCAGAATCTTGAATTGGGTAAAATAGGCTTATTACTCATAGATTCCCTACTTGCTGCCCATGTGACTTATGGAAGTGCATTTTCCATTTAAAGAAAAGCATTCATTTGTTTCCTTAAATTCTGTCACCTTAAATGCATCAATATGTGGCCCCCAGAAAGGACCATGATCGCTCAAGCGATCAAAGCTGTGCTTTCATTACTGTTAAGATGAAAGTCAGTGTTTTTCATAGGGCTGGGAAATTTAATTGAGATAATTAGTCTCAGGACCTAAAATTCAGTGAAATCTGTCTACAGAAGCTCTGGGATGAGGGTCAGTGGCAGCTGCAGTCAGAGGGTCTGATCTTGGTGGCTGCACCTCCTTTGTCTCCTGTTCTTACTCCTTCATACTTCAGACATTCTTAAAAGTCACAGGAACTTCCTCATTCCCTTTTCTGACCTCTTGTGATCTCTGAAGTTTTTTCAGTACTCTTGGGTATTGTGACATTCTCTTGATGCTCAAGGCCAGATTTAAATCAAGCATCACTCACTATACCTAGGTTTGGATCTGGAGACAAATTGCTACTTCATTATAGAACCAGTGAGAAGCGTCCAATATATAAGGTTGTTAAGCTCACAAGGGCAACAGACGACCAAATGACTATGTAATGAAGAAGCGCCTCACATGACACAGTATTTTATCTTAGAGATGAAAGACACACACACACACACACACACACACACACACACACACACACACACACACACAGTCACCTCTTCTTAGCCCCTGGGAAGATATTTTATGAAGGTAGATAGTTGAAGTTAAGACTCACCTATTTAGATATTATATATAGAATGTGAAATGCCAATACCCTTTTTTATTTGCCTAAGGCATCTGCCACCATCTTAAAAGCTTTTCTGACCACTTGCCACCTGTATAACCCTTTCCATAAGTCTTGGAGATACAAAGACTCCCTCGGTTTCTAAGTGCAGACAACCTGCTGGCCTGCTCGCCCACCACGTTGCTACCGGTAAACATGTAATCAGAAGGTGTCTGGTCCTTACTCTCAAGAAATCATTGCTTTGTTGCCTGGGGAACCATGGGCTCCCACAGGTTTGTAGCATCTGCCTCTAGGACCAGGAGGACAACATACATGGGCAGCCACCTCTGCTGCCCTAAGCTTGTGACACTCTCTAAAGACTCTAAGCTATATGGAGAAATTAGCAACTACTTCAGTGCCTTTATCTGCTGCTATAGGAAGAAGCCTTACATATCCCACAGCCACTTGGTATAGGAGTAAAGGAATCCTGCCCTCAGTCTTATCAATTCCTACATCTTACCTTAAAAATCTACTTTTGTAGGGTGGTTTTTGTGTAAAAGTGCTCTCTCCAAAGAGAACTCAGAAGAAGGCTGCCTGACTGGGAAAATGTCCACCTAGGGTAAAATCTGCTACATAGAAACCCAGAAGCCAATTTAGCATTAAGTAAGCAATGATCTTAAAGGGGACAGGCCAAAGCTTGGCTCTGAAACCCCAGAACTGTTCTCTCCAGCTGCTCCCAAGCATTTAGGAGCTTGGCTCTGATTTGCTGGACCCTGGCTGAAGCTCCAGTTCCTGCCCTGAGCAGGCAGCAGGGGCAGGAACCACCACGTGGTGTTATCAGTCTTCCGACTCACTGCTGTAGGAGAAGCATGTTTTGTTTTTTCCTTCACTTTCCATCGGTTTACGGTTTGTTTCTTGAGAATCAGAAAACGGATGTCAGTGGAGTCTGTTTGCTTCCCTCAAACACAATTGTTTCGATGACAGCTTGTGAGCACTGCAATATCTCAGAACTCAGGCTCAATGATCTTGCAAACAGCGCAGTGATGTGCTCTCACCTGGTACTGGTTCTCTTTCTAAAAAATCCCTTGGGTCCTTAGGACCAACCTAGATGGGGGATGCCATATTTCCTCAGCAGGGCGTGGACCACAACTACTTGACAAAGTAAGCAGCACTGAGAGGAAGCTGGTGCTATGCGGCTATGGGTACCAATGCTAAATCTTTGACTTCCTAGCTCCTAATTGTTCCTAGAGTATCTGGACAAAAACCTGGACTAAAAAGCCTCTGGAGGGTGGCCCTTCTAACCAGGCAGCATGCTGCAAAGCTGTTCTAGACAGGACTTCCTAGGAAAGGGGGCTTAGGACCATATTTGCCGCCTTCTCTAAGGCTCTGTGATGGCGTAATAAAGAAGGAAGGACCTCATTCCCAGTGTGGTGGATGGAAACCAGCATCAGCACTGCATTATCTACAGCCTCTGGAAAACAAGGAAGGAGCGCTGCTGGAGAGAGCTTAAGGGCACACTGGTTACCAGCTTCATGGGCACTTTAGTGGATCCTCAGTAAAGGAAGCCAGGAAAGATGCTCACAAAGGTTGTGTCAGCAGCAGGGTAGGCTCCTCCTCTAAATCAGACTGAGCTCCTTGCTGTCTTTCCTGTTATGTTATTCCCACACAGCTTCCCTGGCTGAGCATGTCTAGAGGCATCAGAATAAATTTCAATAACTCTTTATGACTTTCTACCATGCCCTCCACCCTTAAGTAAACTACCATTTTATTGGCAATAGAGATGGATGTTTATGATTAATACACACCAGGCGTTTTCTGATAACCGCACACCTTTTATTTAATACCCACAGCACACCTCAGAGTTAGGCTGCTTATTTTAAGGATGAGAACCTTAGATGAGAAGTTTCAGAAGTTGCCAAGATACACAGCGAAGTCAGAATTAGGTCAATGGCTTAAGTCCAGCCAATTGATCCTCAGTCCTCATTGGTTTATACCAATCTCCCCTTGAGATATGAAGGCCTGCCCACAGGTCAGCCCTATACACAGCCCTTCTATCCTATGACCTCTGCCATGTTAGGCAGTGCCTCTTTTCACTTGATCTATCCTCCTCACTATTGCAAACAATGCTGCCAACCCTCTAGGTCTGGCTGCTCTAGCCCCCTTCTTTGAACCTTAGCCACTCCTTGTGTTGAAGTCCAGCTTGTTCTGCCATCAGAGAACAATATCCTCATCTCCAAAGCCCCTTGTATACGATCACAGGGTCACAGGTCCTGAGCGCTGGACTCCTCATCTCCTCATAAGAGCAAGGGAACTGTTTAAGAGAAAGGATGTGTCTTGTATTGTTCTTAGAATGCTGTCAACACTAGGACTACAAAAGAGGTCCAACTACATGGGATCAGCATAAAATGAGGCTCATAAGAACGGGACTCTCAAATCTTCCTAAAGCTCTGCAAAAGAGAATCAAGTCGCTGGCTGTCACTCCTATCTTCTCAATGCTGCACTCAGCCCACAGAACCGCCTGCACTGCCGTTCCCTAAGACCTCTAGTGTTCCTCTTCATTTATAAACAAGAGTTCCCATTTTCATTCTGCTTATCACATGCAATTCAGGAATGGAAGTCAGTGGGAAGAGACTAGCAGGCATCCCACCTTGAAATCATAAGCAGTCTGAAAAATCCTTAGCCTCCCATGTTTTCCAACAGTTGACCTCTGGATTATGATTCTAGCTCAGTAATTAAGAAGGATGTGGGAGTGTGTGTGTGTGTGTCTGTCTGTGTGTGTGTCTGTGTGTGTGTGTGTATGTGTATGTGTGTGAGTGTGTGTGTGCATGTTTTGAAAAATGGTAACTGAGAGTTTCATATAAGGAAATATGTAGGTTTTTAATTTTTTTATTTATGTATTTTAAAATGTGAGCACTTTGTTCACATGTATGCCGCACATACCAGAAGAGGGTATCAGATATCATTTTAGATGATTGTGAGCTACGACATGTTTGCTGGGAATTGAACTAAGGACCTCTGCGAAGAGCATTCAGTACTCTTAACTACTGACCCAACTCTCTAGCCCCTAGTTTTATTTTTTTAATATAGTTATATTTTTTAATGTATATGTAGGCCTAGAATCCTACACATATATATGTGTTTATGTGCATGACTGGCATGTAGGAGCTTGTAGAAGCCAGAAGAAGTCCAAACTCTTAGAACAGAGGTTACAAGAAGTGATGAATGCCTAGGGATGCTGAGAATGCAATTGGTTCATCCGCAAGAGAGCAGCATGAGTTTTAACTGCTAGGTCATCTTGCCAGGCCCAAGAAATATATATTTCTAAGTGTCTGTTTCTGTGATAGGATCGTGTGTGTGTGTGTGTGTGTGTGTGTGTGTGTGTGTGTGTGTGTGTGTGTGTGTGTGTGTTGTTTAGACTAGGCACAAACAGCACTCACATCAAAGCTAGACTAGGCAACCCAGTAGAAGGAAAGGGGTCTGGATCATGGCATCCATATCCCTTGCAATTACAGATGGCTACCTCTATGTGAAGAGTTTCCTTTTGAAGGCCATATGGCTTGCTGGCTTACTTCGTGTCTCTGCTGGATGTCACCACCATTCCATTGATGTTGCCTATAAACCACTATTTTCTTCTCCTTCTCTCTCTCCACTCTTTTTCTTCCCAGTCATTAGTCACTCACTTGAGTCTCTGCCCTCATACACACACACAGAATATAACCTCCAGGTGTGTTCTCTGTCTGTGAGATTTGTTTCTGGAGTTCTAAAATTCTGTCTTCCTGACAGATAATGAGCACTCAGAATAAACCAACCAAATTGATAGGCAGATCACCCATCTCTTGCCATGTCCACTCATGTCCCCTGGACATGACTGAGTCCTACAAGGTAACCTTGGGCTATGCTTTCCTCTTCTCCAGGGAATTGGAATGGAAATACAAGGTCTGGCTGATCACTTCACTGGAAGGCTTACCTGGATACCTGCTTTCAGGAGACACCTCAGATGGCTTCCTTGTCTTTTGTGGAGGAAAAGAACTGGGGTTCCTTAGGATGCCTTTGCAAAATTACTCCTATGAATGGGAGGTATAGGAGCCTGCAAAAGATAAGCTCTTTCTGTGGCCCTCAGAGGAAGACTCATCAATAGTCTGAACTCTGTAGTGAGGCAGCAAGAGCATTCTTTCAGGGCATCTGGGAGATGCTTTAATGCTTCTCTATAATATCCCCAGCTAGGCCTTAGCTTCCTGAGGGTTCAGCACTAAACATTACAGTTTTACAGCTCTCCTTTCAACTATCCCTAGAGGCCTTCCTTTTTAGAGACCCCTGAGGGAGGAAGAGAAGGAATGCACTGGAAACAGTTGTGCTTTTGACAACACATCTGCAAACAGGCCTGAGATGGATTGCACAGCCAAGTGTGGCCATCACTCCCTATGTGCTTGCAACACTATGCCCCACACTCATGGTTATGCAGGGCTGCAACTTGATAAAGTGCCCCTGCCGCTACACTAGAAATTGAAAGCGATCTGCCCCTACCTGTACATGCAGCAGGGAAAAATCACTTGCAGCTCATTAAGAGGTTTCAACAGCAAAGATTGATCAAGATGACGAGGAGCAAATCTCCCTGCCACCTACTGATGCCAGATGCATAAACAAGGCCCACTGCGTGTCATCTCCTAGGGAGCTGCAGGGGTGGTTAGGGTTGATGCATGGGACCTGTGGAGCATGAGGAAGGAGGGTGTACAGAATCATTTTAAAGACAGGGCTCGGTCCTATGTTTGCAAGGACAGAGACTTCAAATTGATCCAGTAATGGTTTCTACTGATTAAGTATGGTGCTGGCTTCAAAGAAGGTCATGTGGTGAGAACCACAGGGGTTCCCCTGATGCCATCAGAGACCTGGGTAGAGACAGTGACAATTCTATTTCATCTCCAGCAGAGCTTGTTAGAGTCTCAAGAGAAGACAGGACATTTCTCTGGTGTGGCCACCTGCCCCTCATGGCTTTGACTCAAACTCTCTACATAACTTAGCTCTCAAAAGAGCTAAGCCACCCTTTAATGATAGTACTGTCACTAGTCTTTCCAGCTTCCACATCAACCCAACTCTTCCTCATTATAGAAAAAATGAAATTTTGTTAATTGAAGCAATGGAAATCAATTAACCTTATCAGGCAACATGGCCTTTTGAAACCTAGCCAAGCCCGATACTGCAATAGCCTAAGAGCAGAGAGGGGGCTGTGCGGTCTAATTCCGAGGCAGCTTCCCATAGTGAAAGCGAATTTTCTCCCCTGAGGTAGGGCAGGAGCTAAACTATTAACAAGCACGTTATTTACTTCAAAACCATGAGTGTCTGGATTACCTTTCTCACCAGCATTAAAGGTTTGATTAGTTTCTTTTTGCTGTCTGCCTAGTGCTGTAGTGGATTTAATACAAATCATGAGCATTTAAAATGGAGCTCAATAACTTCACGAATGGAAGAAAAGAGGGCTGTTACAGGGGGTTGGCAGGTCTGCTCCTTTCTCCTCTCGTGTACTACATCTCCTCAGAACAGCTTGAAAATCCGTCACTTTTATAAATATCTCTGCGCAATTTAAACACAGTCATTATGTCACTTTTAAAAAAAAATGCTGTAAACGCACGGGCTGGAGTTCCTGAGCAAACCCAACGTCTGCTCAGTTTATTCTGAACTAATTGCCAAAGCAGCGTGTGATGAAATCCCTAATAGCCTTCCCGAGAATGGAAGAAACCCAGGAACGAAATGCTTTTAAAAGGTGAACGGCAGGCCTGAGAAGGCCTGCTCTCTTTCTCAGGCAAGTTCCATGGGGTGGTTACCATACTAGAACCAAACCCAGGCTCACCCACTCTTGCATAACCACTGCCCAGGCTCAGAACTAGCATTAGAAGCCTAGGTAATTCCTTCTGCTGAATCATTATGGAAAAAGAGGGGTCCACTGGCTCTCTCTCTGAGATGGGTCTCTGAAGCTAATGCCACGACTCTGAGAGTATAAGGGCATTGCTATGGTTTTCTCCATCTCATTTCCACAATTACTACATATACCCTCTAAATCCTTTCAGACATTTTACTTACCAGACCACCCAAACTACACAGGAATCAACCAAATAGGACAAATTCTGCTGCATTCCATTCTGATCTTCCAGATCCCTCTTCCCATTGAACAATATCATCAAACTTTCATTTTCCGATACTTTAAAAATTATTTGCTCAACTTGCCCATGCTCACTCTCTTTCCTCACATGGAGCTTAATAGCCATCACTGTGTCTTCAGAGAGCTCAGAAGTCCCAACCTCCCTCCTGGTGGCATGGTGTCTCTGACAACTAACAAAAAAGGATTTGCTCTAGGGAAAGCATGGAGAGTAAGAGATAGCTTAGTAAAACCACCACCACATGATGCACATTCATGACAGAACCTTGCATGGTTCCATGATGGACTATAGCTGAAACCTCAGCACTTGGAGCCCATGTCTTTGTCTTCTAATTGAGGGCAATATAGCTTCCTGGGGAATAGGACACCTCTTAGAAGCTCTAAAAGAAACCCTGAGAATTAGTGATGTGAATTTGCCAGAGCTCTACAGGCCGGTGCTGTTCCATCACCACAGCCTGCATGACTTCCATCAATCAAGACCATCTCCTTCATCTCGGTAAACACGCCGGAGAGTCTGCCCTATATCATGCCTGAGGGCCAGGGAACACCAAAGTTTCTCATTACAATGTCACATCTAGACAGGCCTTTATCACACCAAAATCACATTATTTTTCCCCCACAGAATTCAGGATTTCTTGGTTATCTACAATTACATGGAAAGAAGAATATTTACTTCAAAGTATTTCTTCATGGCTATTTAAAATATGGATTCTAAAAAAACAGGTCGGGGGGATGGTCAATAAGCAATGGCATTTGGAAAATCCTGGGTCAAACAAAATAAAATTAGTTTCTCTTCAGTTCCTGATGTGGAGCACACATGTCCAAAAAGAAGTGTAGTATATTTGTCTCCCAAAAGTATTTATCTAGCCACCAACCCTTTGTACAAAACATGAATTGGTAGTGATCCAGAGTCCCAGTTCTTAAGTGAACACTGAGTCCCCTCCACAGTGTCACATCTGGCTTAATGAATTTGCTTCATTTCTTCATCTCTATTGTCAGGAACTCCTTGGATGTACCATTTTCCTGCCCAAACATTGTCTTCTTTTTTTCTTTATTTCCCCCAAGAAACTAAGACATGCTTTTGTACCTTCATTCTCACACTTTAAGATTTGCCCTCTAGGGTCATAGAGAACAAGCCTATCAATCAATCTCCAGATCCAGGAAGAAAAAGTAGTTATTGTTTTTCTAATATGTCACCTAGGCTAGAAGCTACCTAAGAGTTCAGTGATTACCTGGTGACATTTCTCATTGCACCTTTAGCCCCAGACTCTGCTTAATGCTCTTCAGTGATCAATATGACTTATATGGTGTGATAGCTGTGTGAACATGAGGTGTCTAGATCTGGTCCAAGTAATAACTTAAAACAAAACTAGTTGTTTCCTTTCCTCTGGGTACTGGTATATATTTCAGTCAAAAGACCAGAGATTTACATAGAATAACTTAAATTTTACTCTAAAATGCATCTTGATTCAAAAGTAAGTCTATGTAGATACAACTACATAGAAGAAATGTGGTTATTACTCAGACAATGATGGTGTGAGTATAAACTAGATATTAACTAGATATAGACACGTATACAGAACTGGACTAAATAGGACCGCATAAGTCACAGGACACCTGAACTGTGACCACTGCCATCATCATTGGGGAGAATCCTGAGACTCTACTTAGTGTTAGCTACCCAACCCCCAATAGAGCAGAATGAAAACCTGTAAGTAGTAAGTAGGATGCTAGAGAGCCAGCTGGACCCCTGCCATTTAGGTAAGCTTTAGCACGTGAGAGAATTGCCGGGAGTTTGCTGAGTAATTCTTGCTTTCTGAAGCAAAAGAGCGAACAGACAGATGCTGATATCTAGAGATTCTGAATGGTAAGAGGGGACTTCAGAAGAATAGAAATGCAAATATGGCGTTTGAAATGCAGCCCACTGAACAGTTTGCTGGAAACATGAAGGCAATGCTCTCATCAGGGTGTCTCCTCTGCAGAACCACATCTGCTTGTAGCAAACCAGTGGGCCACTGACAGCACAGCACATCAGGTATGTGCATTTCCAAGTAGACCTTAAAGAAAATGTTAACAGCAGAAAGAAGATCTTGGAATTTTGCTTCAGAAAACCTGGGCTCAAAGCTGCATTTGGCCACTAACTAACTACATGATTCAATTAACCTCTCTGGGAAGTGTCTATAGAATAAATCTCAGATCCAGTTGGACTGGATGGTAGCTATAAGTATGTGTTGTGGCTTTGTACTTTGGTCATTGTTTTTGTTACTTTTTACATTTCATACCTGTATACAGTGAAATAAAATTATACCTATCCCTGATTTTGCCCTTCAATTTCCTTTCCGGATCTTCTCCCATATTCCGACCATCCAATGCATGCCTCTTTTCCCTACTTTTTCTCTTTCTCCTCTCCCTCTTCTTTTTAATAATACACTAAATTCACTTAGAGTTGTTCATAGGTGAATGGATATGGAGCCATTGGAATATGGGCAATCAACCAGAGAATACATCCCTAAAGAACGATTCTCCCTCTCCCTATCAGCTGTCAAGAGATCCCTAGTTAGGGGTAGCATCTCCTGAATGTATATCCCATCTATACTAACATTTTGGATGTTTGGTGTTGTGCCAGTCTTGTACTGGTAAATGGTCATGCCCTCTGTTAAGTATACTATGTTACAGTACTGACTTGCCAGACAAAATCTGTTAACTGGTATAATTCTGGCATACCTGTAATGAGGTAAGCAATTGCTTTCTGGTTAGGTTTGAGGTCTGATACTTTGGATGGAAACTATGCCTAGTATTATAAAAATGGCTTATAAAAAACATATAAACAAACAAAAATACATGGATGGACAAACCACAGGTAGACGCTAGTACTGCTATTTTTGCTAAATTGTCATGCTTTCAAATTTCCTTCTAAATATTTATGTTTATATTTGGAGTACTCTCAATGTTGGCCAGGGAACTTTTTTTCCTTTTCCTTTTTCTTTTCTTTTTCTTTTGTCTTTTTGTTTTTCACTAGGCAGCATTCAATGCATACTTACAACTGGGCAAAGTACTAAGAATAATGACAGGAGAAAGCTTAACTTTAAATGAGATACCTTTATCAAGACTCTCCCCTCAGGTTGCAAGGCTAAAAGAAGATACAGAAAAGGAGTCAGAAGGAATACAAGGGCTAGACGATGGGTAAGCAACATTACGGAATACTTTCTTCAGAACATGACAAGGCTATTGCACGCATGAACTCACAATAACTGTTTTTATTTTTTTAATACAACTCTTCTGATTCATTATAATAATTCCACTCAAGACAATCTTCCAGACCTTCTGGAAGCCTTCCAGAAGGAATAGTTTTATATTATCTTAAGGGTGTTGGGGTACATAACATCTACAGTTGAAGAAATGATAAACTCAATTAAAATCTTTTGCTTTAGGTTAAACACAGAGCTGTTTTTATTTGCTCTTTGTTGCTGGGGAATTTATCGATTAAATCATTTTGTTGTTTGCTCTTGAGAACATACTCTTAGATTTGTTCATTTGTTTCGGATATAGGTGTGTCAGAAGGCACCATTGCCCAGAGAGTCATTCTCTCTTCTATACTTCTTCAAAGCAGTTCCTTGTTCAGTGGCTCCTCAGCTAGGAAAGCTACAGTACTTCACTTGGTAGCTGGACTTGGTAGCTTTGACTGATTGAGTGATTATAAAGGTATTTCTGTGGAGAAGACCAACATGGGAGACATTTCCTTAGTCACAGGCAAGAAAGAATATGGGTCCAAGATTGTTCCCCATTGATATTTTGGCCATTCAAACCAAAAGTGGACTTGTACCAATAGTGACAATCCAATATGAGACATCAAAGGGACTTTTGAGAATTTTATCCTATACTTACTATGGCATATGTGAACTTCTAACAGCTGAGGGTTCTATATACATTAAAACACAAGCAGAATTCTTAATTCCATGTCCAAATAAACAGATTATTTTGACTCAGAAAGTCCAGATCCAGCTAGCCAACATCTTCTGTACCTGGTACAACTGGAGCTGTGTCTCACAATTCTACACATATTAAGGGGAGCAAAGGATGGTAAGACTTGAAAAAAAACAGGGTAAAGCAAAAGAGAGCAATTCCCCAGTCACCTGGATTATCCAGTGTATTCAAGCATTCATAAAGGACAGCAATAAACTGAAAAGACAGAAAGAGGACTCTGAAAAAGAGTGTGTCAAGTGGTTGCTATTATAAGCAGATACATACAACTTGGTAATGCACAAATGGTACCCCCTCACATTTGACCTAATAGTCAGTTATAGATGTCCTCTATTAATGCTTTTTTAAAAAAGCAGTTCTTTCTCAGGGAGGGAGAAAGGACTCAGGGCAGGAAGAGCCATAGAATTTGTCTTCTTTGATTAGTCACTGTGACTAAAGTCTCTGTTATGGAATGTGTGTGCTCAATGACCATTCACTAACTGTTCCATGATTGTGATGAATAAGATCGACTGCAAATGAGAACCATTGATTCACCAGAGCCCAGATGTCAATTGAATCTTGTCTAGTACATTTCATCTGTGAGCTGCTTGTGGGCAAGGACCATGCCTAATTCATCACTGAGTCCTGCCAGTGCCTAGCGCAAGGCCTTCCATGGAGCAGGTGCTAGCTAAGTGTTGACAGGAGAACGCTTTCATAAATATGGAAAGAGTTTTGGGAATATAGTCAAATGTAACCATGGGCAAGTGTTTAGGAAGGAGTCTCCTCTGACATTCAGCTCAGGGGTACTCTGCCAGTCTCCCCTACTGACGTACAATCAGTTGAGTGGACAAGTCTATGATGAAGTTACAAGACTTTATGAACTGAAGCAGAATTTGATAAGAGTAGTAATGAAAAGAAAAAGGGCTATGTTGAATCTTTATCTGGGTGCATTTCCAGGTCAAAAAACTATGCACAGAAGAGTCATGTAATGCAGAAGTCCCGCTGAGAGTGTATGTCGAATCAAACCATGTTGGAATGTTCACTAGTAGGGAAGCTTCAGTCAATACTTGACCCATACTTGTTCAACTGTGTTGTATAGAAAGCTGGAGATGATCCTCATGGTCTAGTGGGAGAGAACCAGAACCAGCAAGTGAGGCAAAAAGTGAGCAAGGGTTTTACACCCCCGTCTGGTACAGGGCTTGTGTTTGAGCTGTGTGCTTGACTTCCTTTGATGTTTCTCCAAGTGACATGATCATCTTTAAGTCTCATTAACATCCCTATAGAGTATCACTTGTGCCCACTTCATACATGTGTTCTGAGCTGCAGAGCAAGGCATTCATGTGGTAACTATGCAGTACATCCACATCCAATGTGTTGTGGGAGTAAACAAAGATGACAGAGGGTGGCAATGGCAAAGGAGATTCTGTTAGCTATACCTGGCAAAGCATTTTATAGTTTCTTTGACTATATATCAGAAATCAATACTATTAGGTCTGTGGATTGCACAAGTCTATAATGGAGTTGACTTCATCTTGATTTCAGCCATTTTATGGAAATTTATGTTTAAACTGCTAGTTTCTTGTATAGCCATGTGTGACTATTCATCTTTCATTTAAAATGTCAGGAGAGAATCCTTTAGCTGTGAATGATGCCTGTCTTAGTGAGGGTTACTACTGCTGTGATGAATCACCACGACCAAAAGTAACACGGAGAGGAAAGTATTTATTTCACTCACAGTTTTTTTAATAACAGTTCACCATCAAAAGCAGTAAGAGCAGAAACCTGGAGGCAGAAACTGATGCACAGGCCATCTAGGGATACTGCTCACTGGCTTGCTCCTCCTGGCTTGCTCAGCCTGCTTTCTTATAAAACCCAGGACCATCAGCTTAGAGGCGGCCCCACCCACAATGGGATGAGCTCATCCCCATAAATCAGTAACTAAGAAAACGACCTACAGACTTGCCTGCCTAGAGCCTGGTCTTACAGAGACATTTTCTCTGATGATTCTAACTTCTGTCACGTTGACATAAAAGCAGTCAGTACATTGCCTGTTCCAGGGCTGCAGTTGAAAAATCTCTATAAGCAGTTCCTTATGGAAGGCTAGGAGAACACAGGAAGCTGGACTCTGGGCTAGCCCTACTCTGGGTGGCACTGCCATTCTCAGCAAAAGAACAACTATGCCTGGCCAAGAATTTCCAGGGAGCCTTTCCTTTTCATCACCACCATTCACCAAGAGGACTACAAATAAGGTGCCATTCTTCCCTACGTATTTTATACACTCTCTATCCACCAGGAGGCTCTTTCTCTAGCTAACATATGAGACAGGAAGAATACCTACCACCTTTCCTTTAGGTCCCAGAGGGAAATTATGGGGTATGCTATGTAGTCAGCAAAGAAAGAACTTAAGGACAGAAAACTTTCTGTTCAAAAACTATCAGACAGGAAGAACAATGTTTTTCCCTGTAAGAAATGTGCCCCCCCTTCCTCTTACCCTCGTATTACTTGCAGAAATAACTGCTTACCAAAAATGTCATGGTACCCAAAGAGGGGATTGGGTAAATAAGGGCTGCTCACTCTGCCCCACACTGGAGCATATGCAAAGCAGTTAACAGCATCACCAACCATGTGGGCTCATGGAGTCTTTCTTTATTTCAATTCCAAGAGGATCTAGATAGAAAAGCCAGCCCTTCTGTTCTGGTGGCTTGATTTCTTTTCCTCAGTCACCACAGCACTGGCTCTTCTGAAAGGACAGCCCCCTCTTCTGTGGAACCAACTGCACTGGAATTCTGCTAAATGGCAGTAAATGTCTTCAGAATCAAAGGGAGAATGTAATTTAAGTGCCACTTGGATCTTCCCACAGTTTCTCTGTATCCACATGTGAGAACACTGCCTGGTGACAGGTCTATAGTTTAGAGAAACACACAGTGGGGGGAAAAATGATGTTTTTTCAACCATGTATTTCAAGAAACTGACAATTTTAATAGCACACTTCTAATGAAGAATCATCCAGACATTTTTCCCCTTTAGGTTGAGAACACCAGTAGGCTGTGAGGAAGTAAGGCATTTGTAAAGAAATTAGCATTTATCTTCCTTCTAAAATTGGAGAGTCAGGATATGAAGGTCGAATAATAGCTTAGAACTATTACCCCACCAAAATAAGAGTTGAGTTAAGGCACAGTGGCTGCAGATGAAGAGACTATCAGATTTTATTTCCCAAGCTATTGTTTTGACATGAAATAACACATTCTCCTCATAGACACTCAAGAGCAAGAAAACTTAGATAAGGAGATACTCATATCACCGTTAGGGTGTGATTTGCAAGTAAAGACTCATGTACTAGACGCTTGTTCTCCAGACCACTGGTTATTAAGGTGTCTGGAGCTTTAAGAAGTGGTGCCTACTGGAAGATTAGGTCATACAGCACCACCCTTGAGAATGATTAACTCAGCTCCATGGTACCAGTACGTTCTCACAAGAACAGGTCTTCCTAAAGTGAAACCACCCATGTGCTTAGCCTACTTTGAACCTGTATGCTGCCCAAGCTGTGAGGTAGCTAGGAGACCCTAGTCAGAGGCTGGCTCCATGCTGTGTTCAACTTTTAGCAACAGAAAACAAGCAGAATCAAGTACATTCTTTGTCCATTACCCAGCATCAGGTATTACAGCAACACCAAACACACTAAGCCAGCCTCCACCATTCAAACAAGCAGGTGCAGTGCTCTCTGGGCTCACATAGCATATCAGTTCTGAAGAGGTGAGTGTGAACCAATGTAGAAAGATGGGACTCTGAGGTGAATGTGAAGCAAAGATATGGCTCTGAAGCCATATGAGCACAAAGTGGTATACTAATGAAGCTTAGCATGCTTTTGGCTCCAGAAAGTGAAAACAAGTTTACATTTCTCCGGTCAATAGAAGCAATAACTTCCTGATAATGAAAGTTGTTTAAAAGTGGACTGAGTTACAAAGCTGGACCACAAAATTGGCTTTTCCCCCATTTGCCACGGTTATTTTGGGAACAGCAAATGGCCTTTCACAGTCCTGTCAATATCTAGCTTTTGTGGTATAGGAGTAAGTGTAATTAGGAGTAGATTGAGGAAAGCATTGTCTATACTCTCCATCTCTCCCCTCTCTCACCTCCCATTTCCTGCTGAACCCACTGCAATTGAGCTTTCAACTCCGTCCGTCCCAACAAAACAGCTCTTATCGAGGTCATCAGCTTCTCCATCTCACCAAATTGCCAAAAGTCATTTCATCTTCCCATTGTGTCTCTCTTCTCGGCAGCATTTATAAGAAACACAGGTGCTCTTTAGAATCTGTGGGCATTGGTCCAGGACCTGCTATGGACCCCAAATCTGCAGGTGTTCAAGTCACTTATGTATAATAATGTAGGATTTGCATGCAGCCTACACTACCCTCCTGTGAATCATTTCTGCCTGTGATCCCTCACACCGGGTAGACGGTCCACAGACAACGGCTATGCTATAGTGTTTAAGAGATTGGGACAAGACAAAAGCCTAAGCTTGTTTAGTGCGGTGACAATACATCTCCAAGTATTTTGAATGCACAGTTGGTTGAATATGTGCAGGTAGGAGTCACAGACGCATGGGGCTGACTGCTTTCCTCTGCGGGCTTCCCTAGAACCACTGCCTATTTGCTTGCTAGAGTCGGTCCTTTCTGTGAAGCTATACCCCCATTCTATCTCTGACCTAGAAAGAATTTCCATCTTTTGTTCTCAGTTCTTCTCTCAGACCCTGCATGAGACAGCCTTATGCAAATGCGTGGTTTTAAATTCAGTTAATGTTTTGTTATTCCCAAATTTATATCCGCAGCCCAATGCTTTTTCCATGGCTGCCCATAAAGTTAGAGACTTCCACCTCATCTCCAAATAGCCAGACACAGTCATCCTCCTTGCTATGCTCCCATCGCAGTAATTGTCTCTACAGTCAGCCAATTACATCAACATGGGCCAGAATCCAGGAATCCGCTTCAATCTCTGTTCAACCCAAAGAACATAGCAACTCTTTCTTTGGTCAGTTCTTTAATATGTGGACACACGCACACATGCACACACACACACACACACACACACACACACACACACACATATATGATTTTTGTATGTGGTTTATATATATGGTTCATATATAATTAAATATATAATTCTTAATTTAAAAAATTAGCATCTAATGAATTTAGCATTTTATTGTGATGATTCGTACATGTATACCATGGACTTTGTTTGTATTCATTACTCTTAGCCCTTTTCCTTTTCCTTTCCTTGGTCCTTTAGCTCCCTTCAAGCAGCTACCTCTCTACCACCACCGTGTGTGGGGGGGGGGGTGAGGGGGTGTAATCTCCTGCATCTTTGCTGCAATCATCCTAGTTTATACAACCCTCTCCCATGGGTTATTGACCCCCCCCCCAGTTCAGTCCATTCAATTCCTAATATCCAGGATTATTTCCACACTCAGACCGCTTTACTTCAATGGTTGAGTCTGCCTGTGCTTTACTGTTGCATTTAGGGAAAGCTCCCAATGTTTTACTATGTCTATAATGCCTCAAAGGACTGGAGCCACATCAACCATATCAACTTATGAACTTCATTTTGTGAGCCTTCTTAACGTTGCCACTGTGTTTATGTATCAAAAGTCCAAATATCCAGTACTCATGATACCCCTGCCTACCCCTGGTTTCTCATCCATCAGGCATAGTCAACCTTCTTGGTGAGGTCACCATGGTCTTCTCCTATAAACTTTCCCTGAATAGCTGAGCTGAAGCGTCTCAGACCCACAACCAATGATCACTGCCTTGCTTCATAGAAGATATCTGTGTTTTCACTTTTCATGTTTATTATACCTTAAACATCAACATGAAGAGGGATTCCTTAGAACAAAGACTCTTTCTTCTCCCTTGATGTATTTCTCTCTCGATGTATCCTTTTTGTTTGTGTTTTGCTTTTTGGCTTTTAAGATAAGGTTTCTCTATGTAGCCCTAGCAGTCCTGATTATCACTCTGTAGACCAGGCTAGCCTCAAACTCAGAAAGGTTGACCTGCCTCTGCCTCCTGTGTACTGGATTAAAAAGTGCATATGCCACCACAACCAGCCATTGCTATATTCTCCCACTTACTACACTATATAAAATAGGAGAGATCAAGACACCATTGAATGAATGGGGTGATGAGTGAATGAATGAAGTTCCACAGAATGTAAGTGGATTGTGAGTTGAAGGACTAAGAAAGGTCACCATTTACGTTTCCAAACCCAACAGTAACAATCATGAGAAAGGTGTCAAGAGCACACATCTTAGAATCTTCAGGACTAGGTCCAAGGCTTACTGTACAACCTTAGAACAGTCAAAAATGTTCTGGCCTTCTGTTTCTTTACCTGTTGAATGACAATATTAGTATTCCATTATCATGGAGATTAAATAAGTACTTAGAAAGTATCTAAGACACCACAGATGCTCAGAACATGTTGGTCCCTTTCATCAGCTGTCCTGTCTAAATATCTCCTCCTTTAGAAAAAAAAAATCCAAAGGTGGGTACTTAGTCTTCTTCACTGGGATCTATGTGAGAATCACAAGTACCCAGATGAATCATTTATACGGTAAGCCCCATTTTGGCCAGTTCTCTTTAGGGATGGCAGGGAGCAGCTGGCTTGGCTAAGTATCCTAAGTGCTCAGTCTCCATGTTGATAAGACTACAAAAACAGAAAACTGGAAGGAGTCAGACTGTGCAAATCCTTTGGTCCCTTGTCTCCAAGGAAATCAGTGAGCTCACTGTAGTCTGTTCTGCCACTATTGTCCCACTGCTGAGACCCTCACTTGGCAGGGAGGAGCTTGTGCACTTCTTTCTGCCCCTCACCACCCCCTGTCACCACCCCCATCCTCTGCAACCATGCCAGCTTCTTCCCAGACTGTATCTTAAGGAGTTTCAGGAATGAAAAGCTTTGACGATGTCCAACAAACAAAATTTAAAGTATCATGCCTACTCCTCCTCACTTTCCAGAGGGACTTTGCCTTTTCTATGGCCATTGTTATTGGAATGATACCTCTATAGCTCCTTCCCCAGAGGAATACAAATACAGCCTGAATCACATGATCAACCACTTATTACAGTCTGTAGAGTAGCATACTGTCTCTTCTTCCTTCCTCTATTGGCTCATTACTACAGCCTGAGTTTCTTTCAAAGTCTGAATGGTTATGGTTTTCTGCTGTCCCAGTTTTATGCCTATGGATGAAGAGACTGTTTATCCAAAATGAAAGCAGGAGTGGACCTCCTGTTTGTGTTGATGCTGCTTATGAGTAGAATGATGGGAGTGCTGGAGGTAATGATGGTGGTTGATGGTGGTGATGGTGAGTGCAGTGATAATGGTCAAGATGCTATGATGATGCTGATGATAGTGATTGATGGTGATGTAGACTGTGGTGGTGGTGGTGGTGGTGGTGGCACTGAGTGGTAAGTAAAGGGAATGGGTAGTGGTTGAGAGTGATGACAGTGACCTACATGGTGTGGCAGTGCTGCCATAAGCAATAGACATAAAAGAAAAAAAAGAAGAAGAGAAACGAATGCAGACTGAATTTTCACTAGTCATATAACATTACATTTCAAAGGCATAGTAGTGGCACAGAGATGTTATGGCTTTCTTGGCTGGGATTCTAATGTAGACCACCGGTATATTCAAAAGGCCATTTTATCTTTGATCAACTTTGATAAGTATCAACTTCACTGTTCATTAATTAAGAGTAATACATAACTGCCACTTCCCATACTGACATTTTCTGTGTCTTCAATATTTTCAGGGCTGCGGAAGCTGCTCACAAAGAGGTAAAAGTTATTGGCTTTAACCATATTCCTCCCTCTCCTCTTCCACTTCTTTCTTATCTAAGATAAAATCTTGTTCTCTAGCCCAGGTTACCCTTGAACTCACAGCAGTCCTCCTGCCTCAGTCTCCTGACCCAGCTGTGTATATGATCACAGCTGTGGCTGCTAATGCTTAGATCAACATTCTCTGCTACATAAAGATCTAGGGGTTGGGTTACCATGACTTACCTTCTTAGAGAATGGAAGACAAAAAGTTCAGGAAACCAGCTTTGTAAATGCCTCAGTGATAAAAAAAAATGACTTGCTATTTGGGGAAGAATCTTATATTTTAATAATATAAAAAGTTCTCCTCAAACAAGTTAAAAAATTAGAAAAAAAATTTTTTTGAGTCAGCATCTTGCTATATATATGCAGCAGGCTGACAATTTGCAATAATCCTCCTGCCTTAACCTCCCAAGGTGTGAGTCACTGCATGCACTGGAAGAATTCTCGAAGAAACGGGGAAGGAATCCCAAGTGTGACTAGAGAAGGAGAGGACAGAAACCAGTCAAAAAAGCACGCGAGTAGCTGCTAAGTTGTACGAATACCTCACCAATCTCTTGACTCCATTTTCCTACAAGGAAAAGGTCATAAGGCTCACCTTGCTGAACAAAGGTAATCAGTACTTAATACAAGGTTAAGAGCTCAGAGTTAAGTGACTCTGAACAGCTCTACAAACTCGGAGTCAATGCAATGACTTTTCCAATTAAGCCTAATAGCAGCTGCCCGCATGGAATACATGTGGAAGCCTCAGTCCATTTTCTAATTGACCGAACGAAATGAGGTCTCCGTTGCAGCGCATCCGTCCAGCATTTCCTGTTTCTCAGTTCCACGGTAACTGTTAAGAGAGTTAACCGATTTTTACATGTGTAGAGGCCTAATTCAAGCCTGCTTAGCAGACAGCACCGACTTAGGCATCACAGAGTCGGGAGTTACCACTCACATCATCCGACACGCATAGTTGGCAAGACCAGGGCTTACCAGATGAGGGGCTGTGATGCAGAGAAAGTGCTAAGCCATTGATCTTTACCATGAGGTGCACAGCGGCTTTGTACCCTCCCTGATACACAGGTAATATCAATAGTCACTTTTAGCAGTGAGAGTCAGATTTGAAGTGATTTCATCTGCCATGCTGAGAACAAAATGGTAGCTGAGACAAAGTCGTAAATGATGCACTGGCTAGTTTTATGTCAACTTGACACAAGCTAGAGTCATCATAGAGGTGGGAGCCTCAATTGAGGAGAAAATTGCCTCCACACAGTCAGGATGTTGTCAAGCCTGTCGGGCATTTTCTTAATTAGTGATTTATGGGGGACAGCCCAGCCATTGTGGGCTGCTGGTCCTAGGTTCTATAAGAATGCCGACTGAGCAAACCATAAGGAGCAAGCCAGTAAATGGCACCCCTCTATGGCCTCCGTATAAGTTCTTGCCTCCAGTTTCATGCTCTGTTTGAGTCCCTCTCCTCACTGCTATTAATGATGAGCTGTTACAGGAACTGTGAGTGAAATAAACCCTTTTCTCCCCAAGGTGATTTTGCTCATGGTGGTTCATATCAGCATGAGTAATCTTAACAAAGACAATTGGGTTCGTCTTCAGTCATTTAAAATGAATTTTGATCAAACTCACTATAGGCCTATTCAGGTCAAAAAAATCATGCACTTTTTGTGACCTAATCTTATACATTATAGAGTCCCCAGTTGGACAGAGTAGAGCCATGCCCCTAGTGGCCACGGTAACCAACTCTCATTTTCACAGTAGCAGCAAGGCCCAGGGGAATTAAAATCAAGCTGACACTCATTGTCACTACAGATTTTGTTCACACGTAAAAAAAATCTGAGGGCTTCACAAAGTTGGTAGGAATGGGAGTTGGGACAGTAAATAAAGAAAAAAATTTTTTTGAAAAGAAGAACCAAGGATTTAGGGATGCCATGAGCTAATTTGAATCCTGTTGGCATCTCTCACTACTCTCTTTAAAAGTCTGTTTGTATGACCACTTGTCCTAAATTTATTTATTGAGAACTCTAATTGGCATACTAAAAGTTCGAGTCATGAGTCAGAGAACTGACACTGCACTCTAGGTGTACGGTACATCCTGGTTTGTGGTTTTTATGTCCCAGTTAATGCTCCGAGCAGTCACATTGCTAAACCTATTAAAGATGAGCTGCAATTAGCATTCATTTCACATGCAAACAGAAGAGATGGATTAAGTCACTCCTCACAACACTCACTCCCATGAGCGCTTAGCCCCATCCCTGACTTCCTTTGCCACCAGTCATAGGGTCCCATCAGCTTGTGCTCTTCTCTCATGCTTCTCCTCGTTTAACGGGACCCAATTAAGCCCTGCACTATCATTACTTGTCAAACTAGCACTTTTCAACTTGAGAAACCCACTGGCACTCCCCTTTAAATTAGCTTCAGCCCCTCTAAATAGCTTTAATTAAAGTCACGGCTGCCGTGGAATCTGTCCAGGTTTTGTTTGTGATTACAAATTCTCAGTGTCACAGGTGTGGCAGGGACAGGGCATACATTAACTCTGGACCTCGGGGCTTCATCCAGGTCAGACTCAGACTGTCTGTAAAAGAATGCTCGTATAGGCCATCCGCAGGCCAGGCAAGGCAGACAGCTCATTTCCAAAGACTTCCTGTAGAATGACTCTAGGCAAGCTCTTGCCAGCCTCAAAGCTGATTTTGTACATGATAAAACATCAGCTTTGCTCATCAAGGCAGGGGTGCTTATGCCATCCACAGACATGCTGAACATGGTCCTACATTTCAATTATTCCAAGGTCTGTCTTAGAGAAGACTGCTGAGCCACTCCCTGACGTGGCTAAAGCCATCTCAGGCTTAGAGACCTTAAAAACTGTTAGATAACAGGGTCACTGTTAGAAAAACAGCTAGGCTGGATGGTTTACTTAGGAAAGAGTGTGATAGATTGACAGATGCTTGACCTTGGTTCAAATCTAATTCTTCTTAATAGCTGTCTACCTCTGCCCAGTCACTACACTTCTTACAGACGGTGAGATGATGGCAATAAGGGACAGGGTTGACACTTGGGAAGCATGTGCCAGGGCTGACTTTTGAACACGGGTAATAAGCCAGCTCCTTAGAAATGGTTGTGTGGGGATGAGGAGTAACGCTTATGGGTCAGTTTCCAACCATCCTAAAGGCATTATTAAACTTGTCTTCTAGTCTTTATAGGGCTTTTGGAACCTCACCCTCTAAAGTCCTCTCATTTTAATTTATTGCCAAGAAGATCTAGATTTGATGAGCAAATACAGCATTTCGTCCAGTGTAAAAACAAGTCCATCTTTTCCTTGAAATTATAATATAATTACAACATTTATCCCGTCCCCTTTCTTCCTCTAAACACTCATATGCAAGAATATTAGTGTGATATTAGTGTGTGTGTGTGTGTGTGTGTGTGAGAGAGAGAGAGAGAGAGAGAGAGAGAGAGAGAGAGAGGTTTGACATCTTAAATTATTCTGCAGTAGTTCTGTGGAAGCGTTTCCCTCCTCCTCCTTTTCCGAAGATTGATACTCAGCTCTTGATCCCACATCTCCCTGTCTGTGGTCTACTATCAAATCAAGAGAGTTTATCCTCTCTTCTTTTCATGCAACCCTCTCACTCTCAGACTAGAAACACACTCAAGTTTCCTCAACTCCTCTATAAGCAATAATCAAAATCAGAAATAAACTCAAACATTTCCTCTTGACTCACTCTCTAGCCTTCCTCTGCCCATGATCAGGGAGGCTTCCACACCCACTGCATCCCACAGATGTAAGATGAAAGGTCCCTCCCTTCTTCTTGGCTTTTCTCCCAGATTCTCACCTCTGCTAGCTGAAGCTTGGTTTCACAGTCAGCCCAGAGGGAAAGAGATTGTCCTTTTCTTTCCACAGCTCTCAAGTAGTTTAATGAATGTGAAATTGGCGAAAATGTCTGCTGCCCTCATTTCTATGCATACTCCATGATGCCTTATGATCTCCCAATCTCTTATACTTTCTTATCACCACCTTGATGGTCTGGTCCTAGTCCTGAGCACTCTGTGAGGACCCTACCTACCTTGTGCTCTTAGCACTCACTATAGCACCCAAGAAGATTAATGTAATGTGTCAGAAACCATAGGTCTGGATGCTATTTCCACCCTGCCCTGGCTGAGGGCCTCCTTGTCTTTCACCTGCACCAAGAAACCAGTCTGTTGCTATTATCTAGATGATTCTATTGCTCAGCAATAGCTTCATAGCTCCTCTGTGCTGACCCTGCTCTAGAGGCTGGGAAATCTTAAATGTTGTTTTCTCATGTAGTTAACAGTCTCTGGTTGAGGAAGCAAAGTAAATAATATTCCAGCCTGCATGAAATACAGAAAATGAAGCCAAGTGAGATATGCAGATTGGTAAGCAGGGCAATGCTAGCAAGAAGAGTGGACTCATGATAGACTGAATGGACTGACATTTTACTGAAGTCCCGAGGATGGAAAACACTATCAGAAGTCTGCTGGAAGTAAAGGCTCGATGGGTTTATGAAAATCAGAGCCCATCAGACAGATATGTAGGTAGTGGAGATGGGGTTTGGTAGGCCCCGAGAAGACTTTGGGAGTTGATTCTGTTAACACAGGAGCTATCAGAATTCCAAAAGAAGCTGTAATTTAGGGTCCTCACCTATACCTCTGATCACACTCTTCCTTGATTTTAAGTTTTATTTGTGCACTCTTTCCTAAAGAAATAAACTCTACATGCCATCATTAAAAGTCTCCCTGGCCCAGGCTCTCACATTGCTCACCCCCCACTTTCTCAGCTCCTCCATTTTCTTTCCAAGGTCTATGCTAATGCATGCTGAAAGGAGACACAGAAACTGATATTCTTCCCGGAAGAGTATCTTCTGCATGGCTATTCACATTCATTAGGCTTCTCTGTACAAATCCAGCCATGTCTTCTTTAAAGCCAGAAACCCCAGCATAGAACTGCTGACAATGTCAGACTACTCGTGACATCAGCTAATGTTAATGTATCATCCACTGTGTGTCCAGCACTGCAGCGTAACTCCCATTTAATATTTAAGTTTTCATGTCTGTCTCACAGATGATAAGGAAGATTTGATACCTTAACTAAGTTTTCAAGATTGAGCTGGTTGGAATGAGAGAAGCAAATATCAGACCCTACTCCTTTAGATGCCAATGTTCTCTCAAGCACACATTGACCTAGAATCCCAATTACTTAGTGTAACCCCAGATGAGGAGACTGAGGTAGGAGGATCACAAATTCAAAGCCTATCTGGGCTATAGAGTGACTTCAAGGCCTTCCTGACTAATTAAAAAAAAATTTGTCTCAAAATATATCTATTTGTGTGTGTGTGTGTGTGTGTGTGTGTGTGTGTGTATGTTTGTATATGTGTATGTGTGCATGTGTGTACAGATACATAAAAGAGCTAGGTAGAGCAGTTGTGTCGCACAGATACAAAGCAAGTGAGAGAGTAAACAGTAGGCTAGAATAATTATAAACTATAAACACAGATTGGACTCAGTGGCACCAAAACAAAAGCCCCTAGGTAAAGTAAAGCAATACATACTGTGTTCCACTCCAAAGCCATCTTTGCTCTCACCCTAGTGTGATTCTTAAGGCAAAAGTGACTTCTCATCAATAACAGGTCATATAGATGAAGGTAGAAAAAAAGCCAACAAACTCTTCCATACCTGTTCCTGATCTATAGTGTCCGTTGACGAACATATTTGTTAGGTATAGCAAATAAATGTGTTTTGAATATAACAGTAACTTCATTTACAAAGAGTTTATTATGACACAATCCTGGTGAACTGACAGAAATTGTGTCTGTACATAGGAGACTCAGTTTTCATATAGCAAAGCACCTACATTGCTTGGGGGAGATTATAAGAGGCGCTTTGGGCCATTTGTATACAAGAACAGGCAAATCCCTGTCCTGTAGAAAGACTGCTAAAGGGCAGTGGAGCAGGTCAATTACATTTTGGGGTAATCAGAAAGTTGTGATTTCTACAGAGCCAAAAAAGGACTAAAGGGGCCTTGGCCTACGGGAAATCGTGCCGTGTTCTCCAGCCTGGGGTTCCACTTGGCTTCTCTGAGAAAGGGCAGGTAGCAGCCCTACACTTATTTTAGGGGGCTTCATGGGCTGAACAAAATATAGTAATGAAAAGAAGGCTTCACAAAATTATCATGAATGACCAAGGATTCAGGAAGAATAGATGACATATAGAGTCCTCTCACTGAGAAGTTACATGAGCCCAGGCTCGCCTGGCTTAAGATAAAGCCTCCTTATGATGATGACCCCCTTTCCCACACACACCTTAAGAAACAGCAAGAACCATAGATTATTGGCTGTCTCCTTTTTGCCTCCTAATACTGCTTGAAAGCAATGCTTTTGGCTATTACTGTAATAGAGATGTCCATTAGGGCTATTTCCTCCTTAAGAGATACTTTTGTGATAGGGAGACGCAATGTCTCAAGCTTGTTCTTATAGGTGAATTCTTGCACATGCATAGGAAAGACCATTTCAAGCAGATAGGCTATGCTTGGAGCCATGGCAGGTGAAGGGGCACTGCCAGGAGGTAGTTACCCTCCCTATCCTGAATAGCAATGTTACCATGAATGTCATCCTGACCATGTACCAGGCTGATGACTGTGATGAAATGAGTTCTGAGCTAACTGGCAAGTCCTTAAGGGAGTGTTGGCTTCCAGGTTATGTGTTTTCTTGCTTCTCTATAAAACTCAGAAACTTTCCATGTCCTACACCCACATGTTGAGTCCCTCACTCCCTTCACTCTTTCTTTTCTCCTTGTGGCTGCCATGACCCCACTGGAGGCCCTGACTACTGGAGCACCTGGTACTGCAAAGTGTTTCTGTCTTCACACACAAGTAACTCAGTACAGAGGTCCCCTTTCCACATCTACTTCAGTTCCCCTACCTACTGCCTCTTAGCACCATTTAAGTTCCAGCTAAACTATCCCCTTTGTGTGAAATTCTTATCATGTTCCCTTGGGGATTCAGAAACTTCTCTTGGCCAACTGCAGTCCTTTGTAAATAGCAAGTGGGGATCTTATTTCCCTTCTGTCATTCACATGGCACACGTGTGCATACATACACATTTATAGACTACCTATCCTGTCAACTGTCATGTATTAAATAGGCACTAAATTCTGGTCTCATCGGGTATGTATTAATGTTTCCATTTCTCAAATTAACAAGTTAAGGCTTCCCTCTATACATAAATAAACAGTAGTTAACAGAAATCCAGTTCTACCCTCTTTTGGACTCTTAAGTATTTCCTACAGTTGCATCAGACTGGGAGTCTTTAGAAGACAGAAGTCAATATTTCACTTTGTAAAAATCAAAGAGACTCTGTATTTGTATTCAAATCTAAACTCCAAAATTGATTAGTTATATATTCTTGGAGAAAACACTGAACTTAAGCTTAGTTCTCTATCTACAAAACAATAAAATATATAGTTAAAAACCCTCATTTTACAATACTACTTTAAATATCAAATGCAATTCTGTATGTTGCATACTGTAAAATAAATATACATGCAAGAAAGTAAGCTTCATCCCTTGTTTTTATCTTTATTTCCAAATTCCTTATGAAACCTGGCACTTAGGAGAGACTCTGAATTGTTACAGACCAAGTAATTTAGACTGGAGCTCCTCAAAGGGAGAAGTGACTGACAGTAAGAGGAATCTTGCAAACTTTGGGAAACAGAATTGATGGAACTGAGATAAAGATGCTACAGTCTTTCAAATACTTGATTTTGGCAGACTTTCCCATAATTTGTCTTTTTTTTTTTTTTTTTTCTTTTCTTTTTTTTTTTTTTTCGGACTGAGGACCGAAGACAGGGCCTTGCACTTACTAGGCAAGCACTCTACCACTGAGCTAAATCCCCAACCCCATTTTGGCTTTTTCTACTTCATCTCTAAGCCTAATTCCTCTATCACCCCCCCAGCACCCAACCCAAATAAATTCACATACATTCACTTCCATACCCACCCTCAGCCCCTGGGAACTACTCTATGAGACCACTTCAAATGCTTAGAAGCAAAGTCAGGAAGATGACGTTAATCCATTTGAGAATCTCAACAGAATTGCATCAAGATCACACCAGGTCCTCATCAGAGGTATATCAGGATCAAACCAAGCTCACACCAGAATTTCATGTTCACACCAAGTCGGCACTAGAATCCTATAAAGATTAGACCAAGATCACACCACGTTCACATCAGAATCATATCAGGATCACACTAAGATCACCCTAGAACCACATAAAGATCAGAGAAAGCTGATATACCCTCCTGTCATACTACAGCAATCATCAAACCAGGGTAGATACTTTGGAGGTAAAGGAACAACTTCTTGTATTCGTTGTGCTACTATAACAAAATACCAGAGATTCAGGGGGTAGAACAATAAACATTCATCTGTCACAACTCTGGAGATTGGAATATCGTGTATCAAGACACCAGCAAACCTTATACTCATCCAATTGGAACCTGCTTCCTAGTTTACACATGGTCATCTCATTATTGTATCCTCCCATAGTAAAGAGAAGCTACATGTCTCCCATTTCCCCTTTGGAAGATTTTGGTTCCATTCATGATGGTCCCACCTTTGTGACCTACTTATTTCCCCAAGACCCTACTCTTCTTCATAACCTTGTAACCTTAGTTATCAGCACTTCAGAATGTGATGGCAGTCAGGATTGCACATGCTGATGGATTGAACAGATGAAGATTTTTCTTTTCTCATTAGGAATAGTTGGGAGTGCAAATCTGCTGCCTAGGCTCAGCCTTCTTGCTTTGTAGCTCAGCGGAAAAGCATGGCTAGTCACCTCTTAGTCATAAGGTGGCTGCTGACACCCAGGCAAGGAGAATTTAATGATAGCAGCATCTGAACATTCCTTCTGCTACAAGAAGCCTTTCTTGGAAACCAACTCTCTTTTACATCTCATTGGCCAAACCAGACTATGTGCTACTATTCCAAAGTACCACAGATGCAGGAAGTAGAAATGCAATCATTTATCCCTCATAGTACTGGAGGCTTGAAGTATCAAGGTACCAGCAAATTTGATGGCCAGTGAGGGGAACCTGCTTTCTGGTCACTCCTTGGGACATATTGAACCAAGAAAGGATCCTATGAGCAAGTAATTATGTGAATTCCACAGGCCACCACCAATGCCTTCTTTGTACTCCATTTTCTTTCCCTTGGTAACATTTCATTTAGCAGGATGAATGAGCAGAGGAATTATTTACCATCTCCTCCTTCCTTCCTTGCTCAATAAATGTTTCACCATACAAATTATTGGCAAGAGGGAAAAAACATAATATAAATCAGTTTATAAATACTGATCGTGAAGAGACTGTGGTAGTGATGAGCACACCGAGCCTGTGGCTCTTGCTAAAGGCATAGGAGCCTGTGAGAATGTACAGCACATGATTTAGTGCCCCTGGACAGGGGAGCCTCGACCATATTTTTTGGAGGATCAGAAAAGGAAGGGCAGTATGGCTGGTGAATCTGAACTCTTAACCCTTACCTATGAGTGTCGAACATGGAACATGGCTCTGGCAGACCTTGCCCTTCTCCCAGTTCTCTCTCTCTCTCTCTCTCTCTCTCTCTCTCTCTCTCTCTCTCTCTCTCTCTCTCCTCTCTCTCTCTCTCTCTCTCTCTTCCTCTAAAAAAACCCATTGGATTACAGACTACATTCCTAAAGTAGCCACCAAGCTCCATCCCCTTATTTGGCCACTTCTTCCTCATGAGGCTGACTACCAAAGTTCAGCTATATAAAGTATTGAGCTGCAATCAAAAGTTCCCTTTGGCTCCAAATTAACATGTCCAGTTAACATTAAGCACCCTGTCCTAACACAGGGAATCCCTTTGTTGTCTCACTCCCCTATTCCCCCATCCCCTACTCCTGTACAAATATTCCTCCTCTCTCTACCTCATTCCCTTCCCTTCTCCCTCATCTTCTATCTTATCTCTTATTCCCTATCCTCTGTCCCTCTGGTGCAAATAAATCTCCTTTGTGCTGAGATCTTGGTCCTGGGAGTCCCGGACCAATACTTTTCCTAAGGATGGGGGAGGAAAGAACTCCATGTGTCTAAAGAACTTGATTTTTAAAATGTCAGAACAAAGACTAGATGTCGAAGGAAAACAGTCCTTCTTCCCCTGCCTCCCCAGAACTAATCCTACATGGGATAAAGGAGCAGAGACTGGAGGTAGAAGCCAAGGATTCAGAAATATCTACACAAGTATTATGCCTCCTAGCCCAAGTGCTCAGAATAATGTGAAATAAAATTAACTTCCTCCTTGGGGGAAATAAAAGAACAAAGTTCACACTCCTTAGCAGTAGCAACAACACATTTGGCTACCATGCTCATCCTGTCTAATTTCAAGAACAATTTAATGCCAAGGCCATCTCCACTGGAGCACATGCCAAGGTAAGCGTCACTTTTAGAAGATGAGCACAAAGCAATGTTCCTGTCCAAGATTCCACTCATTGCTCCCTCAGGAAGAGACAACCAGAGACCCATGGTGCAATAAGGTGGACTAAAGTGGCTGAACCCAGTGAACCCTTTGTCATCCCCACTAGATGGTCTCTTATCCATGTCTTTAAGTGGCGTTCAGAAACAGGCGTCTGGCTCTTTATGTACATACTTAAAGACAGAATGTATGTTTCTCAATGCATGCCTCCCAGCCCCCACCACAGATTATCATTGCATCAAAAGAACCCAAGGATAAAGATGACCTTTCCGTATTTAGAAAGCCTTTGACTTGATTTGTATTGGAAAGGAACTCCACCCAGGTCAGCATCTCCATCAAGCCCCGAGTCTTTGAAGATGACACCTCTTTGGATGACTAGATGAAAACAGAAGATAAAAATGCAAAATGGTTGCTCATCTATTCGCCTTCGCTGAAAAGCCTTAAAAGCTTGACTGAGGCAGTGAGAATGTGGTTAGGAATGGTTCAAGTTTAAACTCTATGAAGGAAAAGAACTAGTTAATTTCCTGGCATTTCTGCATAGCCTATATCCACTGTCATTCTTCCAACACCTTCACAAATACCTAAAGAGAGCTCTATACCATTTCAGGGGAGTAGCCTCTGCTTTCTGATTAGCACCCCATTCGCTTCTTCAGTGAAGAACAGCCCAGCACTGGAGAGATTGGGCATAGCCTGGGGTTCTTGACTCAACATATGCCCTGTCTCTTCCTGTCAGCTTCTCTGCCTGTGTACTTCAAAGACGGCAAATAACGTTCTGCTCCTTTTCCCCTCCCAAAGAAAGTGAAAATTGAGGCAAAGCACTCAGGCACTCCTTGGAGGAGGACATCCTGCCAGGGTTGGTCACAATAATTTCTGGGGTATTGCTTGAGGTAGGGGGCAATATGCAAAACTCTAACACTTTCACTACCTCTAGTTCTTGCTCTATCAATGGAAGATCAGAAGGGTGACAAGGAAGAGGCAGATGGAGGGGAGAGGAAGGCAAGAGGTGGAAAAAGAGAAGGAATGGCAAGAAGACTGAAGGTGATGGGTGGGTCTTAGATTCATCCACCAAGGTCAGCATGCATCTAATATTGGCAAGCATGGTGCTGCCTCCCCAAATCTACACTACATTACCCAAGGGATGGGCCCTTGGAGGGTTTCACAACAGGCTAACTAAACACTGAGAGACAGACTATAGGCAGGTCCTCTACTTATAACATCCCAGAGCTGCTCCTTAGACCTTTCGGCTTCTGCCTGCATATGCCTGCGAAGATCCTGCCTTTATCAAAGCAAGTTCTTTTCCTCTGGTCATCTTTAAAAATTCAAGTCTCTGGCTAGGAAAGCTCAATGGGCAGCTTTAGAAGCAGTAATGAGACATGAACTGTGGATGTGACCTCAACTTTTAGAATGAAGATGCTGTTGCTTCTAGCATTATTCAGCTCGACAGAGTAAAAGGCTGTGCTCAGAGACATTGTCCCAGATGTCTCATTCCTCATTTGGCATCTTTGCCACTGACAAGCACAGCTATGCAATTAAATGAATTTCAAACTTCTAAAAGAAGTCCTTTTCTATTTTTCGAAGAAGGGTAATACAAAAGAATCAAAGGTATTCTTGCTTATGGGCAAAAGACCAGGAAGTCCCAGCCAATAACCTTCAGACCAACCAGACTGGGTACAGCCAAGTATCATGACATTGACTGAGTAAACTCCAAGGACATTCACTTAACTTACTTTCAAGAAAAACAAACAAACAAACAAATAAGCAAACAAACAAAATACCCACCAAAGGTCTTGACCAAGCTTCCAATTATGTGGTCATTCCTTAGGCAGTAACTTAATGGATTCTCAGTTTAACGGTAGAGTTTTCTTGTCTTTAGTTACTTAGGGTTAATTACAAATAAGAGTGGTATTAGCAAACACTTTATATTGAGCTAATCATTTTAATCTTTGGAGGTAGCACTGCCAAGACCAGGATTCTCCAACTTGTCAGTGTAGAGCGATGAGAAAGTAAGTCATTAGATTTTTTTTTTCTTATGTGCTGCTGAAGGAGCAAATATTTTTAATGGGATAATGATTGAGAAGTTAACCTTGAGCAGCAAAAAATAATGGACTGGGAGCTGAGAGCTAATTGGTACATCTTTGTTTTCTAACAATGCACACTTTACTTCTTCTTGGCATAAGATACGGTCAGAAGGAACAGGAGTCTCAGACTGTATAGAATACTATTCTGTATCATCATGCCAGTATACCAAAGCCCTTAAGTGTGAAAATAATGGCTAGGTCTTTACCATGCAAACATACACACACACACACACACACACACACACACACACACACACACACAGAGACAGACAGAGACAGAGACAGAGACAGAACTATCAACATTTTTAGCTTTCTACTACAATAAATAAGAATTAGAAAAGAAGAGGTATGGATTCACACTCAGCTGGCCAGGTATTAGAAGTAAGACTGAAGGCAGGAAGTAAAAAACTAGCTTCTGCCTTCACACGCACGGCGATTACAGGCATGCTGCAATCACAGAACAAATTAAATAACTCTGGCATTAGAACCCAGATGGTCGATCTCATGTATGCTGTCTTCATCGATGCAACCTAAATTAATGAAGCTCAATTTCTTTCTCTGAGAAATAGGAGAGACAAAACCTATCTCTGTTCTCTGCCCCACCCTGCTGTTGTGAGGATTAAAGGAGAAAATGTGTAAGAATGCTCTTTGTTAAATCTTTAAAGAGTTGTGCTAATATTTGTTGTTATTTAACTTCTATGAATCTTACTCATCCCATTTATGAAATGGAGATTAAACTGAAATCCCTCTCCTGGTCCTCATTGGGTTTCCCAAGCACAATGCAGCTAATGCATGTAGATGTTTGGGAGACAATAAAGTACTTCATATGGTTTGTTATTACATTAGGTTAACCTTGAGCTATCCAATATCCTCCTACAGAGACTAACTGGGTCCTCTCAAAGCTCAGTGTCCTTCATTTCTCATTTTGGTGGCCTTGTACCAAGAAGCCCTCCTGACATAATAGCAATCTAGCAAATATTGCCATTCTCAAGTACCCCTTACTTCCTCTTCAAATTTAAATAATTGTTTGCATAGATCTGCATAGATCTGCATAGGTTTAGATATCCGTGCTTACTTTAGCGACATTTGAGTTGGAAATAATCAAGCTATTATTAACATGGATTCCTGGTTGTTTCATTCTGTCTACTAAAAAATAAATAAACATTCTTCTCTTTCAGGAAAAAGTATATGGTTAATGTTTGAAAGTTAATTTAAAAAGCAAAAAGAAAATGCATTATAAAATGATTATGGTTTGCATTGCACTCCATAAGTTCCCACCCAGTAAACGCTGTTCAGTGATCCAGCGGTTATTTAATTGAACTTACCTCCAGTTCCCTATATACCTTCTGAGATCAGGACAGTTATAATTACTTGGGGGGGAAGTTACAAAATATTTTCCTAATTATGAAAACAAATTGAGTAGTAATTAAAACTACATCCAAACACCTTACATAACTAAATAAATGAATGTGTGTAAATGCCACTAAGATTTTGGTGAGTATATTTACAGCATTCTACAACCTGCTCTTGCCTGTGCTGTGGTTATCTTTGTGCCATAAATGTAAGTTCATATTCATCGTTATTAAAAGGCTTCACAATTTTTATTACCTGCATACATCATAATATATTTAATTACATTTAAACTACTACTAATATCCCAGTAATATAAAAATGATCCACGCTTAATGTGTGAAAATGATGGATTCTGGATGATCTTGTCTTTCTGCTTCCAGGTATTTAAGTAGTGGAAATGAAACATGTCCATAGAAGACCTGAACATACATATGTGTAACAGTTTTATTTGTAATAGCCAACATCCATAACTGATATGGCCATATGGTAAAATGTGCTGGAGGGTTGGCTCAGCGCTTACTAGCACTTGTTGCTTTCCCACAGGACGCGTGTTCAGTTCCCAGCAGAGGCTCATACTGCCTATAAATTTAGCTCCAGAATCTGACACCCTCTTCTGGCCTCTATGGGCAACACACACATGCGCACACAGAAGCAGAGACAGAGAGATGGAGAGAGAAAGAGACAGAGATAAACATAGAAACAGACAAACACATAGACAAGCAAGCTCGCCCTAGCACTGAATGTCAGGGTAATTAAGTTCAGGGAAAGCAGCCAGGTATAATACACAGCATGAGAGTCTTTGCCTGTAAAGTCTAGAAAGCATCTAAGGCGGCAGAGATAGAAAGTATGTGGGTGGCTGCCCAGGAAAGGGAGGGAGATCTGCATGAGAGCTTCCTTAGGAGAATGAAATGCTGGAGTGACAGGGATGGTCTTGCACTACCTGTGATGACCGTGTATATACAATTGCCAACTGTGCAAAAATTAAGCAGGTATACTTTACATGTTCGCTGTACCATAACAGAACACGACGTTTAAATAATGTGGGTTGTTTAGAGAATTCTTTTGAACTGGAGAAAGTTCTTCCCGGCACTCATTTTGTCTAATGCACTCAGAACTATGACCGATTCTTTGTGGGTGCCAAGGTTGCTAGCTTGGCCTTCCAGACCCGTCCTGCAGCTGTGTGAATCTTAAAGCACAGCTCTCATCACAATTTTATCTACTCATTACCTTGTGTATAGCTTTTAATTAAGTCTCCACATAAACCCCTTATCTGAATTTCTGAGACCTATTTGGTCCCAATCTCTTTGAAAAGCTTTTTTCCCCTCACTCTTTACTTTCACGCAGGCAATGTACCATCTGCAAAATTGTGCCTTACTGATGGTGTGCCATAGATACTGCCCGTGGATGAGGGAGAAGACTTCCGGTGCCCTGTCCTCTGGCATGAGTCATTATTACTTAGACTTCATTTCTCAGCTTCCATGAAGAAAATGACTACAGAGTTATTTCTAGTGACAGTTGAGCACTGAACTTTCAAACCTCATGTCCAAAGAACAGTGTCCAGTGTCCAGGTCATGCCCTGACATGACTACACTGGGTGGCCTGGCTAGCAGGGCCACCTGAGGTCCTCATTGCCTCCTGGGTTCCATCTCCTCTTTGGACATACACTTCTCTGTCCATATCTTCAGCTGTTGCCAAGGCTTTGGCATCGATTAAACTCATTAGTAATTTCTATGATCACTTGCCTAGTTTTCTGCCTCATCAAGCTGTCAGACCTTTTAGGACAGACCCGTGCCTGTTCCTACAGCAAATGGTACTGAGCATACAGACGTCATTGAATCAATATTTGTTGCACAAGATTAAAATTATTTGAAGAATTTCTCACTAATCCTATGACAAAAGCTCCCCATTGTTCTGCATTTCAAGACACTTCACTGTTTTAACAATGACAGTTTGATTCAAAGATCAGGGAGGTGGTACAGAAACTATACACCCAGATAAGTGCACTTAAACTTTGCCCCAGAGAAGATGGTTTGCTAAGGAAGAAAAAAGAGAAAAGAAAATACCTAAATTTATTCCTGCATATCATGCAGGATCCGGAGATAGAAGCTTTGGATTTGAGGAAAACAGATTCAGTGAAAGTCCAAGGCTTACAAAAAGGTTTAACATTACATTAAAACACACATGCTCATGCAAAAAAAAAAAAAAAAACCTAGATATTTTGGCACTTAGAAAGTTTAGATGGGTTAACTAGGAAAAAGACAATGAATTTAAAATATGATAATTAAAACATACATGCATACTAATCACAGCAAAAATGCTAAGTACCACGTACCTCATGTCCAGTGGTAGAACATTAACTAAGTCAGAACTAAAATAGCATGAGCTGCAGCTCTATCCAGGCATTAGTGGTCATTATGATGATCGTGAAGAGAAATGGTGTCAATGATGACTAAAACTCCTTAGAACCATCTCAGTGAATGATATCCATCCACAATTCCATTGTATACATAACTCATAAATGCATACTTACAGTATATAAAATAAGAATGATTACTTATCAAGAATGTTGTTATTAAGCAACTGACTAGGAACAATCACTTGTAGGTAAGATTGTATTCTTTTTCCTCTTTTTGTTTATCTGCCTTTCTTAAGATTTCCTCAGTAAATGTGAATAGTTTGGTAAAGGGAATGACTTGGAAACCAGTAAATTCAGACACTTGCCATACAGGGGTACAAAGAAAACCAGTGCTATGAAATGAGATGGCACAAAACAGCTATGACAGTAATAAGCTGTTCACACTGAAAACATTGATGTTTCAAAATCTGACAAGCATGAAAGTGAGGAACCCGATGCGACCATCACAGGTGATTTCTAAGCAATGAGAAACAAAGGCTCATCAAGAAGAAGGAAGCGAAGGGCTAAAGATATGGCTCGTGTAGTAAAGTGCTTGCCAGGCAAGTTTGGAAACATGAGTTTTGATTCCTGTGCCTCACATAAAAATCTGGGTATCATGGCATACACATATAACCCACATAAAAATCTGGGTATCATGGCGTACACTTATGAAGTCCCCCATAGTGGGAGAGCAGAGACAGGAGAATTCTCCTGATTTGCCAAATTGAAGTGGTGGTCTTTACCTAGGTAGTGAAGAGACCCTGTCTTAAAAGTAAAGTGGGTACCACTGAGGAAGACTCCCAAGATTGATGTACTGCCTCAATGTATACACACATGCATCTGTGTATATATACATATAACACACACACACACACACACACACACACACACACACAGAAGGAAGGGAAGCAAGACATAGAGATAAGAGAAATAAGACAAAGCAGAAAAGGAACAGAGAGCTTCCTGTTTCCAAACCCAAGAATAAAAGTTATTGTAAACTAGAAATGGACAGGCTATTTAGCATTCTGTCTCCATGGAGGAAATATCACCAACTGGAGGCAAAGGGCCTGGTATGTGGGTAACAATGAATGAATACAGACATTGCTCTTGTTTTAGAAGAGTGTGTGTGTGTGTGTGTGTGTGTGTGTGTGTGTGTATCCTAAAGAACAGAGAGGCCACCTGTGCCAGTGACAGACAACCGTTCTTAATGTACCCTGCTTTGCTCTGCTCTGAAATCCAAAGGCTAGAATGTCAAGAACTCTATTCTCCAGATATTTCTCCAGTGGCCTTTCTCTGAAGTTCAATGATGGAAGATATCAAAATGGGCACTGATGTCAATGGCTTTGGGGTCGTAAGGGTGGCACATCTCCATCTAGTCTTCAAACTCTAGCTCTTTTCGAACATCCACATTCTTCAGAAAAGCCCATTTTCAGACAAACAAGCAATAAGTCTTAGAGCCTCTCCCCTGAGCTCCTGGGTCTGAGGAACTCCAGCCATGGTCTGCTGTCTAAGAGAATGGTACCCATTCATTATGGTTACTTTTGAAGAGGCTCTGCAACTCCTTTTAAGAAATCCCTGAATACTTATGAAATTCATTCCCTAGATTCAATTCTGTTCACTTGAAATGCCTAGTTTCCAAAGTGGTCCCAAGTTAAAATAAACAGGTATAGACAAAATGGCCCAGGACACCAGCCAAGCACAGTGCGAGTGTCTCCTGGCACTTTCACTTGCATGGCAAACATCTTATTCATCCTGTCAATGTAAGGTGTTTGCTAGGTGCTGCTAGTTCCTAAAGTGTCTAAAATGCTATATCCCATGGAGACCTTCCTACCTGTGGTCATCAGCATCATTGAGCAGAGGCTAGAAGCCATGCCACTTAGTCCAAGTTTTTCTTAATGCTTTAAATGTTGTCTCACAAACCCATATGCATTTCCAAAGTAAATATCTTCCCACTCCTTCAATCAATTTTTTGTAAGAATTTTTTTCCTTTGCTTTCCTAGAGTTGATTCTATTGAGTAAATTCTTGATGTCAGTGTAATGCTCAAGTTACAGCCAGGGAGAACGGTGTCCTCCATGTTTTGCATGGTCTTTAAGAAAATCTGTACTCAGCAACTCATTTTCCCAAGGGCTTTACTTGTATTGGATTTGATATTTTTGTCATCAACCTTACTTATTGTTGAGGGAATGTGGTAAATTTAGATGAAATATATTGAGGAGAGTTCAAAAAGGTGGCATTTCATTTAGAACCAAAGAAAAAGGAATACTTAAAAGGGTATTTGATGGACAGAGAGTGGGAGGCAGTCATATAATGTCAGATTTAGGAAAAATACTGAAGGAAATAATTCCTCCAATAATTCACATCTGCTATGGTTTCTTTAATTTTCCAATTTGGCCTCCTCTGAACATGTTATTTTTTTCTTTTTTAGCTTCTCAGTGTAATATCACACTCCTGTGTAATATGTCTGATGGAATAAATGAAGGCATGTTATACTTTGTGTAGGCTATATTAATATTGCCCGTGGTTTTGTCTGCTTTTGTGGTAACTCTGTAATGTGCTCTCTTAAATTATGTCTGTAGAAAGGTTTTGTTTTTCAGTTGTTGCCTTAACTAAACGATACCAGCCCTGTGCTATATCTTTCTACATGTTGTGTCATTGAAAATTAGGAATACGATTTTCCAAGTTCAAGTTAGTGCTGTTATATCTCATCCACAGCCTGCCAGATTCATGTTTGATTTTTATTTTTGCCACCTGACATATCAAGTCTCTTGTTATGTTTCTTGTCATTCATAATGGTCTTACTATATTGGTAGGTAAACCTCTGAATAATCTTAAAAAAAATCATTTCCAGGACAGAGAGCTGAGGCCCTGCCTCCTCATCCCGATCCTACCATGGGAAGTGTGGATGTGTTACCTACTTCAGGTAATGCCATCAGCCCCGGGATGGGGGATACAGATAAGGGACTTAAATAGCTACTCCCAGAGTAAAATGAGGCATCACTGTGGTGTACAGGAGTCTCAGTGGGGAAGCCCAGCTATTCAGAAGCAATGATCTGCTCTGCTTAGGAATGTCAGTATAGGCAATAATTGGATACGGTGGTAAGGGCTGGAAAAAAAGTTGAAACAGAATGAGAGGGTGGGATCCAGATTTTAATAGGTGGCAGAAGAAACCACTTAGAAGACAGAGATGTCTTAGGAATTGTACGAACTAGAGCAGTATGACTCCAGGCTAAAGTTTGCTTCAGTATTACCCAGTCAATACGTTCAGGTGAGCTGGTAACCAAGACAACGACGAGAGACAACTTCAACATGGTTCACAGTGCACGGAGAGCAACATTTGATGCTGTGGGTTGACATGGCTGTGGTGATAAAAATCCAGAGCTTAGAGAAAGATGGTGCTGGCACTGAATGTTATGCCCAGTAACAGGCATATGAAGGGGGTATACTCATTCCTCTGCAAAGTGAAAAGCATGACAACAGGAAGATGGAAGGAAGAAATCCAGAGGAGCTGGAGTTCGAGGTACAAGATGGGAACAGAAAGAAGAGAAAAAAGGTTGCCAGAGAAGAAGCAAATGAATAGCATTCCAACTGCTCGGAGAGCCAGAACTTTCGAGGAGTGAATGATAGATAGAATGAATGATGCCCACTACTTGGGCTCTGTGTGAGCACATTCCCAGTGGTGTCTTTATCATCCATGTGTGTTTTGGAGTCCCTAAAACAGATCAAAGTCTAAGACAATGACTCCTACAAGCCAGAAGCACCAACAACCCTCCCCCAAGCCACTCCTTTTCGGGGTGTCTTTCTTGAGGGTGCCTGCAGCTGCTCCTTGGGGGCACGTAGCTATCACAACCCCGAGACACTGCAAATGACTGGGAGGAAGACAGCGGCAGGCTGGTGTGCTATTTCATCAGGATGCCTTTCTCCACTTGCCTCTGGCTGCCAACTTATTTTGGGAGGTGGCAGGATGGAAGGGGGTGTTATTGCTTTTGACTTGGCTTTCTGTTTTGGTCTTTTACACATAATCTGCTCCCTGACCCAGCATTAGCATAATGCTCATTAATCAAGCTCTGGCCTCCAATTAATGGCCAGCTGTGTGGATGCCGTACATGTAATAGCTTCTGAGTCAGTCAGGCAAAAGGCTAGACAAATGATTTTGGCGGGAGAGACAGGGGACCGTCTAATTCTTACAGAGCCCACAGCCATCTACCAAGGCGGTAAACGCACCCGTTTGATCTCACTCGTGAGTGACTGGAAGGAGGCTCTAGGAGGGGTTTTGCCCCTTCTTCCAGACTCTGGCCCACCCCAGATGGCCTTAAGACAAGCCTCTCTTCTATCCTCTGGCCTGGGGTCATACCAACATCTCTGAACAGGCAGCCAACCAAAGAAGAAAGCCTGATTTATTGCTCTTGGCCACATCCAGGCTGGGCATTTCTATAAACCCTGTGCCGGGCCTAACTAATAAAACATACACTTACAGTTGCCCCTCAATAAACGTCTTTCAACCTTTAATCCTGTTCACTACAGTCTTTTAGGGGCATTGATTCAGTGGGCATGAGGGCTTTTTCTTCCATCTATCTCCTTCCAATCGATGTCCTGTCACCCTGTTCCACCCAGCCTGACAAAGGGGAGGCCTCAGAGGGGAGAGGGATGAGGAGGGCATCCTGCCAGATTTATTTTGCTTCTTATGAAGGGGTTTTTAAGATTGCTACTGGAATCCTGCTCTAGGTCACTTTTCTTGACCCTAAATGCTGCTAGGTGACCTCCTTGACCTGAGCAACAGAAACCACTTCCCAGAATAGCCATGCAGCCATCAGGGAGCAGTTGTGCGTATCGCACAGATAAAGTGACACTTCTCTCCTTTACCATCTCCCCATCATTCCCCTCGCTTCCCCATTATTGTTGTGAGCATTAGCATCAGCCCAGACACCCAAGTGACAACCCTAAGCTGTGTCCCCTTATGGCCCTACCTTCTCACAAAGATGGGAAGCTAGACTTTTGTTCCATACTGGAGTCACATGACATATGCATGCTATCCTCACCCAGAGGACCACAGGAGCTCATTCCATCATCCCTGATCCTGTCCTGCCCTCCATCAAATGCCTCACTGTAACAGCTCTGCTCATACTATTCCTTCGACTGTATAAGGCAAGTTTATTCACTACTGGTCACAGCTGGTGTCAGAGCAACACGAACAGGGTCAGGCCGCCTGAAATATGCTCTCTCCCCCAGGCAACATGAACTCCTCCTGAACTATCAACTGTTAAAGGCCATTCCCAGACCACCACACGCTTCTTGCTTTCCAACACACAGGCCAGCGTATTAGTAGATGTTGGACAAATATTTGCTCACAAAATGTACTCAGGAGCTCTGTCCTGAGATCAAGCCAAGCATCCCTTCTGACATATCCCTGGGCATTTCTTAGGAAGCGAGCATTGGAAGCTAAACGGTGTTTCTCATTCTTAGAAGGAAGTCTCCAAAACTTAATTGAGTCCATCAGAATCATCTGCTCCGTGTTAGCTGTGAATAAGCAAAGATGTACAATCTGCCACTTGAGAGTGCCCTGTTTTAAAGGTTCAGAGCTGGGAAGTCTGCAACCATTCTGTATGCCTTGAGCAAAAGCTCTGGACTGTAGCAAGTGAGGTGTATCCAGCGCATTAGGGCAAACTCTCCCAGGCACAGCCCAAAGGTGATGTCACCCCCATACCCCTGGCCTTACTGGCATATCTTTGTTGAAAGCCACCATCCTTCCTACCCTCATTTTGGCCTCTCTTCAGTATCTCCAAAGGTACGAAGCTAGGCAAGTATACTTACGGCCTGCCAGTGGAATGGCAGGTTGCATTAGCTGCATGATGGAATTAACATCCTATCCAATTTCTAGAGAGCCTTTTGACATAATTCTTTCCAGATCTCGGCAGATTAATACATCTGCAAAGCTGATTCTGCCACAATAGCCAACTGCTGACTTCTTTGTCTCACATCCTCTATCCCTGCCTCTTCCCTACCTCCCCTTTCTCTCCTCTCTGAGCCATGGCCTACCTAACCAAAGTGGTGTCTGTCTCATTGAGGCTTTAGTTTGGCAGAACTAACATCTTACTAAGCCATTGGCAGGAAAGTCACTAACGAAAAGCACGGGTTCATCCAGAAACGAAAGAGTAGTCACTCCGCTCCACCCAGCTCTCTCCATTCTGACAGGGAAAGTCAGAGTGCAATGGAAGTTGGCTCATTTCTCAAGAGCTCCCCTTTCTACTTCTAGCGCTTGCTGTTTATCCCAAAAGGAAGTTCTCTTGCTTTCTGGCTTTGTCTCTCCAAGGCAGCCCATTGACAGAAGGCTGACCTCAGAGCTGGAAGGCATTGAAATACAGATCTGATCTTTCAAGACAAGACAGAGAGGGAAGGTTAAGAGTCTGCACAGAGGAGTGGAAGCCCAAGCAGAGGAAGCAAGATGACACGCCTACGTTTTGGGGTTTACACATTTTTGGAGACTCCTCCTTGTTGGTAGGTGTGTGATGAGCTATAATGACTAGAACAGGGCAGCAGTAAATAAATCAAGGTGCCACTCCTTTTCCTGAGGGTTCACAGACTCTAGAGAGGCCCAGGAGGGTGGCTTTTAATGTGGATTCTCAAGTGACCACACCCATTGATATAGAAATGCAAATAAATAAATAAATAAATAAATAAATAAATAAATAAATAAGTGTAAAAAAGGATCCAGTTCAGCAGAAACTCTGAGAGAGTAAGATTTACTGTTAGAATGTGCTACCCAAGGGATAGTTAGGCAACATACAGTGGAAGACACATTTTTGTCTCCACCTGTTTTGAGTTGAAGATAGAGGTCACGTGCTTCAGCGGGAAAGGAGGTTCAGGGTTCTAGTCTAATCTCTCTGGTGCTTCAGCTCCTGTGGGAGAAGGAGTTGGGGGATGGCCTGCTTTGCTCCTATGCCTAACTTGCTTGCAAGCAGGAATGCTTTTAACTCTTGAAAAGTTTCCTTTGACAGATGAGGTTGGAGACCCTGATCATGAAGGCCCATGATATCTCTTAGAGTTCCTTACCTTTCTTGCTCTGATCTCTGAACTCTGATCAGATTTTCAAAATACCAGACATGACTCAGTCAAAACCAAACCCACCAACCAAACAAATTTTCTGACTTGTAAAATATCATCAGCTCTACCTTCTGTAAATTACCGTAGCTTTTAGAGGAAACTGAGGAACTGAAACTGGTTACGAAGTGGAGCTCCAGATGTTCTCTGTTCTTTTTCTCTTTTCTTTTTCCTCCCCTACTTTCTCACTGACATCAAGTCAGGAAGCAGCTTGCTACACACTGTGTGGCCCAGCTGAAGAAATTCTAAACATTGCTTCAAGGATCTAACTCACAACTCATCTTAAACCATCAGTAGACAACTCCCATTAATGAGCAAAAGGGAAAGTGTGTGTTAATGAGCTGAAGTGTGAGAACGGGTATGGATAAGCCACCGGGATCCAGCATGGGCGGCAAATGAAATAATTACGCAGCCTACCATTGTTACGATGCAATAAATTTAATGTAATTCCTAATGACTAACTCTGGTTTTTCTTCCTTTCTTTCTTTTTCTTTCCTTTTTTTTGTTTTGAAGTCCTCTTTACAATTTCAGAATTATACTTTAATTAGCATAGCATTTAAATTAGCGAATGGAGTCTTAATTAGCGGAAGAAATAGACTTTTGTTGGAGTGGTAACTAAAACAAATAAATCTACTTCCTCTTTCAGGAGCCGTTTGCTTATGGTGCATTTAATAGCCTAGTGTACCATAAACAATTTGAGGGAGAGATAAGTAATTAAATTAGAAGACATACTGGCCGGCACCCAGATCCATGGAACTATGCCTTTCCTGTCTCTCTCTAAGGCACTTCCTTTACCCCTAATACTGTAGGCCTCTACACTTGAAGAACAGATACACATTTTTCTAGGCACATGGGGCTAAAGCAAACTCAAAGTTCAAAACAGGAGCTTAGGTAGCCTGATTTTTATTTTCCCAGTCAAGTGAACTTGGGTCCACAAGTCTTATTCACTGGTGTGAGGACAGAGATAAGCACATCTAGTTTAAATACTAGCTTGCTACCAGATATCCCATTTCTTGCTCTTCTCCAAGACCTCCTTCCAGGATGGCTGTACTTCCCTCTGATTGGTTACTTGGGGGAGAGGCTGATCCTAGGAAGCACTGGCCAGGGGAGTATTGCAGTAGCAGGACAAAGCGAGGTTATCTGAACAGGAGTGTCCGAAGGGAGCTGCCTACCCTACCATCTCAGATGAAGACGTGGGTTCAGGAGATGAAGAGGCTGTTTATAGGCTCGCCCGAGAGGCAGCTGGCCTCTGTTCAGATCTCTGGCCCTCACCTGAATTCTTTGTGCTATGCTGCACCCAAATGTTTGCAAACACCTGACCAGGATGATTTCTGAGGTAATTCCAAGGAAAGGATAGAGCTGGCTTAAACTTGAAGACAGATTTAGGCTCAGAGCTCAGTGTGGCCATGTAGGGGACATGAAAGAACTAGCACATTGCCAGTCAATGGACCAGTTTGAAAACAAAGGCTAGATGTCATATCCATGCAATAAAAAGATTGGGGCTTGGCCAATTCCCAAAGAGATCCTTGGACTGAGAAGGATGTAGATATAAGCTGTGCGTCGGATGATTTGACTTTCATACACAAATGCAAGTCATGAGCCCTTGCGTGCTTGCCCTACCTCAGTCTAGCTGGCCTCTCAGTGTACTGAAGGGATGGCAAGTGCCATACAGGTCTCTAGAAGGTTCAGAACGACCTCAATAGACATTTGAGCTTAGGAAGCTAATATGCCCAACTAAGTCATGTGGTAAGTTGATTAATTCTTTCACCCAATGTTTGTATTTATTCTGTAAATATTTATACACAGCTTGCTATATCCCAAACATTTCCCCAGGTAGAAGACACAGGGTAAACAACATAGATAAAACCCCTATCCACATGACTCAAGCTTCTAATGAAGGAATTAGATTATAACAGCGTCCCACATGACCATGTGTAACCATAAGCATTGTGAATAAAATTGAAGATGGGGGTGGGGTTATTCAGAAGTTCTGTAAGGACCTATCTATCTTGGGGGGCAACTTTTGAGAGTCACAAATTTCTCATGGAGTGGCAGTTCAGAGCCTTTTCTTAAAAACAAACAAACAAAAAAACAGATTTCATATGTGTATATGTTTGCATATGCTTGGCCCAGGGAATGGCACTATTAGGAGGTATGGCCATGTTGGAGTAGGTATCACTATGGGCATGGGCTTTAATACCCTTGTCCTAGCTGCTTGAAAGTCAGTCTTCCACTAGCCGCCTTCAGATGAAGATGTAGAACTCTCAGCTCTGCCTGCATCCTGCTTGCCTGGATGCCACCATGTTCTGGCGTTGATGTTAATGGATTGAACCTCTGAACCTGTAAGCCAGCCCCAACTAAATGTTGTCCTTTATAAGACTTGCCTTGGTCATATTGTCTGCTCACAGCAGTAAAACCCTAAGACCCTGTGCAAAGGGACCTAGACAAGTAGCTCTGTAAGACTGAGGTGGTAACGGTGCATGCAGTCAGTGAAAGGAGTACGCATGGGGCAAATCACAGAGGGACTCCTGTCTCTCATTTCTAGTCTTGAATGTTAGGGTGTTCTATTATAGTACAACTGTCACCTATTTGGCACCATGGCTAGCCCCTAGCAAACACTCAATATAATTATGTCTATAATTACATCAATCATGTTACAGCTATAATTTTTATATTATAATGAAGGCTAAAAGGAGAGGAGTTTGTTGGACACAGAGATGGACACACAGACACGCACATGGAGAATCACTCATATCAACTTCACCCACTCTGTCCCATTTTGCCCCCTTGAGGACATAAGGAAAATGTAATGCACTAACACTCGAGGAAGGGACTAAGTGCGCTCTAGCCCTTCCCCTTTGACAGGCCAAAGGTTCACGGTATAGGAGAGGTCCCACAATGTTTGGGTGATTACTGTATAGGAACAAGGTGACAGGGAGATGATAAAGTAAGGCCAGTATCTTTCTCAAGGGAATTGTAATCAAACTCAGAAAAGCCCAAAGGATTACTGCTTTCAGTGCAGAATGCTGAATGTACTCAGTCTAAAGGAAGCAAAAATAGTGGCTTCTAGAGGGAATAGAATGAAGCATTTGATGTTCCCTGCTTTGTTTTGGGGACATTTCAGTGGATTGCCATGCTTCAAAATGTGTGTCCTGCTTCATCTCTGCCTGATAAAACCATCTTAATTAAGTGATCATATACTATTAACTTTTCCCCCAAACCGTGAGGGTTCAACATGGCATACATATGAATTGCCTTGGCTATGTAAAACAGAAGGTAGGAAATTTTACATTTTATGGAGGATTTATTATGTTCTAGGCTGAGGAGCCAGTGTTCATGTAATAGATAAAGAAACAGAGTAATAAGTTAATCTCCTTAGCGGTTGGCAGAAGTAAGAAATCTTAAAGCACTGACCTTACCACATAACTTTCAAACACTCTGCACTCTTACTGTAGTGACCGAGAATGTTATGAGTAACAACTCACCATATGCATCTTCTCAGCTCCTCTGTGACTAATTTCTCATACGATGGATGCCAAAATCCCTACTCTGAATGAAAAAAATTCTTACAATTCTCCCAAGGCTTTTGATTCTAAAATGCAATTTTCGTGTATGGAACTTAAGAACAGCTTGAATTTACCCCTAGAGAGATATGACCATGCAGACCTCCCCACAGCTGACAGAGCATCAGAGAGAGCACACATTGTATAGGTGCCTTTGTGTGCCTTCTAGGGCTTCTTGTTGTGTAGGCTTCTTGCTGACAGCATGGACACTCTATGTATGCTCTTAGAGCTCAGATTTCCTTATATTTATTTTCAAGGTTTCTCTCAGAATGAAAACCAGAATTAGCTAAGTCTCTAATACAGCCCCCAAATGACACATGTCTTAACGGTAGGGGTCATTCTCATCACTATCATTCACTAACATACCTTGTAGCTTACAGAGTTAGAATAACTTTTTGTTGACCTTTGACCCTGAAAAGTTCATAAATGTCCCCAAAGACCAGGCATTGTTCATTTGGGCACTGTTTTAACCAAGTATTCTTCATTGAGCTTTCCATGTTAAGCTCTAGTCATGCTGTATGGAAGATTTCGGATCCTTTTAGAAGACTTAGGATTTTTGCATTTTATGATTTATAGCAAGAACATTTGTCCATGGACTCAACCTGAAAAGGCAGATCAAAGTCTACAATTGGCCTCCAAAGTAAGCTTGGAACCACTGACATAAAAAAAGGTTTGGGTCCAGCCAACCATGATAAGGGGACCGAAAGGAGAGAACCATGACCTTTAGTTGATCCATGTAAGACTCCCTTGGAATTATAAGGCCATGAATATCATATCCATATCATATTCCAAAAGAGTGGAAACTCTTAATGCCTAGTTACATAGAGAGTCAACCCAAGAATTCAGAGCAGCTTGACAAAGAGCTGGGACCAAAATGAGGAGAATGAACAAAAGGCATACACAACCCCCAAATTCCTGGTGAATACGCCAATGGAAGACAAAGCTTTTCCAATTGCAGTCCCCTCAATTCCACTCTGGCCAGGCAACTGTAGAGAGCAATAAAACTTTAATGGTTCCCAGTGGGTCGATTCGGCAAGAAGGAACGTGCTATAAATCTCGTCCAATGCTTATGTGCAGCTTAAAAACAAACGGCTCAATCACACTTAGCAGAGCCAGCCAATTTCCCCAGCATGTGGATGTAGTGGGGGAAGATTTACCCACCTGCATGACTCAATAGAAGACATTTGGGGAAGAGGAGGGGAGAGAAAGGTCAGCTATGTGATGAAAGTCAACAATTCTGCAATGGATGGCTTTTTTGGAAGACCAGGCATACACACAATGACCCTGCTGAACAACAGGGACAGGCAGCCAAGATAAATGGTCCCAAGCAGTCAGATGTACCCTTGGAGACACATTTGTGGCTGTGAAATGACCTCCTGGTGCTGCTTCTACAAGCCCACAGGGAGAGCTGACTGAAGCTTCACGTGTCCTGTTACTATGGCCGTTTGCCCAGTGTGCCCAGAGCTCTTGGGAAGCCTGGTTCTCATTGGTCGTTGTTCTTCAAGACTTCTAAGGACATCTGAGCTGGGAATATCAGGAAGCAGATCCTCTACCAAGGCAGCTACCCTGCAGTCCTCTGCTCTCAAAGTACCCTACAAATGTTCACAGAGGATTCAGTCAGACAGACAGGCAGGCAGAGACAGAGAGGCAAAGAGACAGAGAAAAGATGGGTGGGTAGAGAGAAGGTAGAGAAGGATCTGCCAGCACTTCAGAAGGGAGATGAATATGATCAAAATATATTGTATAAAATTCTCAACGAACAAATAAGAGCCTTAGTTTTTAAAACACAAGATTCATTCCAAGGATGTATTTTATGGGAAGAAAGTTTGTTAGTGAAGCAAAAAATACATATCCAGAAGCTATTGAAAGCATTGCGGTGTACTCTCTGAAGCCCAGTTACGCTATTATTAATAATATTATATGTCACAATAGTGTTAAAGTTCTTTTATATGCATTATACCATTTAATACTTTAAACTGTTTGAACGTTAGATAATTTCTCTTTAATGGATTAGGAAAATAAAATTCAAGGGAATTCAGTAATTTGTATAGTGTTGTTCAAATAGAAAAATATGGCACCAGAACTGAGGTCATTGTCTATTATTTTTATTCTCAAGCATCAGTATGCAACACTATGCCTTGATCATTGATAAGAACTGATTGCTTTCTTAGAACAAATTGAAATAAGAACATATGAGTGTACGGGTAAATATGAAAAAAAAAACCAATCATCTCTATTCCCTTTTTACCTACTTACTGGAAAAACTTTAGGTGGTCCTACATAGAAAGCAAATCTCTTAATGATAAGGCAAAATACATCATCTGGAAAGACTGGAAGGAGGGGACATTCATGGTACCTGAACTAAGCAGATAACACTTTGGTAATGTATTTGCCTCTGAGTTTGTGCTAGCTAAGGCAAGTGGAAAGGACACTGGCTTATGTCACTTGCTCTCTAAAAACAGAAAGCATACAAATTCATCAGCAAAGACAGCATTTTGCTTGGAACCAAACTTAAGCACAAATTTACTGTGAGATCGTGTGGAGCTGCAATCGCTGGGATTTATAAAAAGGACTTTGAGTGACAGAGTGGAAAAGTACCTTCAGTGCAATTTTTACAAAAGATACAGAGATGCTGTTCAATTGCCAGGTCTCATATTGATCCATGTAAAGGGACAGGCATTCCATTAAATCTTGATGCGGGGAGGGCATTTCTTCAAGGAAGAGGATACCCTCTACCCATCATTAGTATGGCATGTCCTCTGCAATATTTTCTAACAGCGATGATAGATTTGAGTTTTTCCAGCCCCGTGCTGTCACCTACTGCTTCTGTTGTCAAGAGCAGGCTCCAGTGAAATGGATTGAGGAGGCTTGCTGACAGGGACCTGAGTCTAGGAATGACGGACTCCTAACAGATGACAAGAGCTAGCTTAAAACTCAGACATCCTTCACAGCAAGTGAGTCCCTCTGATGACATTTCCAAACTTAGGCACTTACCTTTACCCAAGATGGGGTCTCTGTGCTGTCCTCTGCAGTACAAAGTGGCCCCATCAAAAAGCAGATCACTCATTGTATCTAAATAAATCTATATCTACATAAGCATGTGTATAAATATATGTATGCACACACACACATTTGTATATATGCAATTTGCAAACCAAGTTTTTGAGGCTTTAAATTGCTTTGTTATCCCAGTATAAGAATCACAGAGGCTTTCAGGCTATGAGCACATCCTCAGATCCTTGTCTAATACTTTTCAAGCAGACTCCTTCAGCCTTATTCTAATAACAGGCAATGCAAATGTCAGGCAGTTATTTCTCATCTCCTTGCAGTGGTCCCTCACTTTGGCAAACCTACATTTCTATAGCCTACGTCCCCCATGTAGAGAGCGTTCATCTATTCTGCAAGACTTCCTCATGCAAAAGGTCAGATCACTACCAAAGAACAACCTCAATTTGGCAGCAAAGAAAGTCACACCTGCTGAGTTCAGAGGCAAATATTGAATCCCTGAGAATGCAGTCTAGTAGGAACTCCACTTGGTGGGAGGAACGTCTTCTTCACCTGGAACATTGGTATTTAATTGCTTATGATTTATTTTACTTCTTTTTGGCATTTGTAATAAATTAAATGGGATTTTTGCAAATATCTCTTCAAGGTAGGAAAAATTAGGGAAGAATCTATAATATAAAGAAGAAAACAAGGAATTTTTTTGGTTATTTCAAACCAGCCATTTCTACTGAGGATGAAGGGAGTTCTTTGGGCATAGGAGTAAAATGGGACTGGATGTGAACACAGCTCTCACCTTCATTAGCCATATGACCTAGGACAAGTTGCATAACCTCTTTAAGCATTAGTGAACTTAACAAGTAAGAAGGTAGTTCGTTGACAGGACTCATAAAAGGCTGTGTATACAACAAGCTCTTAATAAATGCTCGTAGTTGTCTCTTATCACCACTAACATTGCCTTTTCTGTCTTCTTTCTCCCAGTGCTTTTGCCAACAAATCTCACTGCTATTGCTATAGCACATGGTGCAGTCAGTCAAAACTCACTGAGTCGGTGAGTTGGTTTCTCTTATTTTTATTCTTATCCTTGGAAGTTCTGGGGATTTAGCTTATGGCTTATACATGCTAGACAAAAGTGTTCCTACTGTTCCATTCCCTCCCAATTCTGAACAACGCAAACATATACCCCATCTCTTAACTCTCATTCTCTAGATGAGTAAAGCATTGGGCACTTGACATAAATGACCATTAGGTCCAAATTTAATTCCACCAGAAACTAGTGAAAATAAAACAGAGCATGACAAGACATAGACAGACATCATTAGATTTGCTGCCTCAAAAGTCCTTTCCACATTTCTCCTTTCTTTAATCCAGTTTTCAAGCTTCAGCCAGACTGGATATGTACATATGTATGACACACACACACACACACACACACACACACACACACACACACACACACACATATGCATACATAAATGTTGTTGAATGTTAAAATGCTCTCATGTATTTTTCTCCCGATGAATGTGTAGAGTCGTGTTTCATTGTACTTCTGAAGGTGGACAAACCTTGCTAGGGATTCAGGATAGAAGAGCTGGTTGAGAATAAAGTCAGAATGCCACCCACCATCTATGAGAACTTCAAAATCCCACTTGGGAGAGCTCTTTCTCTCAACTATTTTTAGACCTCTTCATTAGACCACATGGGCTCCCTCCCTCTTCTGACTTCTTCAGCTTTCCTGACCCACTCATTTCAAATGGGCAGCAGGGGGGAAATGGTATCTTCTAACTTTAGGCTCAAATGAGGAAGTGATTGATGCAAATTTGTTGAAAGTTCAAGTTGGGTATGACTTCAATTGCTACAGGTAATCCCTGGGGCATCTGCACTAATTTGAATCCTCCACAAGAGATCATTTATTCAGCCTTCTCCAATCACTTACAAGTAAAGCAACCCTTTGAAGGTGACCTTTGCCCCTTCTGCTAAATTATTGGGCAATAACAGGCGCGACAATATTTTGCATTCCTATGGTGAATTATGTTCTTCTAAGAGCTTTCACAGAAATGATTTCATTTCTCTCTAAAGAACAAGCCTCACAGCTCTGGGATGTGATGGTGGTGGTGGTTGCATAATAATCAAAATGTACTTAAGGCCACTGAACTGTACATCAAACTTGATTAAAATGGTCAATTTTACATTACATGCATTTTCTATAATAAAAATTTTAATTTAAACAGGACAGTAAGTAGCTGGACAGTATTGGAAAGGGGTATGTTTAAGTCTAGGCAGTGCAGCTAGAATGGCCTCTAGGTCTCAGTTCAGTGATGTTTCCATGCAAGACACAGTCTCTTAACTCCACTCCAGCCTCTCCTAAGACACCTGGTTTCATCCATCTTTATTCACCTTAGACCACTGTCTTAGTAGTTGTTTCATTTTGTTCTGTTTTTTTTTCTATTTTATTTTGTTTTGTTTTTCTGTTGCTGTGAGAAAATACCCTGAGAAAGGCAACTTAAGGAGACAAAGATTTTACTTTTGTTCATGGTTCCAGTTTCCATTCCAACATAGTAGGGACCTCACATTGACAAGAGCTCAAGGGAACTAGTAATATTGTAGTCACATTCATGGGCAAAGAGAAATGAATTCATTCATGATGCCTAGAGCTCAATGACCTTTCTCCTTTTCTTAGCCCAGAGTCTAGAGGGGGACATGGTATCACCTGCATTCATGATTAATCATCTTCCCACCTCAACTGACCCAACCTAAGAAAATTCCTCAGAGGCGTGTTTACAAGCTAATCCTTTCAGAACAATTCTTCATTTTGATTTCCCTTTGCAGGTGTCTCTATTTTGTGTCAAGTTGCCAAGGAGGAGAGTTTTGATAATTAAATGGTTTAATTGTCAACTTGACACAATCTAGAATTGCAGAAGAGAGTCTTCATGAAGGCCTATTTAGATCAGGTTGGTCTGTGAGACTATCTTTGAAGGGTTACCTTACATTAAATGGAGTGAGGAGATCTGCCCACTGTGAGTGACACCACTCCTTAGGCAGGGAAACTTGAACTATTTCAGAGCTGAACATAAGCCGGCATGCATCCCTCTCTCTCTGCTCTTGACTGTGAATGTGACTAGCTCCCTTTTCCCCCTAAAGTGCTTTGGTTACAGTTTTCTTTTTTTTTTTTTATCACAGCAACAAGAAATGGTCTGGGATGGCCACCTATCATAGTAGATTCTCAGACAGGATATTCATCTTATACTCTAAAAGCGCCACACCTTCAGAAAACAATGATCTCCCTCACTGGCCATTGACGCTTTCCCTTCCAGCACAACCTGCTTTCGTGTCTGAAAAGTTCACAATTCAGACCAAACGTTACCAAGAAATCCACGTGGCATTGATAAGTAACACCTAATTACCCATCCTGACCATCTCCAGAGCCTCACGTGGAAGCGCAACCAGAAAATAAATAAATATCAAAAGGGCTAGAAGGCAGAGCTCAACTTTACTTTAAATATCAGACAACTCAATCCCACAGTGAAGTCTGTAGGTAGAGCGAGCATAGCGTGGGAGGAAAATGAAATAATTGATATGAACGTACACGCAGTTCCCAGGAACTAAGAATCAAATACCTCGTTCTCCAAGCTACAGAAACGGATACAAAGTGAATAATTTAAGAGGGAGGAAAATCTATATGTTTTCTGTAAAAATAATTAAGCTTTGTATAATAGTTTACGATTTGCAAAACAGTCTCCCATATATTTTTTTTTCTACAAGAGGGCTACAACATAAACTGCAATTATTATGTTTATTCCCCAGTTAGACGTGAGTAACAACAGGACCGAGATTTTGCAGTTTTCTCTGGGCTACCTGGTAGAAGGTGGTAGAGCTGGATTCCACACCAGATCTACTTTGAAATGCTGTGCTGCCTTTATTGTTGTTAATACACTTTATGCAAGTTTCCAGTTGGATGTTGATGGGCTCGGATTTAGTAGGACTGAGAGCTGGGGAATGTATTCCAAATAACAACAGAGCTCATTTTTAAAAATGACAAGGTACAGAAGGAGGACTTTGGGGCGGGGGGACCAAAAGGCAGTTTGAGGATATGTAGTTTCCCTGAATCCAGTTCTCCCATTCCTGATCGCTTCACAACCAACTTCGTACTAAAAATAGACCACTTTCAGACGTCTTCGTTCAAGGCTGCAGTGGAGTGGGAGAGACTGTCGAGCGGGAAAATTTCAAAGGCCACATCTGGGAAGTTCAGCGAAGCTGGAGACAATGCTCTCTGCAGTGCCCCAGCCACGCGGGTTCTGTAACAGAGTATGTCCTGACTGTCGATCTCTAAAATCAATTGGGCTATGAGCAAGTCAGGTGTGCAGACTCCAGGAAGATATAAAAGGATTCTTGAAGTCCCCGTAAGGACTTCATCACCTTACAGCTTCTGTAGGCAAGGCTGACAGCTGCGCTGTGCAAACAGATGATCCCTTTCCCATAATCACACAGCTTCTCAGCTTGGAACTCATGTCTTTGAAAGAACAAAGAGTTATTTTCCCACTGACTATAAAAATATGGACCTTTCCTGTAGTTGGAAACTGAATCTCTGGGGTCTGAGAAGGCAATGAGGATACCAAGCGAGATATTTCCAAAACCGGAGATTCGTGGAGTTAGTTCGTGGCGGTCCCAACTCAGGAGGTCCTTCCGTGATGCCCCACTGAGCATGCTCAGAGGAGCAGTCTATGCCTCCCTGGCAAGCACCTGCACAACATCCAAACACAGAAGCCCCACCCTGGGGCCAGACACCTGGACCAACCCAGCTGCTGGGAAGAGGAATCATCCACAGGTGCTACTCTCTTCTCTCTCTCCCACCAAGCAGACATAGTGACTTCATCAGGAGGTGCCGGTGGACCTGTGCGTTCCTGTGACCATGGTGATCCTCCGCTTGCTGTTTCTTCTGTCATACTCAAAACACTGTTAGGATAGTGGGCGATTGATTGTGTGTGTGTGTGTGTGTGTGTGTGTGTGTGTGTGTGTGTGTGTGTGTGTGTGTTCATTTGTTAAAAAGCTCAGAAATCAGACTACCCAGGTACAAAACTGGGTCTCTCCCACTTAACATGTGACCTGGGTAATGTCTGTGTCCCACGAGAAGTGTTTCCATCCTCTGTGCAATGGATGTACCGAACCGTCAGATACTTAGCAGATCCGAGACAGTATAATAAATACACTGACAGAATATAATAAAGACTTCATAAAATGGACGCATCACAATATCTGAAATTAAACAATGCTACATAGCTATAGCAATAATAGCATGCTCCTGGCACACAAAAAAGGCATTTAATGTGAATGAGTGTGTGTGTGTGTGTGTGTGTGTGTGTGTGTGTGTGTGTGTGTGTGTGTAGAAAATAAAAGAAAATATGAGAGAAGGAATCTACAGAGGAGGCGGGGTAGACAAAAGGGGAAAATAGAAAAGATGTGTTTTGAAAGTAGACCAGAGGACTGTTTCAGAGGGGGAAGAGGAACAGTTATAGAGGGACCAGGGAATAATGAACACGACCAATGTGATGTGATGTGTGTGTGTGTGTGTGTGTGTGTGTGTGTATGAAAAATTACAGTTAAACTCATTTATTTGATGACTAAAATTCAAATTTTAAAAGATGTGATGTGTTGTTTTTATTGTGTCATTCGCCATAGTCTGTTGTTTCTAGTATAATGCGAGGCATACAGCAGATCACTTTATTCCTGTTCATGAATGAAACCATATTCACATACATACTCCTAACATGAGTTGGCATGTATTGACTTATTTGCTTAATTTAAAACATGTTAAGTTGGATATATTAAATATCACTGAAGGAATGAACTAGAGGCGTGGGACGGAATCAGTATATGCAGCAGCTAAATTGACAAAAGGAGTCAAGAGTAGGTCTATGCAGGTGGTACCCTCTAATCAAACTTCCCTTTCACGTATGCTATTTTAAACTTATCTAGATATACAATGTTACCACACTAATTATGACCCAAATCATGAGGCTAGAAGTCAAAAACCCAGACAATGACAGAGACAGTTCCTTCTAAAAGCTGTGGGGGAGAATCAGCTTTGTGCGTCTGAAGTAGCCAACACTCTTAATGTCCCCGCTTCTTGTAGACACACCATTCCAATCTCCAACCTCTCCTCACATGGCATTTTTTTCTTGTTTACCTGTGTCTTCAGATCGTCCTTGATGAGAATCTTAATTCATCTCCTTTTACAAGAACTAGCGCCATTGCATGAGTCCACACTCTTCTCGTTTGCTCTCATCTTAACCTGATTACCTCTACAAAGAGATTAATTTCAATTATGTTTGCTGGCCTGAGCAGATAGACATGATCAGAACTTTGCACAGGGCACAGAGCATCCTACAGTAGTACCCTTCAGGACAGGGGAAACAAGAGCTAACACTCATAACACCACACGCTGAGCATGACTTCAATTCACCTTTCAATCTTTCATACTCCTGCAATCTCAACCACAGTCAAGTACCAGTGTCTCTTCCTCCCCACCTTAAAAACTAGGGATAAAGCAACTTCCCAAAGTCACCCGGGTGACTAGGGTTTTTATTTTAAGACTTTTTATTATTTTCAAGTGTGTGCATGTGCATGTGAGTGCACATGTGACTGTGGGACAGCACACATACATGTGTGCATGTTCTTGTGTACACATGCATGTAAGCGCATGTTAGTACAAGTTCCCACAGGTTAAAAAAAAAAGAATAACAGCTGGGTTTATAAGAGTTGGATGCCTGAAATGGATGGTACCAAACAAGCTCAAGTTTTCTGCATGAGAAGCATATTCTTGTGTTCTTAACTGCCAACCCATCTATCTCTCCCGTCCCAGTACAGACGCCTCTTTACCACAAGGCTACACTGTCTCATATAGGTCAGAGACGAGACGAGGGTGATTAAGCCATGCCTAGTAGAGAAGTACAAAGCAGAAGGGGAGTCCAGCGGAGGCTGAGACTGCTCTGGTTAAGGTCATTTGAATTAAGGCATTGTCTCACCCCTTCTTAGGAGAGAAGTGCTGAATGCCAGAAGCAGTATCAATGGTAGAGGTAGTGGTGGGGTTGAGGTTAAAATTTCCCAAAGGTACAAAGCTACAGGTCAAGTTTGCCAAAGTCTGCCTTAGTGCAGACTAAGATAAAAGCAGATGATAACTGCATAATGGATTATGATGTGTCATAAGCAGGTGGAGAAACTATAGGAATCATCACAGGGAAATGGAATGACATTTTACGATTTTCTCATGCATGTATATTTCCATACAGCAACCAGAGTATAGTATCTTGAGAGGTGGTTCCATTTGTTTTTCTGTTTGTTTGTTTATCCCTAACAGGCTTTTGCTCAGCTTCAGTCACACAGGGCAGGACACCCAGCAAAGGCAACTATAATGGATGCTTGCTCAACCAAGAATGTGAAGAAACATGACACCGTGACTCCTGTCCTTTAAACACTTGACTTTCCCAGCTAGTTGACACCAGCGGGAGACACTAGGGAAGCTAATGGTTGCTAAGCACTCCCTACTCTTGGAGTTTAGATGTTCTGCAGAGTTCTACAGGCACCCCTGCTTCCTCAGAGTGTGTGGACTGAATTTGGGGTGCATGGCCCACCAGGCAGACAGTGTCTGGCAACCAGAGGCTTAGGATCTCAGTTCTATTTTCAGAGCCCAAGGTTCCTTCCCCTGGTTTGCCCCATGGCTACCTGTATATGTGTGTTCTTTCTGTCCTAATCTGCAGTTCCACCTTCTTTCCTACACCATAAGATACCTAAAAGATGCTGGCCTTCACATGGAATGTTTCTAGCTTTTCATCTTACCTGGACATTTCTCTGCAGTCTGGAACAATGCCTATAGAAGCAGCACTTCCAAAGCATTGCTGGAAGCCTTGAGTAGAGACGACAGGATCTCTCTTGAACTTAGAGCTCAAGGCTTTAGATGATGTCAACTCCTACAGCCATAGCAGATCTCCTTTCTTACCTCCAAACCAAGGATATTCATCCTCTTACGAGCCCTCTAACTTTCTACTTAAAGAGTTTTACACCACAGAGGAAACCCTGAACAAAGCGAAGACTAGGTATTGTGTCCCATGCAAGGGAGAAAAATATATGGCTCTGCTGGCCAGGAACCAGAAGGGAAATTATTTCTTCCTTTTTCTAGTCTCCCTGCAGTTCATTTCTGTTGCTTCATTTGTTTAGAGCTTACTTTGCTCCCACAAACATAATAGGTCCATTGGGGATGGACGGTGGCTAATTGATCTATCGTAACAATAATTGCAAATCAGTGCACATTTCTCTACACTTCAGGCTGCATAGGGGTTCAAGAATATACTCATGGTCCCCTGGATATCCCTAAATGCCCTAGATAAGGATCTAAATTTAAGAGGTGCATGTCTGAGCTACGCCTCTAGACCTACAGAGACTGGGAGGTATTTATCTCCTAGCCACGAAGGGAGCAGAATGGGAGACCTTCTCCTTCCATGCAGAAACAGCGAATAAGAACTAAGGAGCAGTCCGAACAGATAGAGAAAGGAAGGATTGTATTAGAACACATGTTGGTTCACCCCCACCTATCCGAGACAGTAAAGACCACAGCCAGAGCTGACCCAGTGGCAGAAAACCTGTTCAGGCAATGATAAGAAAAATCATTTACTGGGCACATTAATTTAAGTTGTGGGAGCCGAGCTCTCCCTAGGTTGCCCATTGGATAAATGCTGTCAGGATATGCTGTGAGCTCTTCCAATGAGATGTAATAATTGAATTTGTTTTCATTTAATTTGGAGGGCCTTTAATTAAAAGCCAGGCTTGTGTGTGCAGAGAGATAAAGCCAGGCACACCGAGAATGGGGGTAATTTAGGTGCTGAATGCGGTAATTAATTGTAAATTCAGAGGTCAGGAGACTGGCATTATCTTTGGGAAATCAGCACGGGGAGCTGGCCATCCGGCTGGAATAGGGTCTGAAGTAGCGGAAACATACGCTTAAGTGATTTTTTTTGAAACCTTAATCGCAATTACAGAGCAGTGCGGAGGTTAATTTGCAAAGTTCATTAATCAGAGGCATAAATACATCAGTGATCACCTGATGGAAGAGAACCTGGGATGTTGTTTTCCAGCCATGATTTGTGAAACTCAGCATAGGAAATGATGTGCACCCCATCCTCTGACTACTCTTACCTGCCTTCCTCATCAAGCTGCTTAGACACATATTTCTCCCCTCTTGGTAGGAGCTGAAGCCTATCAGCAAAGACTACTTCTGGATAATACAAACATATCTTCAAACGATAAGGATCGCATGAAGAATAAGCCCAGAGTACTTCGTAGGGTATTCTATTGGTACCCTAGAAAGAACTTCTAGAGGTAGTGTCAGAAGACAAAGCTTGAATTAATGTCCAATTTTAATCCCTAGAGTTAAGGATCTGAGGGTTAACTAGAGTCATCAATCTTCAGATTCTATTGTATTTAATGATATGAAGCAATAAAGGTCAACATGTGTGCTTCCATGTGAGTTTCTCCCTTGAAAAATGACAGTCTGTTAGATGCATATTTTGTGCCTCAGAGAGCATTTTGATGGAAGTATGTCCCAGCATGCAATGGTGAAAGTGATAGAAGCTTCCAGCCCTCTGCGCGGGGACAGACACGGGATTAGGATCACTCTTGACCATAGCTAGAGCCCAAGAACTCACATCTGTTTAGCTCGCCATTACAGAAGACAAGGTTCTCAAGTCACAACTACCTCTAGCCAGGCTTATTTCTGGATGTCTACTCCTTTTCACGCCCTACCTCTCAAGGTTCTAATTGCCTCCCACTGGAGAGGATTTCACAGGTCAGAAAGTTACCTTAGAGAAAGGGAGGCAGATCAGAAAATTCCACTAAGATTGCTTAGGGCACTTCTTAAACACATATAAGTTTTCATCTTTCCCCAGACTTTCTGAACCAGGGCCTCAAGGATCTGAAATCTAGGTAATAATTCCGATACACCCTGAATCACTGCTTTACCAGCTAAACAAAGCTCTGAACTTCTCCCGCCTCTACAGCTCCGTGAGTGGGTGTATTGCTTGAGGCTGAACGCCTGCTGTGTGCCTGGCAGTTTGCAATCCTAGAATGTAAGAGTGGCCTCTGAGGGCTGGGAACTTTAACACATTCACCTCTCTGCCGTGGAATGACCTCATCTCTATCTCAGTCAACCACTCCCTAGCCTCTGTTGAGGTTTGATTTTTTTTCCCCACCCACTTAGCTACAAGCTAAGTCATGTATATATTCCTAGCTATATGGCCCTGGGACACCTTGGACAGAGAAACAACAGCAGGAAGATCAAAAGAAACAAACATAGCTTGCCAACAGAAGGAGGCAGTGACCCTCCAGAACAGGAAGCAGCACAAGAGCTGCTTCACAGATGGTGAAACTGGGCTGTAGACACAGCTAGAGCAACAGAAAGTCCAGTGCTGGCGCCAGGGCTCTGGGGCCATGAAACAGTGTTCTGAGTGATAAAGCCGGGGTTCTTTCAGGCCTATGTGGTGAGTTCAGAAGACTCAATAGAGGAAGCAAGAATGTGATTAGGAGGTGGTAGAGGAAAATCCTTGGTGTAAGGGATGCAAATGCTGACATTACCATGGAGAATGTTTGCTGTGTGAATAGAAACTAAAAGCACCTACCTTGTCTCTGCATGGGAGATTCAAACAACAAAATTTCTCTAATATCAGTTCTAAGCACAATAATGATTCCTACTACTGAGATCTGGTTATTAACTACATATTTGAGGTCTTTTTCTTACATGTATTATCTATGTCAGTGGCTTTCAACCTTCCAAATGTTGCAACCCTTTAATAGAGTTCCTCATGTTGTGATGACCACAATCATAAAATTCTTTCATGGCTACTTCATAACGGTAATTTTGTTACAAATCTTAATATAAATATCTGATTTGCAAGATATCTAATATCTAACCCTTAAAGAGACTGTAACCCACAGGATCTGCCGATCTATTGGTTTTCATTTATTTATTAATTGTGTGTGTGTGTGTGTGTGTGTGTGTGTGTGTGTGTGTCTGTACACCATGGTGCAAGTATGGAAGACAGAGGCAATCAGTTCTTTTCTTCCACTACGCGGATTCTGTGGATTGAATTCAGGTCATCAGTCTTAGCAATAAATGTTTTAACCATCTGAGTTATCCTGCCGGCCACCATTCAGATATCAGAAAGGGATGGTTACTCTGAAGCATAACAATAGTAAGAGACCAGAGCCCATTGAAAACAAGGATGATAGTTTAAGTAAAAGGCTTAGTCATCCGTGAAGCATGAGTAGATACTAGTTAAAGTACTAAGAGTTGTATTCCCATAGATACAGAATAAAACCTTGAGGCTGGAGAGATGGCTCAATGGTTAGGAATACTTGTTGCTTATCACTTTTTACTATGTTCAGGTATGGCCTTGAATTCTTTGATATTTTCAAGACTTTTACCACGGGGGGGGTAAATTTTGTCAAATAATTTCTCAACATCTAATGAGATGATCATGTATTTTTTTCCCTTTGAGTTTGTTTATATAGTGGATTACATTGATGGTTTTCCATATATTGAACCATCCCTGCATCCCTGGGATGAAGCCTACTTGATCATGATGGGTGATCCTTTTGATGTGCTCTTGGATTTGGTTTGCGAGAATCTTATTGAGTATTTTGGAATCTATATTCATAAGGGAAAATGACCTGAGCTCTCTTTCTTTGTTGGGTCTTTGTGTGGTTTAGGTATAAATGTAATTGTGGCTTCATGGAAGGAACTGGGTAGTGTTCTTCTGGTACTATTTTGTGCAATAGTTTGGAGAGTATTAGTATTAGGTCTTCTGTGAAGATCTGATAGAATTCTCACTAAACTAATCTGGACCTGGGCTTTTGTTGTTGTTGTTGTTGTTGTTGTTGTTGTTGTTGTTGTTCTTGTTCTTGTTCTTGTTCTTGTTGTTCTTGTTCTTGTTCTGTGACTGCTTCTATTTCTTTAGGGGTTGTGAGACTGTTTAGAAGGTTTATATGATCCTGATTTAACATTAGTACCTAGGAAATTGTCCTTTTCGTCAAGATTTTCTCATTTTGTTGAGTATAGGCTTTTGTAGTAGGATCTGATGAGTTTTTGAATTTCCTCAGTTTCTGTTGTTATGTCTCCTATTTCATTTCTGATTTTGTTAATTTGGATACTGTCTCTTTGCCTTCCAGTTGGTCTGGCTAAGGGTTTATCTATCTTGTTGATTTTTCTCAACGGACCAGCTCCTGGATTTGTTGATCCTTTGTATAGTTCTTTTTGTTTCTACTTGGTTGATTTCAGCCCTGAGTTTGATTATTTCCTGCCTTCTACTCCTCTTGGGTGTATTCGCTTCTTTTTTTTTTCAGAACTTTCAGATGTGCTGTCAAGCTGCTAGTGTATGCTCTCTCCAGTTTCTATTTAGAGGCACTCAGAGCTATGAGTTTTCCTCTTACCACTGTTTTCATTGTGTCCCATAAGTTTGGGTATGTTGTGCCTTCATTTTCATAGAAGTCTTTAACTTATTTCTTTGTTTCTTCCTTGACAAAGTTATCATTGAGGAGAGCATTAATTCAGCTTCCATGTATATATGGGCTTTTTGTTGTTTTTTATGTTTTTGAAGACCAGTCTTAATCCATGGTGACTTGATAGGATGCATGAATTATTTATGTCTTCTTGTATATGTTGATACAGTAAAGCAATCACTAACATTAAACTAAATGGAGAGAAACTTGAAGCAATCCCATTAAAATCAGGGACTAGACAAGGCTGCCCACTTTCTCCTTATGTATCCAATATAGTACTTGAAATCCTGGCCAGAGCAATTAGACAACAAAAGAAGGTCAAAGGAATACAAATTGGAAAAGAAGAAGTCAAAATATCTCTATTTGCAGATGATATGATAGTATACGTAAGTGATCCCAAAAATTCTACCAGAGAACTCCCTCAGATGCTAAACAACTTGAGCAAAGTGACTAGATATAAAACTAACTCAAACAAACCAGTAACCTTCTACTCAAAAGATAAACAGGCTGTGAAAGAAATTAGGGAAATGACACCTTTCACAATAGTCACAAATAATATAAAATATCTTGGCGAGACTCTAACCCAGCAAGTGAAAGATCTGAATGGCAAGAACTTCAAGTCTTTGAAGAAAGAAATCAAAGAAGATCTCAGAAGAGGGAAAGATCTCCTATGCTCATGGATTGGCAGGATTAATATAGTAAAAATGGCCATCTTGACAAAAGTAATCTACAGATTCAATGCAATCCCCATCAAAATCCCAACTCAATTCTTTACAGAGCTAGAAAAAGCAATTTGCAAAATCTTTTGGAATAATAAAAACACAGGATAGTGAAAACTATTCTCAACAATAAAAGAACTTCTGGGAGAATCACCATCCCTAACCACAAGCTGTATTACAGAGCAATCATTATTTTTTAAAAAAAAAAACTGTATGGTATTGGTACAGAAACAGGCACATAGATCAATGGAATACAATTGAAGTCCCAGAAATGAACCCCACACCTATGATCACTTTATCTTTGACAAAGGAGCTAAAACCATCCAGTGGAAAAAAGACAGCATTTTCAACAAATGATGCTGGTTCGACTGGAGGTCAGCATGTAAAAGAATGCAAATCGATCCACTTTCTCCTTGAACAAATCTCTAGTCCAAGTGGATCAAGGACCTCCACATAAAACCAGATACACTGAAACTAATAGAAGAGAAAGTGGAAAAGAGCCTCAAACACACGGGCACAAGGGGAAATTTCCTGAACAGAACACCAATGGCTTATCCTCTAAGATCAAGAATCGAAAAAGGGGACCTCATAAAATTGCAAAGCTTCTGTAAGGCAAAGAACACTTTCAGTAGGAAAAAATGGCAATCAACAGATTGGAAAAAGCTATTTACCAATCCTATATCTGATAGAGAGCTAATATCCAATATATACAAAGAACTCAAGAAGTTAGACTCCAGAGAATCAAATAACCATTTTAAAAAATGGGGTACAGAGCTAAACGAAGAATTCTCAACTGAGGAATAGCAAATGGCTGAGAAGCACCTAAAGAAATGTTCAACATCCTTTGTCATCAGGGAAATGCAAATCAAAACAACCCTGAGATTCCACCTCACACCAGTCAGAATGGCTAAGATCAAAAACTCAGGTGACAGCAGATGCTGGTGAGTATGCAGAAAAAGAGGATCACTTCTCCACTGTTGGTGGGATTGCAAGCTGGTACAACCACTCTGGAAATCATTCTGGCCCTTGGTCCTGTCAAGTCTCGACGCCCCAGTGTAGGGGAATGCCAGGGTAGAGAGATAGGAGGGAGTGATTGGGGGAGCACCCTTATAGAAGCAGGGGGAAGGGAGATGGGATAATGTGATTCTGGGGGGAACTGAGAAAGGGAATAACATTTGAAATGTAAATAAAAATATTCAATAAAAGAAAAAAAAGAATACTTGTTGCTTTTGCAAAGGACCTGGGTTCATTCCCCAGCACCCACATGATGGTTCACAACCATCTGTAACTCCAGTTCTAAGAGATACAATTGTGCACCAGGCACATATGTGATGTTCATACATATATATATATATATATCATTCATACATACATACATACATACATACACAGGCAAAACACTCATATAAAATAAAATGAACTAATCTTTAAAATAAATAGAAATGTTCTTTGTCTTAGGGACTTGGCAGTCTAGTTGTAGAGACAGAAAACATCATACATACTCTGAGAACATTTGGATAGGCCATAGATCTGTAAACAGATGATGTGCAAGGATGGGCCAAGGAAAGATGCACTGAGGGTAAAGAAGTAATGAAGAATAGGGCCAAGTGAGAAGATGGATCATGCCAAGTCTTCTGGATAAAAATTAAAGCCGTGGTGCTTTAATTTGATGCTCAGAATCCTGGAACTGCCTGGGATGAACAAGACTTACTCACCGCCTATAAGAGCGAGCCCAGAATGTTACACTTAGACAACATATGAACAAGCAGACATTGGTTGCATGGCCTTAAGGATCCTGTTTGAGGTCTGTATGGTTAAACACCCCGAACTCATCTAACGGCCCCACCACTCCACTCTCCTAAGTTCCCCAGTAAACTGCTTTTCTTGTGACTATTACTGAAAAGAGGCAGGGCAAGAGATACCCCCACACTTAGCTGCTTTAAGGAACCATGCATTCAGGATGTCTTTTTCTCTAAGTTGTAATTGCTCCCTTGAGAAGGGTTGCAAGGTTGGGAGGCATGCTTTGGCTTCCCTTGCTGTCTGGCTCTATTTTGGGAAGCGGTTTAGAAGTTGGGGGCTGGGGTGCTTTTCTCTCTCTCCCCTTGAGTGAAAGCATACATATGTTAAGGGGGAAAATTCTCATTTCCATTGGCTCTTTTGATGTTGCTGGGAGACAAAGCAAGCAGTAGAAAGTCTCCAAATGGGCTCTAAAGAAGAAATATATTTTAAATAAAGCCCTAAAGCAGAAAACATCACTTGGCGATTTGTTGTGTGTTCTGACTCGCCTCTGCCTGCTGCCAGGAAGGGATTTGTAAAGTAAAGTAGTAATTCAGAAGAAGCTCCAACTTAACTTTAGAAATAACGGGACCACTCGTTCCTTGACCTCCACTAACAATGTGCTTTCAAATCCAGTCACGGTCCCCTCTAGTTATCCAGGAGTTTTCATTCTTCCCTCCAGCACTATTATACTTTAATCTCCCTTGGTTAGACCTACAGCTGGGTGAAGTCCCAAATACTACCCTGAGGAATGAAATGTATATCAAGGGAGTAGTAGATGAAGGCAAAGTAAGGATGCTGAAACTGAGGAATACAGAGTAAACTCCCAAGCTTGCATGGAAGACGCAGTGTCCTCAGATTTCAAGAAGGAAAGAGGGCATAGGCGATAGTTGTAGGTGGTAGGAAGGACATACTAAGAGAGCTCAGCGGCAGGGGTAGGAGGGACTTCATGTGATTTAACTTTTAAAAAGCATTTATAATCTTTAGTCCACATCTAAACTTGTGAAGCAAGGCTCACAGGCACTCTTTGACTCCACCATTATTTTAAGGGGTAGCTGATGAGTGAAACCCCAGAAATTCTTTTCTGAGCATGCCTTGGAAAGCATTCTTAGGGACTGGTGCACTCCTCAAAGGAATCCTCTAAGAGAAGGAAGCCAGGCCAAAGGAGATCAGGAGCAGTCAGAAGTTATAGGAAAGGAACCACCAAGATGGGATGCAGTTAACCAGGCCTGACTGGCCCTTGCTGTTGGTATAAGCTTCACTCCTCATAGCATATAGTTTCTGTATTTGGGTCCTATTATCCCTTAATCTTAGTAGTATTTTTGGTTGATTTTGTTAACAGCAATTTATTGTGCTCACATACATTGTTTTGTGTTATTATCACAAACCTGAGAGGTACTGGGCAGATATTATATTACTGCCCATCAATTTTTCAATGAACAAATGACAGGTTCAGTGAGTAGAGAAAAGAATAAAGCTCAAAGCTTATCAAATCCTTGGTTTTCCCATGCTTCTGTGGTAGGAAATAATAGGAAGGGGCACCTCCTCTCAACCATAGCCTTTTCATGTTATCTCCAAGTACATCCATCAGTGTGATACGAAAGGAAAGGACAAGGTTTCTTTCCTCACACAAAAAGGATCAGTGAACATGAACACCTCTCACTTTGAAAGTCATCAAAGCAGCTGCATACCTGCAACCCCTCTAGATTTATCTTCCCGTTTAGTAGAAGGCACTTGACTCCAGGTGGAAATACACAGCACAGTCCAGTTGGCTAGAGTAAAGAAGAAGCAGTGAAGGTGATAGCCCCCAGGGGTAGGTATGAGGAAGTCCTCAGGAATGATGGATGAATTCCTAGATCAGAGGTCCTGAGTACTGTTATCATTCACAGACCCAAAGGAGGGTCCATTCCTAGAACCATGACCTAGAAAGAGCTCATAGAAACAGTCAGTCAGCAGAAGGAAAAATGTGATCCTTTGTTGAAGAACGCCACTGTCCCATAGTTACCTAAGAAGTAAAGGGAGGGATGGAAATACCAAATCTTATTTTCTACTTCTGTACTTCCACTACCACTCGTCATTGGCCAAGCCATTCACAAACCATACTAAGTCAGAGGCCACATTGCTCTGGGTGATACAGTCAGCCACGGAGCACAAGATGTTTAAAAAGAAATACCTGACCTTCAACGTGGTCACATCATTTCCTTTCACAATGGAGCCTACATTCTGAACCTTCTTGTAGTGCGTTTTCTACAAATAACAAGGTTTCTGGTTACCATAAGCCAGGCAAAGAAGACAAGCAAAAAATAAAATAAAATAAAATAAAATAAAATAAAATAAAATAAAATACCCAATGTATCTACACTCTCTCTCCACACTCCAGTACAGCCTTTCATTACTAGTTTATTGTTTGTGTTTTCTAGATACTTTAGCCTCAATTTTAGAACACAAAGTGCTAAACAGAGTTCTGGAAGTAAGGAATGGCTGGGGAGCTCTGCTTGGGACTGTAAAATGTGTTCGTGGTTGATCGTGATACTCAGAATAAAATGTTCTAAAGTTGTGAATTTGACTTGATTTGAGGAGTACCATGGGCTATTCTTGGTCAAATATATGATTTTTTTCTTCCTTTGTTTTTAATAGTCTGCAGGCTATTCTTGGAGGCCGTGGCTTTTACAGGGGTGGACGTGACTTACAATCATCCTCATAGAGGTTGTATGATGCAGCTGAGCCATAGACTGTGAGACATAGAGAGTAGGGGGCTGAGAGCAGACACTCAGGATGGCCAAATTTTGAGCATGGTGGAATCTGGGGAAGGTAGAGAATTTGAGAGCAGAGAGAGTTACACCAACTGACAAGATATGGTAGGCCTCTCTGGAGATCTGAAGAAAACCTAGGCATCCAAGTGTGGGGATGGGGAAGGATTTGCTATAGGAGAATATTGGAACTCAAAGTTTTTGTCCCTAATTTCATCAATGTCATTTGCATGTGGAAAGAAAACTAAGTATTTTTACCTGTCCTTAGTGGCGTCTTCCTTAGCTGAGGCAGGACCAAAATGGGTGTGTAGTCTTCCTTTCTTCCTTTTCTCTCCTTGACTCCAAGCCTAGGGACTTGTCCAGCAAGGAGAGCTAACTCTCTTCTGCTAGAACTGTGCTTAATTAAACATTTTAATTAAAACCTACAAGAGCGATTGTGCCTGTCGGGTGTGAAAGGAAAGCTAATAAAGTTCTTTTCATACAGTCCAAGGACATGCCACTAGGGACAGAGAGGAGCCTCAGAGCAGAGGGACTAAGCACTGGAAAGTGCTCCTCCCCAGCCTAAAATAGGCACAGAGAAGTGGCCTGCTCCTCCCCTCCTCTCTCCTAAAAAATGTGTTAGCTTAGAAATGTGTCAGTTTTAAAAGAACCAAACCGTAGTCATTCACATTCATTCATATATTTTCCTTCCAACAGCCATCTCCCTCTAACCTACATGCACAAAGCATGTACACTGTACTTTGCTGAGGGACTGGACCCTGGCTTGAGCAGATCATAGCATCGCTGTGCTGATCATGGTCAACAGTCAGCCTACAGAAGCCTCTGTGACTGATAGTGGGAGCTCTCATTCTCTGTTCTAGTGGATCCTGGCCTTGATAGAGGTTTGAGGTTTGAGTAGAATTTTCAAAGGGCAGATGCTCTCCTGAAGCTGAAAGCTGGCAGAAACACACTGGAAACCTCTCACACATCACTTTATCTACATACAGTGATTCTTTCCTGCATACAGTCACATGTGAAGGGCTATTCTTAGCGGTGGCCATGTGTGTTCTTCAGTTACAGTGTTAACAAAAGAAACTCAATGCCTGTCCTTGGTTAACAGTTGTTTCACATAAGCATAAGTAGATCTGGCCCTGTAGGCTTACAACTTCATCTAAAGCTACAGTCTTTAGGAAGAAAATGATTCTGTCTTTAACAACTCCCCAAGAAACCTAGTTAACATCTGGGAATCAAGAATTCCCAATCCCTGGCTCTTCTTCGTCTCATCAGCATAAAGATTTGAACAGACTGAGTCCTTTAAAAGCTTTCCCTCCATTACCACTCACCCCAGGATTCTCTGTACCTTCCACCCTTTGCTGCCTGTGACATTCTGACCTTGATGAGTTTCCTTCAAGAACCACAGACATAGAGTATGGCTGCAGGATTGGCCTCAGTTCCTAGAAGTTACCAGAATATAAAGAGGAAAATTGTGGTGCACAATATGGGGCATCTTCTTAAAATCCCTGCAGCAATTCAATCAGATGAAAGGATGTAAAGAGGGGGATGGGGCCTGTGAGTTAAATGGAGCAACACTTCTCTGTCTTACCATATTAGTCATAGAACTACAAAAATACTGTGTTTCGTTGTAAAGATCTTAGAGGAGCCCAAGTTTTCATATTTCAAGTCAAACTTTAAGTCACCAAAGAGTAATACAGGCATGTTATCCAACGACCAAGGCAGTGCTTGGATGAGCGTCAACAAAGAGGCGAGAGGCAGTGAAGACAGAACAGTGGTCCACTAAATAGTTTTGTGTCCTAATCTTCAGAATCCATGAATATACTCAATTACATTTTGGCAAAAGGAGCTTTGCAGATGTGGTCAAGGGTAGAATCCTGTGATGAGGATCTTTGATCATCCAAGTAATCTCCATGTAACCACACCAATCCTTAAAATAGTACAAATTCCCCAGGCTGAGTCAAAGTAGTGACATGCTGTGGAATGGATACTCATTTGCTTCCCTGAGATATACAGACAAGGATGCAAAGACAAGAGCGAGGCCTCTAGGAGCTTTTGGTGATAGCAAGCTTCTGAAGTGATAGCAAGAAGGAAATCGAAAGCCCCTATCTTAAAGCCACAGCAAGCTGAATTCTTGCAAAGAATAAAAGTGTTCCTCCATGAAAGAACACAGGGTAGTCTATGCTTTAATTTTATCACAGTGAGACCTGCATGATACTTTTGGACAGCAGATACTAGATTTGTGTTTTTTGAAGTCACTAAATATAATTTTTTGGCACATAGCACACCATAAAACTAATATACTACCCATCTGTTGGCTATTCAAAGATAAGAAAACACTCCTCCATTGTCATAATAAAACATGGTCTCATTTGTTCTAGTGTTTTCTATAATTTATTAACTATGCAGAGCAGAGAGAAAGAGAGAGAAAAGAGAGAGAGTATGCATGCCAAACTTTCACAATAATCATTTGAAACATTCTCTTTAATATCCTTTTATGTTTCAAATTTCTTGGCAGGAATGAAAAGCCTTCGTAAGCTGTCCTTGCTCAGTTGTCTAGTCCATCTGTCGGTATGACCTTCTATGTAATCAGCCTAGCTCCCCACAAGAAGGAAATAGATGAATGGAGCCATAGAACTCTGTGAGGTCAGTAGCAAGAGGCAAGAGACATAGAACAGGTTACATATAGGGAGGTGTGGCTGAGACATCAAAAAAGCTTGACAGACCTCCAAAATGGGCAGAAAAGGGGGATGGTGAGAAGGTGAAAATGAACAGGAAATCAGCTGAACTTACCAGAGATTAAAGATTCTGCAGGCTACCAACTGACTTTGCTTTATACCGCCACACCCCAAATCCCAGTGTCTCAGTACTACTACTAAAGACTACTTTGCACAGACTTGGGGTTCATGTCATTCTTGTCAGCCTGAATTGTTCTATTTTTTCCTTTGGTTGCCATGATAAATATTTACATTGGTGTTTAAAAGATAGTAATTTACTCTCTTATACTTCTGGAAAAGTCCAAGATCAAGGTAACAGCCAACAGGCCCCTTCTGAGGCCCCTGTCCTTAGCTTACATTTGGCTTCCTTTCTGTCATATGCTATCACCCTTCAGTCTATGTTGTGAGCATATAACCATTTACCTTACTTCTTTAAAGGTCATGTCCCCTAATACTTTATAGCCAAATGCTAGCATTAGGACATGAATATGAGAATTTGATTTTCCTTTAAAAAAATGTATTCTTTGAGAATTTTATGCAATGTATTTTATTTTATTTTCTGTCCTCCAACTCCTTCCAGATCCTCCCGCTATCCTCCCGAACTTCGTGTTCTTTCTCTCTCTTAAAATAAAAACAGAAAGGGAAACTACACTAAAAGAAACATGGTGCTTGCTCTATGTTGTACAACTGTACTTGAGAATGGGGCCCACTCCAGAGTGTGGTTGCTATACCTAGTGTCATTCTACTGAAGAAAATGGATTTTCCCCTAAAAGTTATCAATTACAAATAGTATTTGACTATGGATGGATATTTCTACGTACTTCCCCTCCTACCTGAAGGGATTTTTGTGTCTGGCTTGAGCTTATGCAAGTTCTCAGTCTTTGTGAGTTCGTTAGTCCATCAGCTCTATTGTGTCTGGAAAATGCTATTTTCTTAAAATTGTTTACCACTTCTGTTCTACCTCTTATAGTCTTTTTCCACTGCCTCTTCCATATACAGCCCTAAGAATTGAGGTTAGGCACATGATAAAGACATCCCATCCAGAGCTGAGAAGCCTAATTTCAAAGTATATCATTCTCTGCAGGTTGTCCATTGTGGGGTTCAGGGTTAACATCTTCTACAAGAAGAAGCTTCTCTGATGAGGGTTGAATGATGCCCTGATCTATGAGTAGAGCAACAGTAAGTCATTAGATACGTTTTATCGTTAAGATACACACATTTTATAGGGATATGGTTTATATCGTAAATCTCAGAGCTCTGTTCATTTTGTTTTGTGTTTAATGAAAGAAGTCATCAACATGGTTAAGTCTTTTAGGCATTTATACTGAAACTAACTGTGTTAATTTGTATGTTTTGATTGCACATGAACCATTAGTATTAACTAAAGTTTCATTCATTTTCCTAATCAAGCATTCAAAACTCAGAGTGCCACTCTTACACAAATTATTGGATTTATTTGCTTGGCCACTAGGGAAAGGTCCTGTATCTTATATTCTACTGGATATATTGCCTGGGTAGGCCATATCAAGCCTTTTCTTCTTTTTTCTAAACATTTGCTATAGAGATATTGTTTCCCTATTTATATAGTAACTTCCTTTAAAACAATACCCATGGTTTAGATTCCTTCAGATGTTGCCCACAGCAGAAGCCTAGTTATGTCAGGTTTATTATATGGACACACTTTGCTCCTAGATTTCTAGATCCTCCCCTTAAACCCAGACCCAATGAGGAACTTTAAGACTTTTGTCTCCCTTATTTTGTATAAAGACAGCCAGTGGATAAGCACTCTTTCTGTAACAAAGACCAACAAAGCATGGAAAAATGAAGACTATCTATTACCCTAATCCTCTTCTTATTACAGGATATCAGCCCATAGGACAAAATAATATACAGTCTGTAAAAACTGGAGTTGGAGAAGAGAAATAGCATGTATTGCTGTATTAGTTATTTTTGTGTAGATGTGACCAAAATACCGGACAGAACATTTAAATCTTATAGAATGCATTTTATTTCAAGTCTCAGGGGCGTCAATCCATCATGGAGGAGAGGTTCAGTGCAGGTTTACCTCATGACAGCCATCAGGAAGAGAAAGGGGGACACAGAAGGTCTATCCCCAAAAACATGCCTCAGTGATCCACTTCTTCATCTAGACCATACCTTCTCCTCTCTGACATCTCTCATTGATATAATTATTTTATGAAACCATTAAGGAATTAACAACTCTATGAGGTCACAGCCCTCAGGAACAAACTATTTCTGGAAACAGCATCCCAGATGCATGACAGTGGTATGTCTTAGTAATCCCACAAGACCCCTCAATACACTCTAGTTATCGATAGAGTAACTCTCCGAATAACATATCTGAAATGGAACTAGTATGTAACAATTATCTAGTTTAGTCTTCGCAGCAGCTCTAAAACCCTGCAGTCACTCTGTCAACTTTATAAATGAGGAAACTGAACTATACAGAGGTTCTGTCATTTGCCTAGGATCACAGAGATAGCAAGTCACTGAGATCAGTAATCTAAACCCCACATCTTTACCAGCTGGACTTTAGGAAGGATACTACACATTGGATATTCCTTACTTGGTATGTAGATGATACTTAATCTAGAGGCAGGACTAGGTCACCTTTCTTCAGTAAACCGGACAAAACTTGAGCTGTTCCTCAAAATGCAAATACAATATCCTCTGCAGAAAAACTGTAGGAAGAATGATTTCAACAGGCCTGAAGAAGAGGTACTGCCTGGGAAGAAGGCCATCTCTGGGTGCAGTGAGAAACTGGAATCCAGAGGAGGAGGAGACACCAAGGCAGTCCCCATTTTGGACTCAGTGGGGTACATGGTTTTTACCTAATAGTTATGGTGAACTGTAGATTAAATGTAAGAAAAAAAACTTGAATGTCCTAAGAGATTCATTGAGGCAGGTCCAGGATAGCCATTATCTAGACTTGAGTTCATGAGAGCCTCTGAATTGAACAAAGAGAACGAAACCCAAGAGTTATTTCAGAAGTGGCATAAATAGAACTCAGAGGTCAATGGATGAGTTTTAATATCGAAGAAGGTGAATTGTTAAATGGCTTTTCTGTTTCTAGCATGTGTGGCTGAAGGAGGATTTGGGAGAGAATAGATATGCTTGCTTTTGAACATGTGCAGTGCCCAGTGTATGCTGTCACAGGCCTTGCTCTCAGGAGGAAGGTCCCTGAGATCAATTTGCTACAGTTGTACAGTCAGACTGAGGAGAAGATTTAAAGTTTCAGGAAATAAATAAACTAAAGATTAAACACTGTTGTTGTTAAAAATCAAAGTATGTAAACTTCGAATTGAACTAATTGCATTTTAAAAGTCAGTGAATTCTCAACAGCCATCACTACTTCCTAATTATCTTACCCCACTTCATGCTCTCTGTGTTTTTCAAGTCATGTACGATTTCTCCAGGTGGTGAAACTGTCTATAAAGAGATGACTCTTGCAAGTCTTATTGTGCAGAACCAAACTGCTAGCCTGAAAGTGCCGTGGTTAGGGTGTTTAACCAGAAAAAGTCAGCAAATACTGCAAACCAATGCTTAACGCTCATTGATACAATTAAGAAAGACAGGGAGAAAATGTCAGCAATAGAGATTAAATGTAAAGGTCCAGTAATTACTACAACATGAACAACACAGAAATTATGGAAATGTGCATCCAATGTTCAAAAGCCATTGGGTGTTTCAGCAAAGAAGTTGTTCAATGCTTACCATATTGAGTACTGATACACATTCTCTTTCCCATTTCATCTCTGCATAAATGAAGGTGTCAATCTCTGTCCATGTCAGCACGATGCTCCATTCATGATAGATTGGCACTGGCTGTAAGATCTTTACAGAAATCAAACTATTTTTCTAGAATCAATTAACTTTACTGAATTCGCAAGACCATTTTATAGTCATTCTTTGTAAATAATGTCCAATGCATCCTGTGCCTTGGTTTATTTTGTGTGGCTTTAACAAAATATTTGAGGTTTATGCTTTATAAAGCAAAGTGCTTTCTTTAGTTTACAGTGCTGAAGGTCTAAGAGCATTGGTCAGGTACCTGCTCAGTTTGAGAGAGGCCCTCGTGGCAGATAGGATGGCAAGACAGAAGCCAAGCAAATGTGAAGTGAGATTCACGGGGCCAGGCTTATTTATGAAAGTCCATCTTACTAGAGTCAATCAAAGCTCAAGAAATCTGCTTTAGGATCTTATGAGTGGAGTACACATGGCCTCGCATTAAGCTGTGAACATCCCAGCACTTTAACATTGCCATAATGGGCAGCTAACTTTCCCCCCATTAACTTAGTGTTTGGGTTTGGTTTGGTTTGATTCATTTTTATGTTTGTTTTGTATTATTTTTGTTATAAGTTGGCTAAATTTTTCCCCTCTCTTTCCTCCTTCTAAACTCTCCTGCAGCTACAATTTTGGAATTTTTTTTTCTTTTTAAAACATAGAAATATAAGAATGTGTTTTCCTCTTAATCCCAGGTGTAGGAGTACGGGGCTGCTTCAGAATGACCACAGCAGCTGACTGTGATTTGCCTTGTGCTCTCGAAGAGGCATGGTTTTGACAGCTGCAGATAATTTCTGTGCTTATATGACATTGGAGTTCCGAGAGTTTTTTCAGATGGTGTGTAAATGGTAGGGCCCTGATAGGTGGTGTGTAGTTGGTGGTCATTCAAAGATGTTGTTTGCAGTTTGTTAGTAGTCGTGCTCAAGGGGGAAACAAAAAGAAAGCAATTAGATTCAGGGATCTCTCTCTTGTGCTCCACTCAATCATTCTTTCTCTCCTGTCTAGTGTTAAGGAGAGAAACTGGGGCAGATAAAGGGTAGGAAGAAGAATCCACAAAGTAACAAAAGATTGGCTATACCCTCCCGTATATTTATCTCCACTCTCCTCCAAATTCATAACCATTTATTTTACTAATTGTTATCTCATACATATATATTCCTAAATATAATCCTTTTAGTTCATATTGTGCTACCTGTATGCATATTTTCAGATTTGCCTGTTTGGCAATGGACAACCAAATAGTATACTCTTGCAGCAAGTTTTTAATTTAACATAAACCTTGGAGGATGCCAACACATTTGAACTGGAATATCTTTTATGTGAATCATAACCTCTCTTAGATATCCTTTGCTCTTTTCTATCTTCAGGTCTCTAGAACAAGAGTTGACACTTTTTAGCTTGGGATTGCTCATAATAATGATACGTATTACATGAGTCAATGTTTTAGTTTGTTTTCATTCCTTTTTTGTATGTGTTTCTTCCTTAAAACTTTTGTGATTGTCTTTCTGGCCTCTTTGCTATTAACAACTTCTCCTAATTTAGATCCATCTGCAAATGTCATTAACATGCTATTTACTCCTTCATTAACATTGAAACATTATCATTTATCATTATCTTGGTAATGATCATGGGATTAAGAGTGTGGGAGCCTAAGGAAGTTTTGCTTCTAATCAGCAAGTTGAAAAGGATGAGTCCAGACAGGCAGTGAAATGCATATCTGGGCTTGTGGACTAGGTCTTCAGAGTAACTAAGATTTAGCCTCCAAGTTGAAATTCAATAATCTCCAACATAGTATTATTTCAAGCCAAGCAACCTGGGGGAGATCTCATACCAGGGTAATATTGGTGTGTCCTGGCAGCCACAGGAGTTCTATTTTTATCGGTGTCCCATGAGTCTTCCAGGAAAACAGTAAAAGGAATCACAGTGGCTGCTAATTGGTGTTGAATATAAGATCTTTAATCCAGGTAGGGGAATAAGGAGAAAAAAGCTGCATGAGCTCAAAAACCCTAGATCCAAGGGTGCTGTGGGCTCTGGCTTTCATCTTGAGATCCTGCTTGATGGTCTGAAGGCAAGTATAATTGATAGTAATAGGTCACTACTTCACGAATCTTTTCCAATAAATGTCCAAAAAATGTCCTTTTAGTAAACACAGGCTCTCTCTCTCTCTCTCTCTCTCTCTCTCTCTCTCTCTCTCTCTCTCTCTCTCTCTCTCTCTCTCTCTCTCTCTCTCTCGGACAGGGCCAGGGAGATGGAGATAGAAATATAGTACTAGCCCTTAGTTGCAAGGGGAAGAGCAGGGTGCCCTAAGAAACAAGATCAGAGTCAGGCTATCCAGACTGACCTCACGCTGTTGAACCTTAGCAGAGAAGAACCTGCAGATGGGAGTTCTACCAAAGAAGGAAATCCAGCACAACAGCACCAAGGTAAGACTGGGGCATCATTTGGGGAATCATAAGAAATAGAAAGGGACTTGTGTTTGCTTCTCACTACATTCTTAATGAAGCAAATTTGAATATATTAAGAAAGGGTAGATTTAAGCACCAGTATATGAGAGATTGGGGCTGGGGGGTGGAGTCAATGTTCATAACAGGAATATAGGCTTTTCAAGAAGGGTTACCTATTATTTAGTCTTGGTGGAGTTCAGATACATAACCAAAATCGTTATTTTTACACTTTGCTTTTTCCTCCTCAGTCCTGTCACAGCCTATAGAGTTGAAAGTCTTAGCTCAGCTACTGAAAGGAAAATGGGAAGCATTGACTGCTAGGACCTAGTCATTCGCTGTTACGGTGTTGCAGATCTAAATGAGCCCTTTATTTACCAAACCTTGGCTTCCTTCCTTATGTGTAGGAAGTCACAACCTACCCTGTGGTGCTTACTGCTATGGGTGTTAACTCTCCCAGCCAGGTCTACAAGCACCGTGTAACAAACAGCCACAGGCCAGCTTTACTGCAGCCTGCCGAAATTTCTGACCAAGGAACTGAAAGAGATGATGATTACTTTTAGCTTAAGCTCCTAGCTGGGAGAAGGAGAGAGTATGTCACGGAGCAAAGGAAAACTAACACTGCCCAAGATAGCCAACAATGTGCAATATTTGCAGCAGGATTGACTGAAGAAGAATGAGGGAGATTAAGTGTTTTAGACCAAATGATTAAGCCATACTCATTTATAATAATACAGAAGTTACACATGAACTCAACATCCAGAACAAAAGACTTTTACAATAATCCATATGAAATTAATCATGTGACATCACTATCCTACCACACTTACTATCACTGGTGGAGGAAGTCCCATGCTACGTCCACATTAAAAATTAAACGTGCTGCCTCTTTTTTCACATATATGGGCACTGATGTTGTTCCAGGCCTTGCTATTCTGTACAGGGTGACGCCTGGAACATGTAAACATCCCTTTAGTGCACATTTACTTAAATCTGGGGACATAAGAGACCTAAGAAATTGAATTAATGTGTTAAGCTTATAACATTTTTATGGTAATTACTTTATATGTTTTTTTATTTCATTAGGGTGGCATATATGTCACGGCACATGTATGGAAGTCAGGGAAGAATTTGTGGGTATCAATTCCTTCTTTTCACTGGATAAATTTCAGAAATTGGACTCAGGCATAAGGTCTGATCTCACACACCTATACTTGTTACGTCATCTCACTGGCCCAGTAACACTTTCAAATATATATATTGAGAGAGAGAGAGAGAGAGAGAGAGAGAGAGAGAGAGAGAGAGAGAGACAGACTATCCAGACTGACTTCATTTTCATTTTTGCATATTTAATCCATTTGAGTTATTTTGATTATCCTGTAAGGAGTAGTCCTTAATATCCTTCAGATAAGGATTTTAATGTTAAACTTTTGAGCTGTTTTTATGTGCCCCCGTCTGGTATCAAATCTCCATGTGTAGGTTTGTTTTTAAACTTCTTGTACAGTTGCATTTGTCAGTCTGTCCATCTGTCATCACTTGTGTTCCTGGCTGAACTTCATGCCTTGGCAATCCCCTTCCTCAGACACACAGGTGCTGGCATTATAGGACTGAGGCAATACAAGTACTATAAACAGTATTTTCCTATATTGTTTATGAATCTTAATACACCAAAGGACAAGTGTGTCATCATGTTTCACTTCATCCAGCTGCGGCCTTTAGTCAAACATACAGTTAAAATGACCCATTAAATACCCCACTGAGATTTTGATTGAATTGTATTGAACATCTAAACAAGTCCAAGATTTGAAATCAATGTAATATTGCCTTTTAGCATGAACATGGTATGTGCTTCCAATTATTTATAACTTCTTTAATGTTACTAAATAAAACTCAGAGCACTTTTTCTATAGAGCCTTCAATGTTGTGATACAGTTTTGCCATGAAAGAGTGTCTGATTTCTTACATGTGTCAGTAGCTGCTGTTCTAGTGCCCTCCACACTTGTGCCTTGGTAGTCTTCCTGCTAATTGTCTGAGTCTTCAAGGTAGACACCCACATCTCCTATGCGCCATCTTCATGAATTCCACTCATAAGTCATGCATCTCTAAATTCTTAGTTCTTTTCTCTTTACACTGAAACCTTCAATGCAATTTTGACGATAGGTACTGATAGCTTCGTGATATCCATTAAGTTTATATCAAATGTGTCAGACTTTTCTCACATGGCATCATATTTCCTCTGTAATTTTAGTTTGTCTGTTTTATGTCCTAGACATTTATGATGGGTCATTTTTATGTCAATTGGGCCCCAAACCAACCAAATAGCTAGTTAACTATTACTGCAATCTCTAAGAAAGTATTCTTGGTGATAGTTACAATAATTTGGTAAAACAGATGCTAGTAACATTAACATTGAGTATAGCAGATTGCCTATCATAACTTGAGCAGGCCACATCCAACCAGCTGAATGCCCAGAGCAAAAAGATCACCCTCCCCTGATCCAGAGAGAATTTTCCAGTAGTCTGCATTCAGACTCCACACTGACATCAGCATGTCCTTTTCTTCTAGCCTGATGGTCTGTCATGAAGATTTTAGATTTTCTAGCCTCTACAACTTTATGAGCTCATTCAATATAAGAAATCATCGTTGATATAGTCATGTGTCTATATAAGCTGTATACCAGCTTCCTGGAGTTCCATGTTTGTTTTCTTGCATCCTTTGTTGGCCCTAAAGCATCTGTTATTAATTTCACTCTCATCTTCTCTGTATGCTTTCAATGCTTTAATTTTTTAGGCTCCGTGTTCTTAAATGCCATAATGATTATAACTGTGATTTTTTTCTTTCTCTTGACATTCCGTGAATCATTTGTCTTTAATAATATTTATTGATTTTTAGTTTCAAGTATGCATCCTCTCACATATTTCCCCTCTTCATTCTCAAAAACAATGTGCCATTGTTGAGATCTTTATTTTCCAGACATAACTATGGCTCTATCCTTTCTGTTCCTTAACATTTAAAAGCACACCCCATATTCCATTATTTGGCCTCTCTTCTGTATTGAGGGATTGTGGGATATGCTGTTACAATGAGTCAAGTGATTCCTCAATTATAGCATTCTACTTCTCTCTTCTGCTTTTTAAAAACTTGACTATTATAGTTTCAACTTCAATATTCTTCTAAATCCTTTTTCTGTTTTCTTAGTCTTAACTCAAATTGCTATTATTCCCTGTGTTTTTAGCTCGGCAAGGAAATTTTAATTTTTCACTTTTGCTGTTTGAAAACTACTTCATTAGATGGAGTCTAATAAATTTCCTTTGAAACAATCATACTTTCCAATATGCATAAGCTCTTTTCCTTGGGGGGCTGGAGGGAGTCAGGACCAGGCTACCGTCAAAAGCCAGACAAACAAATTCAGCCTCAGAGGCTCTGGTGGAAAGAGAAAGTGGGACTCAGATAACACAGAAACCATTTTACAACCCCCATACCCACACCCATGCAAAACTCCAATGAGAAGCTAAACTTTTGGCTGAATGGGGAAGCCACATTATAGGAAAGACACAACTTAGATTTTAATGCACAGAATTTGTTTTTATTATTCCCTGAAAACACATTGCCTCAATAAAGAGATGGGACTTTTTGTACCTATATTGTAGGAGTCACTGCTACATACAAAGAAATGTAGTAAGACAGAGATGTGAAGGATTCCATAATCTTGTTTGTTTTTTCAGTTTTATCCCTGCAAAGCCATGCTAGTCTGTCTTTTCTCTTTGGTCACAGAATCTTGCATATAACCTTCACTGCAATCCTGACTTATCTCCCATCTTGCTAAGGGAGATCTTGGGGGAGCTGCCTGTAAACACTCGGTCAGTGTCTTGCTTGCACTATTAAATGCTTTTTAAAACAATTATGTCAGGCAACCTCAAAAAAACACAAACATTCTCAAATCCCTTCATATCTCTGACGTGTTGATGATCTATTGATAGTAGACACAACTTGTCAAACTACAAGATGTCTTCATCTGTTTTGCTCTGTTGTAAGTTGCCCGATGTTAGATAACTTTAAAGTGAAGAGATTTGACTTACTGAATCTAGCAGCTGGAGGGCTTAGAAAGCATGGTGCTAGCATATGGTGAGGAATGGTAGCTTTCCGACAAGCACAGGGGAAGCAGAAAGGCCACAGGCAGATGTGTAGAAAGCAAGGAGTTGAGTGCCTGGCCTCCTTTCAACTGCAGCCTTTCTCTAGAAAGCTCATGTAGTCCTATCAGATCTGAACCACCAACCAAGACAGAATTAGTTCATTCAGATGCCCTGGGACCTAATGAATTTCCATTTGCTACATAGAGGACAAGATTCCAACATTTGAAACTTTAAACTACATACAGAGCAGAGCAGAAAAAGAAGCAGGTCTTTTTTGAAGCAGAACGTATTACTAATCCAGCTAATAAAGTTCTGGGTTGTATGCTTCTGGAGGGTGAGTCTCAAGAAAGATAATCAGCTCCATGGAGGTGGCTGATGATAGAGACCTGACAGAGACAAAAGGCAATGGACGAGGGTCTGTGTGCGTCCAACCCTTTCCACCTCTCCAGGGACACTCTAGCCTTCCCAGTGTTTCCCAAAGATTTGAGTTACATCATTAGGAGTGCTCCAGAGTTGTGAAATGGACCTTTATTGCCCTGTCATTGTCTTATAAAGTCACCTCTCTCAAAAGCTTCCCAGATTTGTAGGCCTTGGTCTTCAGTACTCAGTTATCCCCCTGGTCATTTCCCTTGTCTCTTACTAGAGCTATTCCATCTTATAATGTTGTCCTTTGTTTCAGAAATTAGAATTTTAAACAGAAGAAATGTAGTTCTGATGGATTCCTCTTTGATAGCGCCACCTGATGACCACAGGGCTGTCAGTAAGTGTAACTGAGCAGTATTGCCAGGATTCCTCCCCAGCTGACAGTGTAGGCAATGGGCATCTTGAGAATGATGGAGTCCTGGCAGTAGCTGTCATAAATTTTTTCCAAAGTGGAGGAGAGAATGATGCATGAGGAATCCTGAAAGAAATTTTATATCTCCTGGAATTCTTCGCAGAAATAGAACATGAATCCTAAATTCATAATCAACAACAAAAGACCCTCAATAGGCAAAGCAATCCTGAGCAAAACAAACAATGCTGGAGTGAGTACCATATCAGATTTTAAGCTATATTATAGATCTAAACTAATAAAAACAGCACAGTATTGGCACAGAACCAGGCATAAAGAGCAAGGAAACAAATTGAGACCCAAACATGAATGTCTCTAGTCATCTGATATCTGACAAAGATGCCAAAAATACACACTAACATCTTCAAGAAATGGTGCTGAGAAAATTGGATGTCCATATGTAGAAGAATAAATTTAGATTCATATACATCATTCTGCACAAAATCAGCCCCAACAAGATCTAAGACCTCTCTGTGAACCTCAAAACACTGAGATTGCCAGAGGACAATATGGGCAGTTCCCTAGGTGCAGAAGGACTTTCTCAGTACAACTCACTTGCATAGCTACCATCAAGGTCAATAATTGGCAAAGTGGACCTCATGAAACTCAAAAGCTTTTATAACAGCAAAGAAAACAATTGCATAATGAGAGGGCAAAAGCCTGGGAGAGAATCTTTAGCAACTATGCATTTGGTAAAAGATGAACACCCAGAATTTACAAAGAACTCCAAATAAAACAATCAAAAAACCAAAAAACAATTCAACCTAAAAATGGTTCTAAAATCTGAACAGAGAATTCTCAATAGAAGAAATAACAATGGCTAAGGAATAGCTTTAAAAACATTCAGCATTCTTAGCAATTAGGGAAATGCATACTAAAACTATGTTGAGAATTCCTGCATCTACTCAGAATGGTTAAAACAAACAAAAAACAACAAAAGTAACACCAAACCAACTGCCAGAAAAAAATGTTGCAGACATGGAAACCAAAGGGCAAATATCCTGTACCATTGTGAGATGGCAAACTGTGGGCTGCATGCGAACTTGTGTATCCTCTGTGGATATGATTGAGGAAAATTCTCAAGAGCCTAAAAGTAGCTCTAACATGTCAAAAGGACTTAACATCTTACTGCAGAGAAAAATGCTCAGCCACATTCATTGTCGCTCTATTTACATCAGCTAGGAAATAGAAACAAACATCTTTCCACTGGTAAATGGATAAAAGAAAATATGGTAAATGTATGGTACATATATGCAATGTGATACATATATACAATAAGATACTAATCAGTTCTAAAGAAAAGTAAAATTATTAAATTTTCAAGTAATACAAAATTCTTTTGTATTTTTATTTTAATTTTTGTTCTTTATATACATTATATCTCAACTGCAGTTTCCCTACCTGCCTTCTTCCCAGTGTCCAGTCCTTCTCAGTTTCTCTTCAAATAGTAAAAATAAGAGAGAAAGAGCAGGCCTCCCAGGGACATTAACCAAATGCGGCATAACAAATTACGATGAGACTGGGCACAGCAAGCTCTCATATCAAGGCTGGACTAGGTGACACATTAGGAAGAGAAGGGTCCCAAGCATGAGCGAAAGAGCTGGCGGCATCCCACCCCCAACCCCTCACTCGTGTTCTTAGGGATCCCACAAGAACGCCAAGTATGCAACCATAAAATGTCCTAGCTCAGACACCTGCAGGGTTCATGCTTTTTGCTTTAGTCCCTGTGAGCCCCTATGAGCCCTGCTTACCTAACTGTATTCTTAATACTTATCCTTATTTCAACAGATAAGATAGCTACCACCCCTCATCAAAGAAGCATCTTTTTGCAACACATGAAGACTATTACAGATATACACAACTGGAAAAAGTGCAGAAAATATGTGACTGTGGGTATCTAGCCCCAATGGATACATGTACAATGTGATCCCTGTACTAAGACTCAGAGACTATCAGAGAGGAGGGATCAAAAGACTAACAGAGCCAGATGACCAGGGCATCTGCTTTGAGGGAGTATTTTCTAAATGGGACAGAGAAACAGTACCCATAAAATCTCAACAATTTTGTTTCTTAAACCAAACCAAAACCTGTATAACGATGGCACCAGTTGACATGCCAATGTGCATGTGGGCAGCATTGAAAAACTCCAACCCTAGATGAAGTATTCTAGGCATTCAGTGGCTGCTAAGAGAGGGGAAGATCTCCCTGATAGGTTAATCAGCCCCAACATGTCCGTCCTAAACACATATACATACAAACAACAATAAATGAACTCAATAAGTTCAGTGTGTGTGTGTGTGTGTGTGTGTGTGTGTGTGTGTGTGTGTGTGTGTAATAAAATAATTAAAGAAGAGGTCATAGGTATGGAGTTGAGGGATGTAGAGGAAGGGGAATGGGTAGAAGGAGAGTAGAAATAATGTAAGTATAGTACTCATGTATGAAATTCTCAATAGAAAATTTTCTATAGAATTCTGAAATCCTTCTGGTTCCCAGGCACTTTATATAAGGGATGTTAAGCCTATAGTTGGTGTTTTTCTTAAATGACTGTCCTAGTTTGCATTGTGTTGATGGGATAAAATATACACCAAAACCAAGTTAGTGAGGAAAGTTCGTTGACTTAAACTTCTACACCACAGTCTATCACCACAGAAAGTCCTGGTAGGAGCTTAAGCAAGAAACATGAAAAAGGGGTCTAAAGCTGGCACCATGGGAATGCTGCTCACTGGCTGCCTCTGGCTTGCTCAGTTATCTTTCTTGTAATAGCCCAGTCGATCTGCCTAGCAATGGCAAGGTCCACGTTGGTTGGACCTTCTACATCAATTAGTGACTAAGAAAATGCCTCATATACTTGGTCACGGGCATTACTAATATAGGTAATACCTCAACTGAGGCTCCTTCCCTCTTCCTAAAGGACTCTGAGTTGTGCCTAGTTGATAGCTGAAATGAACTATAGCCATGACTTTATGATTCTAGAAAAGGGTTGGCCAAGAAGCTAAACAAGCAATAATTTATCTGTTTTAGGGACTGACCTCAAGGGAAGGGCGAAATTACATAATGATAATCTCAAAAAGCTTATTTAAAAATGAATTTATCGCCATAATAGATTCCCACACTTGCTTTTATCAGGGTTAAAAAAAATTCTTACAATAATGGATTACCCAGTTGGGATTATGTATTGTGCATTTTGAAGGGTTGTATCAAAAACCTTGCTTTGTAAATCTTTGTGGCCTACATCGTATAGCAACCTTAAGCCAAGCAGATTTCATCATACAACCATGTGCTTAAAGCAGGTCCCTCCAAATCATATAACAGCCTCACCTTTGTCCTTCCATCTTAAACATACAATTAAAATGGTTGTGCTCCATTTGTAGTGGCAACAAACTTGGATTTGTTGTCTTCTCATTGAAAAGGGAGTTGAAAGAGATATAATTGCTCAGGGTACACCTCTGTCACTCAGAGAAGTGTGTAGGGCTCTGTTACCACTACATCATTTAATCTTTGCTCCAATTGGGCCAGCCAAGCACTGCTATAGTCTGGGATGGTACATGCACTGCAGAGGTGCATGTATTAAAGGCCTAGGAGAGAAGAGGGGACCTTTAGAAGATATGGCTTTATGAGAGGTCCTTATGTCATTGCTAATTTGCTTTCAAAGGCAATTATAGAACTCTGTTCTCTTCTCCATGCTCTCTTCACCTCCTACCTCGTAAAGTAAGAGGCCCTGTATGCTCAGTACTCTTGTTCTCTGGGATTCACAGCAGTGGCCCCAGATGATGAATCTACAAGAGTGGAGTTTTCCAAATCACTGGAGCCTAAGTAATCTTTTCCCCCTTTGTTTTTAAGTCAACTTCCCAGGTATTCCATTACAATAACACAAAGCTGACCCACACAGTCACTAGTATTCACATTGCCAAATTCCACATATCTAGAAAAGGCTTTGTGAACTTTACTTCAATGAATGTAGCTTAAAGTATAACTTTCAAATCTATGGTACCCAAATGGAACCCTTCCTTTTAGTCATGGGCAGGTTTCCTCTCTCCAGTGCCACCCATCATTATCACTTGGTGCAGGAGCTCTACTCTGGGACAATGTGGTGTTCTACATTGCAGCCTCAAGCTTTCCTTTTCTTTTATTGTGAAAATTTACTCTGCATATATATAAAGAAGTATAAAAGTGGTAAGAAAAAAGTGTTAATATATCCATCTCATAGACTGAAATTCCTCCCCTTTTTTAATATTTAAATTATTTAATATTTCACTATATTGCAGTTTACTTCTTCTCTATGTATTTCTTCATAAAAAAATAAAGAGCTTTTCTAATAGAAAAAAAATACAGCTAGTTTTCTTTCAAAAGCTGCGGTTCCTCTGGCAGCATCACACATACCCATCCCCCAGCCCAAGTTTCGGTTTGGAGGTTTAGCATTATAGTGGACGCCTCCCACGCTTTGGTTCTTTCCCCACATCTAGTCTGGACCTTTTTAGCTACAGATAAATTCATTTGTCTACATATGTGTTGACTCTCTAATTTATTTCTGTAACTAACTTCTCACTCCATTCTTAACATCAGAGGTGTACGGCTGCTCTTAGAAAGCCGATTATATCTGACTTAAGCATTCTGGTACAATCTGGCCAGATAAGAGTTCTTAAATATAGCACCGACTATATTTGACCACATCTGTTTAGAGACATTTCTGTAGCAGATTTGTTTTGTTAGGTTTTTAAGATTTTTACTGGACTAAGCATCTCCCAGTGTTATCTCCATCAACTTTCCACAAAAAAATACCCAAGAAGCGATGAGAAAAATACCTCAATCAGTACAGTACAATGATACTGAGCAAATGTGAGGACCTGGGTTTGGTTATCAGAACTCACATTAAAATAACACTTTATTGACATGCCTTTCTAAACCCAGCACTGAAAAGACATATATAGGTATATTCCTGGGGCTTGCTGGTCAGTCAGGCTAGTCAACGTAATGAGTCCCAAGCCATTGAGAGACCCTGCTTCAAAAAATTACTTGCTACTCAAAATTACTAGCTAACCTCTAGCTTCCACATGTATAAGCTGACATATGCACATGAACCCCTGCACACATATGCACCTCCCTCACACATACAAGCATACAGACACATACAAACATGCACACACATGAATATATTGCTTGTGTATACACACACACACACACACACACACACACATTCACACATCTATGAAGATACTAGAGGAAAAAGAACATAGAACAGTTTCCTACAAGGAATCAGACTCATCAATGCTTTATTCACTGCCAGAATTTGGGAGCCATATTCATACACTGGGACAACTCAAGTGCACTTTAGCTATTGTAAAAATAGCTAAAGTGCAATCAATGGGCATAAGAAGCTCCCCCCCATCCCCACTATGTTTTGGTAGCCTCAGTTCACACTAAGTTGAACCCCTGCAAGACAAAGTAGTCTTACCACCCACTGAGCTCAGAAAACTATAAGCATACGTGAGGGAGAACGAACAGCTAGAGCAGGCACAACATGCGGACTATCCCACGGGAGGTGTCTTGTGTTTCATTTCTCTTCTTAGTGTTGGTCCCTGACTTACTGATTGCAGGCTAGTCAGAAGGAAACAAGTAACAACAACAGCAAAAAGGTGGAGTCCCCAGATATTGGAGGACTTGATTTACTCAAGTTTTCTCTGAGGAGAAAACAGTAGAAATACAAGCCCCTGTCATCAAGGTCCATGATATAGCATGAGGAAGCTGACGTGACATGTCAGGAAGAGGAGGACATTTCTAAATGGAGAGGGAGTTGCAAAAAACAAATACAACAATCAACCAACAATGCATAACCCTATAGATAAGCTATTTGGCAGGATGCAAATTTCCAGAAGTTTCTAGCTTGATTATTATACCCTGAGAAGCAAAAAAAGCAACAACATTTAAAGATAAGACAATTTGATGATGTGACTAATGGATGGAATTTTAAAAAGTTTTCTTCACTACAGGTAAAAATGCACCATAAATTCAAGCAGACACAGACATTCTGAAACAACCTATATTGTCACAAAAAAAGCATCAATACATTCTCACTACAGAAATTACAAGAGTTATTGTCTCAAACTATACTAAAGTGAGAGAAAAAGTATAACAACCTTCAAAATAAATGTCTTGAAAAATAAATAAAAATGTTGTTAGAGGATAATTAAAAATCTTCCTAGAAAATGAACACAAGGTCGAAGGACAAACTAAAAGTGATGCCAGATACAGAATGAAGCTTAATATAAAACCTCTCAAAGTGTTGGGGTGCAGACTACCATGGTTTATATTTGAAAGAAAACATTAACTAGCTACTTGAAAAACGAATTAGAAAATGGGAAAAAACAATATAAAAAGAACTAAAAATTCCAGGGCCATAATACATTTAGAAATAGTCTCAAACAATTTTGTAAATGCTAGAAGCATGGAGAGATGTCTCCTCAGGGAAGAGCCCTGACTGTTCTTTCAGAGAACGTGGGTTCATTTTCTAGCACCCACATGGCAGCTTACAACTCTCTGTATCTTCAGTCACAATGGAGTCAATGTCCTTTTCTGTCTTGTAGTCCCTAGAGGCACATGTGGTACACAAACATACTTGCAGACAAAACACAGAAATACATGGCATAACTGACTAACTTAATTCATTAATTAATAAGATGTAAGGATCTGGGACATAGTTCAACTGATGTGGTGCTTCCTAGCATGCATGCGATCTTGCATTCGATCCAAGACCTGTGTAAAGTAGTACTACATCCTTATAATCCTAGTTCTCAGGAGATAGATAGAAGCAGAGTCAGAAGTTCAAGGCCATCCTGAGTTTTATAGTGGATCTGATGCCAACATGAGATCTAGGAGAACCTATCTCAAATATGGATGCTTACACATTTATACGGTTTTAATTTGAAAATTTAGACAAATAATCTATTGAGAAAACAAAATATGCTATTTTTTCTTTCTTTTATTTATTTTTGTTTGTTGTTGTTTTTGTTTTTGAAGACAGGGTTTCCCTATTTTATTACTAGCTGTTCTAGACCAGGTTGACCTCAAACTCACAGAAATCCACCTGCCTCTGTCTCCCGAGTGCTGGGATTAAAGGTGTACACCACCATTACCCAGCAAAATATTATCATTTTAAAAGTTGAAATTGAAATATTCATGTAACAATGGTAGAGAGAAAGCAATAAACTATCGAAAGTTTGGGGACGTTGAGACTGGGTAGTTAATAAATTCTGTCAAATCTATGGAAAGCACCTACTCTTCATAAAAATATCCACATTTGCATATGTATGTACACCTACACTCATTTGCATATGCATATACACCTACACTCATAGACATATTCATAACTGTCTTCTATTCTAAGTATGCAACAAGATAAATCGCATCTCAATTTATTTCATAAAAATGCCATAACATCAATTTTAACAATTGATGAAAGACAGCATTAAGATGAAAGTTATAGACCAGGCACACTTGGTAGAAAAATTCTTTATTTAAACATTAATAAATCAAACTCAATAGTAAATTATAAAAACACAATTTGTTAATTTGGAGAGATTCCTATTATGCAAATTAACAGGTAATATGAACTTGATATAAACCAGAAGACACACATCCCAGTGATTCTATATTTTTCCAAAAGTAGCTTTCAGTTGTCATGAATTATCAAGATACTTAATCAAGATGAAAATAGCCAGCTTCAAGAGTGAATGGGGAGAAGATTCATATAGGTCAGTAAACATTACTATTCTACTCATCAGTCTTGTGAAAGTCTCAGTCAATGAGCTATAAATAAAAAAAAAATCAGACAAAATTATCAGTGTGCGACATAGGAAACAAAAGAGGTAGTTGTAGTTAATTATGACCGTCAACACAATTGGATTGAGAGACACCATCCTATTCAGCCTTGAAACCCATCCCTTAGGACGGTCATCCCACATCCAGACTCACTCTTTCTGCCCCAGTTAACATGCTCGACAAACACTACCAGCTCAAAACCTGTCTCACAAAGGCTTTGGGGCATTTCTCTGACAAAAACCTCAACTCCACTATGCATTACATGAAAATATCTTTCTTTAAGTTGCCCCTGTTCAGGGATTTGGTGAAAGTGATAAAAAAATACTTAATATAAGAACAAACTAAAAGTTATAAACACTAACAAGCAGGGACACAATGTTACGTTGAATATACACTGAAAAATAAACATTTATATATGAAAATAATATTTTGAAAATATGTGATGAAAAAAGAGTAAGAATAGACTTTAGTAGGAAAAAGAGCACACACTAGTAAGTAAGCTAGCCTGGGCTAACTTCCACAAAGAAAATGTTGGAACTGTAAAAAACAGAAAGACACAAAACTGAGGACAAGGAATTAGATAAATAAACAGAAAAGTAAGCGTTTATTCTGAAAAGAAGAAACAAATGCCATGATATTTTTTTTCCAAATGAATATCCCTGAATCGTAAAAATACAACAAAACCTCAACTCGAATTTTCTTCTGTTGGAATATGACAGAGTGCTTTTAAATTTGAGCTGGCAGAAAAGCAAAGAATAACTAAAGAGATTTTGTAAAGGAAGAACAAGGAAGACTTGCTTCACCAGACGTGAAATATGTTTTACAAAATCTCAATGATTAGATCAGATGCAAGGTGCTCGGTAACGGACACAAAGACGGATGAAAGAGACAACATGTGCTCAGAAATAACACGTGATCACGTGTGTGGTGGCAAAGCCAACACAGTAGACAGCGAAAGGAAAACGTTATATACAAGTGAATTAAGACAGAATGAAGGCTGACCAGGCACCCGACAGTACTAAGAACCAGGATGAGGAAGAGGAGCAAATAGAAGAGACCATGAGGCAGCAGGTTGTGAGGCTAGGTGCATGTGTCTTTATATTATTACATTTTTAAGTCCCTATCATATTGTGGTTGATAGACTTTTGTTAGATATGAGAAGCATGTCGTGGTTCCTGAGTTCCAGAGTCTAGATTATTTGATTCTATATAACTGCCCCCCACTTCTATCAGTTATGCCACAAATAGTAGACCTTCCTTCTTAAAGATGCGTAGCAAGTATTTTCTTTACCCAATCATCCATTGATGGGCATGGGACTCCATGTCATAGCTCTTGAGAATATGAAAGAACTGACAATAAATTAAGCTAAATGTAGATTAAAGGCCACCAGAGGTTGGTAAGGGTTAGGGTAAATAAAGGCAACCAACGAATAAGAAGAGGGAGTGCTGTGCCGTTCCTGAATCAACTTATAAAACCCCATAAATAAACAATATGGGTTAATAAAAAAATGAAACATAATAAAAAAGAAAGCAAAAAGAAAAACATGCATTCATGATTGATTTCTACCAAAGATTGCAGAAAGTCATTAACACAATAGTCAAACTATATTTAAGGAATACATGACACAAATATGTCATATAAATCTACTGCCACCTACGCATGCTAAGAAAACACACAAGCCAACACCTTCCTGGGAAAGCAACCAAATACAAAGAGAAAATTTAGCAATGGTAAGAAATCAAAGATTGGGGCTTCATCTCAATGATAGAGAATTCACTAAGGCCTAGGGGTTCAATCCTGAGTGTCTCATACGCATAGAAAACACCTAGCTAATATTATATGCAAAAATACTCAAATAACTTTGTGCATGTGTAGTATGACAATAAATTTATAAAGAATTTAATCAAAGTTTTTAAATAAAGCCTTTAGAATAGAAGCAGAAGCTATTAAACAAAGTCACATTTATGACGTGTGTAGAATGGTGCCCATTTTAGAGTTGTCCGTGATTCGTTTCACAATTGTTTGTTCAGTATCAGTATCAAACACCAGTCAACAACTGTTTTTAAGCAGGGGAACAATGTGGCTGTGCTGTGTGAGGTAAGGAAAAGAGACAAAGCTCTGTGAACGAGTCTCGATTGTCTTAAAACTATGTGCACACAGAGAGGCAAACAATGGGGCAAAACTGTGCCCAAATACATACGACTCTTCCCAGTTAGAGATTCCCTGGTACTCTTTAAAAGTTGTACACCCGAGTACACCAAATCTTCATTACTTGCACTCTTCTAGCTCACTCTTCTAACACCTCCCATGCCCCCAGATCCCCTCTCAAATTCATGAACTCTTCCATAGTGTTCATGTAATATTTCCCTTATGTGCTTAGAGTTGACCACACTTGCAGGAGACCCACAACGATGGTGTCAGAAGACACCCCGACATCGACATGAATGGGGGACACTCTCACCCTTCCTCGTAAGTCAGGCCTCAGTCTGTCTGGCTTAACGTCTGCCAGGTTTTGACTTCATTGAATTTTAACACACTATGTCTAGATCTGCACGTTGTTATTTGTATCCGCTCATGTTCGTGTTTCTTAAACCTTTGACTCTGGTTTTAATTCTGGAAATCTAACTTTCCTGTTTTTCTTTTTCTTCATTCTGCAGCCTTGGTTACACATGGAATTGTTGTGCCTAGCTTAAAGAACTTTCCTTTGATGGTTTCCTGTTCTCATCTTTTCTTTTCTTTTTGTTCTGTCTGTCTGACTGTCTGTCTGTCTGTCTGTTTCGTGACTCATGCTTATGAAACATTAAGCCAACGAGTGCTGAGGAACCAGAGTGAGCTTACAGGAGGAACACACTGTATTACCCATACAGTGCAACTTAGAGAATATTACTAAATGGAGCTTAACACTGAAAGAAATGATAGCTACTTCTCTTGGCCTCGGGTGCTTTAAGAGCCTTACTGGCGCTTTAACAGCAACAAGAACTAAGGAGCGCTGAGAACTTCCGGTTTACCAATTTGCCGTATACATTTTCTTAAGGGCTAACTTCCAAGTCACCAGTTCCTCTCACAGATGGAGGTAACCTACTTTTTAATCCATCTGTTTTCTTTTTAATTGTCAGTTATAAATGTTTTGAATTTTTAAAAAAATATTATTTGATTATGTGAATGATATTGGGAGCTGATTAATGCTCTCTGCTCCTTCATTATATTGAGATAGTCATTTTATCTCTTTGAATAAAATTACATATTTTTTTAACATTGCACTTCTGAAAATCCACACCATCTGGAGTTCCTGCAGTGCCTTTTGCGCATTTTACAAGTATGGACGTTTGTTCTTGGTGATTTCTTTCCTTATGTATTTGTGGAGACGTTAGTAAAGACTGGGTTAAAATGGGAGGATTTACAGTCTTTTCCAAAGGATTGGCATCTCTCCATCCTAACCGTCATTTGAACTTTCCTTTTAGAGCTTCTGGAAGCACAGGCATTGAATGGCCAGAATCTTAAGGGAGGGTAGCCTTGTGGCCCAGGATCTGCGTGGAGGATGCTCGTCTGCTTCCACCCAGGGTCCCTCCCTCACAGACATATAGCCTGCTCTCTCCATCCTTTATAGAGGGGAAACCTAACAGAGACTCCGTTTTAATACTCGCTAATTTAGGAGCCAAATAATTGTGCAGCATGGTCAAGGTTCCCCTGTGGCTTTGCAGTAGAAGATGCTTGTGAACCTTCTGGGTTAAAATCTTCCCTAGAAAATGGTACCTTTCATCATACTCTAGAACAAAGCTGTTTTTCTCTACAACCCCTGCTCCTTTGAGGAAACCATCCGTTTCCTATCCCTTGTAGTTCTCCAGGTAAAAGATTTCTTTTGGGTTCTAATAACTGACTGGAACTAAGAAGTCATGAACCATAAGACTTCAGTCAGTGGCTTTCTGATAGACTACAGAACCCAGTCCATCCAGTAGCTGATGGGGTAACAGAAGAGTGTGTAGCAGCATTACACATTTGTGGTTTCACTCCCAGCATGCCTCCCTTCCTCCCTCTAACTTCATACATAGCCCCATACCTAAGGAGAATGACTTTGCTGGTGATCATCTCTGTCTTCTTTTGTCTAGGAGCTTTTCTTATCGCAACTATTTACCCCTCAAGTCCCTGTGCCTTTTGAGTGGGGAGCAGCAAACCTGGGTTCCTATTACATTTCCACAAGGCAGATTTCACCCTCTTGCCTCTTTGAGGGTCTCACCTTTAATGTCCATAGCTACAGAATAAAATGGACAGTCCCACCTCTCTCTCTCTCTCTCCACTCTGGCATTTGACTGCTCTGATATCCATACAGAGTTCTTCAAATTTAAGCTTTAGGACCTAAGAGACCAGAAGATGCCCCCTGACAAGCCTAACTTCTTGAGAGGTTCTCTCTTTGAAGTGATGGCTTGTTTACTCTGTGGATTTTTAAAATCTCTTTACTTTCTTACTAGGCCATTGTATATTTGAATTTACACTGTACAAATACACATTGTGTATTTGTTTCAATGTATTTTTAACAGTATTTTAACAGTCTATATGTGCATCTGTCTTATTAAAATGGAAAGCAATTTTTATGTTTTGTACATCGAGAGAAAACTACCCAGTGTGGACAAACTGTTTCTTTCCCCATAGAGGCTCCCTATGTCCCTGGTGCTTACTCTCCTTGTCCTTGACATTTTCTCAGCCCAGGAATAGTGCTTCAGAGAAAGAGCCTCTCTGAAGCCTTCCTCCATCTTTCCTGCATCTGCTCAACTTAAGCAGTTAATTTGTCCCTCGACTTGGGGAATCTATTCTGTTCTATCCTGTATTGATTAAATAAATAAATGTGTTTATAGAAATTGGGGCTTTATCTATTTGCAAAGAACTTCGAGTTTGCTGTTGATAATACATTTTAATTTTGTTGAGCCTAAAATTTGAATCAATGTCTGAAGGCTGGTATGTAGAATTAACCCCCATAGCTACTATAAGCAGGTAGGAAAGTATCAAGCTCCCATCTCCAAGAAATTCGTTTTCCTCCTTAGTCATGAAGATTAGGTCATAAGACTTTGGAGTTTCTAAATTAAAAAAGAAAGAAAAGAAAACACAGTTTTACAGTAAGATTTTTTGCTTGCATTGTTGGTAACCAACATACTTTTTAAAAAAATGAAATCCAATCAAGCAGTGGTTTGACCAACAAATGTCATTTTTAAAATAAGATTGAAGGTTGATAGTTTACTCCACACACACTGAGACATAAATCTACCACGTGTTTCTCTGAAAACCAGAAAGAGCAATTCATAAAGCTACTTTTGCAAGTCATTTAAACAGGCAGAATCATTCAAGAGACAGGTATGATGATATGGAGTTTATGTTAAGGTGGAGTTTATTTTAATAGCTTTATAAATTAGTTGAGCCTGTATTTTTAGAATCATTAGAGGGCCAAGGGGGGTCATTTACATTTTCAGTTATATTTTATTGCCTTTTATGTAGTAAATGATATGCCGTAGTCAGACTCATGAATACAGGAATTGATGAAGGTCTCAGAGCACATCCCCTGTGAATGTCAAGGATTTTATGAATGTTTATTATGTCCTGAAAGGAAAAAAATGTCTGGTTACTCCTTCTCACTACTTCATCTAATGATGCTTTGACCATACAAGGTATTCATTAATATTTACCAAAGGAACGAAAGGGGAAGCACTCTCATTATGTCGCTTTCCCCTGTTCTTAGATTTCTCCCGAGGTGAGTTTATTTAAGTAATCGCAGAGGGGATAAATGAATGATGCGGAGTTTTTCTTCAGTTTCCATTGGTGGAACTGTAACAAATAAATAACATCCTCATTCATTATTAATAGGCTTTCTAGAGATCAAAAAAGTAGATTCTACTTTCCAATGAATAATTCTACGGGCAATTATCTGCAGTTTAAATAAAAGGAAAAGCATTTTATGTGGACGATACAAGCACTGGATAATTAAAATAAAGTAACTGATTTCCATAAATAATGAAGATGGGAAATTATCTCTGACTTCGTTTGCAAAGCTCAATTTCCAATTCATCCCCCGTGAAGAGGATTAAGCACTTCCACTCTCACCCTGCCACTCCATGGTGGGGGGCAGAACACATTATGCATATCACACCATTTTGTTCCAAAAAGGTATAAGAGGGAGCTAATTTCATCTGTTCATCTTTGAAAACAAGGCCCCAAGCCTGCGTAGTTCTTTCAAACATTCTATTTACAAGATCCAAATAATGCTTTCTGAAACACACACACATTTCACAGTGAAGGAGAAGAGGAAGCAGTCGCTGAACTGTAGAAGTAGCAATACATTGCTCAGTTTGTAAACTAAAAACACCTCACGTATCTCTTACAAGAGCAGCAGCAACTAAGTGGTATGGTGCCTATATTATCACTTTTAGAAGAAATAACCAAAGCCTAGGAACAATTTGCAACATAAATGAATGCTAAGAGATTGCAAATTTTCGTTCTTGTGTGCAATATATTTCTGACTTGGCAAAAGGAGAAGTAGAACATGAAGAAGCGCCGGAGCTGTGTGGACAGCTTTTATCTTCCATTCCCTTTCATTCTGTTGCAATCCGTCTACTTTAAAAGATGTCCAGATATGCGTAAAAGTCAAAATTCCCATCCCGAGTAAGTTAACAGTCCTAGACTATCTCCCTCTGCCTCCAGGATAACTTTCCTCAGAATCTAGAGAGTTCTGGTCTACCAAGCTTGCAAATGTACTCACAGAATTTATCATCTCCCATTAAGAGTTCCTACACTCATGTGTGAGGAAAAAAATCTCAGAGCATACAATCGGTGGCCCAATTCCACATTTTACTTGCTGAATGACCTTGAACAACTTACTAGATTATCAATGCTTCTTCAGCTGCAATGTGAAGATAATAATAGACTCTACATCATAACTTCCTCTCAGGAGCAAGTATAACACATGACATGAAAATCCCCCCTGGAATCAATGTTCCTAAATCCTTCCAGTTTTCAGCACACAGAAGTGTTCCAGAATGTGGCTACTTTCTACCTACAGACTGTTCAGTTTCTTAGTATCTGGATCTAATCTATATGATGTCATAGTTCTCTGACAGGGAATCAACATGTATTTGCAGCTAGCAGATGTAGTTGTTTGCAAGTTACTAGATGATCAGGGCCCAAAACACAGCATGTTATGTGTCAGTCAACCTGAGTACTGACTCCTTAATAGAAACACAGAAAGAGGTTCTATGTGCCACAGGCAGGAGTCATGATCAATATGTCTGCAGAGGTCATGACAAGATGGAATTCACAAGCTATTTCCTCTATACACTCTGTTTGCCTTCCTGAGGAGTCAAAAAATGTTGCCTATTTGTGAAAGTGTAAATCTGCAAAAGCTCACAGAAGACATCTAATACTTGGTCAATATACATTTCCTTCAGAGACCTAGACTATCTCTACCACGTGGCTCCTATTCTGCCTTCAAGCATCCAGGACAATCACAAAGATTGCATTACATTGTCGATTATAATATATAATTCAGTATCTGTACAATGTTGGGTACCTACACCATCTTGCCTAAAATGTCAGCCCCTGCTCCATTTTCCTGACCCCACCCAAATCCTCTGACTACAAGCTTCTACTTCTTGATTGAACCATTCAAAAGTCCACTTAGCAATGAAATTGTTCCCCTTGCTTCCATTAAGGGGAGATTTAGTCCCATGGTCACCCTTTGAACCATAATTTTTTTTATTATAAGACATATTTCAACCTATACAACTAAGCCTGACTCTATATGTGGAAGGATCTAAATCATACGTCCTTATTCTCACTACATTGCCAGGAGAGTGTCAGTGAATGGCTGGGAAATGATAAATAAATGACCCTCTGGCCCTAGAGAGCTAGAATAATCTAAGTCTTTAACTTTTCAGAAGAGTCCCATCCTGAAAGATGCTGAAGCTTGAAAAAGCCATCCCCAGCCCAAATGAACATACCCTTTAACCCACCACAAATCTTATGCGGTGGGGAAAGCCATGGAGTACATTGATAACAGTGCTCAGTGGTGAAGCATTTGCCAAGTATGAGCAAGGCCCTGAGTTTGATCCCCACGCTGGGAAGGAAGAATGGGGAGGGAAAGGGCAAAGAAGAGGAAAGAGGTGGGCAGTGTGGAAAGAAAACTAGTAAGAGCAGTGCCAGGCAAGAGTTTTACAAATGACTGTTCTCTAAAAGGAAGGAAATAATATTAGAGTTTTACAAATGACTGTTCTCTAAAAGGAAGGAAATAATATTAGAGTTATATATATATATTGGGAGGGGAAGGTATCCTATCAAATAAGAACCTAATTTATACAAGAGATCGTCTATGAAATGGGAACTCCAAGAACTTCCAATTACATGCTTTTTAAAAAGAAGAATATGTAGGCATTTGAAATGCATGCTTGGGGTTGGGGATTTAGCCCAGTGGTAGGGCGCTTGCCAAGGAAGCGCAAGGCCCTGGGTTCGATCCCCAGCCCCAAAAAAAAAAAAACCAAAAAAAAAAAAAAAAAAAAAAAGAAATGCATGCTTGATCCCCTCTGTCACTGTCCTACTTGTCCACCAAGTTATCAGGGCACTGTGGTGTCTGTATTCCTGAAAAGCAGTGTATGGTTACTGGGCCAAAGAGGAACTAAGAAATTGGCCCTATGGGATACATAGTTCATGATAGCCAAACTGCCTAAAGTCAAAAGCCTTCAAACAGTTCTACCCACTTCCCCAACAATAGAAGCCCCTTCCCACAGTTTGACATCTTGTTTTAATTGAGAGATCTGCTCTTAGTGAATGACATTCAAAAGCAGTCTAAGATGATTCCCAGCATCAGCCTCAAGCCCGTACATGCACATATTCACATATGCACACACATGTAAACACGTAGACACACACACATACACACACATACCAGAGTAAAACAGCAGAATTTACTTTAAAAGAAACGTCTAGATTTTTCACCGAAAACATATGATCTTCAAAGTAAAACAAACACTGAAATATCATAATGAAGTCGGTGAAGCAATTTGGAAAGCTAGAAGATCAAAAATCATACATAAGAAAAACAGGGAGTATGCGGTAGATTTTAAAATATGGAAGAAATGTGCTAAGGACTGAAAAACACATAAATCTTCTGCCTTCTGCCAAAATGATGAGTTTGAAAAGATCCACAGCTTTAAACATCACAGTGAAATATCAAAACGCTGTACAAAAGAGATTTCTGAAAAAATGGTAGAGAGAAAATGATGAGTTCCCTTCAATGGCAGGTGTGTGTGTGTGTGTGTGTGTGTGTGTGTGTGTGTGTGTGTGTGTGTACACTCCTCCTGTCTCAATAAAAAGATCACTTACTAGAAAATGACGGATATTGTTGCTCAAAGTCAGATTCATGCCCCATCTGATTTGTAATCTGTATTTAAGTATGGGGAAAGAATGATATTTTTGAATTTGCAAAAATTTGTTCATGTTGTTACCTACAAATAATTTGGGGGGAAAATGTCAGAAAAAAATGTGAAAGCGCTAAAGCCAAAGACAGACAAGAAAGAGGAGCGATCAGTTAAAACACTGGAAGCTCTAGTTGAGTTGAAGTAAGTGCTGATGCTTGATGTTTTATAAATGTGTAAAACTACCATCTGGAACCAGATGTTCTCAGCAGCCGAGCCTGCCAGAGAGGGCAGTGGGAAGTGTAAGAACACTAGACTTTCTATTATTATGTAAGAGTTAGATAGAGACACCATCGCTGCTGACAGAAATTCTCAAACTGTAAAAAATGAGTAAATAGTCACTAAAGAGTAAAATGGACACATAAACTATAAACTAGAGGTAAATGTAATAAATATATAATGACTATTATACATATATGTATATATGGGGAAGAAGAGGAGAAATAATAAAAATAAAACCCCTGACTTCCCATTTTCAACTGAAAATAAAAATATAGTTTCTTGGCAAATATGGAAACCCCAGTGAAATTAAAAGGTCCAGCATGGGCAACAACAAAGATGGAAAAAGACGTACAACTTGATACACAGTGATTCAACAAGAAATGGACACTGGATCATTGTTCCCTCTTTCAGAAATATGGTCATTGGTTGATAGGGATGTTGAGTGTCTGGTATTATAATAAGGAAGCTGCTAAAAGAGGCTAACTAGCTGGTCTCCCAAAAGACATAATCATGATTAGAGGGAAGGAAATTTCTGTCCATTCCATCTCTAGGGAAGTGGGGGGCTGGAGACTGAGTTGATTTCTAACACCATGTTCAATCAGAACTGTGTAACAAAACCCACAGCAAGAAACCCAGACAGGGTCTGGAGAGATGCCTCAAGAGTTAAACGCATTTGTTACTACAGAGGACCCAGGTTTGATTCCCAACATCTACATGGTGGCTCACAATTCTCTGTCACTCCAGTTCTAAGGATCAGCTCCAAGGTCATCAGGCTTATGGTAGTACATAGACACCCTAAAGAGTATTTCTAAAAAAAAAAAAAAAAAAAAAAAAAAGAGTATTTCTCGTCCTCAGCCATGGAGGTCTTACTTAATTCTCACAAAACTGCAGGTAACCTGGAACACAGCCCCATTTCATGGCTGGATCTGAGACCTATAGTCTACGACTGGCTACGACGTTCTGCAACACTGGGAAATCATTGTTTCCTGAATTAGTTCTTAATTAACCCTGCTTTAATTCTGGGATTCTGTTAAAATTTTAGGATTTGCGTGGCCTGTGATCACCTTTAGCCTTGGCCCCTGCTGCTGGGTCTGTTCTTAGAGTTCCATCTCCTTCTTCGATGATCTTAGACTCACCCTGGAAACCATAGCAAGCCCCACTAAAATTCCTTTCATAAGCTGCCTTGGTCATGGTGTCTTTTCACAGCAATAACAGTAACCAAGACACCAGGCAAGGGGCCAAGACAATAGGGCATCTATGAAGGTAGGCGCCTTAAACCAAGGACTGTCTCCTGGCTCTACCATTGGCCTGTTCCTGTGCCCTTTACAATAAACTGGGGATGGCAAACTTTAGAAAGGAATCCTGACCCCTACTGGTAGCACGAACCTGTGCTTGGCCTCTGAGATGTGAACCATCTCATGGGACTGAACATTTAACCTTCGGGATCTACACTAACTTCAGGTCATAGCACAATCCCCTTCCATCTTCAGGTTCCCAGTTGGTGGCAGGCAACTGCTTATTGGTGAAGCAAACAACATACTTCACAGGGACAGTTCTCTGAGTCAGACAAAGACAGCATGAAAATCAGAAAGCAGGATCATAAAGATGTAAAGAATTACATAAGGCAGAATAAAGCTTGGAATCCAATAGGGAGACACAATCATGGTAAGTTTCATGAATCTAACAGCAAGGTTAGATACTCAAATCTGTGTATACAAATGTACAAATGTGTGTGTGTGCAGCCAAACCTGATGAAATCAGGGGAAACTAAAAGAAACACAAGCATACAAGGAATGAGTTTTCAATGATTAGGCAGTAAAAGATGTGAAAGATGAAGGAGAAAGGAAGGGAAGGAAGGAGAGAGAGAAGACACAGACACAAGAGTATATCGTATAGTTGTGTATCATATATTGTGTTGAATAAAGAAATTGTACTCAAGTCTCTTAAGAACTGGAAAACTGAAATAGCAACAGAAAGATTTTCATTTCTCAAAAGCTGTTATTTTTCCAAGTAATAAAAACTATTCTCTAAGAATAAAAATACAAGCAGAACAAAGCCCCTATGCTATACCATATATAGATGGATTTACAAGAATGATTTCCTCCTTTTTTCAGAGAACAGAACATCTATATAAAACTGCCCCAATGCTGATGTTGGGGGGAAAAAAAGAGGCTAGGGAGTTAGCTCAATTGGTAAAGTGTTCCCTGTGCAAGGGTAAGACCTGAGATTGGATCCCCAGCACACATATAAAAAGCCAGGCATAATGAAGGGCATCTTAACCCCTGGAACTAGAAGGGCAGAAACAGGCTATCCCTACAGTTCACTGGCCAGCCAGGCTAGGAGATTGGTGGGCACTAGCTTCAGTGAGAGAGGCTGTCTCAAAAACTGAAGTAGAGAGCCACTTGGCATCAACTTCTGTTCTCTACACACACATGCAAGTGCACCTACACATACACACAAACAAAAGAAAGCCTACAAATCGCCAATGGGGCAGATTAATTTTTCTAAGATAAAATAGGAACGAATACAACCCAGTTATGAATTGAAAGACTGGGGTGATACAGCATGTCTGGGAGGGTTGGACCTTACTTAGTATAGTCTAGAGGATTCCTAGGTAGGCCAAGAAACTGAAAAAGGGTAGGACTCCATCATCTTAACGAAGGCTGAAAGAAGTTGGCAAACAGCCATTTCCAAGGAAATGAACATTTGTCCATCTGAAATGGTTACAAAGTCCTTGACCTTATGAGTTCTCCCCTTGCTCTGTGTGGTGACCCCGAAACAGCATTTATATTAAGGAAGAAGCTCAGGAAGGCGCAAGACCACTTTGTAAGTTTAGTCAGTGGAAATGCCCAAAGATATTTTTGATTAATACAAACATTGCAGAGGGCTCTTCAAAGTTTTGGGATGGCTACAGCATGGTCACCCTCTCTGAAAGAAGCTTTGGACAATGCAAATGACCTTTCAAACCCAGAATCCTCAAGGTGACAGACACACATGCTACAATGTCAATGATTACCTCATCTTATGAGTTCATTATAAACTGGATGAAGTAAAAATTATTCTCTGCCTGTCTGACAGAGACAGAGAGAGAGAGAGAGAGAGAGAGAGAGAGAGAGAGCCATAAAATGTACTTAGAAAGGTAAATACCAAAGAATAACTTGAAATTTTTGAAAAAGAAATTTCAGAAGGCAATTGCTACATAAGTTTAAGATCACATTAATTTTATTATTGTTTTATTACATTTTAAAAATTGTCAAATTGTGCTGATACAAAATACAAATGCATGAATAAATTTGAGAATGAGAGACAGATCCATGGACTTGTTGGATTTACTCCAGGCGTGCGGATACTGTTTCACACGTGAGAAAAGAAGTACTAATCCTGTACAGGTTTCTTCAAAAACAAATAAACTAGATCATCCACCCTATGCCACTAGTAAGCCATCAACTATAGAATTTCAAAAGGACTAAGGAGCTAAATATTAATTGACTAATGAAGGGTTGTTAAATTTTGTGTTTGTTAGTTTATAATACCTTATTTGGGGAAGTTTGTCTGAGTGGATCTTAAACTAGTAAGCATAAACCAGGTGTAGTGGTGAATGCCTATAATCCACATGCACAGGATGCCGAGGCAGAGGAGTCATAAATTGAAGGCCTACTGGGAGTGCATGGTAAAACTCCTGTCTCAATAAACAAACACAAACATGAATGGAAAGGGACACAGATTTGATGAAGAGAGCATTTTAAACTTCTCTCACTTTACAAAAGAGTCTCTACAGCATTAGAGGACATGAGCATTTCTGAAAAGCATTTCCAATATACAGATGAGATATGCTGCTGCACTGGTGATGAAGTGTTTTCAGTTGACTAGAAGATGTTAAAGAGATGGCTCAGTCGACAACAGTATTTGCTGTGCAAGCATGAGAACACATGTAAAATGCTAAGCATGGCTGCACGTGTCTGTATCCTATGTATTGGGAGGTGGAGACTGGGATATCAGGAGCTCCATGACCAGCCAGACTAGCCAAAGGCAAGCAGCAGGTTCACTGAGAGACCTTTTGTCAGAGCAATAAGGTGGAAAGCATCAGAAGCTCACCAGTGCCCTGCTCTGACCTCCACATACAATGTATGTGCACACCCAGAAGGAGGACTTCCAAGTGGCCAATATATACGAAATACAGACTGCCCTACTAGAACAGTAACTGTTCAGAGCACTAGAGAGTACACACACACACACACACACACACACACACACACACACACACACTGAGTCCTTGATACTAGTCAGTGTCTTCAGGTTTTATCTGTGCTAATCGTTGAACGTTAACGACACATCTGTAAAGAAAGCTGCCTGTTTACTACAATGAAAAGAAAGAAAAGATAATGTAGACAAAGAAATAACCTGCCCACAGAACCTCCACCAGTTAGGCTACAGCTAGCGTTCAGAACAAGTTGAACTGGGTCCCAACCTAATTGCTAGGTTGACATTTCTTTCCTCCATTCATCAACTTGGCGCAACTTAAAAGACAAACAAGCAAACACAAACATTGGCAGTATTCACTATTAGTGTAAGACTTTTTATGCTAAATCATTATTGAGAGAGACATAAATTGATAAAAAATATTTATGGGGGCAATATGGTTGATTAGTTTAAATAAAAGCATTTAAAGTATACCATTTACCCCAAGAATTCTAATTCCAGGAAAATCCCATTAAGAGATGTTGACCTGGGTTATAGACACTTCTAAAAGGCATCATGACAGCATCATTTGCAAAAGGGGAAAATCGGAGTCAACCTGCAGTCAGTAAACAGTCTCCTGGTGAAACACTTTGGGGGAAATCCATACAATAAAACAGTAATTGCAGCTTAATAAAAAAGACACAGGTTCATCCCTAACAAACTGTCATGTACTGCTATGGAACAACAGCAAAACTCACTATGTTACTGTTCCGTAAAAAAAAAAAAAAACGTTGTAGAAGCAAACAAATGTGTATTTTAAAAAGGAGGGAGGGAAAGAGAAAGAAAGGAGGGATTTACAGATTCCTCTCCTCTGTGTTTAGAAAAGGGACTGGAAGACAAACACAGCTGGCTTCTTAGTAACAATGGTTTCTCTTCAGGAGAGCAAAATAAAAGAAGGTTGGGATATAAGACAATGACAGGACAAATACAGATCTGAGCATTGTGTTAATATCAATAGCTATTCCTTGAAGTTTGAGAGAGAGAGAGAGAGAGAGAGAGAGAGAGAGAGAGAGAGAGAGAGAGTGCACATGCATGAAATAAAACAATATTATAAAGAAGAAAAAAATAATTTAACTGATTGGACCCCAAGAGAATCTGAGAATCTATTGACAACAAAATAAAACCTTAAGATGGTATGTTGTCATAGCTGGCTGTCTCAACATCAATTCAGAGTGTGCTTGGGATATACGACCTCTAGGAAATTAATGTGACAGAGGCATCTAATGTCCTGAGAACTTCAAGAGCAAATCAACCTTTTAGCATCCTCACTGCGCTCTGCTTCAGCAGAGTTGAGTCTACTTAGAGTGGGTTCCTTTCTGTCATACTGAATTGTTTTTGTAGAATTTCTTAAGGACCCACTAGACTTTTCAGACAACTCTCACTTTACCATCAGCCTGCAACCTTAACCCAGACTGGTGCTAGATCAAATCTGAAGCAGATACGGAGAAAGCTGGAGGGGTAAACTTAACAGTCCTCTACTTTCCTTGGAGGCATGTTTAACACTACTCCTCAGACTTGACTTCTACCTCCACCCAGGGTAAAAGCAGGCTCCATCACACAGGTAGCATGGCAATTCTTCATAGCAGTCAACACTACTCCAAGTCCCACTTAGTCCTACTTCCCTGCTCCAAAATGGGCACAAGGCACTGTGGCACAAGGTTCAGGAGAGAGTCAGCACTGCTTTCTTAGGGCACGTGTAGACTTTCATGAGCATCTGTGTTAGCATAGCAGTAGACAGTGTCAGAAGAAGATGTTAAGAACAGTACAAATGATGGAGGCATGGCTTGTGAAGGTTCAGAAAAAAAGTTTGAGAGTCCCTAACATTCTTTATCACAGCCAATTGACATTTTAAATGAATAATCTATGGTTCTGTCCATCTGGGACTGAAGAGCCAGCCATGGTTAACAAGAGACCAGCACCACAGAAGTGAAGCAGTAGCTTAGCTAGGATAGGTTCTACTGATAAATTGGGGCTAAAGAATCAGCTTTAGCCTAAAAGATACCAGCATCATGGAAGGAAAAATTTCTGGGAACTATTTTCTCGGGCTCAACATTTGAAAGCTGTGGTTCATAGGGTGACAAAGCCTTACCTTGTGCTGGCAGACAAACTTGATAACGTATAATAGTCACACAGGTGATACTGAATTTGAAGTCATCAAGAGATCGTGGAGAACAGCTGAGGCATGGCCACCATGCTTCAGCGATGGAGACATTTGGGATGAGGGGCCAGGAGAGGCCATTGGTGAAGGTGCAGCCTCATTTGCAGTAGTTGACTCAGGATTGCAGGGATTGGGAGAGATACTGAGGCTTGACACCATGTGGCAGGGTCAGAGTCCTTGAAGACAGCCAAGGATAGAATACTGGTGAAAGAACAATCCAGTTTCAACAGAATTCCTAAGCATTTAGAGGATGCCAGGGCCACAGGATGACCACCAAAGTCAGCAGCAATTATAGAGTGACGTTTGTGTAAGCCTTGGTGACAAATTTCATGCTGTAGATGACAGAGCAAGGAAAGTGATACTAGTAAGCCCTTTGGATCCTAACTTCCATTAAGTCTGACAATGGCTTTTACACTGTTGGACTTTGATTTTGCTGTGATGTGATTGTGCCTGGGCTCTGGGTATGCCCTCTTGGAATAAGAATGCATTTAACTTATTTTGATTTTTCAAGAGCCCAGGGTAAAGAGATGACTTTGGCATTTTACAGACAGCTTAGAATCTTAAAAGGCTTAGCTATTTTAAATGGAACTTTTAAAATGTTTTAATCTGTACAGACTGTGGGACTTCTAAAAATTGGAACATTTTAAACCATGATATTATTATTAATATGAGATCTCAAGAATGAGCAAGATGGAAAGGCTATGGTTTAGCAGTAATGTGCTTTTGTGTCACAATGGCAAGGGGTCAGTTATGATGGCTATTCTTAGGAAAACTTGAAACAAGCTAGAGTCATTTTAGAAGATGGACCCTCAGTTGAGAAAATACTTCTACCACACTGGCCTGTTGATAAACTGTAATGCATTTTCTTGATTGATGATTAATGGTGGGGAAGCCCTGTGTACTGTAGTCAGTGCCACTCCTGGGCTGGTGGTCCTAGTGCTCTATAATAAAACAGGCTGAGCAAGCCATGGAGGGTAAACCAGCAAGCAGACCTCCTCCGTGGATCTGGGTAACAGTTCCTGCCCCCAGGTTGCTGCTTTGAGCTCCTGCTCTTACTACTGTGGATGATAGACTGCAAATTGTAAGCTGAAATAAACCCTTTCCTCCCTACACTGTTTTTAGTCAGGGTATTTGATCATGGAAACAGAAATTCTAGCTAAGATATCCCTCTAACTAATTATCCAATTCCAAGTGGTTGGCCTTAAGTGGTGTGTGTGTGTGTGTGTGTGTGTGTGTGTGTGTGTGTGTGTGTGTGTGTGTATGTGCGCGCACGCACACATATATGCACTCATATATGTATGTGCTGCATTCCACAAAATGGAATCACTGGGTTGTATTTATATGTGTATGCATGCAGGTAACAATCAATAATAAAAAAATAGAAAGGGAGAAAACAGAGATCAGTCATGAAAACAGAGGAAGTCTTGGAGGCTGAGAAGGGGACATCTTGAGAAGAGAATTGAAGACAACCAAAATATAGGTATGAAATGTAATGAAACCCACTATTTTCAACAGTTAATAAGTACTAGTAGAATTGGGGAACCGTATGAACTTAGAATTCTGGCAGGCCAGATTTTTAGGTGGTCAGCGCATTATTATCTACAACCAGTCCACTGTGGATCAGCCTCTCCCCCATACCCCTTTCCCAGACTCTCCCAAGACATCAGTCTATTCCCAACCTTTATGGGATCAACACTGCATATGAGATCTTATGGTGTCTGTCATTCTGTGCCTGGCTTACTTCACTTGAGATAATGATGGCCAGGTCTATCTGTCTTGTTGTGAATGGCTGTTTTCTATGGCTAAATCGTATCCCATTGTGAATATGTAGCACACTTTCCTTTATCCCTTTATCAGTTGATGGACATAAGTTGCTTCTCTGTCTGGGCTATTATGCTAGTGCTGCAGGGAGCATGCGAGTGCCACTTTTAACGAAATACAATGTCAGAACAACTTTATCATCTGCTAAGTAGAGTTAATAATAGCACCTACCTCATAGGACAAGAGTGAATGAGAAAGTCCAACTTCAAGCCTCCGCTAACCTGAATGTTATTTACTAACAGCTGAATGAAATGGCTCTTAATAGCAACTAAGTCCTGTTGTCATTTGTGGTTTCAAGAGTGTGGTTAACGTGAGATGCAACACGGCGAAAGGAGGAAAGCACACAATAACATAAACAAATAAAGGAGTGCAGTTGCAGAGTGCAATTTCTATCTCACCAAAAGAGTGCCCTGGATGGATTGCTGTGCATGTGGCAGAGTCTAGCAAGGAATGGCTCTAGGATTGCAGCCTTAATGTTCTTGTTCAGCAAACAGGAAAAGCAGAAAGGAAGTACTTAATTCAACATTGGTTCTGGCAGATTAACGAGAACAGAGACGGGGATGAGGTGGAACAGGAAAACTGAGATAATACCCAAAATCTGCTGAAAAAGTCACATGTGATTTTATGATCTAAAGGGGAACCAAAATGTCTACCTAGGATGAAGTAGTATGAAGGTAAGAGAAATAAAGATAGCAAAGCTTCAGGAAGATGCTCTGCTCCTCTCACTGACAGATTCTTATCTTCTTGACTTGGTTGCTAGGAGGTCAGAAAACCCAGGACTCTCCATCTAAGGCAACAGTAATGCTAGGATTTGAACGTCTCCATGCCAAGAGCACAACGCCATGTCCCCTCCTGCTTTTCCATAGTCCTTTTGTGGACTATGCCATGTGGCTGCGTTTAAAGCTGTTGAGTCTACATCCACATTTTCTGATGGACAAAATTAACCTTTGCAGGGATTTGTCACATCTCTCTCATTGTATATTTTAAGTAATTTTATCAAAGTTTAATTTACATTCAATAGGTCTACACACTGAATGCCTAGTGATGACTCTCTGTAAACTTACAGAGCTACAAAAACATCACCACCCTCCATTTTGACAATATTCCCCAAACCATAAAAATTTCCACTCTCATGTTTTTATGCCTATTGCTCCACCCAACTCTCAGGAAACCATACCGGATTTCCCCCCACAAATTTGCCTGTTTTGCATATTCATAAAAATGAAATTATGCTATGTTCTGTGCTTTATGCCTGCCATCTCCACAACACGCTTCCTCTGGGGACGTACTTCAAAAGCGTGCAGTGTTGCCCACTGGACAGGGCAGTGTGTGGGACAGCACAATGCCTCACAGGCTGAAGGTCATTGGTGTTGCCTCCAATCATCCAGAATGACTGATACACTGTGAACTACAGTCTACCAGACCTTTTATTTGTAAATAGACACTTGCATTTCTCAAGGATAGATGCCAAGGAATAAAGTTGCCTGGTCAAAAGTAAAATTTGATTACATGAGATGGCCATGTTCTTCCAAGCGTCCATGCTATTTTGCATTCTGCCAGCTACTACAAAGCGCAAGTCTCTCCACACCTTTGCCAGCTGCGGTAATTACATATATAATGGCCATTCTTTATATCAATTTGACATATCTGGGAAAGAGGCATCTCAGTTGTGGAATTGTCTCCATCAGTTTGACCTGAGGACATGTCCTTGGAGCATTTTCTTGATTATTCCAAACGAAGATGGGCATAGCCCACCATAGGTGGTGCCGTTCTTAGGCAAGCGGTCCTGGGTTGTATAAGGAACCTGGCTATGCAGAAGGAGGAGACAAGCCATAAGCAGTATCCCTCTATGGTCTGTTTTAGTTCCTGCCTCCAGATTCTTGGCTTGACTTCTCTCAGGAATGGACTTATAAGGTGTAAGACTGTATTAATCAGGGTTCTATAAAAAACCAGAACTGATAGGAATTTATTAGAATGGCTTACAGGCTGTGGACCCCAGTAGTCCAACAATAGCTGTCTCCTGACAGGGAGATCAAGAATTGTGTTGTTGTTAGCCCATGAGGCTGGATGTCCCAGCAGTTCCAATCTGGTGCCGGAGTGCCAGAGGACTCCTAGAGAGCTGGTGGATCTTCACTCTTCACTGTACATTGGGATGCCAAAGATGTAAGTTCTAACACAGATGAAGGCGTGCCTCAGGAATAGGATGACTAAACTCGTCCGAGAGAGTGAGGACAACCAGGCAAATAAAGCAAAACATTTGGTGTTCTTTCGTATCCTAGGCTACCATCAGAAGATGTGACCCAGATTGAGCATGGAACTTCACACCTCAAAGGATCCAATTAAAAAAACAAAAACAAAATCAAATCCCTCACAGGTGCGCCCAGCTGCTTGGGTTCCAGTTGATTCCAGATGTAGTCATGTTAACAACAAAGGTTTCATCCCAAAGATGAAATAAGCCCTTTCCTCCCCAGGTAGACTCGGTCGGTGTTTTATCACAGAAACACAAAGCAAACTAGACTAGTCTGGTCTTTTGGTGTTTGTTTCTGTTTTGTTTTCTGTGTTACAGTTCTGCGATGAAGACAAGAGCTTGTCCCGGCTAGTCATGTGTTCTACCTAACTATAACATCAGTCTTTGTCTTCATGGGTGGAACTGATTGTCCCTGTGATCTTAATGTGCATTTCCCTGTCTGTGGAGGTGAAGGAGCTCTACCTGTGCTCCTTAGATAAATATTTCCTTTGGCCAAGTGAATATTTAAATCCTTTGTCTCATTTCACACTGACTTGTGAACCCCATTATCCTTGAATATGAGTATTCATAGATAATGTGTATACATTTTTTGATATCTATATCCTGGTTCCTTTACAGGCATAAAGTTCTAAGTTTTGAACAAAGTACAATTAATTTTTGTTCAAGAACCATGTATCTGGTGAGAATCTTTTGGAAGATCATGAAATTTTTTTTATATTTTATTCTACAAGTTTTCAGATCATGTTTAAGTCTACATTTTTCTCCTAGTTAATTTGGGAATATGGTATCAGTTGAGGTGAAAATGAATGTTTTGATGTGGTTATCCACTTGTCTTCCCAGTCCATTTGTTGAAAAGATTATGAAGACTTTAGATCAAAACTCAATTAACTGTATATGTAAGTTTGTTTGCCTCTCATTTCTAGCTCATGAACTTTAAACCACCATCCTCTCTATTATGAATAGAACCTTCTAATGTTTTTAAATCTGAATCTTTGGAGAATATCACCTAGAGGTTCAGGATTCCAAAAAGGAGAGTTTATACCATGCACCTTGCTTGGATACCCAATTCACGAACATGATCACACTGAGTACTATGCTTCACCTCCTCTGGCAAAATTGTATTTATTGAAACAAAAAGATATATAACACCACTGAAAATTTGTTCTAATGACAAAGACCACCTGCAAGCCCTAAAACTTAGTGCAGGTGCAGATAATTAGCAAGAATTCTATTCATTTACTTTGGCCCATAGATGATTTTTTTTGTTGGGGGGGGTTGTTTGTTTTTTGGTTTTTGTCTGTATGAATATTTTAAACCACCACATGTAGTGATGTCTTTGGTTGCCTACTTCAAGCCTTCCCTGGGCTCTGGGTTGGAAGTTTCCCTTTCTCTAGGTATTGAGAAGTGATGTTCTTACAGAAGATGGGCTTCTCTGTAACCCTAGGAATTGGAACTCTGTTGGTTTAGGTCAAGACTCACTGGCCTCTTAGATAGTAAGGGGAAAGCAGCCACAGATAATGCGGAAATAACTGGCTGGCAAATGTTTACCTCTGCAGCTAGCAGCAAGGCTCTGACTTGCCCCTTATTTTGCAGAACTCAGGTACATTCATTAGTCTCCTAAGATTGCCCTGACAGAGTACCACAGATAGGGGTGAGATTTTAGGCAGACATAGTGGCTCATGCCTATAACCAACACCCAGGAAGCTGGGGGAGGGGGGCCAGATCTTAGTTCAAGCGTAGTCACGGCTTTGCAGTGAGTTCCGCTGTAGCCTGTGCTGTCAGGGCCCTCTCTCAAACAAACTAAAGAAGACATTCCCCATGTCTCTGAAGGCTGGAAGTGATATCAGATCCACTGAATAAATTCAAATTCTGGGAATCAAATCCTTTAATCATACTCTACCTCTGTGGGTCACATTGATCCATCTTGTCCAAGGCCCCTAGTTCAAATTCAAATTCTATTTTTGAATTTATATATTTTCCATTTCCTCACCTCCAATGGAGAAATGGTTGGTTCAAGATACACTGTTGTCTATTTTTGTCAAGACTCCAAACCTACCATGTACGGCCTTCTTAGAGCAGTGCCATTGGCCCTCAGTGGCTTTCAGTGTCAGCTAAAATCCTTGCAGTGACAGTGTGACCCCAATGCCAAGACGGCTATTCAAGAAACTGCATTCACCATAACTAACTACTGCTCTGGTTCTCTTTTTAAGACATAAAATCATTTTCAAAACCCCAACATTTCCTTAAAGCATGGGTTCATCCTTTATTCATGGTTTATAGAGCTGTTGATGCTATTACTAGGATTCTGGCCAATACTGTATCTGGCCACATTTATGTGGTACACTGGCCTTGGGAAAAAAATGCTTTCAATTTTCTTTTATAGTATATTCTGAGTCATTTTTTAAAAATAGTTATGATATTTTAATGTTAGGATTAGTATGCTTTAGTAAAAATATACAGGACTAATTCTTAACCTGAGCCCATCTCAGATAGAAACTGACCATCAATTCCTGAGATACACTGCTGGCCAGGTCTCTCTCTCTCTCTCTCTCTCTCTCTCTCTCTCTCTCTCTCTCTCTCTCTCTCTCCTCCCCCTCCCCTCCCCTCCTCCCCTCTTCCCGTCCCCCCCTCCTCCCGTCCTCTCTGGTGGCTCTAGCAATCAATCCTTATCTCCCTTGTCTATAGGGGTTCTGAGTGTTCTACAGCCTGAGCTGCACTGATCTGTCTCTGTTTCCGGTTTCATATCACTCCAATCTCTGTCTCTATATCCACCCCTCCTCTATGTAAACTCTTCTTGGATTTAAGGCCTACCATAAGCTCTAAGTAGTTTTATAGAAAAATCTTTTAAAATGTGATCTACAAAGATCCCATTTCTACATAAGTCCTTATTCTGAGGGTCCAAGTACACAATTTAGGAAGATGTTAAGATCTAAACCACAATACTTGGTCCAGGTCACTCATGATAATCTTACTCTCCTCTCCCATCAGTGACCTAGCAGACCATAGGTGACCAGTTCCAGCAAACCGGTTCACCAGGCTATCTACTATGTGATCTGGAAGAATATGTTCCTATTTGATTCAAAGTAAATAGCGATACACTTCATGTATGTAAGTACCTCTGAATGCTGTCTCATGGAGACGAATGGCTAAAAGCAGAGGCAGTCACCTTGTGACCAGAGGAAAGCCATAGAAATGCAGAGAAGCCAACGCAAAGTCCTCCCATCACAGAGCTGCTGAGTTAACCAACTCTGTAATTTCTTAGCTCCGGCTTCTTACAATGATTGATAATAAACTCCTCTTGATTACGTCCCCGAATTCCATTTTACTATGGGCTACAATCAAAATAATCCCTGCTGCTCTCTGAGTATTCCTTCCCAAGCAGCCTCAGGAGATGGCTGCCAGGGGCCAGGGCGGCTGAAGAAGTTGCTGATCCACCCTCCAGCTATAGCAGACACCAGCACAAACCCATTTTCTTTTCAAATTTTCTCACTTTGACACTGATTCACTGAGCAAAAAGGCTGCAGCTGACTTTCAGATTTAATTCTGGGATGTAATATGTAGGAGGCCAGCTTGAAAGACATTTGAAGTACTTTGTTGGAATAAAAACAATTCTCTGAGGGGGGGAAAATGGAACTATCCAGAGAAGAACAAAAGAAAAGAAAATGAGAATTATAGGGAGAGAGAGAGAGAGAGAGAGAGAGAGAGAGAGAGAGAGAGAGAGAGAGAGAGCATCTTCTCTGATAAGCTTGGGTAGGTAACAATTCCTACACATCTTGAACCTTTAATGAGCAAAGCTAATGAGAGCACAGTTTTCTGAGGAAGTGGGGGAGGGGGTTGAGGCACATCCAGGGAGGAAAGATGGTCTGATGGCAGCTAACACAATTGTCATAGGTAGCTGGGATACAGTGAGGTACCAAGGATGCTGGTGAGTCAAGAGGCACACAGATCAGAGGCCATTAATCTGGGTCCAGTAGACAAACACAGCATCCAATAGCATGAATGTTGGCTTTGCTCTAATATTAATTTTCATGAGATAAGGTCTCACTGTGTAGTCTAGGCTTGCCAGGGTTAGCCTTCCGCCTCTCAAGTGCTGAGATTGCAGATATAGGCAATCTTTTGGCTTTATGTAGCATATCTTCTTAATAGCATGTCATGTGCCTTTTCAAATGTATAGATACAGTAGAATTATTCACTACACAATATATGTAATCCATATATTCAAAATACATTATGTAAATCTCCCTATTACATTATATCAAGAGCATTCTTTTTATGTCTATAATATAGGTTTAATAGAACTGAAAATAATCTGTTAAAAAAAAACACTTCTTTGTTTGGGAGCTCTGAAGCAGCTGCTGATGGATCTACTTTCACACAGAAGATGGCTATGACATCTAGGAACTGGACCTCTAAGCTAAGAGGAAAGTATCACCAGATGATGCTGGAAACAAAAACAGGAAAGGGTTGAGGAAAACGTATAAAATGAAATACTGCACAGATTTCCAGTATTTGTAGACCTTCCCCAGAAGGCAGCACCAACAGCAAATACTCTGTGGAGTGAATGAGTGGCTACAATGTGAAGGAATAGGTCTGCAGCCCCAGAGGATAGTGTGTAAAGTGATCTCTCAGTGGCTGCAAAAGGGTGAAGGGATGCAGAGAAGAGAGATCCACCCTCAGGTATGACTAAGTTATTTTTCTCCAGAAGCATGGCTAGGCAACAAGGCAAAGGGTAAAAGAACCAAACAGCCACGACTTCCATGGGCAAGGAAACTTCAAGTGCGAGCATCGCTCAGCTAAAATCCCAGCCCAATGACAGTCAACACTGGAGATGAACAGCGTCTACCACACTGTCCAAAATATGTCAATGCTAATAGACATATTAAGAAATGAAGGATGGGGCCCATAATCAGGGGGAAAGTTGGGGGACTCGGATGAGGAGACAAAGACTGAACAATCTAAGCAGAGGATTCCAGACTTCTGAGAAATGCACACATAATGACAGCCTTTTTAAAACTGCATTTGCATATTTGCTAAGAATTCCACATGCTTTCTTAATTAGAAAACCATGTAATGTTTGTCGCTCTGGTGTATCACCCTGTCTCAAGCACCTTATCGAATGTGACCACTGATAATCTTGTAAAACAGAGAATTTCCTATTGCACCAAGAGAACAAAATCGCCCCCTCTCTTAACTTAAAAGTACTCAGTCCTATTATGTTTCAAACAGAATGTGTTTTTGCTGATTTTTCTCCCCCATCCCTGTACTCCTCCGCTCTCAGTACTGCGTTCAGTTTCAATGGCACATGTGTCCTTTTATCCTGTTTCTTTCTGCTCCTCCTGCTGGCCTTCATAGTCTTCTATGTTGTTTCATTGCCTGTGCCCACCTCCATACCCACTTGTATACATGTATACAAATACTAGAAGTTGAGACTTGCATCTGTGAGTACACGGGACCATTTCATCTATAGGATCTCAGTTCATTTCACTTTATAATACTTCTGGACTTACTCGTTTTCCTGCAAACTTCATTGTGAAGACCAAGTCTTTTTTTTTTAAGTATAAAATATATTTTATTCAGGGCATGGGGAGGGTAGTTGAGACAGAGAAAGGCAGAGAGAGAGAGAAATAGAGGAATTGAGGCCCGCCATGAACAAATAGAGGGAGGGGGAGGAGAAATAGGGAGGGAGTGGGAGCATGAAGAAAGAGTAAGAATGAAAATCAAGTCTTAACTACAAAACTCCCTCTGTGACATGGAGATGTCTAATCACAATATACCATGTTGTATTTCTCTGCAAAATGAGAGTCTGGATCTATATAAACTCTTCTACCGAAGGACAAAAGGAAAAGAAACTGAAGTGGGATTTCCTAATACCTTCATAAATATCATGAAAGTTCAGACCACTGCACAAATGCTCTGTCTGACATAAACACGAGAATTAAAAGTGACCAGGAAAATCATAGCCAAGGAGAGACCACCATTAGTAATTTCTATGAGGATGAATAAAACATAATAACCCACCCCAGCTCTGAGCTTTTGCAACAAACCCTTCTCCATGTAATTCCTGAAAGTCTCCAGAAGGGCACAGGCACGGGCGGTGTAGTTGAGAGTAAATGAGGGCATTTTTTTTCCCAGCTTGGATATAACGGAATTGCATTTGAAAATCAAAGTAATTCATATTACAAGTTCCAGCAACGCTGGGAGCATCAAAAATAAATAAATGAATGAATAAATAAATAAATAAGCAAGTTTCTCCCATCAAAAATAAAGTAGGTGGTACCGAATAGAAAATTTAATCAGGATGAGATTCTGTTCTGTGTGTGTGCATTTTTTTAAAGCCACATACCTAATGTCCTGTAAGCCCAGAAAAGAGACTTTAAAACTTTTCATCAGATACTGAGACGTTAAACTCTGATGGGGGAAGAACGATGTTTGTTATTTATTGTCCTGCCTTGCCTTTTCATAGGGAATGTGTTATTTATTTAATTTCCCTAGGAGGACATTTTTTTCTTCTCTGACAAACAAGTGCCAAAAATGTAGACAAGTCAAACATACAGATTGCTTGAGAATGTATGTGTGTTTTAAATGCTCGCTGTTTTTCATCTCGCTGTGTGGAGCTGACAACTGTGGTCACTCTCCGGGAGTCTGTAGGCTAGTGTCAGGTACATCAGTTCTCTGAACAGCTCAGCACAGCATAGCTTCTCACTTCAGTCCAGGGTACCACTCACCAGCTCTGTGTGTTCTCAGAATGTCCTTGTGATGACTGTATCTTCATCATCTTTGTTACAGATAAGGGACACATGTCCATAACTAACAGAGGTACATCTTACAGATGGCGACGAAGGAAAGCCAAAGTAAATATGAATGCTTGGGGACAGAGCCTCTATGTGTGTTCAGAGGCACAGTTTGCTTGGAGTGATGATATGTACAAAGTCTTTGGATGCTGACGGACAAAAACATGTATACATAGGAATTTGTAAGTGGGATTGAGTTCTTCTTATCACATTTTCATAGAGCCATACAACCCTTGGTGTGGAAGGAACTTTGTGAGCCACCAAATTCAATCATAATTCCCAAGCAGAAAGCTCAATAACTGCCAATTTTCCTTAGGATTTTAGGAATCCATACCAGAAGAGCCAAATTAAGTCTCACTGACACCCAGGGTATTCAAGGCTGCAGAATTGTGTGTAGTCACTTTTATCTTTTGTTTTGACTATAACTTCTAAAGCATCACCTTCAATTTCTTCATTACTTTAAGTCTCAAGAATTGAAATAAATGTGCTGTCAACAAGGTACCTAAAGACAGGTTCTTACAGGCTGGTTGAACCCACCTCATGTATGGTTTCTTCCCTAAGGATGTTCAGAATGATAGCTTACCAACAACATGAATACAGTCAAACATATACACACTCTGAAGATTTCCCAGTCAAAAGCATTCAGAATTATGGGAAATGGAATCAATATTCACTGCGTACTAACTATAAAATGATAAAGGGGTTGAAACTATTTATCTGGGAAAATAGAAACCTATTTTCTAATCTATAATAATTGCTCTAAATACAGTGCTGATCAACTGTTATGAATTTAATTCTAGAGGACAGAATGAAAGATAAAAGGCATAGAAAATGATATACTAATGTAGTTATTTAATAAAACAAAATATTAGTCTCCTCACTGTGTCAATCACAGAAGAGGTTAGTTTGGGGAACATAAACCAGGAGATTTTGGGAGAACCTTAAGAAAATCACTAAATATTCATTTATCATGGAGCAAAGCAGATCATGATGGCAAAGATGTTTCATCGGATAATATCTCCTTATGAGATATGAACGAGCAGAGGATTCAAAAGTAAATTAAGGAATGTCCCTTTAAAATTCAATTCTTTTCTCACTGTTTAAAGACAAATAAAAATGCTTGCATAAATCATCTTTTATTTTCCCTTAAAATATTTACTTTCATATTTGGAAATCTGCAATGCTGACAAGTTTTCACATGAGTTAATACCCACAATCAAACTAAAATTCATGATCTTGCCTCTTGTGCTAGTTTATAGAAAGTTGAAAATATTGACTACTGGTGTTGATAGGTTTATAACAATGCAGACCTTTAATTTCAATGTCTCCCCAGACTACATGGTACTAGTATGAAAACAGACAGGTTGATCAATCGAATCAAGTCGAAAACCCAGAGGTAAATCCATATACCTACAGATAATTGATTTTTGACAAGCAAGTCAAAACTATACAATGGAAAGAAAGGAAAGAAAGCATCATCAACAAATGTTGCTGGTTGAACTGGATGTCTACATGTATAAGAATGCAAGTAGATCTATATATCACCCTGCACACATCTTCAAGTGAATCAAAGACCTCAACATAAAAGGAGCACTAAATCTGATAGAAGGGAAAGTGAGAAATAGCCTTAAATGCATTGGTACAAGAGACAACTTCTTGAACAAGACATCATTAGCTCAGGCTCTAAGATCAACAATTGATAAATGAGACCTCAGGAAACCAAAAATCTTCTGTAAGGCAAAGGAGAAAACAGTAACCTACAGAAAAGGAAAGAACTTCATCAACCCTGTACCTTTCAGAAGGCTGATATGCAAAATATATAAAAACTCAAGAAACTAGACATAAACCAACAACCCAATTTAAAAACAGTGTGCAAAGCTAAATAGAAATCTTAACCTAGGAATCTCTAATGGATGAGAAACACTTGAAGAAACAATCAACATCCTTCGTCATCAGGAAAATGCAAATCAACACGACTAAGATTCTATCTTACGCCATTCAGAATGACTAAGATCAAAAACTCAAGCAACAGCTCATGCTGGTATGGAGCAAGGGGAATACACCTCCATTGCTGGTGGGAGTGCAAACCTGTACAACCACTATGGAAATTAATTTGGTGGTTCCTCAGAAAATTGGTAATAGATCTACTTCAAGACCTAGCTATACCACTTCTGGGCATATACCCAAATATGTTACACTATGCCACAAGAACACTTGCTCAATTATGTTCATAGTAGCTTTGTTGTAATAACCAGAAACTGGAAACAACCTAGATGTCCCTTCATGGAAGAATGGATAAAGAAAATGTGGAATATTTACACACTGGAATACTACTTATCCATTAAAAAAATGACATCATGAAATTTGCAGGCAAATGGATGGAACTAGAAAAAAATCATCCTGGGTGAGGTAACCCAGATCCAATAAGACAAACATGGTATGTACTCACTTATAAGTGGATATTAGTCATGAAGTACAGGATAACCATGCTACAATCCACAGAATGAAGAAGCTAAATAACTAGGGTCCAAGGGCTGGGGAGAGTGCTTGAATCTCATGATAAAGGTGAAATGTATTAGACATTGTGGGGGATGGAGAGAGGGGACTGGATTTGGGAGGGGTCGAGATGGAAACAGGAGAGATGAGGTGAGGGGAAAGGCAGAAAGAATTGGGAATGACAACTGGATTCAGGGGAGCATCTCTGGAACAAGCTAGCAACCTATGACAATGGAAACTCACAAGAACCTATGATGGTGACCCTAGCTAAGACTCCTAGCAATGAGACATAAAAAGCCTGAAGGGCTCATCTCCTATAAATTAGAAGGACTTCCAATGGAGGGATTGGGACATCAACTCAGCCACAAAACCTTTGACCCACAATTTGTCCTGCCCAAAACATGTCCCTAGTCTTACTGCAACTTGATATGCCAAGGCTGGTTGATATCTATGGGAGGCTTCCTCTCCTCTAAGGAGAAAGGGAAGATGGGTGGATGGGGCAGGGGAAAGGAGAGGGGAAGAAGAGAAAGGGACTAGGAAAAGAAGAGAGAGGGAACACTGTAATAGGAATATAAAGTAAATAAATAACTTCATTAATAAAAAAAACTTCATTGTCTCAAATTACTATCATACCACCCTAAACATGGAACAGAAAACCCCAATGTCCTGCAGTTAAACTAGTTTTTTCTCCCTCTCAAGGAGATGGTCCATATGAAACAAACTGCAAACTTACTCCCTTGGTCCCTGCATACTCTACTTCTGGGAGACATTAAGCATATTTTAGGAGTTCACTTCAAACAACTTTTAGTCAGGCATGACAATAGGAGCAATTTAAGTGTTATCACCCAATTCATCTCCTCCAAGCACAATCTCTCAAAATAGTTCCCTATTCTCTCCCAGCGCTCTCTCCATGTAGATACCTTCAGAAACAGTTAATGGATCTATACACAATTGGAAAACACGATTAGAAAAATGATAATGATATATCATACTTCTGTGTCCCCAGTTTTATATATAAGTCTGTCACAGGGATGATGGCAGCAAAATGAGTGGCAAGGAAGTTCCACCTACTCATTCCTCTCACTGTTCAATTCAAACAACTACAAAATGCCCAGAATAATAATTTGATCCCAGTTCTGACCATCAGTGAAGGGTCTAGAGGACCAAGTGAATCCCCTACTCACTGTTAGAGAAAAAGAAAAGCCACGGTCAGACATGGGGAGAAATTCTGTGCTGTTTGTCAAGCCCTGGACTTCACTTGACAGTTTGCTAGTGTGCCATCACTATAAGCTAGTGACCAATATCAGCTGCTTGGAAGAAACAAACAAGAACATATTCTCGGTGTTTAACTTGTAACTTTCAGTTTCAGTCTTGACTGGGAGCTGAGACAAGAAATGGTAACAAATTTGGGTCTAAGACTGGTAAAGGAAAGTGACATGTGTTAGAAATGACATGATAAAGGAAATGACATGTGTTAGGATATAGAAAACCTTCAAGGGAAACTACAGAACCACAGGCCCTGGGGACATAAGCACAGAGTAGAGAGCGAGGAATATAATAGGATATCCAACGCTCCAAGAAAAGAAAAATACAAACCTAGATTAGAAGTCCTTGGAAAATTAATAAGATACTTAAAAATACATAGGTTCTATAGTGGTTGGAGAGGTCTAAAACCATGCAAACCATACAGGCCTGGACCAGACACAGGTCCGAGAAGACCTTAAAATTAAACAATCCCAAGCCTGGGACTAGGCACTAATTAGGAAAGATCATGAAGCCCAACTTGCAGAGACTAGGAACGTGCAAGAGTTTTCAATGCTCAAAATCACTTCCAAACCACACCAAAACAAGGAAATCATGGCCTAATCAAAAGAACAAAGTCATGTCTGGAGACCACTACTGAAGAGACTCAACTGTCATATTTAGTAAGCGATGACACTTGAACAGTGGTCTTAAATACACTGAAAGAGCCCATGGAAAATATAGACAAGGAACAAAGGGAAATCAAGAACATGGAAGAGGGACAAAATTAGAATGTCAACAGACATCCAGAAATTGCATCGCACAAGCAAGGGACACAAATTCTGGAGCTTAGCATCAAAGAAATGAAGTGAAATTCTGTACAAGACTTCAATAGCAGACTTGATTAGATGGAAGAACGAACAACTTCAAAGTGGACCACATTTCTTCTAAACAAGGACAAGAAAATGAAGAAAATCTAATGCAAACTAAAGGAGGGTTAGGGTCATTGTCAAGTTTCTAAACAAGGGGGCAGAGGGAGGAGACAGAGTGGCTGTCAAAAAAATGATAGCTGAAACTTTGCAAATTCAGTACCAATGTGGACATGTAAACACAAAACAAAGATAAGCAAGGGAAAGCCAGAGACAACCAAGATATTGTATAACCAAACTAAAACACCCTTAGCCAAAAATAAGAAATGCTCACTGCACAGTAGAGTGCCTAGAGATAATGATAATCTATTGCTGGTTTTGTAAGCTAGAAGAGAGGATTTTTAAGTTTGATCACTTAAATAAAGGTAAAGACAGACACTTCTAGCCTGATTAAATAGTGTATACTGTACATGCCTCTATGTAAACATTAGTTAATATGCCATACATACGTACAATCTTATGTGTTCATATATCAGTGAGTTTTAGACACAGCTATAGAGATAGAAAGAAAAAGGGAAAAAGTGGAGAAGAGAGAGAAAAGTAACTTGTCACATGCAAACTTAAATGTGTTTCTCTCCACGAGCACCTTACAGGTCAGTAGTAATGAGTTGGTGTGTGGAAAGTATTGAAGTAAAAAAAAAAAAAACCGCAGTAATTTTATATCCAGCAAAACTGAGAAAGAAATTAAGGCATTCTAAATAAAATCAGAGGTAGTTCATTATCTTGGACCTGCCCCCAAAGACATGTTAATTGGTTTCCGTGGGCTAAATGAAGGATAACTCAAAACCTTATGAAATGATAAACTCTCAAGTAAAGATAGATACATAAACAACATTTGTAAAATTCATCAAAATTTTAGTTTATCATTCTGCCATTAATTTTGAAATAGGATTTAAAATACCAAAGTGAACACACAGAGAGAGAGAAAGAGACAGAGACAGAGACAGAGACAGAGAGACAGGGAGAAGCTGTGACTTCAATAACAGAGTCTTGGAGAGCGCTACATTAGGTTACTGTATGTATTTCCCCCACAGTAACTACCAATTAAATGGGATAGACAAACTGACAGACTTACTGACAGAGAAATAGATAAGGGAGTTTACTGGAGACACTGGTACTTCTTCTTATAGCAGCTGAGAAGTCTCATGTTAGGCCAGCTGCAGGCTGCAAATCCTGAGATGTCTCAGTTATAACTGAGTTATGCTTCCAAAGTTCATTGTAAGTCTTGGATTCTATGGCCTGGAGAACTCAAATTTTTATTTGCTTATTTTTGCATTTGTAATTTGTGAGTTGTGGGCCCGTGGGCCTGTTCCGCATCCATATCTGTGTGTCTGTGTATGTGTGTGTCTGTGTGTTTCTGTGTGTATGTGTTCGTTCATAGGCATGCAGCCATTGGTGTGCACCTGGAGGTCAGAGATGATCAACTCAGGTGTCTTCCTCAGTCATATTGTGCCTTTTGTTTGGAGAGAGGATCCCATTGGTCCTGGAACTCACTGATTGGCTATGCTGGCTGGCCAGGGAGCTTCTGAAATCACACATCTCTGCTTCCCCAATGCTGAGATTACAGACTCATCCTGCTCCACGAAGCATTTTACATTAGTGTTACAGATCCAAATTCAGATCCCTGTGTCTGTGTAGCAAGTATTTTACTGACTAAGCCATATTCTTAATCCCTGTTTGTATTTTTGAGACAGAATTTTATGGAGTCCAAACTGGCCTTGACTTCCTGACCCTCCTGCCCTGTGTGCTCCTATTGCTATAATTAAAGGCATGCACCCATGATTGGACTAAGAACCTAAAGTTGTCATGTCCAAAGACAGCCAAAGGACATCAGGAAAGGGTGTGAGACAAAGAGAGAAAAGAATGGGGACTATTCTGTGTTGCTCTTTTGCATTGTTGCTCCATCTGGATCCCCAGCCAAGTAGACGGAGCCTATGCACATTGAGGGAAAAACATCTTCCATGCCTACATTCAGGACCCTTCCTCATAAACACACTTAAGATACATCCCAAGGAAATGCTTTCCTGTGCCTCTAGGTGTTCCTTAATCTAGTCATAGAAATACTTAAAGTTAATCATCACACTCTACACCCAAAGGCCACAGATTGTCAGAATGGATTAAAAGACAATGTTCAAGTCTATGCTAGCTACAGCGACTCACTTTAGATTTCCGACATGCATAAATTGAAAGTAATAGGTTGGAAGAGGTAGTCCAGGCAAACATTACCAAACCAGAGCAGAGTGAATGTATCTGTATCAGACAAAACAGATTTTATATAAAACTTACTTGAAACAAAGAATGACTTTGCGTAGAAATAAAAGTCAATTCACCAAGAAGATACAATGTCAAATATCAGAAGTTGAAAACAAGTAGACATGAAAGAAATGACGGGAAAACTAGGCCACTCTACAACAAGATAGCATGAAATTTTAATACTGTAGTTATAGTAACATGTAGAAAAAATAATCAGAAGACAAATAACTGAGAAAAAATTTTAAAATCTTACAGACTAACAGGACCCAACAACATTTCACTAGGCAATAAGAATATTCATTTTTCAATGCACTTGAAACATTCTCTGCCATAAACCATGCATGTGTTACATCACAAAGTTGGGCTTAGTAAATTTAGAAAGGACAGAAACCATTAAAAATGTTACTTATAGTCACATGGGATGGAAATTAGAGACCAGTAGCTGAAGGAACACTGGAACTTTCAGCATGAGTCAAAATAAAATAATGCAGTCATAAATACCAAGGAGGAAGTTATAAGAAAAATTAGACAAGGTGAGACAAAAATTAAGACTCGCAGCTCCAAAAAAAAGAAAAAATAATTAAGACTCAACATCTTGTATTAACAAAATGACAAATAGTGCTATCAAGTAAATTTATAGTTGCAAAAACTCTCTGTTTAAAAAAATCTCTAATCAATATCATAAAATTCATCAAAATAAAGAAATGAGTTATTAAAAATAAAAATAAGAAATAGAGGAAGAAAAACAATAAACAAAGTGGTAGACCTTTAAAGGAGATAAATGAAACAGATTCATTTTTAAAAAGAAGAAATGATTAATAAAAATAGGAATAAATGGGGATATAACATATGATATGATAGAATCAAAGATTATGGGCATATCATGAACAAGTTGTAGGCCATTCAATGGAACAATATAATAAAATGGATTGATTCTTCAAAACAATGCTCTATCAAAGCCTACTCATAAAGAAATAGGAAAACTGGCTAGATGCGTAAGTAGTCAGGAGATTTGAATCAGAAAATATGAACCTTCCAACAAAGAGAGTCTAGGATGGGATGTGTTGGCTGGTAGATTCAACCCAGTATGTAAAGAATTCGCACTTGTCCTTAAAATCTCCTCCTCTGAAAACAAAAACAAAAACAGAAAAGGAAAGGAAGGAAGGGAGGAAGGAAGGGAGGAAGGGAGGAAGGAAGGAAGGAGGAAATAAAGAATAAAGAAAAAAGGAATAAATGAAGGAAAGAAGGAAAGAAAAGAAGAAAGCTATTTAACAAAGGAAAGACTTCCTGGCCTATTCCATGAGGCATTGTTCTAATACCATACACAACGATGACGTAAGAAAGAGCTTTAGAGAGCAATAACCTTTATGAATGCTGGTCTCCTGTGAATACAGAAAACATTAGCAAACAGAACACAATAACATCTCGAAAGGCTTATGCACCATGAGCAGAGGAGGTCTATTAAGGAATACAATGGTGGTTTGATGTACAAGACTTAATCAGTGCAATGTCCCACGGTTAAAGGAGTGTTGATGGAGGTGGTGCACATGTATAAGCTTAGAATTTGGGAAATAAAGGCTTGTAGATCATCCTTATTTACACAATGAATTAAAAGATAATACAGACTAAGAGAGATAAAGTCTCATAAACTAAACAAAATAATCAATGGCCATAGTGGGAAAAACATTATGTCAATTAAGTCAGGAAAGCATGTGACAAAAATTAATAATGTTGCATGATGAAAACACTCAGCAGAGTTAATAGGAATCTTAACATGATAAAGGCCAAAAAATAAGAAATCCAGTGCCTACAAGATACTCAATGTTGATTCATTGTAAACTTCTTTCAGATCAAGAACAAGAAGATACCCTGCTCTCACCACTTCTATTCAAATTAGTAATAAAAAGAAGAGAAATAAAAGAACTCCAGACTCTGGGGGAAGTGAAATTATCTTTGTTTGCAGATGAAATAATTTTATACGTAGAAAACCCTAATCACACACAACATGGTTTTAAAACAGCAAAAATTTTAAAAGTTGCATAGTACAAAATCAGCATCCAAAAATTGATTGCTTTTCTATATACTGAAAATGATCAATCCCAAAAGAAATTAAAGAAATCGGCCCCATTTATAATAGCCTCTTCAAGCATGAAAATACTCGAAATAAATGCATCCCATGGTGCACAAAAATGTATACAATGAAAACTACAAAATGTTCTGAAATAAATTAAGACACAAATAACCCATCTAGGGGACATATGCTGCAATCCCAGTATTGGAAAAGCATAAGCAAGAAGATCATGAGTTCTGCACAGGAGAGCTTCAGGCCAACTAGGAGTACAGAGAGATATCCTGTCCTCAGAAACAAAAAGATGAGTATAAAGAAAGGAAGAGGAGAGAGGGGAGGGAGAAGAAGAGAAGAAAAGAAATAACCCCTCCTATTCAGGAATTACAATATTTAAAATGACTAAAATAGTTAAGACTACCAAAGCCATTTCAACTAAATTCAATCCTACATGCTTCCTAATCTCTGAATCACACCAAAGATAGACAGGAATGTAGAAGCATAAAGATAGATGCACAGACTGATGTAATAGTCTAGAAATCCCAGAAAGAAAGAATTCTATATAATGTCAAGTGATTTTGACAAGTGATTTGCCAAGACTGTTTAATAATGGGATAAACATAGTCTTTTCAATAAAGTATTAGGAAAAAGAAAGATTTAAAGAGAGATTTAAACTAGACCTTATGTATCTTATATAAGGGATCTTCCTCTATTGCTCTACTGAACATGCACATACAGATTAACTTAAATTTTTAACTAAAAAATTTAGAAGACTGAAGAGAGGAAATTCTTCCTAATATTAGATTGGGTCACAATTTCTTTTGCAAAGGCATCAAAAGCCCAAACAACAAAAACAGAGAAAGAAAAATTAAGTCCATAATTATTTAGGCTTTTTTCTAGCAAAAGACACTATCATCACAGTAAAAAAAGAAAATACAACCATTTTCCAGGGTGTGCCAAGATATAAGGATAAGGCAAACATATTTGGTGAAGTAAAAAGTCATTCTATCAAGTATCGGGACATAAAATAAACTAGAGAATTGGAGTTAAAAGTGAGTGAAATATTCAACACCAGACAAAGGAGTTTTAACTCATCATTGTACAGACCCTACCCACATTTATCTTCCAGTTCAAATAAGGTGCAAAACGCCACTTTTAAAAGAAATACATGCAACAGTAAGCTTCGATTAATACCAACTATGGTCCACTTGTATCTCAGGTCAGGATCTTGGATGACCAGACGAAGGATGAGGAGTAAGAGAAAGTGCATCCTGGCTGGTGAGAAAAGCATTCCAAAGGCGTCACATGACCCCTGAAAGCCCAAGGGACCAAAGTAGAGATGCTCAGCTTTACAGGGTCTCTGTTATTATTTTTTAAAGCATGTATTTATATTTATTTTGATGCTTAAAACAACTTTACTATTTCTAGTTTTTTCTGTCCCCAAACCCTCACTCAAGAAAGCTATAGCATTGTGAGACGGCTGTGTAGTTGAACAAAATGAACTGTGAATCACCACCATACTGCTCCCAATGAAGGAGGAAGGCACCAAGATAGACTCTAGACTATGATTTCCTGTGACTACCCTTCCAGCCTAGCTCTGGGCATAATGCACCGATCTCCACCCTGGAGGATCTGAGACCTTACCTCTTTGCCCTTTTCTTCCAAGGGTACAACATGATAGAATTCATAATGACGAGAGAAGGTTGCATGGATTTTCTGTGTGACATTTGGGCTGATCCTTCCCTTGAATTCTTAGTGCTCATGAGCATGTTATAAAATCTTAAAGAAGAAGAGAATGAGGAGGAGGAAGAAGAGGAGGGGAGGGAGAGGAGGCAATGGATTGGGAGGAGATGGATCGGGAAGCAGCAGTAATATGAGTCAGTGAGTTAAGAGGTTGTAGAACAAGTATGGTGACTTAAGTTCACACTCAGTCCCCATGTATAAGTCAGGAAGGGCAGTGTGCCCTTGGACTCTGACACTGAAGAAGCAGAGACAGCATATGTCCAGTGCTGTGGTCAGTCAGTTTAACAGTGAATGGAAGAGCTGCAGATTCAGTGAGAGACCCTTTCTCAGAACATAAGGTGTCAATCAGTAGAGGTAGACATTCAATATTGACTTCTGACCTTCACATACTCACATATGCATACATGCATATATATTCACACACAAACATATTCTCTCTCTCTCTCACACACACACACACACAAACACACACACACAGAGAGAGAGAGAGAGAGAGAGAGAGAGAGAGAGAGAGAGAGAGAGAGAGAGAGAGAGAGTGAGTGGTGTATAATCCCATTATCCAGGAGACTGCACATTGGAGATCAGCATGGTAGACATATTGAATGTAACGACACCCTGGGCTACCTAGTCAGACTGCCACTCTACAACAATCACAAAAGGGGAGAGTGCTCAGTTTGTGTTTTCCCAGCTTCCCATCGCTGTAGTAGTTAAACACTGAATCTCTAAAATAGTCCAAGCACTGGATTAAAAAAGAAAATGAAGACAAAGAAAGACCAGAGAAGTTATCAAAGAGTTCACCAAACCAAGGGTGTGATCAGATCTCACCAACTGCCTTATGCCCTATATGGCAGGATTGGTAAATGAGCCAAAGTCCTTTGCTTTCTTTGTCCTTTTCTGTAGAACTACCAATCCATGCTGCTCCACTTCACTGGCTAATTGTTCATGGTGCCTCTCCCCTTCTTGCAACTCTTTAAGCCATAATAAGATGGCAAGAAGCTAGATGCACAAAACCAATGTGTGGATCTCATTGTGTATAAACAAGGTATTGTGGAGGGAGGAGTGGCTTTCTTGTGACAGGGCTGAAGTCTCTCCCTTCTGTATCTCTCACTTCCTCTGGGACCTTAGGCATTGGAAGTAGCAGTGTTTCAATGTTCTTGTTTCCAGGGCAGTGTGGTAATGCCTCCTGCAAGTTCCTAATGCATGACTCGGGTCAAATGCTCTCTATAAAGGATACCTTAAAGCAATAGGACAGACTGCAAAAACAAGACTATAGTTTGAATAAAATAAAAGTTTTTCCAACAAAACACAAAGCTGGGGAGTCCAGAATGTCTCTGTATAAACAAGGTTAGGTGGTCCTGCTGATTGGACCGGACAGGACTTGACTTATTCATATACTCCCTAGAATCCTTCAGTGTTTTTTTAATCTTCATTTGTTGAATTGTGCATGTGTATGTATCTACCTGGGTGTGGGCAAATGAAAAGAAGTGCAGATAACCATGGAGCCCATAGGCATCAGATGCACTTAGGAGGGTTACAGGTAAACCACCTGGCATAGATAGGCGCTGGGAATCAAACTCCCATCCTTTGCAGGAGCAATGTATGATCTTAACCAGGGAACTGCCTCCCAGCCCCTGGGGCTTTTACCTTTTATAAGCCAGGAGTTTGTTACTAGCTATCCTTTCCCTGCCTTCCCTTTCATCCTCCAGCCCCTTTGTGACTAAATTTAAGACATCTTTTATAAGTATTATTTTAAACTCTTTCATAATTAATGTAACACATCTTGTATAAAGCTACAAGGGCTTTGTCTCCTCACTTCTGACTGCCTTTGTAGTACACACAGAATTCAAAGAAGGGTGTTAAATAGAACTCATAAAATTACCATTTCTCATAGTACAAATGTATATATTTAAACATATATCTTAATTGAAGTTTGTCTTAGTTAGGGTTTCTATTGCTTCAGTGAAACACCATGACCAAAAACTCAAGTTGGGGGGGGGGGGAAGAAGTTTATGCAGCTTACATTTCCACATCGCTGTTCAAAGAAAATTATGACAGGAACTCAAACAGAAAAGGATCCTGGAAGCAGGAGCTGATGCAGAGGCCATGGAGGGGTGATGCTTACTGGCTTGCTTCACATGGCTTGTTCAGCTTGTATTCTTATAGAGCCCAGGACCACCTGCCTAGGGATGGCATCGCCCACAATGACTTGGGCCATCCTCCATTGATTACTAATTAAGAAAATACCTTACAGCTGGATCTAATGGGAGCATTTCCTCCTCACTCTCCAATGACTCCAGCTTGTGTCAAGTTGACATGCAAAACCAGACAATACGATGTTTATCATTATTTTAACTGTGTGGTTAACAAGGAATGAATGGAACATGTGTACTCCCTCATTGTGATTTGTCAAAACTTTTCCTTTCTAGCTCTTTACTTCATTGAAAGCAAATAGGTTTACCGACACTATATCCTACTGTAATAAAAAGTATAATATTTAATGAAAATGGCTTCTAGAATCTTGTTCTTGAGTGAAAATATATAGAACAAAAACTGCAGTGGAGGTCCTTTGCCTTTCTGGCAACTTATACGACGTGATGTTGTCTTTGTCACCACCTTTTCCATGGTCTGGAAGGAGCATCAGGGGATAGTATTGAACTTGCTGAGCATGGCGCATAGGCACAATGCCCATGGCTGGTAGATCTCTATCTTCAGAGCCAATGTAGGTCCAGGGCTTTTCTTCCTGTAGATTAAGAAACAACCGGCATACAAACAGCAGAGACGGAGCACAAAAAAGAAGGGGGTCAGAGTGGTTCTCCACACATTCATAATCAAACCTTGGGCAGCTCAGGAAGCTCTTGGCTTTAGATGTTGCTGTAAGTTCTGGGCAGACCCTCCTACCTCTCCAAGAATTTATCACAAGGGAGTCTTGGTAGAAAGGGGACCAAGTGTAGAAGACAGACTCCAGTGAGCCCTCAGAGCCATATATCAATATGACAGTGAAGCCCTTAAGAAAACAGCTATAGAAAATAGAATTGGAACCCAAGATACATCTGTCCCAGAGCACTTCCAAGCACCTTGGTGCCAGAGACAATGGCCTCCACTGAGATGCCCAAGAGGCTTGACAAGCACTCATGAGGATGCTTCACAAAGCTTTGTTCATTATCCCTCAGCTCTTCCTCTGCCACAGGTAGCCACTGTCTACTATCCCTCTGGAATTGAGGTAGAGAGCAAGAGGTGGGCAGGAGAAGATACCCAGTAGCTGTGCTATGCAAGGGAAGGCAGAGGACACTGTGGAGAAGCAGTCACTTTTGGCCACCAGGAAAGTCCAGTCCAATATTGAAGCATCATCCCACAGCAAAAAGGCAAAAGGCTTCAAGCAGCTCAAAACCAGGGCTGCTGGAGTCCTGCTGCCTCTCCCATGGAGGAAAGGGGGCATCTTAGCCTCAGCAAGGTATAAATTACTAAGCACAATTTCTCTTGGAAATACTTATAAAGTACCTTCCCGAATTTCCTATCTCCTCCAGCACCACCCTACTCTGGCCTCATCCGCTTCAATCATTCCTGCTGGTGTGTCTGCCTTTTGGGTCTTATGACACAGTTGCTTAGTTCATACCTCTCTCTACAGCAAAGCCCTCAGGAGTTTTGTCGCTTATAGAATCCACAATTCTAAACTTGATATCACCTTCCTCAAGTTGATCCCAATTGCTTTTATCAAGTTTTAATTGTATTACTCGTTGAAGTCAGTACAACAATTTGATACATCTATAGAGACCAAATCAGAGTATTTAACATTTACATCTCTTTAAGCATTGTAAAGCTATTTGATGGGTTCTTAATAATTTTACTTAGTTTGTAAGTACAATGTGGTGGTAATCATGTGAACATACAGTATGTACTGAGCAAAACAAGTTAATTCGCAATTCCTTTTTTTTCTTCAGGCAGGTTCTCACTGTGTAACCCTGACTGGCCTGGAATTCACTATATAGCCCAGGCCGATTTGGAACTCACAGTCCGCCTACCTCAACTTCCCAAGTGAGCTAAGAAGTTTGGGAACTGGAGACTTCTTTACTACTTCAACATGTAGTAATCTCTTCTTTCTCCAAACAACTAAAGTAACTCCAATCCGAGACACCTACTAATATCTTATGAGCTCTCCCTTTTGTTTCTGCTTATTCCCCTTAAATTACATCACAGAGAGCTACTCAAAGTTGTACACTGATTTACTCTTCCCTTCTTAGAATCCCAAAACAGAAAGGAAAAAAGAAAAAGGACCACAGTTTCCAAGGAGAAAGCTTCATCGGGCGTTAATATCTATTAATGGCTCTACAAACCTGAGGCAAATCAAACTCCAAGAACTGGAGGATATATTTTGGGGCACTCAGGCTGTAATTAACTTGGACAAAAATGACACGATTTTCTCACAAAAATATGTTCACAGCTTTGGCTCATTCCCTTGAGATTGAGCTCTAGGACTCAACTAATGAGTCTATTAGAATTAATTAGCCTAATGTAAAATTATTTACTAATCTAGAGATGATCGCAAAGTAGAGAAGATCCCCAGGGAGGGACTGGCTGCTGTGCAGAGAGGCGACCCAACCCCTGTTCTGTCCTGGTATGGTCTGTGCTCACAGGACTAGTACCAGAGCATCTAGAGAGGGTCACCTAGGATGAGATCATTGAGTAGACTGATAAAATGGAATGTCCTTTTCCCCTTCCCTCTATAGCCCTCACCTGTGAAAGGAGTTCTGTGATTCTGTCAGTCATCTTGAAGCAGTCATGACCTTCAACATATTGGACCCAGAGAACCCATCTTCTGCTCTACGCTCCGTGACTTGGCAATGCCTACCCATTGGCTGACTTTTGAGAGAGGAAATGCAAAACAACAACGGTTTGTTGGAGGAAACAGCCATGGAAATTCTGCCCTTTATGCTTTGATCAGGACAAGAACACATTTACATCCCAAGAGATGCCCGAGGGGTCTTTTTTGTGGCTGGAAAGATCATCCAGGGTCATTACACACAAACCTGGTGACTGGCACGGACTCTGAGAAGGCAGAATCTGCAGATTTGGCCCCTGAAGCTGTCCTTCAATAAACTAATTCATCCCTGCCATAAAAGAAGGTCACCTGCTAACTGCTGCATTATTATGAGTACAACAAAAATGGGGCAAGAGAGTTCCTACCATTGAAAATATCACAGCCTATCACGGTGACCAGCTCAGCAAACAAATACATCTATATTCTAGCTCTTGGGACTAACATCACTGGAGGTTGAACTGACTAAGGAAGGCTTCCCTGGAGAAGTGCCACTGATGTTAGAAGTAGAAAGAGCTCAGAGAAGCAGAAGAATGGTGTGAAAAACCAACCAATGGGTTTGCAAAATTGAGAGTAAGGAAGCTTCTTGTTCAGTGACAGGAAGGAACCTCCAGGAAACTACATAAAAGGGAAGAATGCGGAACTGGCCATACACATTAGTTTCTTCCTATTGCTGTGACCAAGACCAACTTTGGGGGAAACGGTTTATTTGGTTTACAGGCTCAGTCCATTATCCAAGGCACAGGCAGGGACCACAGAGAAAAGCTCCTTACTGGCTTGCTTTTTCATGGGTGTCTTAGCTTGCTTTCTTATATGGTAGAGGACCGTGAGCCTAGTGCCTACAATAAACTGTGCCCTCTAACATCAACTGGTAATCAAGAAAAGACCCACAGACTTGACCACAGTTCAGTCTGATGAAGGATATTCTTCAATTGAGGTTCCCCTTTCCCAGGTAATTCTAATCGTGTTATATTGATAAAAATAAAAATAAAAATGGAAACTAGCCAGCATAGTATACACCATATGCTAGCATTGGAGTGAGAAAAGAATGTTTTATTCCATATTCATATGGAAGGTTACTGATGACATTGATTTGTCCTGGGAGAGAGGGAGTGGTCTTCTGCCGCACAGAGCTAGAAGAAAGGAATTTCACAAGTATTTCACACTATTTCCTTCTGTGGCTTTTAAATTTTGAAATGTGAATTAAAAAAAAATAGACACAGAGAAATGGAGTAGAATGTGGATTAGAATTCTCATGGCATATTTTATAAACCACAGCAGCTGAAACAAAAGGATTATTCCAGAAAGATCGGGAAGAGTTATTAAATAGAATAGGGAAATGTTTTCACAAGATCACATTTTCCTTTCAAGAGCTACTGCAATCATAGTGTGGACATGAGTACAGGGGGAGACTGGTGCCAGGAAACATTGGGGATATGTAGAAAGAAGAAAGGCTAAGAAGGGCACAGCAAGAGAACAAACATGTCTTCCAGATGTGGTATCTTTCAGAGATGAGGGTCTTTGAGTTGCTTCCCTTTTGTGTATGCAACTCATTTACTCACCCTCAAATATCTCTGCAAAGCCATTGGCTAGGCTAAGCCTTTGTTCACTCAAACTCTGAGTGGCATGAGGTGGTCAAGGTCACACTTCTGTGCATTATCTTCTCATGTTTATACAGAAGTCATGCATCTTGGAGGAAGCAACACTATTAATATGGTCCAGGTCAAGCCCAATTCTCCTGGCACATCTCAGAGAACTGAGGGCACCTGGGCAGAGTTGACCAGGAGCATGAACTGAATCACTCCTGTTACCACAGTGATGTGGCCAATACTCCCAGGCTGCTACTCAGTCCTGCTGAATACTGACTTAAAAGGTCATGGGAGGTCTCTGGGCCACATCAAACTTTCCCAGCATGGTGTCTTGCTGAGTTTCAAAGATGAGACTACCAACAGAGCCTCAAATAGTTCCCATATCTGAAAATAGCCAGTGGCAATTAGGTTTCCTCTTCCTCCTCTGAGGAATCCTTTTGTTTTTCTCATCTGTGGGGACTAATCTTCCAGTGGTTCTGGCAAATGAAAATACAAGAGAGGCTGAAAATATCTATGAACTGACCCTACAGCAATCATCAGAGTCCTCTGCTGGGCACCAGCTTCTCATACTGTGCCAGGAGCATGGCCCACAGCCAGACTTCTGTAGCCTGCCCTGCCCTGAGGACATTCAACCTCTCACTTCCATTTTGCCCCCAACACAAATGGCTAAACCGAGGCACAAAGAGCTTATGGTGGTGCATTTGCTGTGCCCCAGATTCTCCCTCTCTGGTAGTGTTCCAAGGAGGCTGGACTTTAATCTCCTTTTGAGAAAAAGGAGTCTTGCCTGAGTCACTTCTAGATCCTGACCTTCACTCTCATTTGGGCAGGAGAGGAAGCTCTTGAGAGAGAAGCAGAGGACAGCTAACACAGACAACTAACTCCCTCTCACATTTAAAAATCAAGCCAAATAGAGAAGGCTGCGGCTTAGAGAATGCTTTCATTGAAAACAAAACACATTGTGTAAAACTGATGAAAAAAAAATACTAGCTCTCTTCTGCAGCATCCAAGTCCCTGCTAAAATGTATGTTCAATCTTACTTTTGAATTGGGATGCTAAATAGGTTTGCTGACTTTAGAGTTGCCTGTGGTTTTAAATAATTTCACCTCCTTTGAAAAGTGGGATTGCTGAGTCTAGGACTTAAAGATTGACAAGGAAGTAGGAGGAGGTTGGTGAACGGGGTTATTTCAGCAGAGTCAAAGAGAGGGGAGTCATCATTTGGGGGTCTACCTGAATAGTACAGAGAAGAAACTGCTGTTTCCACTGGCCACACATGAGTCATTGGCCCATCTCTACAAATAACTTTGTAGTCACTATATATAAACTCTGCAGGCTGAAGGGGGTGGGGAAGGCTGGTTTTTAAGAACTAGCTAGGTAAAGATAGCCAGAAAAATAAGGAAGAGATGCTCTGCAAATTCACAAGTCAAATGTCTAAGTGCATAGCTCAGTATTTGAGAAAGGGGAACTTTCTAAGGGTATGATATTTGTTATGGGTGACTAAAGCTTAGCAATGGGCTGAGCTACTACAAGGTAGGCTAGGCTCTCAGTACTCACTAGGAACAGTGCAAAGGAGTCCTCCTCCACACTAACACTTGTCTCCACATTCTGTTTTCTCTCTTCTACTTGCTTTCATCTACCCACTTAATACATACATTTGCCTCTGTCTTCTCATGATAAGGGCTACATTTTTAATGTAAAGACTGATCTGTTGTTGCTGGGGGTTCTTAATTTTCAAGTCTCTCCCTATACATGGGGTGCCTTGTACATGCATCTGGCCAAGGTAACTAAGGATAGATAGGAAAGTAAACAGACTGTGCATGGGTGAGAACATCCGGGGCTGCTAGTTGTTTCTCTTCTTCCATAAGATCCACCTACCACTAAAGTAAGCATGTAAAGGTGCCAACTATTTATTATTCTAGCTATTGTTAATAATCACTAAGTGGTCTAGATGGGCATAGATTTTATCGCAATAAAGAAGGCATCAGAAACACATCGTGGCACAGTTGCGTGTGCATTTCAGAACTGGTTAAGGCACAGACAGAATATCTCTGCTTGGCTAAGGCTCGAAGCTCTAAACAAGATAGGAGGCCTCCCTGAGGTGAGGACCAGAAAGAAGAGATGGGAGAATGAAGACATAGGGATGGAAAAAGAGAGAGAAAAAGTGTGCACGCAGTGCTGAGTCACAAGGAGCTCAGTCTGCTACAGTGTTTTTGAGATAGGCAGGAGCTGATGATAAATAGTGCTGTGTATGGGGCAGTGGCCAGACAAGGGCCACGAGATGCAATATATACTCTTTTTTCTTATAGGCAACTGAGAGTCTTGCTTGAAGGATAACAGGAAAGAGAGAGTCAGGCCTGGCTTCTCATGCCAAGACAGCCACCACTAAATGATGAGTGCCATGCTGATTAAGGTTACGTACAGCTACAGAAGGCATCATGGGTAATGAAGAGCTGAGCTTGCGGCTGTCAGTAGGGAGAGAAATGGAAAAGCTTCTGAAAATACTCAAGAGACCGAGATGATAGAATTTGATGACAGATGTCCACAGGGCGGGATGTGGATGAGATGAGTAATCTTCAGACTCATTTTCTATCTTAATTTCATATCATGGCTTTTGGGAACAATACTGAGCTGAAGCTTTTCCTGTCTCTCCAAACTCTGCTCCATGATTGGTCGTGGACCCATACAACCATGAATTCCTTTCAGGACATCAAAGTCAAAAGCCAATTGGTTGTAAACACCCAGAACCCTCACACTCTCCAGTTGCCTTGAGACTTGGCCTGAGTACATTTCTTGCAGACTCATTATAGCAGGAAGGTCAAATGGAAAGATACTAAAGATAAAAGGAGGTAGGTCTCCATGGTGCTGGAGCTTTGGATTTAAGGCTACATATTGGGCATGTGCTTCCTTCAGAAACCACGTCACAGAGAAGGGGATGGAGGCATCTGGGTCTTAATGGTGTGCAGGAGCTAATGCTCCTAACAAAAATCCAAGACTGCATGACTATCTACAAAGTTACTGATGCTCCCTGGGGCATTCTGCTTCATTCCCCAGCCTACCCTTGTCCACTATCCAAATATGTTAACAGACATCCTAGTACTTTGAATAGTAGGATTGCCGTGTGAGTGGATGTTTCAGAAATGGTCCTTTGGCTTTTAGTTGTTGGTATTGTTGTTCTCTGTTTATTCTGTCTCTTGGTACCCCATGCAAGAGAATACAGCAGGTTCTCTAATAGATTCTGCAGACCTCAGGAGGGAAATGTCTGATTTCACCTTTTTTTTTAAATTCTCTCATATCTTACATCTCCATAGTTTCCTCTCCCTTCCCTCCCCCTGTCTCTCTCACACCCCTTACCTTGCTTCTCCTCCCCCCCCCGATCCACAGTCCCTCCACATCCTCTCACAAAAGAGCAGACCTCCCAGGGACATCAACTAAACACAGCATAACAAGCTAAAACAAGACCAGGTCCTTATGTGATTATCAAGACTGGATAAAGCAACCCAGGAAGAGAAAAGGGGTTCTACAAGTAGGCAAAAGAGTTAGGGACAGCCCCCTCCCATTGTTAGAACTCCTACAAAAATACCAAACTACTTAGAAGAGAACCTAGGTCAGACCCCTCCAAGCTCCCTGATCTCTGTAATTCACCCACGAGTTCTGGGCAGTTGATTCCGTTGGACATGTTTTTGTGGTGTGTCCCATGTACTCATGGTGTCCCTGACCACTCTGGTTCCTTTGCTTTCACCATCTTTTCACCCACTTCCTCCTCTAGCCATCTGTTTTTTCTTCCTTCCCCCCATCTTGCCTTAAATAACACAGGCAGATAAACGAACCTACAATAACTATCCTGTGCTTAGAAACTTTCAGAGCCAGCAGCACCAAACAAAACGAATCTTCTCTGTGCTGTTGAGGAAGCAAGAGCAGGCAGGATTCAAGTTTGTGTATCACCTTACTAGCATATTCATGGAGGTAGATACAAAGGAAAGCTCATTGCCCCCTCAACCTCAGCTTTCACTCCTTTTCCCTAGGTTCAGAAAATAATGGACAAATCAGCAAAAGAATTAACTGCAGAAATCCTGTCTTAACCTTTGAAAGTATAATTTATTCAATCCAACATACTATAGAAAGCCCAGCACAGGAAGAGGATTAGGTGACCAAGGCACCCTCAGTGAAAGAACAGAACAAGCTAAGCATCCTCCCTGGGTTCATTCCCACTGGTGGAGATGTTGTGCAGCTATGGCAGAGAAATGCAAAGGTCCAATCTGTGTTGGAAAAAGAACCTAAACAAGAACCTAAAATATTTGAAGGACAATGGCAATTGGCTAGAAAAAAATTCCTAGGGTTGTTTTTTGTTTGTTTGTTTGTTTGTTTGTTTGTTTGTTTTGGGGTTTTGTTGTTGTTGTTATTGTTGCTATACTCCCTTGATAGCTCAACATCTGACTCTTCTCCCAATGACTGCTACAATGGCTTCATAGGGACACAAAAGGAATAAAGTGGCTAAAAGAAAGGAGAAAGACCAAAGACCCCAGACAAACCTAAATAGACAGTATCTGCTCAGATCAGGGTTAGGTAGTTGATTTTCTTGATGCAAAATGATACCAGAAGGGAGGCACAACACCCAGTCTCACAGTTTGTTACAAATGTTCTCTCTGGACAGCAATGACCAGTGATGACTTTGCCTTCTTCTTGTTTATTTATTCAGCAGGACTACCTTGCATAGGCCCTGGGCATGTGCTCGGTGTTCTGCAGCTATGAACATAATTATGCCCACCTGACTTTGAGGTGGTAAGCATTAGTAACATCCTGCCACCAAGAAGCCCAATTCAGGGCAAGCAATGAGAGTCTCAGGGAGAATGCTTATGTCCTAGCCCTCGCTTCACCTCAGCTCAAGCTGATTTCCCCAGTGTATTATGTCATAGCCTGAAAAGAACCAAGCAATCCACAAATTACATTATTAATAAAGAAACCATGTATTGACTCAATCCTTCTTCAAGCACTAGACTAGATATCAGGGAGAGAGACAAACAACCCTCTCTTATCAGGAGCTCTGACGTTATGTAACAGGCTCCTCACTGAATAACCAGGATTCTTGTGTAACTCTCCCTGGGTCTGGAAAATCCCAGCCATTCACAAGCATCTAGAGATGTTAGGCCAGTCAAGGGCACCCCTACATGAACTGAGTCCTAGCCCCTCCTCTGTTATAATCATTCTTCCTTGCTTTTCCACTCACCCCTCACTTTGGCACAGGATGAACCAGCACAGGTTATCGGTTTGGCATAACACCAGCTGTAAAAGGACACTAGGCAAAAGTGTCTTTGGTTTGTTGAACCTAATCTCTGAGCCCATCTCTGAGGAATGGGCAACTAACAACGTCATGAGGAGCAGAGTCTTTGTATCTTCAAGATGGGCCCAGTCTAGCTTCTAATAATGCCAGGGAGTTCCCCCTGCCCAGGAAAAGAACATCACATGTGCGATCCTCAGCCAGCCAGGAAAGGCAGAGGGTAGAAAGTACAGAACAGCCATTCTTTAAAAATGAAAAAAGATGCTGATGACAAGTAGAACTGGATACCTTCTGAATTTTCACTTCCTGACCTCCAGGGTCATCCTTTTGCCCTAAATTCAGGATTTTGGAATTTCAATGCCTGAATAATATCTTATCCCCCCCTCTCTCTCTCTCTCTCTGTGTGTGTGTGTGTGTGTGTGTGTGTGTCTGTGTGTGTGTGTAACACACATAATTTCTTTACCCATTCATACAACATTAAATTCACATGTTGATTCCTCCACCATAGTGACAGACACTGCAAATGCATGAAGTACATGAGTCTCTTGGATAAACTAATCTCTCTTTCAGTTGGCTATATACCTAGCAGACAATGAATGGTTGGATCATGTGCTGCTCTGTCTTGGTTTTGGAGGAATTTCTGAAATATTCTCCATAATGTCTGTAGTGATTTGTACTGGAAACAAAAGAACATATCCCCCCCACTTCCTCAGCATCCTCATTAGCACTGACTTGTGAGGTCACATTTTGGGTTGGATTTTAATTTCCCTGGTTATAAACAGCATGGGACACTTTTTGTTTTTCTTTCTTTCTTTTTTTGCCATGTGTTCTTTTGAAAATAAGTACAAAAGTCTTCTCAAATTTAGTGTATGTGATGCTGAAGGAAACACAGATAAGGTCTTCTCAACTTTGTCTATAGTAATAGATAGATCAGGGATTCTCAACCTTTGGATCATGACCTTTTAGAAGTCAAGTGACCCTTTCATAGGGGTCATCTAAGACCACCAGAAAACACAGATAAGTTATATTCTGATTCCTACCAGTAGCAAAATTATCATTATGAAGTAGCAATGAAAATAATTTTATGTTGGGTCAACCCCAACATGAGGAACTGTATCAGAGGGTTGCAGTAATAGGGAGGTTGAGAACCACTGGTATAGATAAACTTAGATTGGGACCTGGTACTTCCCTGGTACAAAGTATAAATCAGTGACATGGCGTCTAGGGGACATTTCTTAGTTAATGGGTGGTCCTTCAAGAAAGGGAAAGAATAGAGACTTTCAAGGGTTCCTGAGAAAAATATGCACCTTTTCTAAAAAGGTGGGATGGGGGGGGCACCAGGCTAAGGTATCTGCTCCTCACTGCTGCTTTTCTGAGAGACTCAATGAAGAGACAGTAGGAATTTGAAATCCTTAGGGAGGGGTAACAGAAGAGGAAATTTTTATCTACCACTGTTATGAACCCAATTAGATGTATTTTGAGGAAAGGGTGTGTGTATATTAGATTTTAATTAAGTAGTGTTAATTATAATCTATGAGATGTGCTTACTGCTTATCAGATAATTATGAGAAAGCAGATTTGGCTGCTGGCTTGTGACTAATTAAGTGGAATTAGGAATGATAATTATAGATTTCGTTTGGGTTTGCATTCACTTGAAAGGGGGCAAATCTGCCTAGGCCAGGGTAGAGAGGTCTAAGGGACAGGATCCTGGTACACCTGGAGACTGCTCTAGCTTCGAAGACTTGGAAAGAGCAGAAAATGGAGGAACGGCCATCTGATATGGGCAACCCCCACCCTTGTATGCACAGTCTCCCGCAGCTGCCTCCTCCCTCCCGGATTCCATCAAGGTCTGGGTTAGTGCAGAATAAGTTTAACCGTGGGTGAAAGGCCTTAGTGTTCTGAGGTCACCAGGCTTGGGAGCCTGTGGTGTCTCTGTATCTCTCAAGCCACCTGTCTTTTAGAACTTGCAGAAGACAAATGACAGACCTATAATTGGTGTCCAGGCTATACTTCTATCAAAAGGCCATCCGGCCTAACTTAAAACTCTAGACAAACTGCAAAAAATAATTTCTTGCCTCGAGTTTCCATTTGATGCAGTATTCTGACATTTCAATTACATGTTTCCTCATTTAACACTTGCTTCTGAGCAGCCTTCGGTATTAGAGTCTGGGTTTCTTGAGAGCACGTGTTGTAACCATTTTTCTTTTTCTATTATTTTTTTTTCTCTGCGTGCCTGCTGTCTGATGAACACCCCCTGGGGCTATGGCACCTGAGATGCTAGAGTTAAGGGAAAAGAAGTCACCCCATCTTAATTGATCCCGGGTTGTCACTTTGTAGCAGTGTTATCTTGGGCAAATCGCTTACCCTGCCTATGCCTCAGGTTGTTTTAGAGCTTTTAAAGAAATCTGTAAAACAGTAACTGTAGCAGTCACTGTAAAGAATGCAAAGAATTGAATAAAATAACAGAACCGAGCATGGTGCTTGGCCTGCAGCAAATGCTCAGCAAATTCTCCTTTCTCTCCTGTTTCATGAACTACTGGCACCTGAACCACTGGGGAAACGCAACTGCATCCTGTGCCTGAGCCTTGGATCAGCAAGCAGAGCCTAGGCACGTCATTCCCAAGCACTAGCAGGTAATCTCACACGCCGTGACCACTACTGCACTCAGGCCGCAGCAGCAGGATTAGGACAGCGGGCCTCAGCAGACTCTTCACACTCCTTCCTCAGCCCCAGGCCTCACAGGCAGAGTAAATGTGCACTCACACTCAGGAGCGTCACACAACCAGGATCACACACAGCAGCACAGTCAGAGGAGAGTAACTGCACGGGGTACACCTGCAGTTGAGTAATCCCATTTCACATGTGTTAGTGTGAGGACCGGAACTTTCACCTACACACGGTGCTGTGTGCAGATGTGGCCCCCGAAAAACAGGGCCTGAGGAGTTTCCCCGGAAGCTCAAAGAAAAAAGTGAATGCTCTCCAGGGTTTTGCCACAACTCAGGGTCACACGATAACCATTAACGTCAGACTACTCAGTATGGCCTGGAAGATTGTCACACACTGAGATCACATGCACACACACACACACACACACACACACGCACACACACACACATACACACACACACACACATGGATTGCACATGCCCACTAAATGAATGCAATCTGTGGGCTGATATAGGTTTACCTTACCATGTCATACCCCATGTCCAAAGCCACCCTGGTCATCTCATCTCTAGTCTCTAGTGCAATGACCTGGCCAGAACATACATACATGTATGTATGTGTGTATACACATATATACATATATATACATATATACACATATACATATATATACACATATATACATATATACACATATATACATATATACACATATATACATATATACACATATATACATATACACACATATATACACATATACATATATACACGTATATACATATATGTATATATACACATACATGTATATAAATATATACATGTATGTGTATATATACATATATATTCTGCCACTTTCATTTCAAAATTAAGGTGGGGGCGATCTCAAAGGGGACTTTTCTGACTTGAGCACTGTTTGCACACTTAACCTCTATAGTGGGACGCAGGACACTTTAGAACAGGTGTGGGCAAGCATCCAGCCCTTCCCTCCCTGCCTTTGATCATTTGCTCTCAGGCCCAACCACTTGTATTTTCAGCTGGCTGAAGCTGACTGACTGATATGTTGTCTGCGTTTAGCCCTGGGGTTAATTCTGCTGATCTGTTCTGATGCTAGAAAGTGGACACTGTTATCGTTGTCTTCACATTACAGGTGGAACTGAAGGTCAAATGATGGCCTTAGCTTGGTTTGTGTGGGCTGACCCAAACAATCAGGACTTTCTGTCCCCCATCAGCCACAAAAACATCTAAAAGGCACCTTGCACTCCCTGCCTTCTGCTTTTCTGAGCTCTAGAGAGATGTCCCCAGCAGGTGGCTGTAACTGGGGTGGCTCTGGTGCTCTCTGTGGACTGCTGCCTGCTGAATGGCTACCCTACCCCAACCCCTGTCGTGGATGTAACTTAGGAGTCTTCAATTTGTCCGTTCCAATACAATCTCACTTCATAGGTATAAAATTCCAGGCATTGTCTACAAAGTCCATGTCACCAATGATATACTTGCTGGCCATTTCTCCACCATCAATTCCTTCCTCTGAAGTCATTTTGTTTGTTTGTTTGTTCATTTCTCTGTTTTTTGTAACTTGCTCTTCTGCACAGTTCTGCACCAATCCCAACTTCTCCAGTATCTAACATTGCTGTTTCAAGGCTAACACTGCATTTGTAACTTGCTGTCCTGCACAGCTCTGCACCTTTCCCAACTTCTCCAGTATCTGACATTGCTGTTTTGAGGTCAACACTACATTTGTCTCTTTAGAACCATTGCCATCTAGCATGGAGCTTGTTCTGTAGATAATGTAATGGCAGGATGGAAGCATTTGGACCAACATGACCTGCTTAGGCTGGGAACAGAAAGCATGAACCACTGCACCTTGCTGAGAAATTTCTCACATGTCCTAGTATGAAGAATACAGAGATTTTGCATACACACGTATAGGGATCCACCCCGGTCTTCCAACACACTGGTGAAAAGAACAGTGGTCAGTATTTACACACGTAGCTCTCTAGTACTGAGTGCTTTTGTTAAGATGTATGGACGTGAAGTGTGGCACTTACTTGAGACTAAGATTCCTCCTAAAGCTGATTCAGTTCTAGAAGCACCCATTGAGCAGTTTCTATATGCAAAAAGTGCACAAGGCTGCCCTTCTTAAGTGATTCCATGCTAATCCAACATGGCCTAAGTTAAACATTAATGGATCTTGGGAAAATGAGATTCTAACCTCATTTTAGAGGAGGTAGTGATGAAGCTCAGAGAAGGGACACTACTGACCACTGGTCTCCGTTCTCCAAGACCAGAGACCAAGGACGTTTCACTATATCATAGCCCTTTCCCACCCCCCATACACAACTCATCAACACCAAAAATGATGAAATGTGGCTACACACTCAATTAGTAAGTAGCACAAGCTTTACCCACTCAAAGGAAATATTTTATTTTTTTAGGGGTCCACAAAAAGTATGTCCCTTAAGTCAATGCCAAAATACACTGTTTATTTAAAATTTCCATTGCAGATGGAAAAGAAGCTTGGACTATAACAAGTGCCCATAGCTGTGGCCTGTCTGAGTTAAGCTTTCAGTAGTAATTGAAATTTCAAATGGCTGGCATGGGACACAGGAAAAGGATGTTAAGTAAAGCACTATCCAGAACAGAATATTTAATCTTTAAGCAAACTAAATGCCCATTATTAATTGCCTAAGGAGATGGGCCTCTGTGATGCTCGGTCTTGAGTTTCAACTTGGCTGGGCTAGTAAAGTACATGTCTGAGTGTGTCTGTGGGGCATTTCCAGGGGACATGTGGCAGTATCTGAGGGGCAATGACTGTCTTGGTTACATGAGCACTTTGCAATGGGCTAAGAGCCCAGGTGGAAGAAGAGAAAGCCAGCCAGTGTGGACAAGCTTCATTCTTCCAAAGAGAATACTCATATTGCTGCAGCCTGCTTCTTCAGCTTTCAATGTGAACTCAATGCCAGCAACTCTCCAGAGAGTTTCCAGACTTTAGCATCAGAAGGAAACTGTTGAGGCCTCCAGCTGCTGTAACTGAGCAGCTTTGGAAGTCCTGTGTCTGTAGAGTGCAGAAGCCTACTGCTCTGCTCCCAGCCTCCTGCTGTATAAGCCAGTCCAATGAATCCACTTATACAACAGGATACTCTGTTCTGTTCCACTAGGGAACCCGGACTAATACAGGTTCACCAAACTAAGGGGAAAGTAGAAAAAATAACAGGATTTCTAGGGAAAAAAAGAAGTTGGGCTGAGGTCAGACCTGTTGGTTATGGACAGGAGTCTGTACAAGAGACAAGTGTATAGACACATCCATAAAGTAGAGGTTGAGAGCACAGAGACACCACAACTGGGACAAAGCAAATAGCTATAAACTGAGGTGCGCTGCATAAGGGGGAAGGCAGTGAATTCAAAACGAGCATGGTGCTTGTGGGAAAGCACAGGAAGCCATGAAGCTCAGCCACCACTTCACGACGTGTGGCATGCAGTCAGGAAGAGGAGAGCAGCACAGACATGTTAAACGATGATGTCAATGGTGGTCAGTGGCGAGGGTGGAAATATTTGATGGTATGAAGAAGTGAAAGGGAATTCTAATATCCCAAAGTCATTTTACCAATAAGAAAGTTCATCCCTGGATGCTTTAATTAGATGCTTTAATTAGGGCTCCAACCCTGTTCCTTTCTACCATATACTGCAAGAAAACTCAGCTATAGAAGAAAGAATAGATTACACATACAACAGGACCACAGCAAAAAAAAAAAAAAAAAAAAAAAAGGCAAAAAACTCCTAGAGTGTGTGTGATACCTTTAACAAGTAGCTCAGCTTCTAGGATTGGTCAGCAGTCTGGGGTGGAGGGCAGCTGTGGAATGGCAATGGTAGGTTTTGAAAGGCTTCTAGCCCCTCCTGTCCATTGTCTCATGCTAAAGTAAATAAAAATGGCCCTACCCTATCAAAAATGAAATCAGGAACCAGACCCATAAGCAGGGCAAGAGGGTGGTATCATAAGACCAGCTCGTGTAGAAAAGGAAAACTTGAAGTCTGCATAGCTCCAGCATCAGGATATGGATGTGATAGACCAAAGAGAAGAAAGAAAAGGGCAACATGGGGGGCTTCCTAGGATAAAGCATGAAAGATACTATAATGAAGGTAGAGGAGAGTTCCTGCAGAAAGCTCAAAATGTTACACAAAAAAAAATCATGAACCTATGTATATCATTACTAAAAATGATTCTGACAAAGATGATGACAAATACAATAAATGGATATTGAAGAGATATTTTAAGTATCCAAAGCCAGGGAAGACTGGGATTTTGAATAGAATAAAAATGTATGCACAGAAGAAAAGTGCTGCTGTATACCTATAATCCCAGCTCTCAGGAGGCAGAGGAGAGGGGCTCAGAAGTTCAATGCCAGCCATTGCCAAATAATTACATTAGACTTTGTCTCAAACACCAGCCCTCCACCCCAAGACAGAGGAAATTTGAGGGGAGAATTTAAGTGGAGAATTTAACAAAAAATATTTGAAAGATTTGAAGCATTTGAAAGCAAATGAACCATGAATAAAGCTGAAACATCAGTTCACACCTAAAAGACTGGCAGAATTTAGAGAGGAGGAGGCTGGGGAGAAGGCTCTGTAGTTAAGAGCGCTTGTCCCTTGTCCAGAGTATGCAGTTCTGGTTCACAGCATGCATGTGGTGGCTCCCAATCGTCCATAACTCATATAGGAGATCCAATGTCTTCTTATGACCCTCTTAGGAACCAGGCATTCATGTTATGCATACACAAACACATGTATAGGCAAAGTGTTCATATGCATAAAATAAAATAAATCTTTTTTTTTTAATTTGGAGGAAGCCATGTACTGAGGGAAAGAAGTGATATTACTACAGGTGAGATTGCAGCTGTAGTTGGTAGACACATAGATAGATGAGCAGATATAGGCATGATAAGCATATATATGTATATTATGTATATATATCATATATACACACACACACATATATATATATATATATATTCAGGAATATGTTGAATACATATGTAAGTTAGCACATACCCAAACAAATATTTGGAAGAATCTAAATGCATTCAAACGAATGGTCTTTTAGAGAAAGGAGAGAGAAAAACCTTTCAAATTTGTTAGTAAGGCTGCCTTACTATGAAGCCTAATTAGAAAAGCCTTTTGAGTACTTTTATCAAATAGTATGCTGCAAAGCAGGGATAAAAATCAAATAGCATAATAAAAATTATACTGTTCCCAAGCAGAGTTTATGCACACACCATACAAGATGTTAAGGATCTAGAATATAACAAGGATAAGTCGTTATCTGAAATTATTAAAGGAGGGCCGGAATTGTACCACAGCAGTTAAGACAGCATGCAGCTCTTGCAGAGGCTGAGTTCAGTTCCCAGCACCCACATTAGGCAGCTATCAACCACCTATTAACTCCTTCTGTAGGGATATCTGATGGCCAGTGGTCTCCCCGAGCAGTCACATGTACATACCCACACCGCTCACACACATCAACGATTAAAATTATTATATAAAGAAGAAATTTGCAATGACACTGGAAACCTTTTTCAAAATTAAGAGCAAATGGAGGTGGAATTGGGAAGGATAGTTAAAGGACAGAAGAGGAAGGTAGGATGGGGGAGGGAAGTTTCAGGTAAACAGAAAAAAAATCAACTCCCTGGAGATTAATGTTACAGCAAAAACTAGTGAGATTTCACATTAAGTTTGAAGCACAGTGCAATTCTATAAACATAGGAACAAGAACGTGATGTAGAATGTTGTTCTAGAGATTCAAACAAACACTGAAAGAACAAAGGGAGATACATCTGCCGCTTGCTAAAAATATAACTGCCTTCCTGAAAAAATGCAAGCCTCCTTTAAACATTATTAAAATCTGCTAAGAGGTCAATAAAGTGATTTTATATAAAATAAGTATGCCCAAATCACTATCTGTCACAATGCCTGCAGTAAGCATTTATAAAGTGTAGTAATAAGGAAAAATCTATTCCAGACATTAAAATTATATCATGCCCAGAAATTAATTTACTAGGAAATGCACTAAGCCCATAGGAATAATATAAAATGTTACATGAGGACATTACTTACAAGTCCCAAGTGGATCACCCAATGAGCTAACCCACTCCACTCTTATCACAGGAGGCCCCTCTAGCCAGTGCCCTGCACACTCTACTTCTCATCTCATTGAAAGTTTTCCTTTGAAAGCAATCCACTTTCTCACTACATAAGACCAGATTTCTCATTGCAAAAAATACATGAGTATCCTGTGTAATATTAAGAGAAAACTAAATATGATGCCCATCACCACATCAACCTTATAACATCTCAAACAATTGCCTATAGTTGGGCACTCATAGATGTCATTAATGGACTCCATTCACTTGTTAAAATCTTTGCGACCTCAAAAACAATGTTCAAAAATCCTCTCCCGTCACTTGTAAATTTTCACAAGGCATAAAAATACGTGAGTCACTTGGAATGAAGGTTCCCAGATGAGGTCCAAAAAGGAGACATTAGACTTCATGCTTCAGCTCCTGGACTATAAATAGACATTGTTTTCAGAGTGACTTTAGTGCCACAGTGGTCCTAGGTTTATGCTTGATACCAGTGTTGTCATTTTTAAAGCCAGCCCTATGCATAGTGATACAATCCCATCTCGTATCTCAGTGCACAGAATCTGAGCTTTGACTTACAGAGAAAACAGACAAAAGCATTGTAGAGACAAGAGTTATATTATGGTAGGACTGGGTATGGGCTAAATGCTGGTGAATCAACAGTGTATTCAATGAAATGTCTTTAAGCAGAAATACATACAAGATGATGAACAGCCCGAAGCTTACAGGAATTGACAACATATTTTCAATAGGAACAATGGGCTTGAGTTCACTACTAGAATGTTTGTGATGATTTAATAGAAAACCACAAATGATGGAAACTGACTGCTTCTTTTTGCCTCATTTTTCTCATCTCTCCCTCTAGCCTGGTTCTTCTACCATTGTAATAACTCTAATTCAGGCCACCAATGACCAGTTCCAAGAGTCTTCAGGGTTTGTTCTCTACCCTCTTTGGACTTGCCTACCACCAACATCCAGATAATCACCATAACCTAAGGGCCTCTCCTCCTCAGAACTACACCATAGATGAGTCATTCGCACACATACATCATGAGTCTTTCACAGCCTTCTTTTCTGAGTCTTCTCCTTCACTTACTGGTGGGAGCTCCTCATAATCTCACACTAGTTCCTTCCATGAGAATCTTGTCTGAACCACTAGCCTGAGCAGTGGCCAATATGCTAATGACTTTCAAATGGCTATGACTAGTTGGATGCCCAGCATGTGAAATTCATTTCCAATTCTCCAATTTCCTACCCAACATCACTCCCCGGATGGCATTTTACAGTCCACAATGGATCTAGATGGGTCAATTGGCAATAGGTCTTAAATATTTGACTGTGTGCTGAGAGAGACGAAAGAGAAGGAAAGAGCCTTTTTATGGGGAAGGCCGGTACTGTAGAGATAGCAGAATGTGTGTGAAGCTACCTTCTTCTGTCCTTCCTATTCGGGTAGTTTAATCTGAAGACATTTCTTCCTCCCTTCCCACAACTCACCAGAAATCTCAATGGCTCTACTTCCATATTTTCTGAACCCATAAGCATCTCCCTCTGTTCCAGTTTCCTGCTGCAATCTAGTCCCATCATCTTCCATCCTGATCATACCCACAATTTCCTGCCTAGTCTCCTACCTAGTCTCTTGCCTGTCTAGACATACACAATCTACTCTTTCAGAAAATACAGGGAGTTGAGAAGTTGTAAATTAGATCACTCTCTTTTACTCAATGTCCTCAGAATGCTCTCTGATGGACTTTCAAGTGTTATGCGAACTTTCACCATGACTCTAAGACATCCCATGATGCAGTAAATGGTTATGACCCTGATAGGAGGAAAAATAATTCTCTACTGTCGGAAGCTTTCCCATGGATCTTTTTTCTATTTCTCAAAACTACCATGGTAGTTCTCAACTAACAATTTTATATTTACTGTTCCATGTGTACCGAATGCTTGTTTCAGACTTTTCCCTAGGTGATTTGTTTTTTTTTAAAGATTTATTTATTTATTTATTTATTTATTTATTATATATAAGTACACTGTAGCTGTCTTCAGACACACCAGAAGAGGGCATCAGATCTCATTACAGATGTCTGTGAGCCACCATGTGGTTGCTGGGATTTGAACTCAGGACCTCAGGAAGAGCAGTCGGTGCTCTTAAGCACTGAGCCATCTCTCCAGCTCCCTAGGTGACTTCTTATAAACACCAACTCACCTAAAATGTCAATCTGAGAATTCTTGAATACTTGAATATATAATGCAAAGTAGGTTCCCTCTTGGCTGTGCTCTGCTAGTAACTCTGTCCTCAACTACCTAAAACTACCCTTACATTTAGTTCATATGCTCCCCATGACTCCTCCCCGCATCATCTTGTATAACATACATTTTCTGTAAGCAAGGATGTTGGGACTCCATCTGCCTTGGAGCTAAGGCTAATTCCTTGCATTCAATAGGTCGTGATTTTATGAATAAAACATTGATACAAAAATCTATCTACCTACCTATCAATCTGCATATATATTGCTGTCTTAGCTTAGGTTTCTATGCCGCAATGAAACACCATGGTAAATAGGTCATAGGAGAGGAAAGAGTTTATTTAACTCACACTTCCACATCATAGTCCATTACTGAAGTAAGTCAGGACAGGAACTACAAACAAGATACGAACCTGCAGGCAGGAGCGAATGCAAAAGCCATTAACTGGCTTGCTTAGCCTGCTTTCCTATAGAACCCATGACCACCAGCCGACAGGAGGCACCAGCATAAGTGAGGTGAGCCACCTGTATCAATCGGTAATTATGGAAATATCGTATGGGATCGCCTATAATCTAATCTTATAAAAGCATTTTCTTAATTGAGGTTCCCTCTTCTCTGATGACTTTAGCTTGTGTCAAGTTGACATAAAACTAACACAATTAACACCTTGTTAACTTGACACACAAACACCTCACTTTCCTTTCTCATTCATCCCCAAGATCTCACATTAAAAACAGAAATAATTTTAATGGTACCCTACCCTTTACAAATTGAAACATTAAAAGTTCAGTCCCTTTAAAATATCCAACTACAGAAAAAAATCCAAAATCTTTTTTTTCAAAATTCAAAAATAGATCAACTGTGGGTTCCTATAAAAATTAAATATGTTCTTACTTTTGAGGGAAGATCCAGAGCACAGGCACAATCAGGTAGAAGCAAAATCAAATTCCCAATAGCGTGAATATTGTAATGTATGATGTCTGGGATTCACTCATGATCCTTTGGGCTCCTCTAAAAGGCTTTGGTCACTTCGCCAGCTTTGCCCTCTGTAGTACACACACTTGTCTTCTAAGCTCAGGCTGGCTCCACTCCACCCTGTTGCTCTCCTTGGAGGTCTTGGGTACCCATGGCATTGGCATCCCTAGAATTCTGGTGTCTTCTGCTGTAAGTGGGCTACACTTTTGTCAATAGTATCACCTAGATCACTTAGACTTTCTTCATGGTGCCAAGCTTCGATTTCTCTGCAACTGCTACTGGGGCTGCAACATCATCAACAGCCTTTCCTGGCCTCTCACAGTGCCAAACCTTCGCTGCTCTCCATGACTCCCCATGCCTTGAACACACATACCCAAGTGACTCTTACACCACCAAGTGTGCCTTCCACCATCAGGTAAAGCCTTGGCCACCTCTCCTCGGACAGCTTCTGATGAAGATTCCTAGGAAACACTCTCCAAAAGATTTCACCTGATCGATGCTGGTCTCGTCTTAATCACCAGTATTTCCCAGCTCCAGTTGACCAGCATCAAGTATCCCAGCAAAGCAAAAGGTTCCCTTGAGTAGTTCTTGTAACTTGTTAATGACAGCTGGGTCTTCAGCCTCAGCTAACCAGAATCACCAGACCTTAGTTCCAAATGACAATTTGCCCTGAGAAAGTTTAATCTTCCCTCTGAGACTTCGAAAACCAGGCTTCTGATATCTGTATTGCTCTCAATATTTTTATCTTTCGAACTCCTATAGAACAGTTTACTGAGCTCTCAAAACTCAATGGATTTTCTAGTCAATGTTCCAAAGCTCTTGCAAAATCTTCCTCAAAACACGCTACAGCAATCCCCCACTATCCTGTCACCAACTTGTCTTAATTATGGTTTCTATTGCTATGATGAAATATCATGACTAAAAAAAAAAGATGGGGAGGAAAGGGTTACTTGGCTAATACCTCCACACCATAGACCATCGCTGAAGTCAAGAAAGGAATTCAAACAGGGCACAAACCTGAAGGTAGGAGCTGATACTGAAGCCATGAAGAAGGTACTACTTACTGGCTTGTTCTAGACGGCTTGCTGAGACTACTTTCCTAGAAAACCAAGGACCACCAGCTCAGAGACATTACCACCCACAAGGGCTGGGCCCTCCTCAATTAATCAGTATTAAGAAAATGCCTACAGGCTTGACTAGAGTTTGATGTTATGGAAGCATTTTCTTAATTGAGGCTCCTCCTCACAGATGACTTTAGCTCTGTCAAGTTGACATAAAGCTACCCAGCACAGATGGCTTGTGACGTTTTGAGATATATATATATATACTATGTGATGCTCAAATCAGGGCAGAAGCTATAGGTCTTAAAGAAATACCTGTTGACTTAATGTGTGGTTTTATTAGGACATTTCAATATTCCAGCGATACCAAATGTGCATGGAAGCATGTGTATGTGTGTATAAACGTAAAAAGTCTCAGTTATAATCTTAATGAAGGTGATGCAATTGCTAACAAACAAGAAAGGAGTTTGCCAAATCACTATCTGTCACAAAAGTATAACTAACCAAGCCATAGTTATTGCCACCATTTTCTTTTTGCCATTGTAATAGGCGAGCGATCAGTGAAGGAGTGTGACATTCTAGAAGCAAAAGTTTAGCAGATGGCAGGTCTGAGTCTGATATCCATGAGGATTTAGGTAGCTCATACCACAGACAGCTTAAAGTCTGCTGTGAGTGGAAAGGTACATTTCCTGGAACCAGCAAATTCTACACACCAGGGCTTATTTTTCTCCTTCAGAAAGCTTGTCATTACTGGTACACCACTGTGTTGAGGACCCACCGAAGACGAACATTCTGAGGACAAGAATGAAGCAAAGTAATGTAAGCTACTAACCCTCAGCAGGCTCCTACCATTTTAAAATCCCATCCACATGGCCCATCAAAGAAGAAAATCTCCAGTGGATCGGCTCTTTGTACTTTCGTGTTTAACTGTCTGTGATCTCTCCATATTTACATGCACATACACTTGAACAAATTAGGGTCCTTATTTCTCACCTTGACATTTCATATTCTGTAAGAAGTGAAGAGCAGAGGAATCAAGGAAATGGGACGGAAGGCAGGATCAGAGAGGAAAAAATGAGCCTCAGGAGAGCAGTTGTTGATGCCAATCAGAAAGAATTCCCAGACAAGCAGGATGCTTCCCCACAGAGCCTCATCTCCTCCACACAGAAGCCAGAGTAGGTTTGCCAAATGTAAGTCAAACCAGCCCAGCCCTAGATAAAATACTCTTGTGGTTCCAACCTTGATTGTTTCTCAGCTTAACCAGGAGAAATAACACCGTAGGGGCATTCTTTCTTTGTTGACTGCAAGGCATCCAGGCATCCTGTGGAAATCGTTTGCAGGCTGCTTGTGGGCAACTGTCTGTTCTTATCTCCTCCCATTCAAACCGGTAAGGTAATGTCCTCCTTTTTCACTCTGGGAACGCACGAGTTGAACTGTGTTCCACAACCCTTACTGCCTACAGCACCTATACAATTTACTACTAGTCATCTCCTCTTCTTGGAATGGAAATTGCTCCATGAAGGCATAAAATTCTATTTGCTGCATCCTCAGTGCCTGTAACTGTGCCTGGCAGAGAGAAGATATGAACTCATGGAATATTTATTCCTTAAATGAATCATTAAATGAATGTCATGCAAGGTAAAAATCAGGAAGTTGGGCAGGGACTACAGAATCTAATGAGGAGTAAGAAGGTGACTAAAGATCATGAGGATTGCAGCCCCAAGGGGAGAGGTCAGATTGCTGAATGACTGGGCTTGAAGCTCTGCCACTGTTACTGTTCCATTTATATAGAACATTCCAGCCACCCTAGCACATGCTTTGAGTGTTACTGGACTTGTAAAGGTCCTCCACTCCCTTTCTGGATGGATATTACTGTGATGGGCCTTGTAAAGAGAAAAGTAACCAAGAATACATCTACTGTCTGCTTAAAATTTGCCTTACTTACAAATAAGTTTGTCCATCATGTCCTTAAATTCTAATCTTGGCTTTCAGAAAGGACATTTAAGGTCACAGGGCAAAGGAGACTCGGGCAAGAAAACCCATACCTGAAAACCACAGAATGACAGATAGGATAAAGTAGGCAGAGCACTCTAAGCTTTAAGACATTATCATGGGACTGGTATGGGGCTCAGAAGTAGAATACTTCCCTGGCATTTAATAAACTTGGGTTTTATTTTCAACACCCTAAACAAGTCCACCAATAACGTGTTCTCCTTGATACCATTTTATTGACTACTCTCATGCTCTGCACACAGTACCACTGACAGAAAGTTGTCTGAAGTAAATCAAGAAACAAAACACACATGCTTCTGTGTGTATACTCTTACCATGCACATGCATGTATTTGCATGTGCGTATGCAGGCACACACACACATCCAGGTCCCTATTAGTTCTACATCCATACATTCAATTAACCATGGATGAAAACACTTAGGGAACTACTTGGGGTTTGCATTGAACATACAGAATATGTTTTTGGTTTGGTTTGGTTTGGTTTGGTTTGGTTTGGTTTGGTTTGGTGTGGCTTTTGTTGGACAACAACTGTACCAATACTTATGTAGAATTCATACACTATTATCAGAAAACAAGGAACAAATTCCAGCATGCTGGAGGATGTGATGGGCTGTGTTCTAGTACCACATTTTTATATAAATCATTGCCTATGGATTTTGACATCTGTGGGACTCCTAGAATGAATCCTGCAAAGAGAGAGAGAGAGAGGGAGAAAGAGAGAGAGAGATAGAGAGAGACAGAGAGACAGAGACAGAGATGGGACCAGTAAGTACTTAGAACTTGATGTTGGTATAACTAATATGCCAAGGAAAAATAGAGGGAAGAGTTCAAATCAGACCACACTGAAAAGCAAACCACAAATTCCAGAATGATCTCTCACTCATGGTGCCCTTCCATCTGAAGATCTCACCACCAACTTAACACTTTAATCCTGACTCACTCAAAACAGACGAGGATAGCAGGATAAGGGATGAGATCAGCATAATACAATCAACTCAAAGGAGCCTGAACTCACCCTTCAGAAAGTATCACACACTGATCTTGACACTCAGGAAGAACCCACAAGAAATCTCACCTTGTTCTGGGTTCATGCTGCAGCATCCTGGACAGCTCCCTAAGTTCTCTGTCCTGCTCAAAGGGAAATCCTGGCCTGCCCTATGTTGCAGGATGCATAGGCATGAGGGGAGCAGGGCTGAGTGGGGCCACCTGGGACTGCAGCTGTGCCAGGAATGAGCCCTGTGGGGAGTTGGGCATGTGCTGATCTTTGGGAAAGAATTCGCCTCACAAATGGATCTGAGTACTGAAAGAGGATTTTCCATGAATGTTAAGCCTTTTTATTTTATTAGCTCCTCCACCAGCCAAACTTTCACTTTCTCTACCCTTGGTAACACATAATTTCTAAAAGGAAAAGGAGGTTTTGCCCGAAAACAGGAGCATTTCAGGCAGGAACTGCTGTTAAAACTATTTTATTTTCTCTTCCTTATATAGCAAACCAACACAGCTGGTGGGGGGGGGTAGAGGAAGAACTTGATAGAAGCTGTACAACCATCTTCAGATGTAGAGAGTTTAGGTGAAGAAAACAGTGTAGACATATCAAAGGGATAAAAAGTATGGTGATGTTAATATCAAAAACAAGGGGCTAGTGGGTGTTGAAAGAGTCTAAAGTCAGAGCCCACTGAAATTTGGAATCAATAACATAACAAGCTATAAACATCTCATAACTGAAGGAAACAACTGTGGAATCTGCTGGGTAGCAGAACAGTCTACCTGGCTCAGAACTACTCCACTAGGGTAACCATTGCCCCACAGAAGATGCATGTATAATGGGGTAAGAAAGCTCCCTGGAGAACAGGGCTCTAAGAGGCAAGAAACTTTTTCAAGAGCACTCAGACGGGTTCAGTTAAAGCTGTTGTCCCTGAGCATGGCCTCCTACCTACTCCCAGGGTTCTGTATCTCACACTCAGAATGAAGGCTCATCTTCAAAATTCTCCAGCAAGATGCCTAGGCTCAAAGTTGATTTATAACATCCAATCTTCTTCCACAACATTGGTCCTCATTCCCATTTTACATGTTGGCACAAGCTAGACTCATTTGGGGGGGAAAAAAAACCACAATTGAGAAACCTCTCCCATCAGATTGTATATAAGCAAGTCTATGTGACTTTTTTTATTGGAGATTGATGGGGGAGGGCCCAACTCACTGTTGGTGCCACCACCCCTGGTGTGGTAGTCCTGAATTGTATAATAAAGAAGGCTGAGAAAACCATGAGGAACAAGTCAGTAAGCAGTGTTCTGCCATAGCTTCCACTTTGTTTTCTGTTTCCAGGTTCCTGCCTTTACTTCCTTCAATGATCGATTGAAATGTGGAACTGTAAACTGGAAGAAATGCTTTCTCCCCACAAGTTGCTTTTGGTAAATGTGCAACAACAACAACAACAACAGAACAGCAGCAACAACAACAACAACAACAGAACAGCAACAGAAACCCTAACAAAAATAACCTCCTTTTTTGTCCCCGCCCCCTTCTTTATTGCCACATCTCATTCCCTCATCCCTGTCCCTCATAGCCACTGCGTGGGGAACAATGAATAGGAGTTGAGGAGCAGGGAACAGCCCTGGGGTTGGATCCACAATGTCACGGCAGGTGACTCTCTCCTTTCTGGCACACTCGTGAGCTCAGAATCCTGAGGAACCCGTGATGCCAAACTTACACGATGACACGCAGATGTGGAGACGAGTAGAAAGTAAGGATAAAGTAAACAGAGCACCAAAATGAAGTCTCTCTCCAGCCCAGGCATTCATTTTGGCTATGCCGTTTACACACGAGTGGGTGTAAAACGTTTCTTACAAAGGTCAACTGAACTCTCCATAATGTCTGGTAAAAATATTTCAAAAGGAGTCGGACAGTGATGGCGCATGCTTTAATCCCAGCACTTAGGAGGCAGAGGCAAGCAGAGCTCTGTGAGTTCCAGGCTAGCATGGTCTACAGAGCTAGTTCTAGGATAGCCAAGGTTATACAGAGAAACACTATCCTGGAAAAAACAACAACAACAACAATAACAACAACAACAACAAACACACAGAAAGAATATTTCAAAGAAGTTAAATATTGTTAAATATCTCTTCCTCTCATTTCTCTCTTATTTTTATTTATTCTTTTAATGTTCCACAAGCTGGTCTTACCATGTAAGCCTGATGGGCCTAGTACTTGCTTATTTTGCCTAGAGAGGCTTCAAACTCCTGGCAGTTTTAATGCCTGAGCTCCAATGTTCTAGGGTCATAAGCTCATACCATATAACCAATTCTTTGCCCTTCTTTGGCGGGTGTGTCATTCCCGTACCAATCACCAATCAAGTCATCCTCTCATTCCAAAAGATGAAGTCACAGCAAAGGGAATTACCATTCCCAAAGTGTGTATATTACTAATGGTACTGATGGTGGCTACAAAATGTTCTCTAGATAGATCGGAAGTCTCGCCAGCTTCCTGTGAGACAATGGATTTCGGTTGCCTTTGTGGGTAGGGAATGTGCCCCACATCCTTGTTTTTGCACATTGTCGAAGGACCAGATAGTGTCACAAAAGAAAAGTAGGGGCAGGGCTCTTTAAATAGGCAGCTGAGCTATTTCCCCAAAGAGAAGAAACTAAGTGAGAGCCCGCAAACTGTCTTAGAAGGAAGAGGCTATCTGCTTGAAACAGCCACGACCTTTTGCTCAAATCCATTAATCCTCTTTATTAAACCTGGGTCACCTCTGAGTCTTGGCAAATTAACCACCATCTCCCACTGCCAGCGCATCAAGAGGCAGTGCACTGTACACTGCCTGTAATTTTCAGCGACCAGGGCTCTGGGGTCAGGGGGCTTCCCAGGCTCCAGCCTCTCCTTTTGTCAATTTAAAAGGGAACATCAGCTGCACTTGTATAAATTACAGGCCGGGCTGTACAGAGACCCACACAAAGGAGCATCTCTGCGCTTTGAGAAGGGCGTAAGAGGATGCAGGGCCAGCTGCAGGCTGCAGCGCTTGAATGCAGACGATTCTTCACCCCCAACTTCTCCGAAAGGGTCGGGAGCTCAAGAGGGTCTGATGCAAAGTCAAACACGGACCAGGGTCTCAGATTCCACACACTCTGTTTCACCCCGATAAAGCCCACGAGGGAGAGCTGCAGTTCCCCCATTGTCGTTTCTGGGTGAGAAGGAGAGAAAACACTGGAGTCCATTGTGAAGGGACGAGAGCGGGAGTCAGTCATGAAAGGAAGCAGAGAGTCCGGGACAGTGAAGAGTATCCAGAGTAAGAACTACCCAGGAAAGAGTCAGAAGTGGAACAACACGGGGAAGCCTGGCATAAATGCACTAGCCTCTCTAGAGTCTGCCTTGCTCATCTGGGCCAGGTAAAACTAAAACCCCTTCACCTGGAAATACAGCAGATTCTCCTCCTAGCCCATCACCTAAATCTGGTGAAATCTTAAACAGTTCCCAGGATAGGTTAAATAAAGTGTTGGGTGTGAGACAGGAATGGGATTCTAGGCTCAAGCCATATGAGAATCAAAGTCCTGTGGAACCTTTCCCCTGTCATTAACATTGCACAATGGCTGTACTGGGAATACATCCTACAAAATAAGCAGAGGAAAGGAACAACCATGAGGTCACTGGAAATGTAGGGATAGTTTGGAGGGTGAAGGTTTGGGTGGCTCTTGGATGGAATGATCTACAACTAGCTAAAGATCAAAAGTAGTTAGGAAAAATGAAGACCCGCCATATTTCTGTAGGGCAAACCTTGAATGTATAGTATACTGAGTTCTTTGTTGAGCTCACAAACACATGAGGCATGGGCACCCTTGGCCGTAGCTCAGTGCTTCCCACTAAGCCACGATCTCTCTCCCCATAACTCCTTCCTGAACTGCATAATTAGCTTTATGCTTGTGTCTGCTCCTTATATAGCTCTCTCTCGCCTTGTCGTTATTCCTCAAAGAAGACAGCATAATAAGTATTACTTAGCATTGACAATACAGCAGGCGTAATGAGTTACTTGGAGATGCTTGAAAGCACACCAGCAGATGTGCATAGGTTCCATGTCAACACTTCATGGTATCTATGAGTGTCCTAGGAGCAGCCTCCATAGATACAAAGAGACATAGAACTCTAAGTAACGGGTAGGAACATTGTTGTCATTTCACGGGTGAGCAAACTGGGTTCTGTTTTTTGTCCAAATCCTCCAACCCCAGGCTGAGAAGCAAAACAGGACCAGGTCTGATTACTGTACAGTTAAGAATGGTGAGCAAATGGTCCCTACCCACCAAGAACAGCTGAAGCCATCCAGCTCCCTGCAGATACCAACTCTGTGAAGACCTTTATCTGCTGAAGAGTGAATAAGGGGTGGGGGGAAGTCCAGATTCGTGATGGTAGAATGTGGGTGGGAGGGAGATTACCGTGGAAGAAAGTTTCCTTCCTTCTAGGAAATCTTGCTCAGGCACTCTAAATGAGAGTGAAAAGCAATTGCTCTCTGTGCCTAGCAGTCTCTTTTACCGTCCTAATATAGCAGCCCCAACACAGTTTTAATTCCATTCCAAACACATATGTGTATGCGGTATATATTTAGAATTTCAGAGAATTTCATATATGAACTCTATTTAAATCACTTCCACCCCTCTTTTCTTCCCCAAGGCCTCCAACATCCACCCCTACTCACACTCAGATTCACGATCTCTTCTACAAATATTATTGTTACTTGCACACGAGTACAATCTTCCGAGTCTGTGTAGTGTTGCTTGTATGTGTGTGTGTTTAAGCCTGACCACTCAGGGTTGAAAAGCTTTTCAGGGGATTTGTCCCTGGAGAAGACTGAAGCTCCCTCTCTTAGCAGCCATTATCTCCTACGGTTCTTCACTGAGGGTGAGACCCTGTGAGACTGAGCTGACACTGCTGTGCCAACTGGTGCTGTCATTATGCAGGTCATATTTAGGTGACCATATTGTTGCAATTCTTAGATTGAAATTTCCCTATCGTATACCAAAGATACAATTTCTCCACAAACACCCTGTCCTCTGGCCCTTAAAACCTTTCTGTCACCCCCTCCAGCTGTTCAGAGTCATAGGCATAGGGATATGGGTGAGTCTACTGGGTGTTTAGCACCCCACAACCTGGTTCCCTGTATTTTGACCAGCGCTGGGTATCTGTCATGGTGTCGGTAGCCTGCAAAATGAAGCTGTTTTGATGAGGAGTGAGAGCCACTCTGGCATGTAGGTATATATTTTAATGAACCATGGTCTCCCCTTGGTTTGCTGGGAACTGGAACATTAACCCTTTTGGCCATGGCAAAATTTCATTGCTTCGACCTTTCCTCAGCTCCAGGGAAGTCCACGGTTTGAAATTCTAAAATTCTTTGTGAATCGTACCCAAAGTTCATCCTTCCCTGCAGGAAGCCTCCCTAGTGGCTATGGCTGGGGGCAAATCTCTCTCCACCTGGAAGAAGGGCTACATACCTGCAGATCGGTAGTAGGAAGGATTTCTATTTTATTTTTCTACAATAATTGGGACTCTTTTCAGGGGATCAAAAAAATAAGTGATCAACAACTCTAGCAAGAAATATGCATATTTTTTTAGCTTGAAGGATTAATTTGATTCCTAATGTTAAAGGAGAAATGGCAAAAGTAGGCATCAGCACACAGCGTCTGTGTGCAGCGATCTCGGAGCCAGAGCTGCTATCCTCCGCCCTGGGCCATAGGGACTGTACCTGCCACCCAGGCGTGAAGTGTGCATGGATTAGCCACCATAGCCTGAGACTGCCGGATTCTGTCAGCTTCTCTCTCACCCATTAGACCATTTAAGAAAATGGGTACTTTACATTTTTAATTGCTCATGTGTCCTTTCGTGGGCATAGTGCCTTTTCCTAGGCATGCGTGCCTTGGGACTCCAGCTCCCCCAAGCACTACTCCAGCTGTGGATAGGTAAAAAAAAAAGGAGCTCCCTCTCTTTCCCACCATCTCCTCACAGAGCTCCACCCAGGGAGCAGAGAACAAAGCCAGGTAGCCACTGGCCAGCTTGAAAGCCCCCTGCTCCGAGCCTGCTGGCCACCTTGAAAAGGACTGCTGTCCCATTCACGTATTCCTCCTGCACTGACACAGTTTCTGCTTAAGCCCTGGTTCTTCCTGACCCCTGTAGGATGCGAATCCAGAGCTACTATCAACAGACAGCACCGATTACCAAGGTGTGAAAACAGAAGCAGTAGAAGTCCACATACAGATTCAGAGACGAGAGCTTAACTGAACTAAGAAAGAACACACACAAAGAGACGTGTCCTGAACAGCAGTAGAGAAGGACTCCAGGGCCATTAGGAAGCCAGTGTGACCCCGCCCTAAAATGAGGTGCTCTTGGCCATGCTACATAGCTGCATAGGCTCTTGGAGCTGAGTGGTCTGGCAGGAGAATGAATGCCAACATGGCCCAGGGGCCATTAGGTAGAGCAGAAAGCTAGTAAATGTCACCCATAGGGTTTGGCTAAAACCGAGCCAGGGGAAGGCCTGTAAAGTGTCACCAATCCTGCTTCCATGAGTTGCCTTTGGTTAAGAGTTCTCTGCTCACTTAGAGGAGATTGCAGATTTCCTCAGGGAGCCTCCCATTACATAGTACCGCGTGTAAAATCCAAACACCCAGATACCTACCCACACTTTCAACCTGGTTAATTACAACCCTGGTTTATGCTTTGATGATCCAAACCAATTAATCACAGGTTCTTTATATTTTGGTTCTTCTAAAGTTAAATGATGCAAGTAGCAAATACTTGAAATAATGTTTAAAAGATACAAAATTCCTGAAATTGTTCATTATTAAAAATAACAAAGCAAAAACAAACAAACAAAAACTCTTCTCCTGGGATTCAAAATCAAATAAGAATACACTTCCTCCCTGACCTACTAAAGAATGATTGGGACAAAGAACTCTACACCTCTCTCAGCCTCCGGGTTACTGCAAGGAAAGGAAGCCTCTGTCCCACAGAGCAGGAGCACACCTTCTAACATCTTGTGCCTGGGAGAGCCCAAGACACTTGCAGAAGCACACAACACTCTGCAGGGTGAGCCATTATTCCTCTGGTCACTTAAGGCTTCAAAGACACAAGCTCCCTTTCTGCACAAGCCCAGGGTCCCTTTTGTCCCTGTTCCCCTCATGTCCAGTGTACGCACTCACAGCTCATCCCTGCTTTGCCTTCCTTCAGAGCAGCACGAAACATTTCACCTGAGTCCCTTCCGGCCACTTGGCTCTGGATACAGCCACCATTCCATCATCCCATCCCTCTCACCCTTGCCATTCATCTCCCCTGAATGCATTCCTCTTAAATGTCTCCCACACTCAAAGTGTTCATCTGGCCCTGGAAGAAACTGCCTTGGGCAGAAACTGGTCATAAAAGAAAATACAGGTTTAAAATGTTGCTTTCTGGAGACTAAGATATGGGTTTGAAGCCTGACTCAACAGCTTCCCATGGCGCACCTCATAGACATTTCAGGATCCTGTCTCCATACCACTGGGCAGCACCCGAGAGTCCATTGCCCCTCACACTGCAAAGGGACACACAGGTATAGGGCAGATGCAACTTCTCTAGCCAGGTGAAATGTTTTGAGCTGCTTCAGGCACACCAGGTACCTCTTCCACACTGGGCATCGAACTCCCTTGCTAGGGAGAAGAGGGTGATCTTCTCCGCACGCCTGAAATTGCTGTCATGGAGAGACCAGAGCTCACCCTGGGCAAGATAATGGATGATTCATAAGCACGAGTTTGAGAACGTATTCCAAGAAGAAATGGCAAGTCATGAGCAAACCTTTAAAATGCATGCACACAAAGGAAAAACGAACACACAAATTTAGATTGAATAGCCTTTACCCAAAATTCTTAGGGTGGGAAGATTTTTGGCTTTCATATTTCTTTTACTCTGGATTATTTGCATACCCAGGATGAGATATCTTGGTGTTAGTACCCAAGCATAAAATAAAACCCCTCGATATGCTTTATATATACATGACATACTCACAGGCTAAAGGAGCTTTTATACAATTTTGTAAATAGTTTGGGGCACCCAACAAAGCTTGTTTACATTGAACTATCCGAGAGCAGATGCACTGTTTGGCACCATGGTCATTTTCCATTTGTGGCATTGTGGGAAAGCTCAAAAACTCAAAAAGTGCATTTGAACCATTTCTGAATTCATGTTTTTAGATTAGAGATGCTCACTTTGTATATTCTCTCTTTTCTGAGACTGGAGCTAAGAAACCGCCACCTCCACCCTTTGGGCGATGCCCTCAATCAACAAACCTTGGAGTAACCTCTTGGACCTTCAATCCATGGTGGCCCATCATCTCAAAGGTCTCAATTATGTCTTCATAGATGTTTTGCTGCGGCCCATGGCTATGTCCAGTGATACAAGTAACAGAAGTATCTACTATGATGACACCTGTACTTATAACCACTGAAAGGAGAAACAGTGGTTTGAACTGCACATAGTGGGGCCAGTTTAGGGACAGTGTTGCTAAGATGCGTGACTTTCTTCTTCAAATTCTTCCAGGCACATCAGGGCTAATCTGCCCAACCTAGCCCAAATTTCATTTCTTAAAAAGTACTTTTTTTTTTAGCATTGCAGGGCTAAGAACACTACAGTTCAAATCAGCCCTAGCCTGATTTGATGGCTGAGAGTGTAACGAGGCTTCGGATTCTACCTCTCATCTGATTTCTGCATCTCTTTTTACAGATGGAGAATAAGACTTTTAGAGAAATGTGTCTGCACAGGAGTCACCTTGAGTGGTGTGTTGCGTTGGAAACTTGGATCTATGAAATCCCTAAGCCCAGTTCTTTCCTGATCCCAGGAGTTCAGAAGGTCCCATTGCTATCACCCAGCCCCCAGAAGGCCAGCATCCTAGCACAAGGGGAACACTGCTTTGTGAGAACTTCTGGAAACACACAGGGTTTAAACTCAGCTGGTCACCATCTCCTCCCCCGCCTTCCACACTGTGGCCGCAGCTCCTCAAAACACAGCTGTAAATCCTCTCAGTCTGTAAACACTCTGGTACAGTTCCCTCCATTGCTTAGCGGCTGCTGACACTAATTGCTCTGCAGAGTCGTGCAACTGGCAACACCTTATTAAAAGTGAAATATATTATACTGTCCACTTATTGCGGTTTTATAGAGATAAAGTATTCCTGCTACATGGAAATGCTGGTGAAGAAATTTGACAAGGTAGATTCTAAACAGAAACATCTATGAGGCCATTCCTGGGACTCATGTTCTACCCTGGACTATGTTGGAGGTCACCCCGACTTGGCCTGAAGATTTTTGTCTCACTCCTTTGTTGTTCATGACTGAGAAAATGGTCTGGGTAGACTCCTTCGGTCGATGTCATCTATTTCCTTCCTGCCCAAAACCTGATGGAAAGGAGACTGACTGACTAGAGGAAATGCCGGGTGCTGAAAGCTGGAGGAGGAAGAGTCAGGCATAGTAAGAAAGCTCCACATTCAGAGAGACACAGGTCAGTGCTGACTTCCTCAGGAAGACCCACTTAAGTATCTCAACCCCATACTTAAAGTGAAATCCAACAATGTCTCTGGAGACTAGCTAGACAGATGGTCTTCTACTTGAGATTTGCTGACTTTTTGATGGCACACAAGCAATCTGCATTCTGTACCACCCAGACTTAGAATGTTAGATTTTGATCTCAACCATGCTATCAATATGCTCCTCTATCATGGTGCAGGGTGGCAAGAATGAGCTGCCCCTGGCAGTCAGCCAGCCCACCGGGAGGGGAAGAAGCAGATGTCCTAACATGTATTGGTAGTGATGATGCTTTGTAGGCTTGGGCCTAGTAAACATGCTTTCTGATTAGGATACTTCCACCTTACAATAAGATCGTAGCCCATGGGTATCTGTAAACCCACGCCATGAGGTAATTTGCTCACCACCTCGCTGTGGCAATGTCAACTATGTGAAGTTCCGTTCCATGCTTAAACTGGATTAAGGCCCTTGATCTAAAGCCTCAAAAACACTTTTACTAAATAACCCCAAATCCAACATTGCTTGGCAATTCACACAGCATGTAAGCCAAGAGTGCCAGTTACAGTTTTAAGAGTTATAAAAAGAGGAGATAGACTACTTGAGGTCCACACTGTATGAGGTCCTTTATAGCTCCGTTTAACAGGAAATTGATGAGGCTGGAATGATGACTCAAAGGTTAAGAGCACATGTTTTTGTAGAAGACCTGAGTCTCAGAATTCATAGGTCAGATGACATCCACCCAGACCTCCAGTTGCAGAAGATCTACCACCTTCTTCTGAACTTTGGTGGAATCAGGCATGCATGTAGAGTGCATGTATACATGTAGGCAAAACATTCAATGCAAAAAATGAAATCAAGAACCCTTTAAAAAGTTAAAATAAAATGGCTGTCTCTATCTTAAAGGGAAGGATGAGAAAGCAGGAACGAGACACAGACAGCACAAAAAAGGCTGGGCTGGAAGGAAGAGCAAATGCTGAGGATGAAACACCATCAGGAAACTAGGCCTCACACCCTCCGCCCCAGCACCGACCTCTGAGTGAACACGTTAACTCCGGTTGCTCAAAAGAGTCAAACCTTGTCTTGGCAATGTTTTCCTGCTGATCTCCAGCCATGCCAGCACTGAGGAATGGCCAAGTGGGCCTGGATGGCCAAGGGGCTAGCAGATAATAAGGGAGATGGAGTGATGGAGACAAACCTATTGTCCCTGCCACATTTTGTGTTTCCGAGATACCAAATTGCCTGATCGCTTTGACATTTCCGAGACCAAATTAAAATGCGCCACCATGGAGACAAAATGTCATTAGCCTCATTATAAGTGATTGTGTTAAAATAAATACAAAAATAAAGTGGGAATTAGTTCAAACCATTAAAATACAGAAGCGAAAATGGTCAACAGGGACTTTACATGTGACAGACTAGGAAAGATCGAGACACCCCCTAAGGAGACAGAAGAGATTAATGTAGCAGGCACCGAGGCTACACAACGGGCTTCTTCTGTGATCAGAGCAGAGCCTAGGCACTAAGGCTCTCTGCTGCCTATGCTGGGAAGTCTCAGGGAGAGCACTCAGCTTTCCCAAGCAGAATTCCTTTTGAAGGAAGGCAGGAAACACATTTTTCATACAGTTCTGAAGGAACACAACACTCTTTTATGGTGGGTAGCATTTTGGCACCTGGGGAGAAGAGTGCAGACAGCTTCTTGGACAGAACAGGGTACCCGCACATCATCAGCCATTGGGTTCGTCCATCAGTCTCCTCCACAGGAAGAAAATCCAGGTGGATATCTCTGGACCTGGGTTCTGAGGACAAGCCAGCTGACTTAAGCTCAATGCTTTCACAAACAAATCCTACAGCTCTCTGGGACCATCTACCCTATATTCCATCCATAACCCCTTACTCCTCACTACTTCAGTCCACCAGCACCTTGTCGTTAACTGATCCCATTCTTAGTCCCACTGAGAAGTACTGGCCCAGTGTTCTTAGGACCTTAACCATTAATAAACAATGACATGAATGGATACCCCCAAATGGAAGAGTGCAAAACCCTAAACTCTTCCCTTATCTCCTTAAGTAAAGGACAGGACATCAAAATAGCACCTTGCCTATTTTTCCCATGAATGTCTCATAAAGCCTGTACACTAGGAATAAATATCAGACTGCCGTTTTACCATACACAAAATTTCTCTTTCACAAATATGAATCACTCAGCTAAAAGCCCAAGGATAGAACAATAATGTATTAGCACAAAATATCCTGCTCTCTGAATCCTTCCTCCATCAAGGATACCCTAGATATCCACAAAAGTTGTATACTGTGACAAAGGCAGATATTATCATTCTTTTCTAATACCTGAGAAAACGGAGGCTACTACAAGGAATATGTCTTCTACAGGGCCCTACAGTTATAGCAGAAAAGGACAGAAAGCCACAGGTTTTATCTTTAAGTCCAGTCCAAGTTGTTGAGTTACTTTGCTTTGGTTTTAAAGAGTAGAACAAGGAACTTCATGGTAAGCATAAGAAGGATAATTCCCCAATGTCTGCAAATGGCTTGACACATAAGAAAAGCATCCAAAATGCTCAGCAGTGATGAACAAGGGCTCAGAAAGCTTTGGTAAGATGAGCTCACTAATCCCCCAGGCTTTTAGCCAAATCTGTGGTAGGAGATGGTCTTTCTATCTTTGCCTCTGTCTTTCCCCTGCTGCACCATCATGATCCCTCAGGAAATGTAAGGAAAAGAAGTAATATTTTTTTTTCGTTATCATTTCAAATGAGTCTAAAATAAAGATCCTGGGAGGACTGTGTGAGCAGACAGGGAAGAAAAGAGAAGATTGGCCAGCTACAGAACAGGGTAGACCCAACCATGACTGACAAAAATCTGAGACAGCAGGTACAGGGACAAGAGGAGGCAGCTGGTGGTATCAGCTGACAGTGGGATGATTATCCTGAAATCCCAAACTGAATGGCTATGTAAATGGAGTGTACAACTGCTATGCTTGTGTGCTGTGCTGGGGTTGGTGACAAGAGCATGTACTTTGTCCATGCCTTCAGAAGTCACTTGCAGAGTTAGGGAATGAATGTACTCCTCTAGACTGTGTCATAACTCTTTATTTGAAACTCTAGTTTCTAGTGTTTCTAGTTGCCACTTTCTTCCTTCCAAGCCCAGAAAGCATCTTCAATGGTGTGTTTGTGTGTATGTGTGCATGTCTGTAAATATATGTGTTTGTATGTGTGCATGTGTGAGTGTGTGTGGTCATAATGTTATTGTACATTGTATAAAGAACATCCTTGTATTATTCAAATGCTGATTTCTGTGCCCACATATCTGGTTGCAATCCTTATTCTGAGAATCTCCTGTCTCAACGTTGTGTAAATGTTACTCCCTAATTATTCTCTAATTTGTCAGAAAAGAAGCCAGTCAGTCAATGACTAAGAAGCACAGAGAATAGAGCTAGATTTCCCACCCAGCCAGGGGTTGGGTAGGGAGAGAGAGGAAGTGGGATTCAGCAAGAAGAAAGTCCAGGAGACATCATAAGAAAACAGCCAGAGCAGAAAAAGCTATAAAATACAAGTATCTCGGGGATTTTAGATGGAAGGTAGCTAGGTTAGTTTAGAGGATGAAAAGGGATTAAAACTGATCAGTTGTTGTGCCTCGAAGATGTTAAATAAATAAACTAGTCCTATGACAATTGTTTGGGATCTAGCTGGGTGAAGAGAGACATGCAACATTTATAAATTTGCACTAGCATGTGTGCATGTGTGTGCTCCTGCCTGTATGAATATTCTATGTAACTTTGTCTCCCTCTTCCTTCTTTCAAGCCCAGTTAGCTATCAATCTGCTACTACTGCACACCACTCAAGAGAGTCACGTGTCTGAGGGTATTGGAGACTTCGGTCTGTGACCAGTTGACTGATGTCAATTCATGCTCTGGACCTGTGGTTGGGCAGCTACAGCACAGTTGAAATTCATGGCAATAGCATTTACCTTTTAGGCAGGACATGAGGAAAGGAAGAAGAAGAACCTAAGGTCCCACCTTCTTCCTAGACTCCAATTAAGGTTTTACCACCTCTCCAAGCCACGCTGACTACAGAACAAGCTTTTAACCAGGGATTGTACAAACATATTTCATATCCAAACTATAGGAAATTGTGGCCATTGTTTTAGATGTAAGTTCACTTCTCCTTTGCTCCAGGTGGATATCCCCATTGCCCCTCAGCTCATTATCAGGGCCTGAGGACCAAGCAGAACCATAGGCTAAGATAAGGTAAGAAAGTCTCTTGAAAGTTCCAGTTTACAGCTTGAGAAGACGCAGTTTTTGACGTGAAACGCACCCAATACCTTATTCCCTAGAGACAGGAAAGTGAGGACGGCATGCTAAAATGGGTCAGACACCAGGCTTCAGGGCTCCCATTGGTTGTAATCAGTCTCCCTTCCTAAGTGTTCGTTTGAATAACAGCATTAGTGCTGGCTGACATCATAAGGAATCATCTTTGGCAACCTCACTTTGCAGAGAAAGGACGAAGTCCAGAACCCAAGATTACATACTCACTCGAGCTCCAGATGCATAGAGAAAGACCAGGGTGCTGACTTAGAGCGCTCCACCCATAGAATCACTTGGAATTGCTCTTCAGAAATAGAAACAACTGTTTACAAGCTTTTACTCTCTTCATCCAGGCAACAAGAAAAAAAAAAAAACTGCTGAAATGTTCATTTGAAGAATAGATCACTAAAATGGCATGTGATTCGGGCCACTCAGGCATACTAACAAATTAAGACAGTATTTCCCAGCATCAAATATTAGCAATTACCAGAAAACTTTTCAAAATATGCCATATATGATGTCGTATCAGACCTATTGCATCTACAATGGTAGGGCAACAACATAAGGCTAGCTATGAGGGTTATAGCAGAGCTCCCCAGGGTGGGGGGCTGACAAGGGAGCCACGGGTAAGAATCTAAAAACTGAGGGCAGACAGGGTTACCACTGGATGAAGGAACCTGGAGAAGCTGCTTTAGAAAGGCTACACTCAAGCTTACTCTTGAGTAAGATAGACCTGAACTAGAGCTTAAGATGCTTCCCTGCAGAGCTCCTGGTCCAGAAACTGTGTTTGCTAGCAAGGCTAAAAAACGCCACTGGTGTCTTCTTCCCCAAGCTCTTCTTTCCCCTGAGCATATAATGATGCTGATGGCTCCTCCCCCACTATCCTAAATGGAGCAGGTGAGGCAGTATTTAAAGCGCTTATGGCCCTTGGAACAAGGTGTCTGCATGCTCAGCAGTCTTAACTCCAGCTGACCTGCCTCCACACTGCAGGATGAGCCCACAGCTATCCGATGGGGGTGTGTGAGGATGATGTAGGTGATAGTTTCCCCTAGCATAATAAGGAATTGGCCCCAGGCGCCTAATCACTCAGAGGAGTGGGAAGGAGGGAAATAATTGTAAAGAGATCTTTCAAATGTCACCTCTCCCTTGGCTTTTCACCACACAGTTCAACTGCCTATGTCAGCAGCCTGATCTGCCCAAGTCAGACGCAGCTGGGCAGACACCCAGCAAGCGGCAAAGAGCTTAAGACGACTCCAGTGAGAGAGGAGTCTTGCTATGTCTCCCACCCAACAAGGGAATAGACAGACAGAGAAACAGTGCTACCCAGCACTCCCCTTCTGGTATCCCCAAGGCACCTTTCTGCAGCTGGCAGTGGTATCAAGACTGTTCAGTATTTACACTGAGCTTGTCCTGAAAATTCCCTAATGCTCCTATGACTGCTCTCAATTAACCTTCTCCCATAGGTTGGAAACTCCAATCTCATTCTGGCTAAACACTAAGTCACAAAGAGGCAGGCAAAACTGCCAATTGATGGTAGGCCTTAGCCACTCAATGGCTTCCTATCCTGCTCACTTGCTAACTAATATGTTGCTATTAGTAAATGACACATAGTATTAGTTAGGATTCTCTAAAGGAACAGAACTAAATATATATTTGTGTCTGTGAGAGCGAGTGTGTGTGAATAGTATATTTTATACACATATTTTATCCTATATTTTATACATTATCTAACATTATAGATAGATAATTATGTAATATATCTATAATATTCTGATTATATAATATTAAATATATAAACAATATATTAAAGAATTTATTAAGTCAGCTTCTGTTAAAACAGTAATAACAGCTGAATTACACTGGAAGGCTCAAAACCCCATCATTACTCAGTGTTTGAGTCTGGAGGCCTCATCTGTTGGAGCAGTCCTGCAGTGACTGTCTCTGACTGGGAAGGGTAACAATCCTGTGGTAGCTCCATCCACAAGGCTAGGTACCACAACAGGCCCAAAAGGTTCCTAGAGAGCTATTACTGATCTTTGATCAGCCTGGAAGCCTGGAAACACTGGCTCTTGTATTGAGAAAAAAAAAATCCTTGGTGGGATCAGTGAAGCCAAGTGAGTAAAAGGTAAGCAAACTTTCTCCTATCATGTCCATGTTATCTGGACTGCTGTCAGGAGGGGTCCTCATGTTGGGGTTGCATCTTCCAACACCTATTAAGACAGTCAAGACCCTTCCTCATGTGGGGTTCTCTGATCCAATGATTGTAATTTGTGGCCAGTTAACATTAAACTAAACATAATACCCATTAAGACATCTATCCAATGACCATTTTCTAAGCACACACAGTCTCCCGGTCCCTGCTCTTGGAAGCTGCTTGAACCTCCCTCTCACACACATTCACTCCTCAGGAGAACACTATCCAACCTTGCTGGCCAACTGGGAAACAGAAAGAGCAGTGAGGCAAATGCAGGCAAGCTCTTAAATTCAGATTTCTAGAAAAATAAAGGTTTGCCTATGAATTCACACCGTCAAATGTCAAATGCATACCTGTGGTCATTCATCCAGCTCTGCCCTGGGCACTGAGCAGGAACTATGCTTCTGAAATGCACATTTTTTTTTAGAGCTCGACAGCCCTACCAAGGCTCCTGCCAGGTCACCGAGGAGAGTCTTGGTCTGAGCTTGTGGCTTAAGTCATGTCATGTCAGATTGAGAGGAGAAGCTGTCAGGTTTTCAGAATTTTATTTCTCTATCCAAACCCTAGCCAGCAGAGCAGTGACCTGGAGAAAGTGGGCCAGCTTGGGAGGATGAGGCCTCCCTTCTGTACCTGGTTCTTTCAGGGGCTACTGTGTGAACCTGACCAAATCAGTCCACTTTTAAGCCCTGCTCCTCTCACTTAAAACAGAAGCCCCAATATTAAATGCTTAAAAGATGGCTATGGATGGAGCCCGGGCTTTAAATACTTTAGTTTGTTTAGTTAGACAGCAGGGATTTGGTGACTTGTGGCCAGGAACTACTAACCTGAGGCCTGCATGACACTCACTTGCTGCTTGTTCTGACCTGCTGACCAGCTCACCAACACACTCTTCTAGATCAAATGAATTTGTGTACTCATCTCCCAGGCCGCTTTCAGAATTGTTGTTCCCCAAACTTATCTCCATATATGAATTTCTGCTCTCTCTCTCTCTCTCTCTCTCTCTCTCTCTCTCTCTCTCTCTCTCACACACACACACACACACACACACACACACACACTAACCTCATCACATATCCAACTGACCACTCAACATGTATAAAAGGCATACCAAGTACAACACATCCAAAATAAACTCCCTGGGACCTCCACACTAGACCCAAATGTCCCAAATCCTGTTACCCACCTATTTCCATTTCAGCCATCTTAGTGGCTCTGCCTGCCCATTTCCTTACCCATCCCTCTATATCAAATGACTATTTGTTTGGTAGATGTCCTCCTAGGTGTTCTCCTAGATAATACCCCCACATAGCCAGAACACTCCTGTGGATAAGTGAAATAACATTACTTGTTTACTGTCTGCAAGAGTTCCTCTTCTATTCCATAGCAAAAACCAACTCCTTATAGAGGATACTTGTCAGCTCGCCAACCCTTCAACAGATACCTGAGACGCAATCAACCTATGGAGGAAAAGTTTACTGTGACTTGTGGTTTCAAGGGCTTCAGTCCATGGTCAGCTGTCCCTATTGCTTTGACCGTGTAGCTGCACAGTACATCATGGAAGGAGCCTATGAGAGAGGAAACCTGTTGACTTCATGGCAGGAAAGCCAAAGAGAATGACCAGTATGTCACAACCTTCTTTGAAATCACACCCCCCCAAAGACCTAAATTTTCCCATAGCATGAACCTTAGGTTCCATGGCCTTCAAGTAACACCGAGCTGTGGACCAAGTCCCTCAGCCTCTGGGAGACATTTATCCAAACCACAGAAGTGAAACAACATGGCTCATGTAACCAAGTCCCTATTATTTATCTCTCAATATCTCCTTCTGTCCTTCCCATGTGCTTGCTCTGTTTGAATCATGACATATTTTATGTTCCTTGACTAGGCCACACCGATTACACTCATGTTTCTGTACTGGTCAGTGCATCTGCCTGGAATGTTCTCTACAGACTTTTCTTCCTTCAAGACTGCTTGTTTTTGATCTTCAAAATGAAACCTGTCAGATTGGCCTGACTTCTTTGACCAGTACTGAAAGGCCCCATATCTTAATATATTTTCCTCTTGCCTATATTATTCTCAGCATTATAAAATACTATGTAATGCATGCGTATTGAGTTTATTACTTATTATAGTATTTCCTCTACTAATCAACAAGCTTCCTAGGGAGAGGAAGCTGTGTTTTTGTCACTATAGATCTCAAAGTTCTTCAAGGGTGCTTGATACAAGCGTGGATGCTTACAGATGATTAAATGAAGTTAAAGACAAATGGTGATATGTGATAAAAAATGGGAGAAAAACAAACTGCTAATTTTACCCCTCATAGACACTGAACATGCAGTACTTTTGATGGACTGAAATGTATTGTTGAGGTTTTCTATACTGACAGTAAACAATACGTCAGTGGATAGCAAACTGAATACCCTATGATTCAACTTACTTCCAGCACCATTAGCCTAGAGGTAGTACCAAATCCCACAAGACTCAGAAAAGTCCCATAGGTCTGAAGTTAATTGCAAGCCCCAGGTCATGGCCTAGGATACTGACCAGCAGTAAAACATGGCTCTCTGGACTCTTTCTGTCAGTTCAATTAACTGCTGAGCATAGTTTCCAGAACTCAGGGGAATACTTTAACTGGGGTACTTCACCTATTGTAAGAGATATTGAAAAAGGTAGAGACATACACCCAAAGGAAGGGTATGCTCAAGGCAAAGTGTGTTGGAAGGTGTGTGTTCTGTCTTCCTATGTCTTCTCTGGCTCCCCTCCAGAAACCTCTCCTTGCTTACCATGCTCAAGCTTTCTGACCCTGTCCTTTGGGACTTGTTTGTAGCCAAAACTGATCAATTCGCTGGCCATCAGGAATCGTGATGGTCAACGTTCAAGGGAACTCCCTTCCCCCGGAGGTCAGAGTGTTAGAGATAAAAGTTCCATTCATCTAATCGCATAGTTGGTTCCCCTGGCAACCAGCTCTTATCTTGAGCGCAGCCAGGATCCCACCACGAATCACCTCATTAGAACAAAGGATGCTGCTATCACCCAGGAAATGCCAGGAGATTTAGGAGCTCAATGCACTACACTCCTATAACTCAGGAAATCCCAGAGTTCTCAGGAGTTCCATGCCAGGAACCATGGCAAGGACCAAGTATTAGAACTAAAGATTCTTCTAGGACCCCAGTCTACGAAGGTATAAGAAGTTCTGTCTAATAAATGCAAGGCAAAGAGCAGTATATGTATCTTGTAAGTTCACAATATTGTACGAGGTAAGTGTGTTTTCAAGAACTAAATAAGCAATTAAATATGCATTTATCCTGAAATTCGAGCATGTTGTCCAATTAAAACTAATCCTTAAAGACATAAAAAAAAGAATTAAATTTTATTAGTCCTGTTGTCTGGAATTCATAAACATACAATTCTATAAAAGCAAAGCTCCTTGACAGAAGATCTGAGCAGAAGTATACCAAGTATCTGAAGCCCAATAATTTTTTAAGTGATTTTACCCCCTTTGACTCTATTCACAATGTGAACTTTTAGTAAATTGCAAAGCCATTGAAAGTTTAGATTTTCCAAGTACCATCCATCATTTTTTCTGGCATTTAAATTGCACAAACCAAATCCCCAATGGTTGAGAGCACTGCCATGTGGACTGTGAAGCCCTGCCCTCCCCTCGACACTGTGCCTTGAGAAACAGCCTGGGTCCTCCATCCTTCCTTCCTTCCTTCCACATTTCACTCTTACCTCCCTTCCCCCAGCCTTATCCCAAAAAGAGAAACATGGGTCAGTGGGTTTTCAGTGGGCTCCCCCATACGGTACTCTTTAGTAAGCCCTTAAAACCCAGCTCTAGAGACCCTGTCTTGGAGACCCCCTGAGTAAGCCTAGAAGAGCTGTTTCTCCTTTCTTCAAAGTCTTAAGACTGCTTATGCAAGAGAAGGAAGACCACACCCTGGGTTATTAACGTGCTTACAGGACTGGTTTTCCATTGAAGGTCCTACAAGATGGCTTCTCCTAGTCATCTCACTGTTCTAAATTTCCAAGGCTGGGCAGACAGTAAATTCGTAGTCCATTCATGTCCCATTATGACCTTGTGAAATGAGTCACTGTCTATGTTGTTGCCCAAGGAAGGAGCTTTTATCTAAACCAAATGTGACACTTATAATGGTTCATAAAAAAGACTCTAATCAGTGAGCTACATCACAGAGATTACTGGTTTAGCTTTTTAAGTTATTGTTGTTAAGAACACAGCAGCAAAGAAATAAGGCTAGCAGTCAGCTGAACAGAAGACAAAATGTAATTCAGAATTCCAAAGGGCCCATTCTCATTCACCAATCCCGAATTCCTACTGGCTCACCATGCTGCATCTCACCTGAATGTGCTACCTTAGCCTCACCTAGAGTGCCTGACATCACCTCTTGCCAAAATTACACAGGAACATAGGAGATAATATCACAGCCAGCCAACACCATTTTTTTTCATTAAAAACAAGCCAAAGACATCAAAAAGCAGAAGGGGTTTTTTTGCCTTCTGCAATCCTTAGGCCCATTCCATTCTCAAGTCTTGGTTATAGGAAGGAGACTCTTCCAATAGGCTCATTACTTAGTTGATCTCAAAATTCTACTATCATAACTGAGCATAGATCTCTATAGCTATGTACACATACCTTTCCAGTTTTTAGATTCAACTCTTCAGTTTGAGTCTAGATACCTGACAATTGGAACCTTGCTGGCTGTCAGTTTCACTCCTGACAGCCCTCAAGCTATTAGAGCAGAGCCAGAATCTGCCTGCAGGACAGTTGCTGGAACAGGTTGGCTCTTGATGACCCCACATGCAATGAGAATGACAGCCTAGTGGAAAAACTCTCATGTTATAATAGGGTAAGGCCCTCTACCTGCTTTACCCCAGATACGCTAACACAGAGAAAAGCCCTACTATTCTGCCTACTGGCATCGTGAAGTATGTTCTCATGTCTGTACAGTATTCAACAGAGAATATCTGGAAAGGTGAAGAATTCAGTGATCTGGGTTCTGGATGAAATGATTCTCCTGTGAAACAAATGCGAGACTTGAAGCGTCTTGGACTCCACGCATGTCACAAGTTTAAGTTTGATGATACCCTAAAAGAAGTCTGCCTTTCACTGGCTGGGAGAAGACACCTCACATCAGTTAGAAGGGTTGCTAAGATACCATGCTCTCTGGTTAAAATCAGAGCTTCAGCTCTCAGCAGAGTGATTTTGTCCCCCAGGGGACATTTGGCTATCTATGTCTAGAGACATTCTTGCCTGTCACAGTTCAAGAGGTGCTACTGGCATCTGGTGGGTAGAGGCTAAGGTTGCTGCAAAACATACTACAACCCACAGAGAGTCGTACCAACAAACAAGGATCCTGTGTAAGGAGGCAAGAGTGCAAGGCAAAAGAACCGTAGCACAGGGATGTAAGGAGAATAAAGTGCAAGGCACAAAACTATAGCAACTAGAGCAGAGCGTTTCTAAAGGACAGACCCAGCTTTGCAAACCCAATAGTGAACAGGCTCCAGAAAATAGGTAAGGTGTGGATTGCATTTCCACATAAACTTACAATGCATCAAGGGGGACAGGATCTGCCTTTATGATCAGGTCAGAGCAAGGAATCCACTCAAGAAATCTTGAAACATATTAAAAGCATTCCTAATTTAATCAATGTGAGTGAGTGCAGGACTTCCATGGCTCGACTTTGCAGTGTGGGTGGCAGAGAAGGTTGACATATGGAGTACAACGTTGGCTAACACGCCTACTTATCTTGGCCAGCCCAGAAACACTATGTCAATCTGGGTCCTCCGAGAACCAGACATCAAGACAGGTTTGGATGTGCAAGACATTTGTGAGGGGAAGAAACTGTGAAAGAAAAGCGAAGGAGCCAGGAGGGCCAGCAGACGGCTGTGCTGGCTTGGTCTCTGGTGAAGGTGAGGAGAAGGCTGGTGGGAAGGTGGGTGGGAGGAAGCAGACAAAACAGTGAGGTTTTGAGAGAAACTTAACGGGCTGTCTTAGGTGACTTCAAGTCAAAACTAACCCTCAGAGAAGACCGGATCCCTGTGAGGAACTAACGTGGTGTCTCTCCACCCTCACCCATGGCTGGGAACAGTGCAAACAAAATAGCCTCGGAGACTAAGGCTCTAGACTGCTGCCTGTGGTTCTTGGTCATCCATGCCTTGGAGAGCCAGGGAACAGAGAGGCATTCTTCTGACTGACCCAGTTCTAGAGCTGGACTTGAGGTAACTCAGAATCAAACTATGCTCAGGAAAGACAACCTTCTCCATCTTTTCCTGTTTCCACTCTTTTCTGTGTGTTTCCATCAGTTTGCTTTTAAATAGTTTTTTTTTTAATAGTATCTCCTTCAATAAGTTCTAACTCTGAGGCAGGGGAAATGATTCAGTGGAAAATTCTTATGCACAAGTAGGACAACCTGAGTGTGAGTACCTAGAAAAGCCAAGCTTGGCAGTGCCTCCATGAGATCCCAGAGCTGGGAGATGGAGAAGAGAGAATCCCAAGGGCTTGCTGGTGACAAGTCTAGTCAAATTTGTGGGCTTCAGGTTCAGTAAGAGACTCTGCCTCAGAAACATGACAAAAACAAGCACAAGCAAACAGAACAAAGAGAGAGATAAAAATGATCCCCCCCCATGGACCTCTGCCTTCCTCATGTGTACTCACAGGTGTACATATCTGCATTTATATGTGCATGACCTCACATGCATGCACACACACACACATACACACACACAAACACATATACACACACACAAGCACACTTACTCAGCCATCCTCATATATACACACAGACCATTAACCTACCTTATCACATAAATACCCATAGGCAAACCATCCACCAAGCCACACATACTTGCTTATATGTACACACACACACACACACACACACACACACACACACACACCATCCATCCATCCATCCATATCCTTACTATCCACTCAGCCAACCACTTCACCCCATATACTCATATATACATGCCGCCCTCCTATCCATACAAAAACCCTACCACACACCCGTACACATATACATGCACACATTTATATATTTTACCCAGATACACATTCCATATGCATAGACATGTGTGCTATCCACATTTAAATACACCTACATGTTTTGACTCTACCCAGCAACATATACATACCACCTACCCATGAATAGGCACAGACTCCATGCTCCCACATGCCAGTATATATCTAAATGTCACATATGCTACACCCCCACAAAACACACATATCATCCCTAATCTCCTTTTCTTCTTCAAGCGAAGTTGTCATAGGCCAAAGGGTTAACAGTGGCTTAAATCGACTGTGTCCCTCTGGGACCGAGTATAGAGATGGATCTCTGGCCACAAACCACTCTGTGTATGGGGACACTATGGTTGCTGTGGCAGACCCCATTTTGTAGCAGCTGCACTGTTTTTCGACAATACTATCTTTGTAGTAAGAATGGGTGACCATCGCTGAATACAGACCAGCTTCCAGAATGATATTTCAGTCATCAAAATAACCATTGAGGGAAAACAAATGTCAAATAGTCTTTGTAAGAATTAAAAGCTAAGCACAGGGACCATTTATTTCAACTGCTGATAATTCTGCATCTCTAGTCTTTACTCTCTTTCCCTCAGACCTGGCTGGCTTTCAGGATCAGTTAGCCTGGATATACTGAACCCTGTCTTCCTGGTATGGGTTGGAAATAACCTTTTGTCTTGTCCAAAAGTCATGCTGAGGTGAAGTTAGAATTGCTTTCTTTTAAAATTTATTAGGAGTGTGTGTGTGTGTGTGTGTGTGTGTGTGTGAGCATGTGGGTGGTTGCTATTTGGCATGTGTATTTTGGTGAATGGGAGGAGCTAATGTGTGTGGATAGGAATGGGAAGAGATAATGTGTGCTTATGTTGTAGAGGGAGTCTACCTGGGTAGTTTGAGCATGAGTCAGAGGTGCTGGTATGTTTCTAAATGGGCAATGTGTGTAAATGTGTGTAGATGGATTTCTGAGCTTTGTGTGCACAGAGGGATGGTGATATGGTTTGTGTGTGTGTGTGTGTGTGTGTGTGTGTGTGTGTGTGTGTGTGTGTGTAGAGGCTAGCTCGCTGTACATGATTAAGTGAGCTGTATATAAACAGATGTCTGGGAAAGCTAGGTAGACGATGTGTCCATGAGTGTGAACAAGTGCGTGGTTGGTGGGTGGTGTGTGAACACTTGTAAAAGGACAGTGGGTGGTGGCATCTGAACTGAACAAGTGTATCAGATGTGTGAATTAGTGGGTAATAGGTGCATAGGTATGTGGACACAGATGGGTGGGGTGGCGGATACAGGCGGGAAGACCTTGAGCAAAGGCTTGCACAGGGATATAATCCTGAAACGGATTTCAATGGGAGTCCACCACTGCACCTCAAGAGAGCTGGGCAGTTATACATAGATTTCTGGTGCTATTAAGGTTCTACTCTGGGTGGTTGATTCCTCAGTCCCATTTCAGCCCTTCCTGCTTGGTAGCCTTGAATTTTCCTAGGACAGGTTAAGCAAACTTAATCCCCAAACCCAAAATCTGGAATGCTCCAAATTCCAAAACTCTTGAATACCAACATGGCACTTCAAGGGGCATCCCACACCTGACCTCATATGATAGGCCTCAGTCAAAATTCAGGTGTACTCAAAATACTGAATGTGGGAAACAAACTATTCATGTTTAGGGTTTTTATTTCTACCTTGACGATCCCATAACATGTATGCAAATATTCCAAAATCAAAAATAAAATCAAAATCTGAAACCTGTTGGGTCCTAAGCAAGGCTTTTGGATAAGAAATCCTGAACTAGTCTTTGGCTTTGAGACATTAGTCATTCCTGCTGTCTAAGCCTCTGGCTTCATAGGAACTCTTCAGACCACCACTGGGTGTTCAAAAGAGTCTGTGTGGAATCTGAAGAAAGTAATCAAGATATTTCTTATGGATTAATTTATTTGAACACTATAAAACCCAACACAGGCCTTAATGAGAGGTCTACTGCTGGAGAAATGCACCCTGGACCAGCACCTGGGAATACCAACAAAAGGACAGGATGACGAAAAGTGCTTTCTCTGCACTGGAAATATTAGTCATGGTCCCTCTCTTCCTACTTCTCACCACTCCATCCCCAAAACAGCCAGAAGAATTGAAAATAAAGAGAAATAAAACATATAGAATGATTTTATGGGGGACAGAGGAGGTTAGAACATGCTGCCTTTGATTTTTTTTCAACTTTTTCTATTCTGAACTCTTCTCCATTGCTTCTGCACTTGAACTAAGACATAAGACAGAACTATGTTACTGTAGTTCTCTTGCCTTCCCAGGCACATAGACTTTAGTGGTGCTTCTAGAGGACTAATGGGGTGTCAGCTATTTCTCTGGAACTCTAATCCGCAAGCAGAGGTATCTTCCAAAACACCTGACCTCAATCAACCATGCTCAACTATGTCTGATGGGGTTCTAGAAGCATCCAACATTTTGATAAGGCTTGGCCACTTACATAGCTTGTGACATATGAAGATGGGGGCTGCATTCTGGAGACTGAACAGTTAAAAATGAGACTAGAAAGCATAGCTCATAGTTGTTACTCTCCCAGAAAAGCTAGGAATTACATTGTAATTCCAAAGAGGAGCTATAACAAGTGCACATCTGATCCTAGGCAAGACCAGGTTAAGTGTGTGGTTAAGGTACATGAGATACTCTCTTCTCCAGCTCTCAAGACTATAGCAAAGGGATACAGAATACTGCTGCCCATCAGACAGTGTTATGACATATAAAATCACTTAGTGCTGTACACCAGGGCCCTTTTCAGAACTGTGGACCATCCAAGACTACCAACCAACATGTTGGATTTAGGGCAGGGTTCAAGGCAGATACACAGCCCCATAAGCTATCCCATTTCTGTTCTTTACATGAATGATTCGCATTATGGACTCAAGCAATTCATAGGATAAAAGTGGTCATGAGGACCTGAGATTCTGTATCATTTCCTGTGGGCTTGAACAAAGAGGTATCCAATCTCTGGGATTCACCAATCAGCTTGTATAAGGTGGAATGGATCAGGACACTCTGCAGCTTATGAGCAGGACAGCCAAAATGTTTCAAACTTTTCAAAAGACTCCTCTACCTCCATAGATTCATCCTTGGAATTATGCTTTCAGTGAGGTAAAATTTACACAGTCACAGCGCAGATCTAGCTTGACATAAGTCTATAAGTCAGAGTCTTCTCCTACTCATGCCAGGCCTCTCTCATCACAACACAAATGGCAAAGTCCCCATTCTCTGGCAAGGTCCAAGTAATTCAGCTGAGAAAACAGAAAATACTTTACAGTGGTCTCCATGGGAACAGAAGCAAACCAAACCCATTTCAGGCCTGCAGAAGAGACACCAAGAGCTCCTTCCACCATGCAGCCTGCTCCAGAGTCAGAGTATGTGCCACTTTGGGGTTCCAATCACACTCACCACAACCAGAGAAAATCATCGGGAGAGAGGATTCCAAGACTATCTAGGGAATTGACCCATTCAAAATAACTAAGACCTGACCACCAGTAACTTCAAAGAGCTGGGGATTTTCTAGGTACCACTGAGATCACTTCCTTATTCTGTGCAGAGTAATCATCTTTAAGAAGTCAAAGCACTTATCTAAGGTAACTGACTTTAGGAGTAATAAAGCCAAAGGCATGGCAGGACTCACTGCACCAGCATTCCCGAGAGATGGCCGCAGACTTCTAATCATCTGCTTTAAATACAGATTATTTAAGTGAGAACAGGAAACAAACAGTTGTCTGGATCACCACAAGCAATGGCTACATCCTTCAGATATCATGAGTTTAAGCTGACATCAGTTAGAAGAAGTGCCCATGATCTTCTAAGACTCCACGGTTCCATCAGGAAAAGATGGGTGCAGAATCTCAATAACTCAATAGTAGTTTCCATCATCCCTTCCCATCTGGACTTCACCCAAAGAGGCAACCATCCCAGTGCCAAGTAAGACTGGGAACCATCCTCTCCATGGGATAAAGCCAGGGGACTCCTAAGGAAACCCCAGTTTCTCTTGGAGCCTGCAAGCTGATGGGCTATTTCCATCTGCCATATTCTCTCTTCCAGCATTCCTCCCTCTCATTGAAGAATACAGGAAATCCCTTGGCACTGGTCTATTCAGAAGAACCAAGTTGGCTTGTTCAGAGTAGCCTCAGGCTTCCTTAAGCCTGTCATTGTAGAGAAGGGAATGCCCCTAGGTGTTTTGCCTTACCAGTGCTGTGTCTCATCTTACCATCTGATCCTTTCTGGCATGCATCTGAATTTGAACTCTTGTTTCTCATTCTGAATTTATCTACAACTCCTTGTAGCTACAGTGCCCGTTTCCACTTTGCTGATTTGAAGCAGAGGTGTTGAAAGGGAAGAAGACTGGCCATTTTGCATGTTTAATTATAGAACTGGTATGATGCACATGCATATGATGTGTAAGTCTACCATGAACCATTAGCATAGAGGTTACAAGATTCTCGGGATGGATTTTTCTCTTGGTTCAGTACAGTTTTAAGGCCAAAAACATAATTTTAAAAGAGTTGTTTTGCTGGCAGTGATGATAAAAGCCAGCACCTGTCATAGTGTGAAGACCAAGCAGGTTGATGTGAATCCCATCAGCTTGACACAAATCTGACACTTTTTCATTATACTGCCCTAAGCATAGCCTTCCTTATACCAAGGAGCCATGTATTTCTAGAAGTCTCCAAGTTTACTTGCAAGGGTCATTATTCTACAAGGGACCAGGCTTCTGTTTTGCTTCTTGCCCCCAGACCCTAATCCTTGAGTTTTTCCCCCTGCCTTACCTTGTCCCTCACTGTTTCTTCTGTGCACTAAGGTGAACAAACACTTTAGGGAATAAAATGCTAAAGTAAATAAACAGCATGGAATAGAAGAGTACCCAAGGTTAAGGGGCCATCTTTCAATGCAGTATCCATTTAAAATGTAAATATTCCCTCTACACTATTAGAGAGGAATGACTCCAGACAGACTATAGCACCTGTCATCCAGAGGAGCTTCTAACTATGTGACTTTACAGAAGAATCTTAGACCCCCTTCACCTCAGTGCTGGGATAAACGAGACAGTGTTCGAAGTCCCTTTCCAAGCACCTAAACATGTTTTCAGGAGACCATGGATACAAATCTCTACTCAGAAGATCCCTGATAATGAGTTGCCTTGTAGGAGGTTACACATACTCTGGTGCCATCATAATTATGTCATGTGGTTGAATTAAAGTGTCCATAGTCACTCAAGGATCTAATCAAAGCTCCTCTAATCACAGCCTAGATTCTTCCAGGGGGAAAACTAAGGTAGAATACAACAGATAAGACAACTAGAACTCTGTCATCTCTTAAATATAGTTAGAAGTTCAGGGACACACTAGGCTTGGTGTCAAGGGCTGAAATTGTTTTGCTTCCAGGAAGGGTGGAATTCCAAAAAGCCACCTATTCCTCTTTTATGGTGAGACTATATATCAACTGAGAGAGGACTCATGGCAAGGCACTAGCAGTGGAACTTCCAGGTCACAAGGACTGTCCTGCTATGTTTCTGTTATTAGAATCAGACTCCATGATCTCTGTAACTCACCCACAATATTCCTTTAAAGACTGGCAGGTTCATTCATGCCTCTCTTTTCTGATCACCTCTCCCAGAGGTCTAAGTCATGGCCACTGAAATGTGTCAGTGTCCTCCCAAATGCAATGTTCATCCTTAATCCATTCTTCAAGCTGCAAGAATAGAACTCAAGGATACAAACCATGGTCCACACCCATCGCATGAGTTCTACCAATCATGGACCATCACTTCCAGAATTACAACTGCAATGGCCCTCAGAAACTATGTTTCTTTTCTGACCCTTGCACAACAGGCTGGACGCTTGATCTTCAGCCACACATTCTTCCTCTCTGCTCTACTCAGGTAGGAGAGTAAGCCCTTAGGTTTCTTGCTGAGCTCATTTAGGGGGAACAAAAGACTAAACAAGCCAGTTTATGTTTTGGAAAAATGTGGTGCTGATAGAGATAACCAGCATTGGCAGAGATGGCTAAGGTTGGACAACTGTGGGAGCAGGAGGCAGGCTATATGTCAGCAACAAAACGGCTGACATTGGTTGTCCAGGGAATCCCAAAGTCAACAGTGGTGTAATCTGTTACATAACCATTTCAGGCTGGGTGCCACCTTTTTGTGGGTTTTATATAAGCGTGGCTCTAAGGTCTGAAGTTTTAAGCTTGGCCTTTGTCTCTGTCTTCCCCCAGCCTTTCTGAGTAGCTCTGGATGTGTATTTCCTTGCACCCAATGTGCCAGTCTGCCTGGACCTATGCCAACCTGTGTGTCAGTGTATGCCTGCCTCAAGGTCTATGCTCTGATGAATAAAGTATGTCTCTTCTTGCCTCAACTCAAAATATCTTTAACTCCTTGGCCTCCCTTGGCCCTCCTCCTCCCCTGGTATCAATCCCTGAACCTCAGAGGTACCCTGTATGTCCGAGCTATACTCCCTGTCTTGATTACCACTGTTCTATTGCTATGAAGAGACACTGTGACTAAGGCAATGTATAGGACAAAGTATTTACCTGGGATTTGCTTACAGTTTCACATGGTTAGTCCATGATCATCATGGCAGGAACCATGGCAGGCAGGCACTGGAGCGGTAGCTGAAAGCTGGCATCTGATCTACACTACACAGCAGAAAGAGAGCAAGACTGGGCCTGGCATGGGTTTTTGAAACCTCTAAGCCCACCCCCAGGAATACACCTCCTCCAATGAGCCACAATTCATAATCCTTCTTAAGCAATCTACCACTTATGATACAAACATTCAAATATGAGCCGATGGGGTCCATTCTCATTCAAACCAACACACTGTCCCTTCCCTTCCCTGGGCCTTAAAACATCTCTTATAACTTCTTTTCAGGTCTTTACTCAGTTGTCACTGGCACAGAGCTTGGTGGCAAGATCAGTCCTCCTTACAGGCAATCATGGAAGTGTATCCCCATCCTTATCCTGCCTGAGTTGTGATTTCCCAATCATATAGGTGTTGGCTGATGCACGTGGGTCTCTTGCTCCGTGCATACTAGCCAAGCACAGTAGCTGCTTAGCTGCAAACCCGGACCAACCATAACTATTTCAGTTATTTCCTCAGTAAATAATATATCTGAGGAGTACATGTGCTTAACACTGTGAAACATTCATAGATTAGCCAGGCAAGACCTCTGTGATCCCAAGCCCAATAACCATGATGTAACGGCCCTGGTGAACAGACTATACTATAAAACTGACTAGGTATAAAAACAATAGAACTTTATAATTCTTTTGTTTTGCTGAGCCCAGTTTTACCTTTCCCATAAGAATGACAACATGTTTGTGTCCCTTGGTCATGTTTAACTCCCACCCTGCATGCCATCTGCATTTTCTTAGCCATAGTGCAGCAGTTCACTTGTTGTAAATAACAAAAATCCCTTCCTGTATTATTACAATACTCAGTTTTTGGCACAGGGGCATGACTGTAAATTTCAAACAACTGAGGTTCCTCAAACAGATAGCCTGATTAAATGTGCTGAGTCACCTCAGTTTGTATTAAGTCAATAGCAAGTTTAGGGCCACATCCATGTATACAGAATGTCACATACTCTCAGGCATGTACCCTGCCTTAGTTACTCTGTGGGTTCTTGCTTCCTTTGGGCACCATTTATTCTACCTGTTCCATATTGTGTCACTAGATAAGAGAGAAAGAAGGAAGAGGGAGGATAAAGAAAGAGATCCTTAACTCTAATGTCTTTCTTCTTGTTTCTTCTTTGAGCACAACTAACTAAAAAATCTGCAATCAACGCGCCCCCCTCCAACAACCACCAACCATCAAACCTACCTCTCAGGGGTCTAGCATTTATATACTGTCAGAAAAATTCCCAGAATTCCAAAGATCACACAGTTGCAGAAACTATCTGGAGCTGGCCAAACCCTACTTCTGCTAAAGCAAGAGGCAAACCATGGTCAGCTGCTGTGGAGGAACCCCATATCCCCACAGCTGGAATTAAAACAAAAATTATATTCTTATATAATTGCTGTGTCTTTTACGGAAACCAACATTTCAGAATTCTCACTACACAGGTGTGTCTGTTGAGATGTTACTTTCACAGCTCTCCAGTTCCAGCACTGAGCTGTGATCTTGTCTGGTTGGTAGATCACAGCTAGTGTTGACTCGTGTTCATAAACCCTTGAGTGAATACTCATATCTAAGCATTTTCTAGACATTTCCATTTCTCACTGGCAAAGCAGTTCCCAAGCCTCGTGCCCACTCTACAAATAAATGAGCTGCTGGCCAGTACAACCCAGGACCTCAGACATTTTTGAGAATTCAGAAAGCATGATCAAAAGGACATGCAGAGTAAGCTGACACCTAATACTGGTATGAGTTTGGCTATCGTTTCTTTCCTACTCTGTTTCCTCACCCACTCATTCACTCACTCAACAAACACTATGTGCTCTTAACCTCGGCCACTGTGTTAGGGAATGAGAATGTGTTGGAGAGGAGAATGGTGTAGCTTTATGGGCCACAGTAGGTGGAAGGAAAAGGGGTATAAAATCAAGGCATAAACTCATGGTGTTGTGAAGAGAAGCCTGGCGCTGAGAACTTGCATAATAAATAAGGCCTAGCTACCTTAGAGCATCGAGAAGGTTCTTTTGAGAAAGTAACACTTTTGCTAAGCTCCGAAAGAAGAAAAAAGATGGTTCATGGGAAATAGATAGATAGATAGATAGATAGATAGATAGATAGATAGATAGATAGATAGATAGATCAGAGTTTTTATGCTTGAGTAAAAAGCCTATGAGGAATCCTTTTATGGGGGATTAAGGTTGACCAAAGGGACCAAACCCCACAGAAGAGCTGGAGAGGAAGGAAGAGTGAGTAAAAAAAGGAAACAAAGTGCTGAAAAGTGGGGAGCCCAGCACAGAACATGGCCTTGTGTACTTTGTCCAATTTTGAGGGTTTTGAGTTTTATTTTGTAAACTCTACACAATTGGGAGTCCACACAATCTAGTGATGTCCCATATTCCTTTGTTAAGCAACAAATAAGAGTAAATGTAAATTTTTCCAGGCAAGTCATAAAGCATATGACAATTGCTCTCCTTACTGAGTTCATCAGCAATCTCCCACGCACAGTAGAACAGCATTATACATTTGCAAAACAGACACAGAGAGAGAGAGAGAGAGAGAGAGAGAGAGAGAGAGAGAGAGAGAGAGAGAGAGAGAGAGAAACACAAAGCAAGAGTTCAAGAATAGCCACTCGGACCATTTCCGAGTCTCTGTCCCTTGGAATGACCAATATCCTGGTTTTTCTAGACCTTGGACTTCAGTGCTCAATTCAAATGTCACTTATCATTTCCCAGGAACATACAAGCAGCCATTCCAATTAATGGCCTGTGTCCTGATGCATCGATTCATCTTGGCCTTTCCAGGGGTCTCTCAGCACAGTGTCCCTGCTTGTTAAAGGCAATGTGCTGCCTCATAATGATAATGCCTTGCACTTACCCAGCACATTGCCCAGAGGTGTCTCAAAGCATTCTGCAAACATTTAATTAAGTTAGTTTAGTGGCTGCGGGGGAGTCACAGCCTCTGGGCACCAAGAGTTCTGGATAGGAGGGGATCTTGAGAGATAAGTGGAAGTTTTGCCTTTGGTGCCCACTGACTTTGGGGTACAGAAGAGAGTGGGTAGCTGTAGAGGGAGTTTCTACAGTGTCAAGCAAAGGCACACATGAATGGCCATGTATGACACAGACTTCTGCCATGTGCCAATAGGAAGGGCACTGAGGCTGAAGGCTCCGGTGGGTGTTCTCTTAGAGGTGCAAAGCCATTAGACAAGAGGAAGATGGGCTTGCTTTTTGTGATGAGCTGTGGTTGAGACTTTACGAGTAGCTAAACGTGTGCGTGTGTGTGGGTGTGTGTGTGTGTCTGTGGGTGTGTGTGTGTGTGGTGTGTGTGTGTGTGGGTGTGTGTCTGTGTGTGTGTGTGTGTGTGTGTGTGTGTGTGTGTGTGTGTGTGTGTGTGTGTGTACGAATTCAGCCTAAGGAATGACTTTGTGACTGCCAGAGGATGATGAAACTCTAACAGTGGTGTGCATGCCTGCCCACACAGGTAATAGGGAAGTAATCACACCTGTGTTTGTCTTCATGTTCAGCTCTGGGTGAGAATTTCTTTCTGCTCCATCCTCAGAATTACCTTTATGTGCTTCTGAATGAATGATCATAAATCTGCCTACTGGAACTGTATCTGTTCCCATCATATCACCCCACCTGCGGCAAGGCACAGGAGACGAAGACTTTAGAAATCAGTAGTGCATTCTAAATCTTCGGCTCCTGACTACAGCATAAATGGCGAGAACAGACGACCTCAGGACCTAGAGTTACACTTAGAGTTACATCGTCGGGAGTGGGTCAGCAGAACAAAGCCACCCCAAGGTGACACCAGCCTGCTCAGCCTCCATGTCTAGAAGGTTCCATGGACATGCAAAGTGCCAGTATCCACCATCCCTGACAGCTTGGCTTGTCAGCAGCCACAGGCCATCTGTGGACTGACACTTGAATTCCGTGACAGGAAGAGTGGGTCTGCTTCCATCTGCCCTCTCTCTCCAGCTGCAGGCAGCTGCAGAGGAATGGCAACCATCCACAGACACACAGGCTAGGAGGCTGATGGGCCTTAAGCCAGAGAGCCAAGCTGAGGAAAGTCTAGCCCACAGGCTGAAAAGGGTCATGTGAACATGAAGCTGTGAGCCCGTGCTACTGAAATCCCCACGTGTTCAAAGGCTGCTGAATAAGTCCACATACCTTGCACCGCACTGAAAACATTCCCAAGCAGCCCCTCAGGAAGGCAAAGAAGACCTGTCTCCACCACTAGCTTTGCAGAGCAGAAAAACCAAAGCCCACGTCAGTATACAGCTTCAGTGGTGTCAAAAAGAAGGAAAGGGGGAAACAGTTTTCTAGTTTGCTGTACTTGTGGTTTTGAAACTGGGAGATGTCTTAATTCATCAGAACAAATATAAAGTCTCGATGAATAAAGGAGTGCATTATTGTATTCGTCTATCTTTCATCACCATGGCAAAGATATAGACGCGTCAGTACAGTTCCGTCTTGTCCTCTGTCTTCTTCAACGGTGAGAACCATATTTTCTAGTCACCTACACATGAGCATACTTCTCCCTTTGCTATGTACGTCACTAACCTGGGATATGTTCTCTCATGATAGCAATTCTTAAGCTTTCCCTTGTTAACATCTAACCTAGATTTTTGGTTTTTATTCTGTCCAGTATAGGCATATAGAATTGGAACCCTTTCTACAGACTGGCAAAATGAGATGTGGTGAACAAACTAAATGGATTCCAAAAAGCTCCGAAGCAAAGCCTGTAACTTCTCAGCTCTCAGCATGCACAGAAGCTGGTGTAGAGATCCTTTGAGTGGGAAACTGCCCACTGACATGCTGCCCATGAAGCTCAGAGGCCAGGCTGAAGCTGTGAGCATAGGGGCTGTCTCCAGCGGCTGACATAGGAGATCCAGGCACTCGAATTGCCAGACCACAAGCACCAGCAGGTGTGGGCTACTTAAGGCACCTCCTAAATGTTCCAGGCTTTGGGGCTGTGGCTGAAGGGACCCACACAAGGAAAGCAAGGAGGCAAGCATGTCTGGAGCAACACACAAGAATCTCAATGCATCTGGGATCACTGATTGATCTCACACTGCCCAGCTCCAGGCAACGAAAACGCCACGTATTGCCTGTCTTCTTCTAAGGGCCTGCTATTGTCACTGGTCAGTGCTGAATGCCAACAGGACATGGGCTGACCTTATTAATATGCCAATCATTTACAGGGTTGAGAGCCACATGATAGCTGGGGTGGGAAAGAAGTATTGGCATAAGGGTGATGAAACCTTTCAATAATCAGATGCCTAGACCTTGGCCCTAACTGTCAGTGGTCCCTGAGGCTTACATTTTCCTTCTTGAATCCTCTAACACAGGGAAACAGACCTCCAGGCTTCTCAACACTGGGAGGAAGTGGGGACAGAAATCCTCAAAATTGGCTAAAAATTCCTCATGCCCTGTCTCAGTCCAAAGACCCAAAATCCTTCATGAAATAAAATATACAAAGGGGAAAGGGGCCTGTAGAAGATGAGGACATCTTAAACCTCTGGGAATTTTCCAGCCAAGCCCAAGGCTTTCTGACAATCAATGATGGGAAACCTGTTTAAGAAGTGACAGGTCCCAAACCCAGGTTCAATCTTCACAGCAATTCTCTGCTCAGTACATAGGCGAGGAGACCCCTGAATACCTAGGAGTAAAAAGGACACCCCATAGGAAAGGTCTTCCTAGTAGAAAAGCAGGCTTCCAGCTTAGAAATCCAATCTTTCCCTCAACTACCTAAGACTGTGGAGTCTGCCCCACGCTGTCCCATGGCTATAATGCTAAGATCGGTGGAGGGAAGATGTGTCTTCACCCAAAGGCTGAATTTCAAGGACAGTGACTTAGAACTAGACAGATTGATATGGAAGTCATCAGAGGAACGTAAAGTGCTCAGCATTTATACATATTCTTGTCTAAGATGGCCTTCACATGTTGATCTGAGCTCCTATACCCAGGTGGTTCTGATGCAAAAACCCAGCAGCCTTAACTTTGGGTTCCTCTATCATACTTAACTCCCATCAATGCCCAGATTCAAGGTCATAAAGACTCCTGGGACCGATGATACGGCTCAGTGGGAAATCATATGCCTATCAAGGGCCTAGATTTCCCAGTGCGCTTACATGCACACACACACATACACACACACACACACACACACTCACACACACACATACATACATACACACACACGCACACATACACATACACACGCACACACACGTACACATACACACACATACACACACAGGCACACACACATACACACACACACGCACACGCACACACACACATACACCCCCACACACACAGGCACACACACATACACACACACACAGGCACACACGCCTACACACGCACGCACACACACGTGCGCGCTCACGCATGAATATATGCACACACATACACACATACACATGCACACACACAAGCGCGCACACATACAAATTCTCTTCTCTAAAAGTCTAATGTCTCTTTCTACCTGGGACAACCAACTCAGCCTCATCATCTGGGTCTCAGGACTATGCTTCTTAGCATAATAACACATTATCAACCACACCCCCTTCTCTGTCCTGTCTTGGATGTGAGCTCAATAGTCTCCCCCTTGCAACTGTCTTCCCACCCTAGAAACTCTGCTTAGGAAAACAATTTATGAACACATCAGTCTCCCCTGGGAAGGACCAGGCAACAACAGCATTAACCTGAAAATGATTCCGAGTTGAAAAGGTGTTTTTGCGAAGAAATGAAAAGCTGCAGACTGAGGTAGCATGGAGGCCTAACCAGGTCAAGGTTTTGTGATCACATTAGCCTGGTTTTACCTGCTGGGAGAGTAAATGGCTAAGGAGCTGGTGTTAACCTCTTGGGAGGGAAGGCAGGATTTGAAACAAAAGAAAAAATTAAAAAGAAGTCCAAAGACACTGAAGTAAGTAAAAGATGTGGGCAATGAGGAGACACAGGCCTTCTGGATGCATCGGGATTCCAGGTTCAGATCCTTGGGTGTCTTTTTTCCTTCTTTCCACTAACACCAACTTTTCTTCCTCCCTATTCCGGGTCTCTCGGGTTAGAGCATCTCTCGGAGTAGGTTGTAAAGCCTGCCTACTGGGGTAAAGACAACCCTGTTCAGATGCCTGCTCTCCCAAATAACTGAAGAGCTGGACCGTCACACTCATACCCAGGCAGGATTCAGGAACTCCAGTGGCGGCCCCTTTCAAGTCTAAGGTAGGATATTGCTGTAATCTGGGACTGCCTGTTCCCTACAAGCACAATGCTCTAGGGTACTAGGAGATCCCTAGAGGAAAGTTTCACCTCAGTTCCTGACTGCCTTTGGGTGTGTACTGTGTCCTTAGGACAGCCATGGGGATGCAGAGACCCTGTGCAGGATGTCCTTAACCCATCCTCCTCATCCATTCTTCAAGAAGGTCCTAACCCAAGCCCTTAGAACCACAGTAGGAGGAGAAATTAGTCCACAAGGAGCTTCCTGAACTCTCAGGAAAGTTTATCATTTTGCAGAGAATCAGAAGCACCCACCTGGCTCCCTCTATCAGGCTTAAGCAGGTATTGAGCACTGGGCTCTGCCTGGGGCCTTCCCCACTCCCCTTGCTACACTGGAGACCCTAGAAGAAGAAAAGGGACACCCTCCTGACTCTGAACTTGCCAGACCCAAAAGACATCTGGGAACTTGGTTTAGAACCCATCTCTTTTCAGAACAGTTCAATTTGAAACTTAATTGGGGGGCATAAAATTTCCAAATTAATTAAAATGTACTTAATGAAGTGACACAACATTATACAACGGGTATCTTTTCTTTAAAAAAAAAAAATCAGTTCTCTCTCTTTCCTTCCAATAAAGTTCCATTTTTTTCTAATTTTCTCTGGTAGCTTAGAAGTACTTTGGAGAATTATGTTCAAAAGAAAGGGGAGAAAACCTGACCAAAGGATTCTGAATATAAAATGAAAAGTTGTGTTTTATCTATGAGAATGAGGAGGGTTAAGAATCTTGGCATTCATTTCTGTACATATGTAAGGGAATTTAGGTCTAAGCTAATGTTTAACAGAAAACATACATCTCCATTTGCAACAGCAAGAGGAGAGAGAGAGAGAGAGAGAGAGAGAGAGAGAGAGAGAGAGAGAGAGAGAGAGAGGAAGAAATGCCCCTAAAGGGTGAAAGACCCAGAGACCCTTTGATGCTGTCTAAAATGTTGGCGAGCCTTCCAGCCCCTTCAGCATTGTGTGAAAGATGCCTGGGAGCACAGTCCTCTGCTTGCCAAGGGCTCCAATGCAATTACCAACCCTATTAAGACGTGCTGGATTCTGCAAGGAGTCTACCAGGCTGACTAGGGAGGGTTGCCGCATCTTACCTGGGTCACTGCAGACTTGGTTTGCCCAAACAAGTAAGTGCTATGAGAAAGAGCACTGCATTAACATCTCTTCCCCCGGCAGGGACTCTCAAAACCCTGGACTAGGGACTAGATTTCCCAATCTTCCCCGGCGGATCAAATCTATTAGGGAAAATTCACATCTCTGCTGTGATGTGAAGATTAGGAAGGAGAAAGTGGATTTCAAAGGCACAATCTGCCCATTCGATGGAAGGATAAAGAAAGGACAAGAGGTGGTGGAAGGGTTGTGTTAAGAAAAAAAATGCAGTAGGGAAGAATTCGTGAAAGAATGAGAAGGCAAACAGGGAGGTGGGGATCTGGAGTGGGAATAGAGGGGAGGGTTCATTCGGAAGGGAGGAAAAGAGAAGAGAGAGCGTTGGGAAGAGAGAAAAAACATGAAGGGGAAAGAGAAAAAAACACAAGAAATAGAGACACAGAGACTACGAGGATTCCAAAAAAAACAGAGACCAGTACTGAGCGGGATGCCCGTTCCTGCTGCAGGTCCCAACAGCAGCGCGCAAGAAGGTTTTTGCGCCTGGAGTTTAAGCCCCTCTTCTGTCACCCCTGGGACCACAGCTGGTCAATGCCAGTCGTGCCTTTCACAGAACCAGCACCGCCTTGCAGCACTGTGCAGATCTCGAACCCAGCTCCCCGGAAGGGAGCAAATTGCTTGCTGTGGGCATCTGTCTGCCTGAGAGCCAGCTAGCCAGTGAGTGTGTGTGCTTGTGTGCGTGCACGCGGCAAGCCCACCTTCACTCACAAGCCTCTTGCACTCCCTCTTTTCCTCCTTGCCTCTCCCTCTTCCCCCTTCCCCTTCTGCCCTAGCAGCCGCACCATCGCCCAGAGAGAAAACATCCTTCTTTGCTGGTTACCTGGGATGAAGAGCAGGGCAGTGGTGGCCGAGAAGACGATCCAGTAGGCGGGATGGTACATCTCGAGGCTGTGGTGCGCGGCGGCCCGGCTAGCTCCTGCTGGTGCTGCTGCTGCTGCTACTGCTGCTGCTGCTGCTGCTACCACCGAGGCTGCTTCCTCTGTGCTGAATTCTGAGCAGGTTTAAATCCAATGTTTGCAAAGGGAGGGAGAGAGCAGAAGAGAGAGAGCGCGCGCGAGATGGGAGCAGGCAGACAGCGTCTCTGATTTTTCCCCCCTTGCACATACACACAACTGGTAAGAATCATCAGCACCAATCTTCACTGGGAGCACAGCAGACCACCTCCAAGCCACACATTGGCTCCACTCTCCTGAGCGACACCGGGAGACTTTCCTGTTGGGAAGGCTCCACTCCAAGGGGAGTTGAAGCCTGTCCCTTGCGCACCCCCTCACCGCGCAGCAGTACTGCTGGGATTTGTGTGAGTATGCCAGTGTGCCTCGCATGGGCACACCCGCTCCTGGGTGGGCAGCGGGAGGGGTCTAATGCCCTTCCCTAAATCTTACCCCAGCGGGTCTCAGGACACAAGGAACAGGAAAAGGCTGCTTCCTGGCAGAAATTGACTAATACCCATGCCAAAGCCTTATCATTCCGCCTTCCTGGTCTCCAGCCCAGGATGCAGCCAGAGCTTCGCTCAGAAACTGCTCAAATGCATCACTTCCCCATCCCGCCAGCAAGAGTACTTGAAAGCAACCTGGCTTCCCAGCTGGAAGATGGACATGTTCAGGCTTTTTCTCATCAAAGATACAGGGAATTGGCCAGCTCTCCACAATTAGAACATTAGGGGAATACTACCAAGACAAAAGCCCAAACAATTGTCATGGTCTCAGCACACTTAGTTAGGGACATCCAAATTAGGTCTCAAAGAAGCAAAAACTTTCAGAAGTCCTCAGAAGGAGAAGGCTCACGGCGATGCCTGTGGCTTTGGCCTTTCTTTTATTTTTCTTTTTTTTCTTTCTTTCCTTCTTGCTTTGCTTACTTGTTCGCTTTCCCCATGGTCCAGTTTGCATCTGTGCAATGACAATTTATAGGAACCATAATTCTGCACCTCAGAATGCAGCCAAAACACACTCTATCTGCCCTCCCTGGAATATGTGTTGCACACTGCTGGTATGGCCTCTGCACTTTGACAATGGGCAATGAGAATGGCACTGGCTATTACTATGGAGGTTCTAGAGAGAGTAACTCTGTTCGCAGACGTTCTCCAAAGACCCCATGTCTGCTGGGATTCCTCCCCAGCACTGTGCACGTGCTCCACTTCTTATGTGTGAGTGACTTTCCAGCTGGCACGCTTCCTCCCTCCCTGGTTTTCTCTGTGTTGTATTTCTAACACCTCCTATGGGACAGGGAAGTACAGGTGTCATTTCAGCTGTCCCCAACCAGAGTTCTGCCCCATAGACATCGTTACCCTCAGATTTCAGTTCAGCAAGTACCAGTGACTTGAGAAACATCCTATGGCTAATGGGTCGAGATTCAAACCCAGGTCTATGCTATCACAGAGTCAGGTTTGGTGAAGTAGAGGGATGCCTAGAACTCATTTGTATCAAACAGAACTTCAATCTTTCTAGGGAATAACATGTTTGCCTTTAAACAAGTAGAATATCGATCATTTCCCTTCTTACAAACACAATAATTGATGTCATCATCATCATCATCATCATCATCATCATCATCATCACTTAGCAAGTTCTTGCTTAATATAAAGTGTTTTTCCAAGGCTCGGTCAAAGAAAAATATTGTTTCTTCAAAAGCCCTGTGATACATCTGAAGATTCCTCCAGCAAAAAATTAAAGGAATGGTGTATTAGTGAATGTATATAGAAGATAATAGAATGTATATGCCTTACATAGTAAAGTCACTATCCAGCCACCAGTTGGAAAGCTTGCATAAGCAGAGCAATCAGTGGACCCTCTAAACAAGGACAGTACCAGACTGAAGTCTGAAGAAGCTTTGCTAGTGGGGTCCTCTGATGCACAGAGAGACTTGAAAGGCAGGGAGGGATAAGATAGGCCACGGAAAGGAAACAGACAGACAGCACAGGAAGGAGGACTGGCAGACACATACAAGAGGCCTTTAGGAAAACTAAGAGTGCGGCTGAGGGAGTTTAGGAGAGACACTGAGAAAGTCCTGTAATTTAAAGATCTCCTATTAGGCTGCCAAAGAGTTAATTTCCTTTTGAGAAAAGAAAGAGTATGAATGAGGGACATTCATTTATGGAGCTATTCTAGGGAACATGTGAACTGTTTTCGTCTTAGCAGACACAGATGAGGTCTGGCGATAGACTGGCTGCAGGAGAAGAGGAAAATGGAATCTAAATGTGGTGCTGAGGATAAGTCTGTTTGGGCAACTCATTAACCCCTTGTTGGCTGAGGACTTCAGATATGGCATCATGTCGAGTCCTTATCCTAATTGAGAGAGGAGGCAACTGAGATTTAAAGAGGTTAAGTAACTTATCCAGGGCCATAGCTAGTGACACACCTCAAATGCAAGCCCATATTCTTCTGTTTCTTCTGTATAAAGAAATGATAGCATTGAACAGTATCATGGTATTGATCATCTCCATACAAAAAACCTCTGTTATTGGCCTTACACATCCCTTATTTATCTTTTCAACAAATAATGGTGGGGGTGTACTATCCTTATATCCTCAAGAGTTTAAGTAGCATCTTCGAAGTTGCAGGCTACTCACCTGGAGCACAGGGTCAGGCAGCCTTTGCCTCTTACAATGACCAATGACTGAAAAGAGTCATTGAGAAAAGAGATGGGGCTCGAGTGCCTAGGGAACACCGAGCTTCTGAACAGAATTGGCAGTGATGAGCAGTCCCCGTAGCATCAGCTGTGTGCTGAGCACCTGAGGAATCTGGGTAGCACTGGGCACAGGCCCTCCTTGACCCCCACAGGGCCTGCAACACCACCTTCTCTGTAAGCACATTAGGACTGTGAAGAACACTCGGTACAGCCTCCCTACAAACGACAGCTAGAGTACAGGCTGCATTCCTGTGCTTGTTATCCCTGTAAGAAACTCTTGAGATCAATTTAATAAGGAGTACACTGGCTCACATCTTTGGACACTGTAGCTGTGACTGAGTACATACAAATCTTTTAGATCTGATGCTTAAAGGGGCAAAACAAAATAGTAACTGTCATGCCAAAGAATTGAAAAACGTGAGAGGGAAAAAGTTCGAGGGCCACTATTCCCTTCAAGATAACCTCTGTTAGTCTCCTCACTAAAGGTTCTACTGCTTTCCAACACCAAGTACAGTGGACTATGCTTTCAACACATGGATGTTGGGGGTGGGGGATAAAGAGCCAATCTACAGCAACCCATTCCCAGACACTGAGCTGCCAGGGGTCAGGAACAAGCATCTGGTAACTTCTAATAGGGTAAGAACAATCCAGGCAAACCATGCTGCTGTCTCTCAGTTCTTAGAAGAGGCAATAGAAGAGACGGCAGACAATCCCAACTCTATTTCAAGGCTTAGTTCTTTCACTATTTCCTGTTTAGTGTATTCAATGAAATCACAATGTCTGTAACACAATAGCTTCTCTTGAAGAAGAAATTCACTTTGCAAACAGAAAAACCTGAGATTATATTCTGGCAGAATCATCATTAGAGTGACTTTATCTCTTAAAAAACTGATGTATTTATATATTTATATATGTTAATTTATATATAGAAACTATGTAATAGATAAGAATTCTATAGTATTGTGATAATGCATTTATATTTTTATATAAGTGCATATTTATTTATATATAAATAAGTATATAAATATATGTATGTATATAAATGTATGTATACCTTTTTGAGACAGTGTCTCACTCTGTAGCAGACTCCCCTGGGATTCATTATGTTATGTAGGCTCATGGGCAATCTCCTGTCTTAGTCTTCCAAGTATTAGGATTGCAGGGTAAGCTACCACACCTGGCCAGGACATTTTTGTTTTTAAAAGCATCCATTTAGGGCAGCTGATATAGATTGGTGGTAGAGCTTTTACCTAGTATGGACAAGACCCTGAGTTCAATCCGCAGCACCACTAAACTGAAATGAAATGCAAGCATCTCTTTATTTCAACAATCTCTTTCCTAATCTGCAGGAGGCACTTCTTAATTAAATTCACACTTAGCAAACATCAGTGAAGATCAGGAAATAATTTGCTATTTTTTTCTAAATTTGCGTGCTTGACAAAGTCTTTTGTAAAGACCACATAAATATGTATTTTTTACTGATCGATTCTTCTAGGTCTATTATATGACTAAAACATATGTCTCTTATTTTTTAAAAAAGTAGAAATGTATAAATGCATATTTAATCAATAGATGGCACCAACTCTTAAAAGAGATATTATGGTCTACTGGGTCCATTTAAGCATCCTTAAAAAATACAAATAAAAATAAAGATGCTTCAGTGCATGTTTACTAGGGGAAGTGTTCTCTTCTCTGGAGTAAATAATAAGCAATTTTATACCTTCTGTGATTTCTTCCTTCTTCTTCCAAAGCATCGAAACTGTATTTAAAAAGCAACAAAGTATAAGAACAAGCCAATTGGAAATGGGAAGTGTATGTGAGAAGACAAGAGTCACTCCTGAAAGCTTTTGCCCTTTGAACCAGCAAAGTACGTGATCAGGTAGCCATGTTTGTGTACAATGCTGGATCCTAAGAGAAGCATGAGAAAGGTAAATGTGGGGATGGGACCTTCACACTTTCACTAATTTGTTTCCGGATTTGACCTACCTTCTTTCAAACTCACCAACCTTGGGCAAGGATACATAACCTCCTTTGATCATTTTTTTCCTTTTTTCTCATTTTAGGTGGGGAGGTTTTTTTGATAGAGTGTCATCCTATGCCTCCAAGCCTTGCCTTTAACTTAACAATGTAGCCCAATCTGGCCTTGAACTCTGGATGCTCTCTCTAGAGTGCTAGAACAAATGTGAACCACTTATCCCAGCATAGCTTTTACACAAAGAACATTAATGAAGAAACGGCCTTTTGGTGCTTCATGCAATCATTTACCCACTCATTCATGAAACATTTACCAGTTTCTGTACCTCCTACGGCCTGGGTACATGTGCAATGTGCAAGACATAGAATCCATTTCTGAGACTCTTCTCATCCATCCAAACTCCATCCGCACAGAAGTATGGGAGACAAAATGTCAAGCCACCAATTATACCATTGATTACATGTATGACAAGTGCTCGTAAAACCACTGGCTCCTAGAAATACAGAAAGCACTTCTGCTAGGTAGTCAATGTTATAAAATGTCCCACTGAAGTAACTTCCCTGGGATCCCGAGAGAAGTTGTCATGGGGGCCAACCAGCAAAAAGTGTTCGCTGCAGTAAGAAGAACTCATCCAAAATCCCCAAAGCAAGAGCTCAACTGGGATAAGATAAAGCTGTCAGTGCAGTCCACCTTCATGCAGCCTCTTTGTTGAGACCAGCTCTGCTGCAGGCAGCATTAGGCAATGGATGGGTACACACGGAACCTGATACACGCTAAGGATGGGCTGCAGATATAGTAACACTTGGGATTTTGTTTCGCTTTTCCTCTGAGGAAGTAAAAGGAGGATGAAATAACACTGACAATTAAAAACTGACTCTGCCATCTCAGCTCTCCCTATTCCAAAACGCACTGGAGTCTCCCCGGCTGCAAGTGATTCCCTGGGAACACCTTAATGGCTCTAGGATGCACATTAACTCTTGTAAACCACAAAGGTCCCACTTCATTCGCAGGAACAACAATTGATTAACTGACTAGTTTAAGACTGGAACAGTAAGACTTTCTCCCACTGTCCCTGGGGCTTGCTTCAAATAGGTGTCTTAGAGAATCGGGTCTTAATCTCTATATGGTGCTTCCCAAAGTTATTAATGTCTTCAGGAAATATCATTCTTGTCGGTCAAGATCATCTTCACAGTAACTTTCATGTATGAAATACCCACACAACATGAGAGTGTGCCTGGTAGTTGGTTAACATGCACTGCGTCTACTCTGCCTTCCTACCATATGACTGCTACAACACAAACTTGATGGATTTATGAGTCATGGTCACCAAGGTAGCTGAGATAATTCAGCGCTACCTGATTCCAAAGCACAAATTCTTTCATTGTAAATTCTGGGATCTTTAATACATGAAACCATGGCATGATGCCAACACCATACATTTTTAAAATTAAAAAAAAAAAAAAACCTTTAATGAAAGTAATTTCTTGTTTTACCTGGTTACCAGTGCTGCACACTTGGGCTGAAGGAAAGTCATACCCCAAACAGAAGCTACCAGACTCGTCTCCTCTAGCTGCCATGTTTTTTCTCCTGAACATGGCTTCCTTATTTCTTTTCAAAGCAGCCATATTCCGCTCTGAGCCACCATTCTTAGCTTAACGTAATGGCTAATGGCGTTAAGATGACCGGCTGGCTCGCTAACACGGAAGATGTTGCGTTAGCTCCTGCTGAGCCCATTACCAGCCCCACTGCAACTCCTCCCCCATTAACCCAGGATAAATCTGTCACAAGGTTTGAATGAGTCCATCTTTGATTGACAGCGTTATGAGTGTTAACCATTGTCCTCCTAATCAATCATTTTGCTTTCCCTTTCAAATATTTGTAAAGAGATGGTTGGAAGCTGTCAACTCCAGGGAAAGCAAGGATGCCAGTGTGCCTCGTAGTCAGCTAACGTCCACGGTGTAAGGGCATCTCACACACTAGACAAATGTTCGGCTACTGAGCTCTCAACAGAATTCGTGTTCTTCAACTCTAAAGATTTCATTTACTTTTTGTATTGTGTTTGAAGTTTTCTCCTCTCTTTATTTACTTGTTTTTGTTGTTGTTGTTGTTGGATTCCTGTTAAAATAGAGGCAGCCATGTGGTTTGGCTTTCATATAGTTTCTTCTTTCCTTTCCATCAAGATTTCCTTGACTTACATTTTCTTACGGACTTAAAAATTATACTTTCAAATTATTAATTTCAAACAGTCTTCCCTGTTGCCTGGTTTTTCTAGTGCCCTATTCTTGTTCCTGGCTACAGTATCTTCTCCTATCTTTCCGAAGATGTTAATTAGGCTTTCTAAGTTTCCCTTGCCTGCCAGCACAGTCTCCGCCTCTTGGGCTCCCTTTTTCAGCTCTTCTGTGTTAGTCTTTGTGTTTTATGCAGGATGGCTGCCTCAACTCTCCCGTGAACTTTGGCCTTCCGGTTATATTTCAAGAAAGCGCCAAAAGGCTGACTGGAATCTCTGTTCTTCCATAAAGCCAATCAACTGCTCAGCTGTCAAAAGATGAGCAGGCAAGGAGCTGTCCTTTGGCTCTTTTCCTGAAGGACCAGGGCTATTGCTAGAGGTCGTTTTATCTTGAGCCAGGCAAGTTTCTCCAGGCAGGAGCACCTCCTTCTCTTGCCAGAAGGCTCCAATCTTGGCTACCTCCCGTTCTGGAGGAAGGCCCAGCACGCCTCACCTTTGGCATGAAACTCTCCACCCCTCTGTTTTTAATCAGTGCTTCAACTCTCTCCTCTGATGGATCCTGAAGGACTCTCCTCAATCCCTTCAAACACTGAACCTCGCCTTCATGCTAAGTGGCGGAATCAGAGGGTTCCAGGGTCAGAACTGTCTAGCAGAGAATTTCCACCAATCCATCACTTCCAGCACTCCCTGTTTCTGTTCTCCAAAATACCCTGTACCTCCCTGTCCTGAGCCCACCCTATGGTAACCAACTGTTGTGATGACTGTTAGCTCTGACCCCCATGTCCTTCTGGAGACACTTCAGTCACAGCTGTCTTCACTAAACCGTCACTTATTTCTTGTTCCTTTCCCAGAGAAAGTCCCATCTCCTGCCCACTTTTGTTTCCTCTAAATAGACTTCAAATCCTTGAAGGTCATGTCTTCCAAACCCTTTGCTGTCAGTTTTAAGAGGTTTCTCAAGACACTAGAGGTCAGGCCTCCATGTTAAGTGCGTATTATTCACATTCCTGGTTGGCCTTACGCAAAACAGATGGCAGACACAATCTTCTAAATACCTGGAACCGCAGGCACCACAGTCCTACAGAAACGTGTGATCAGCACACAGGCTATGGCTGCCGAGATGTCTGTGGCAAGTGTTTCCTGTGCTTCCCCGACATGAAGGGATACATGGGCTAATTGATTCCACTGCCCAAACAGCAAAGCAAAGAGAACGTTGGAGAGGAAAAGTACATTCTAAAGGCCAACAAACCAAAGATTAAGTCAGGATTAAAGCCTGAATTCCACCATTTCGGCCTCTTCTATTCACCACCGCAACATGAATGTTCCCTTTGATTATTGTTACAATGGTTACTGACCACATTTGCGGCATCCCAGAGACTGTCTAGAAACTAGGCAGGTTTGCCCTGGCAAACATTATAATGTTATACCTTTCACTTAGATATGTGTAACTGATACACATTTAGCGAGATATGTAGCCAGCCTTCCAGATCCACGGTTTCATTCACTTCCACAGAATAAAAACTTTTAGTAGTGAAAAAACAAACAAACAAACAAACAAAAACTCCTATGGCTGTAAGAACGTGTGCAGATTTTTTTTCTTGTTCTTATTCCCTAAGCAGTGTATCATAACAACTATTTGCACAACATTTAAATTGTATTAAATGTTTTAAGTAATCTAGAGACAATTTGAAGTCTATGGATGGGAGGGAAGGAGGGAAAAAGGGAGGGGAGAGAGGGAGATACCTTATGCAAACACTCTGCCATTCCCTAAAAGGGACTTGAGCATCTCAGACCTTAATATGCACTGGGGTCCTAGAACCAAGCCCAACTAAGGAACAATGTTATTGAAGAAAATCACACCAGATTTTCATCATCGTGTGACTTCCCACTGCCAACAGTTCTTAAGAGAGCCTGAAATATTTTATCTGGCAGAGAGACAGCTTGTCCCCATTTTCCATGGTGAAGAGGAGGAAGATGAAGGCGAGCGCACAAACACACACACACACACACACACACACACACACACACACACACACACACACACACACACACACACACAGAGCCTGCAGTAAGGGAACAGGCAAGGCCAGAGTCTAAGCAGGCTCCCACCGCTGCAGCCTTCCGGATTGCTTTGCTCCGCCCACTCCTTCTCAACCTCTTAAACCGGCACTCACAGTTCCTGTCCTCCTCCCTCTCTGAGTGGGGCAGCCTCTCTCTACCCTTCTCCCCCTTCTGGAATGAAAAGGCTACTCTTCTCTCCTTGCCTGTCTGGTTAGACAGTGAATACAAGTCTATTGATTTGCATTCGCAGAAGAAAAAGAGGAAAGGGGAGGGGGAGGGAAAAAGAAAAAGGAAAGGACACAGTTGCTCACTCTCTGACTTCATGACTCCCCAGGGGGCATGTTCAATCAGTAGCAGAAAATTTCAGCTATAGCCTTCCCTTTCTGCCTCCCAACCCTGTTCAGCCCCTGCAGGGTACCAGCTCCTGGCAGGTCTGTATCAACCCAGGCCCAAGTGCCCCATAGAACCAAAGCCCTTGGTCTGTCCCTCTCCTACCTGTCTCTGTCTTCTAAGCTAACACATCCTCACCGGCAATGACCCTTTGTGCAAGGCACTGGGCCAGAAGCAGCGCAGAAAGACAGGAGAGGCCAAAGACCTGGCTGTTGGCAAGAGCTGGCCTTAGGGGCTGCACAAGCTCCACAAAACCAGGAGAGACTGCCTTGGTCCCTAGCAAGGCAAGGACAGGAGTAATCTTCACTGTTGTTGAAAGGAGCTGAGGAATCTTGGAGGGTCTCACTCTAACTCGATATGCATTTTCATACATGGAAATTACATCAGCACCTACCCCGGGGCCACGTACCTTATTTTCGCGTAATGTTTGCCAAGCATATCTGTGCTTAAGCATGGGTAGTGCTCAGACTATCATTTTATTCAGTGAGACAGAAAGCAACCTGCAGAAGGTAGGCAGTGGTGCTGATATTATGTCCAGGTTTTTTTCAGAAAGGCAGGAGTACGTGGGGGTGGGGGAAATCTAAGAGCCCCCCAGGAAAGCACAAAGGATCATGTAAATTCCCACCTCTCGGTTGCGAGAGCTGATACGAAAAACCCCAGCAACATCACATCTGGATATTTTAACTGAGAATGCACTATTAGGCAAAGAGATCGGGGCCATTTAAATGAAATCAGCCAGGACCATATTTTAAATAACCCGTGCTCTGGTTCAGTCCACATGTACACCTTTTAAAATGGAAACACTGGACCAGGCAGTACTGACAGGGAAAAACAAACTCGGGCTGTATCTATTTGGGCTGAAATGGTGGCAAGCAGAAGATTGAAATGAATCTGATTTCCCTCCTCAGCGGAGGCTTGCCTTGCTACACAGCAGAGGTTGCACCTACATGAAGATGCCCTCCCGCAAAATTAGATTCTTCAGGCTTCACTAGGTACCTGTGTTTGACACGCTTGCTTCTGCATTCGATGTTTCCTTGAAGGATTTAAAAAGCCCCCAAGGCCTCCAAAGTTCAGTTCAACTCTAAATGCACAAGTCGGGGCTGTTAACCCAGGATCTGGCGTCTAACGATTAAACTGAAATCTCAGAAACAAAATGGCCTCGCGCTTTATCTTCAGGACTTAATTCCTCTTCCTTGATTTTTTTCAACGGGGGTGGTCGTGTTAGGTGCTCCCTGGAATAAACAGGTCTCCCCAAGAACACAGACACGGATGCAAAATTAAAAAGAATAGTCCAAGTAGGAAACGTGCACTACACTGGGAGAGCTCAGAGCAGTTTTGAGTGGACTTAAACCTTCAACATTAACTCTGAAGGTCTCCGTGTTTCTACTACCAATAAAGGTTTCAAATTAGCCAAGAATGTTGGGCCTGAAGGCCTGGCAACTGTAGAGCCAGGAAAATTATTAAGCCAATCAGTTTATTGACCCCCATATCCTTTCTAGATGAAGTGTGTGTTGCCTGGCATCATAGTTCCAAAGGCGACTTAACTGCATATATTTTCACTGAGCTGTGTGGGTGGAGAAAGCAGCATGGTTAATATTGTGGCATGATACCAAAATAGGAAGCAGAGGTAGCTGGTCATAGCTAAGTCTACTCTCCTTCTCCCTCTCCCTCTCCTCTCTGTCTCTCTCTCTCCCCCTCCCCCTCCCCCCCCTCCCTTCTCACACACACACATACAAGCATGCAGGAGTAAATGGCCTCCTCGAGCATCCCTTGCCACCAACATACCCAGGAGATCCCAAGATGTCACTGGTGCATGTCACCTGATTCACTTGATAACTGTTTGCTATCACAGTCCAATCTGAACCCAGTAATGACACAAGTCCTGAATTAGGACTCCTGGTCTGCCTTCTCCCTGCTACTCTTTTCTACCTCCAACATGGCAGCGTGTTAAGATGGATCTGGGTACGGATGCATTTTATCAGAATCCATGATGCCAGCCATAGGGAACTGAGGAATACAGAGAAACACACATCAGAATAGAGAGTATAACAGTGCCCAGGGTCCCCTTGCCCCTGCCTCTTCATGGCTGCAACTTTTGATCCAAGCTTTGGAATACGAGTGTCGTGAAGCCTACACCCTTAGGTCTCACAGCAGCAGTGCATGAGTTTGTTGGCACCCCCCCCAACACACACACACACATACACACACACTGGTGCCTCCTCAGATACCTTGTGTAACCCCTCAGTCACCTTCATTTTAAGAGGCCTTCAGTCAGTCTATCACTTCCAGGGTCTGTCTCTCTATTAATGTGTGCACCGGGGGCTGCCGATAGGTAGCCTGAGCAATGGATTTGCCCCTGTGCCATGTGGTTTGCGTCCACAAGCACTTTGTACATGTAGCATTCTGCCGGGAGTTAAACATCTGCTCATCCGGATTTTTAACTTTTCTCTTTAAAAAATCAGGAGATCTCACTCAGCTAGTTCCTCATTCTATATGAATAAAATCCACACTGATCTCCCCTTGTAGCCCCATCAGATCCACTTCATTCAAATAATTTCATTTATATACGCCGTTGTCCTTCACTGGACCTGCAGTTTAGTGTTGACCCAAGGAAACACTAGTGGGGGATTTCTGTTTGTCTAGTTTCTGTTGCTAGATAAAAATACCTGAGACTGGAGACTCGGTAAAGAAAAGAGGTTTAGTGGTTGACAGTTTTGTGTGCTGAAAATCCAAACAAGTTGTCCTATATGTTATGTTTCTAGAAAGAATTGGAAGTGTTAACTGGGTTGCAACGTGGTGTTGCAAGGAGTATAGGAGAAGTTGAGGGATTATTTGGTGAGTCAGGAAGCAGGATTGATTCAGGAACCAGACTTAGGTGTTTTATTTGGGGTAAGGAATTAGGTTTCAAAATTATACTTAAGTTCTCTTTTGAATTGTGTTAATTATAGCATTTGAAGAGGATGTCTAATTCCAGAAAAAGTGGAAGGCTCTAGAATGTATCCATTGGGTTGCTAAAAACTAGTGGCAAGAACATAACAGAAGACCAATTCTGATCTTCAGTATCACCACCGTGTGACATTATACAGTCACACAGTCCTAGCCCAGCCTGGAGCCTTAGATCCTGGAAGCTGTCATTCACTCTGATGCAACACCATGAGGGAACAAAGAAGAAAAGTAAGAAAAAAAAATTTCAACATGAAGAGGAGCTAAGTCCTAAATTATTGGCAACATCGCAGCGTCTTCTTCTGCACCAAAATAGTGCAAAAGGAACAGCTTTCTCTACCCTCCAGACTTATTTTTCCTGTAAAGCAGGTGATAATGAGCTAAGAGAGAAGTACATAATGGTCATCCATCTAAAACACCCCTTGAACATGACTGGTACAAATTACCAATCTTGGAACTTTGCAACAATTAGGGTTACGACACCAGTGTTTGATGCTCCCAGTTTTATCCATGGACACAGTGCAGAGTTTCAAAGGGCCTACATGTTATTAGCTTCCTCATGCAGCCATACCTAGATTTAAAGACAGAGAGAGGGGGAAGGGGAAGGGAGGGAGGGAGATATAGATATACAGACAGACAGACAGACGGAAGGGGTGAGAAAGGGAGGGAGGAAAGCAAGCAGGCAATCTGGCATCTCTAGAGGCGTTCTCCTCCTTCACAAACTGTACAAGGGAAAAGATCATTTGGGGGGTTGGATTTCTTCTGTTCCTTTGAAAATGTACCTCCTTAAAGCTAAATCGTCCTTAACCTGGAGGCCTACCATTGTTTAGAAATCCCTGCATCCCTGAAATGCAACATTCAAAGGGATGGTAAATCCCGAAGGTAGCTATGCTGCAAAATAGCTTTAAATTGAGTATTGTACTATACTCGCTTAAGCTTGAAAGTCTAGCCTTAGACTGCACTGAGTCTGCCGTTCTCCAGTGTGATCCCTTGCTATCCAGAGAGCTGGCAGTGTCATTTTTTTTTCATGTTATCCAGATGAGGCTGACAGCAGTCTCTGGCTTTGTTTTTATTTCTGGTAAATAGAGCTACCAAACTCTGTCCTGCCATTCATCTGTCTGTAATCAACATTAATCGTGCTCTGAGTTACTGTGGTCTCAAAATCCATCTGGTACCCAGCCAGCCAGCTATCCTAGTCCAGCACCAGTGCGTTCCAGATGGGAAGCCGAGAGATGGTGAAGATCGTGTCACAACCAGGTTTGTTCTCTCTGGTTCCCTGATCTTAGCATCACCAACTCCCAACTCCACCACCAAGTGGTAGAAGAAATAAACTAAAGGTCAGAGCAATCTTTGCACAGACTGGTCTTCCACACTGGTCCTGGTGGCTTCTGTGCTATAGATCTGCTTTTCTGTAAAAGGTAGATGGCCAGCTTCTGTCCACCTGTACGTAGTTTTCAGGCTGCTTTGGTGTGCTCCATGTTGGCTGAACCTGAGCTGGTAAATTCCAATCTACTCTCAGACTTTGTTTTCACAGCAATCATTATTAAACCAAGTCTGTATCCCTTGGTGATAATGATATCCCAGATAGAGCTATAAAATCAGTATACATGGGCTGTACCTACCTACTGGGGATTGCTTTGAAGAGGAAAAAAGTGCCCAGGCTTTCTCTTATAACATTCTCAAGTGAGCTAACTGAGATGTCAGGAGAACCATTCTATTCTTTCTCCAGAGAATGTCTATCTATTAGTTGGGCCATGCCACGAAGATTCCATGATTCTATGCTAAAGTGACCATCAACTTTCTGACTTCCTAGTAAGCTTTTTTGCAAAGGTTATCCATCTGAATATCCAAGCACACTAACCATAAAGATTTCCTTAACATTCTATACTCTATTGCAGATAATGTTGACCTCCTATGTTGATAATTCGTGTTCCTGGTAATTTGTAAAAAGATACACAGATATTTTTACAAAAAGTCCCCTGTGAACTTTAAAGGCATCTGTCCATAGAGGGCCCAACTGGAAAGAATCATTTTTATGCTTCCTTCCAATGGCTTTCATAGTAGCCAGGGCAAGAAGCAGTATGGTCTGTGTGCAGACATCAACACCATGCTCTAAAGTGCAGAAGAAAAAAATGAAAGAATGAAATTCTTTGGGGATTTAGCTCAGTGGTAGAGCACTTGCCTAGCAAGCGCAAGGCCCTGGGGTCGGTCCTCAGCTCCCAGGATAAAAAAAAAAGACAAAATAAAATTCTTTAATGGCGTGTCAGGCAGAGGGAAACCCTGTACAAAAAACTGAAATGGCAAAGCCCACAAAGTCCCTTCTGCTTATTCTCATGATGTTCCATCGGCTATTTCTGAAGTACAGATTTTGTGGAAGCAAATCTAAACTCTAAATGATGGTTTGAAGAAAAGTCACCACTGCCCACAAGGATACAGAAGGATGACAGAGGGAGAGAAACCAGAGTAGTCAAACAGCTGATGCCACAAAATGAAATCTGGAAAGCCTGAGTATAGACATTAGCTTTGGAAGAACAAGGCTCTGAGAGCAGAGAGACATGCTACTAATCCAGTCCTCCACGTTGGTCAGCAGGACCCATTTGTGTGAAGCGTCCTTGATGCTCTATGAGATGCAGATCAAAAACATCATCTCATAATTATGTACCAGGCATCTGTTTCCTGAGCATTACAATATTGAAGGGGAACAGAGGAAGATCCAGCCCTCTACTGATCCTTTGCCATGTGAAGACAACTTACCCTGTACAACGGTTCCTTTGCCCTTTGCAGGCCCCCTATGCCATGCATGGTCCTTGCTTTTGAAGGTTCCCAAGCTTTAGATTTCTCACCTTGTGTAGATCCCTCATTCTCTCAGGCTTCTTGCCTTTTGCAGACACCCTTACCTTTATTTTTCTTACTCTATGCCACATTTTTGGGGAAACACGTTACACCTTAGCATGTGGTGTTTCTACCTACTGGGAACACTAAGAAACAAGAAAGTCATGCTAGTTCCATGGTCACTGCTTATGTTTCTGTAGTCTACAGTTAGGACCTGCCTAGTTCTGCTGTCTTTATGCCTGTTTCCAGGAATATTCAGCAACCATAGAAGAGAGGTGCACATATGTAAACTAAAGAACATTCAATCTTCCAACAACATGGAATCACAAGTGATCCTCACAGTGGCTAAGTACAGGTGATAAGGTGACTTTCTAGTAAGAGAAGCTGGAGGCAATATGTTATTATGGTCTTTGTTAAATACCATCTCTCCTTTAGGGCTCTAGTTTTCCTACCTGGTGAATCATGACACTAAGCATCCATGAAGACTGAGTGAAAAATCTACAAGTCATTTAGCCCAGTTCAGAAATATCTGAAGACTGGTCTAGTGACAGTCTGGTTCATTACTCTCCAGTAGGTCACAGTCTTGAGCTGACCCCATATACACATACCGTGGAACTTTTACGTCCACGTTTCAAATGAAAACAATACAGCTATGTAACCATGGTAACCTCAATATTACTTCTCTGTGTTTCCCTTAGAGGAACTATCACCTTCTTTCTCCAGCTTGCGTTCCCCATGAGAAGATTCCCATCTAGTTTGTGGGCTAGGAAGATGGAACCAGAAGGCTCCTCCTGCCCTCTCATTTAACTTTAATGTCTTTTCTCTGAGCTCTAGATTCCTCTGCCTTCACCTGCATCTCGGTCCTCCTTGTTCTCTGGATTATTGACTTCATGTTAGCTAGATCTTCTTTGTCCTCTTTCATTTATGGGAAAACCCCCATCTTATGGAAATATGCAACTACTGCAGTCAGAGATCCACTTTCATTTAAATAAGTGTGAATTGCACTCAAAATAATGCCATAAATATTAGGCCATTTTGGACAAATAGGTCAGCAGTTAGTGCTGCAGAAGTAGTAGGGCCTCATTAGAGACAACCAACAGGACTGGATATAAAATCTAGCTCTGATATTTAGCATTCCCAGGCATGGCTCCCACTTCTCTCATCTTCAGTTGCCTCACTGTATGATTGGAATAAGCAAAGTAACTATCTCCACATGTGGTTGTTAGAATAAATGATAATTTGTATTAACTACTAAACACAGTGTATGCCAGTTAGAAAGTACCCAATCGGTGTGAGCATCCACCATCATTAGTCTAGTATCCAGGGCTCAGAAGAGGGTTCATTCAGTGGATAAATTTATGTCCCACCAAACATGATAGTCTGAGCTTAATTGACAAGGACACACATAGTTAGAGAAGAGAGTTATGGTAAGTTTTCCCTAACCCCTGCCCTCACCCCATGCCATGGTTACACACACACACACACACACACACACACACACACACACACACACATCTTATTAGCATCCACTAAGCATCTCTACAACTAAAATTGGCCCTTGAGATAAACCAGAGATTAGCACCAGATGAAGCCTCTGGCCTCCTGAATTTATTATGGTTCAGGGGAGGTAAGCAACTATTACATAATCATTCATGCAATAACAAAAATCATAATGGTAACAATTGCCTGCATGTATAGAGGCAATGTGATGAGAAGGAGAAATGGGAGACATGGCCTGATTTGATGGGACAAAGAAGAACTCCCTGGGAAGAAGTGATTCCATTCGAGACCAAAAAGGATGAGTCAGTGAAGAAGACATAGCACTGAGAGAAGATCATTATGATCCATATCAGGAAGTGAAATAAGGTAGCCAGAGCCAGAGCCAAGGAGAAAACAGGCCAGCCAAGCAGACACAGTAAAGGATTAAAGGAGTCCTGGTCCCTAACCTTCTGTTGACTGCCTCATCTCTAACCAGGATGCTGTGTGAGTAAGCACACATGACCACCCTAGACATTGGATGCAGAATAGTGTGAAAGGTGGCTGACCTGGTGGTGGAAGAACGCTATAATCATTCAGGCACAAAAGGAAGAGCTCAGTCCTTAGATCTAGATGGTGGTATCCGGCATGGAGCGGTCCAGTTAATACCATCTTCAGGATTTGGTGATGGTGAGGGACTTGAAAAACTGGCATCTTGAGTGCTTGTTGTATTCCTGGATGCTAATGATGTCAGTGACTGAGGAGGGATGCGCTCAGTTCCAGCACAGCTGGAGCGAACAGCTGTGCTCTGGGGTGGGAAGTCAGTACAGCACGGCTGCTAACAGTTGCGGAGTCAGACTGCTGTCTAACCCCATGTCCTCATTTTACAACTTGATTTCACCCATGACCCTCACTATTTACCTCAAAGAGCCAACAAAGGAGCTCTAATGTTATAGCTAACACGGGCTGCTATATGATCTCGGGCACACAATACAATCTCAGTGCAAGGCCATGCCTCCAGGACAACCTGACTTGCAATTGCACTTGAGACATCCAGTCAAGAAGTTGAATATATACTTCTGTGGCTCAGAAAAGGGTTTTGGCTAAGGGTACCTTTTTCAGTAGAGGTTGTAATTGGGGAGTTGTCTTCTCTCTGGATTTCGTAAGCTTTGTATAGTAACATGGGTCCCCTTTTAGAATAAGTATTGACATAAAAACTTTGTCTGAGTAGCTTCACAGCCTTAAGCAGCTCCTAAACATACAAAGAGGGGAGGGGAAGGGGGAGGAGGAAGAAGAGAGAGAGGATGTAATACAGTAAATGCCATGAAAAGACAAGGTGGTACCTATTTGCTCTAGGGGGGAGAACTTCTCTAGGGGGGATTAATTTGACTGGGAAAAATGGCCGCTGTCTGGTATGCTGGAGCCCTTGTTTCTCCATCAGGCAAGATTCATTCAGTATTTCATTATCTGTGGGCATGTGTATTCATTTGTTTCCTACCTTTCTCCTTTGCTCTGTTTCCTTCCCTCCTTCCCTCTCTCTTCTTCTCTGTCATGTTACCTTACAAAAACTGCTGATAGTCCATGTGTGATCTCTTTTCTGGAAGGTCCTATCTGTAGAGGAAGATAACTCCTACAGCTGACAGATTAATCAGACTGTGGCTGAGTGAATATGAGCATTTGAGAGAAAGAAAGGTACAAAATGAAACATTCTTGGTGGACGTGTTGGACATAAATCAATGCTAGCCCTTCATAAATGCCATAGTTTTATATCTGTTTGTCTTGTTTTTTCTCAACTGGTTCAGAACTTGGTGGGGAAGAGAAACTGCTAGTCATACTCACTAAACCAAATAGTAAGTGGAAGCTCTCAATAATGTTAAGGAAACCGGTTTCTGAAACATAACATAGAAATAAAAGAACGAACAAGTGAGTCTGAGAGAACTCTTTAATGGTCTAGCTGAAGAAGCCAAGGGGAGGGGTGTGACAAAGAGTGTGATTTGTCACCAAATCCACCTGGACAGGTTCCAATGAAGGAGGGAGTAACAACATGGATAGCTACCAAAACCTCAGTAAAATGTATATTAATGTTCTTTCGTGAGATGACTCTCAGTGGGAGATCATGGCAGGCTATAGTAAAAATTACGGTGTCAACACTGGACTTCTATAGGTCGAGACATAAAAGTGAAATGAAGGTAAAAGCACCAAGATTCACCTATGAAAGGATGGGGTGGTACCTACTCTTTCCAGACACCAACCCAGATCTCTGCCACCTGAGAGCCTTCATGTCTACACTGCCGCTGGCTTAGAGAAGCTGGTTCTGAGGAAGCCATTCCCCTTGCCGCACATGCCCTCTTGTAAGCACTGGCTCCTAGGAATGGCGCTCATAGGTATTGCCCCCTAACACTGCTGAAACACAACCTCTTACATAACTGAACACCCCATTCAGTGGACTCATTTGACCATGGTGTCCATCCCAATGAGCTTCTACCGTAAAATGTGAATTGGGCTATTGTGTTTTGCTGGCAAGGACCATTAAAAGTGTCTACTTATTTTTCTGGGATGTTCCAGCGCCTGCTGTGTTTCCTGTTGGAGCACACAGGGCAAACTACAGCTGTTATTTCTTTATCTTTCTGTTGCCACCTCCAGCTGCCAAACTTCTCCAGAGTAGAAATTTAGTCATTTGGACTGGTCTCATGGTAGAAACTCAGTAGGTGATTAAAAGTGGTGGCAAGCAGGACAGCATCCCCTCATGCTCAGGGTGACGCCTGTTGATGGGACGGGACTGTGTTCCTGCTTGAAACACAGTCCAGAGGACACTGGGGGAAGTGTGAAAATGAAATACACATGATGTCCTTGGCGAGAGCCTGGAACAGAAGGAGAGAGTCATAGAAAAAAATGGTTCATGCCTCAGTGGTCTACGCTAACATGCTGGACTCTACTTGTATGCGTCTGAACTCCTATTTCTTAGGACCAGTTGAGAGATTCACAATGCCTCCCTTTAGAGCTCTCCAGCACAGGAGTGTGCAATGTGACAACTGGATGTTACTGCCTCTCTATGAAACAAGCCCACCTCTTGAAAAATGTCACTTATTTTTCTATCCTATGAGTCACCCTCGTCTCTGGAATTCCTACCCAGCTCGTGGAAGATTGTTTAAATGTGAGAAGGTTTGAGCTTGGATTCCTGTTTAGAATTTTGTTTCACTTTCTCAGGATTACGATGGAGTATCAGTATGTCAGTGAGGGTTAACTGAAATACCTTGAGTGAAATAACTTTTCTTATGGGCATATAGATCTACCATGCCTGTGTACAAATGAAAGTCTCCCAGGAAACTATTTTCACGTATGGAAGGAAAGTGGTGAATCCTGCAGCAAGAGCATGGGTAGCAGAGAGGAAAGCAGGAGCAGAAGAACTCCTTGGGTGGTGCTAGAAAGTAATAAAAGGGTTTGTTAAATTCTGATATTAAATGTATGTCTATGACCAAATGCACATTTCAGTAGCTTACAGAGCTGGCCATAGGGGAACAATAGCAATGACAATTCTGAGGCACAGCATTGGTCTGTCATATGATCTGCACAAGACACAGAGTAAAGCATACGGCATTCCATCATTGCAACCTAACTTCAGCCCCACGGACTGGTGTTAGCAATATCATCCTCTTTACAGGTAAAGACAAAGAGGACTAAAGAAGTTGAGTAATTTGCTCAACCCTATTATTTGGGTAAGAAGAGGCATACTCAGATTTGGCTCCCGATCTTGCTCTCGAGCCCACTATCTTAAGCATTTTGTCATAGTACACCAATGTTTCTAAAGCTGGGTGCATAATCCAAGCCCTTGAATTGACAAAGAACAGCAGTACAGCAGGAGTCACCCTTTGTGGTGATTCTGATTAGAATGACCCCACAGGCTCATATGTATAAATAGTTGGTCCCCAGCTGGTTGAATTGTTTGGGAAAGGTTAGCTGTGGTCTTGTTGGATGAGGTAGGCTACTGGAAGTGGGCTTTGAGTTCTCCAAAGTTCATGCCATTTCCAGTTGTCTCTCCCCACATTGCAGTTATGAATCTAGAGGTAAGGTCTCAGCTACTGCTCCAGAGCCATGCCTGCCTGCTTGCCACCATCATGTTTCCACTCATGATGGTCATGGATGTATCCTCTAAAACCCCCAATGGACCTTCTTCTGTACGTTGCCTTGCTCGTGGTGTCTTCTTGAAGCAGTAGGAAAGGAACTAAGACACCCTCCATGTAGCTCGTTTGCCTTACCATTTGCATGATGTAGAGGAGATGGCAACTTGTAGCAGTGTGAATGCTCAGTGCTTTGCCATGACACCCTACCTCTATTCCGGACCAGATCCAGGCCTTCAGAGTCCTCAAAAATTCTTCTGGGTAGAGTCTTTCTATCCACCTGTCTCTTAAATTATCCTGAGTCTGAGGTATTCTGCTTCCAGAAAAAAAAACTTACTTGACTAAGTAATGTCACCCCAAATTCTTATTTGCAAAAGGCTATACAGAGCAAATAAATTAGATAATAATATTTGTCAGACAACATGCTAAATAGAGGGGATACAAAGATGATAAGCCTTGCTCTCTAACAGTAAATTAATGTGCTAATTAACATTAATAGCTTAATTGCTAATAATGGCTTTACCCCCATCTAGTTAAGATATTATCATTTTCATGGAGTCGTTCGATGGCAAAGTTCAAAGAAATAGCTTATAGTGTGAATTTCAGCATCCTTCCTAGATGTCAGGTGGGTGGACAGTGTCGGACAGGGAAGGCAAATGCATTCTAACCCCATTGTGTTATGAACACATCTGAGTAAAGGGATCAAGGGGACTCTTCTACCCCTACTTGCAACGTCGTTACTCTACCTAAAAGTTGAGAGAGCTGGGAGCCGCAAGCAGCCATATACTCTTGGTAACTTCAATTCACTTAGATAGATATGTCCATTAGAGGGAGTGCTGAAGAACAGGGCTTCTCAGTTTCTAAAATGCATACAGCACTTGGAGATCTTGCCAAATTTTAACTGATTCCTTAAATCTCAGTGGAGCCTAGAAATCATATTTCTAACAAGCTTCCAAGTACTCCTGCTATAACTGGTTAGCAGGACTTGGCAAAGCAAATCTCTGGTGTCCTTTCTATATTCACCACACAGCAGACTTGGATATAATCACATGGATTCATCCACTTATGGGCATGGGCATCTACAACCTTTGGAGAGGGAGCTTTTTAATCTTTGAAATATTTCTATTATTAGAATATTGCTCATTATATCAAGCAAAAGTCTATTGTCTCCTCCCACTAAAGTTGATCTAACCAAAGATCAATTGTTTCCTTATAGTCAAATTCTCAAGAATCTGTGATGAACAGGAGTCATAGAAATCACTTCTTATAAGAAAGGTAAAGGCAGATACTCAATGGTTATTTCCACAAGCTGGGGCTGTTTCTTCAAGCCTTTGACTCAGTAAAGGCAGAATCATGAAAGATTTTACCCTCAGGCAGAGAGATTTTCCAACAGGCATGTGTGGCTTCTTGTGCCTATAGTTACACAGGGTCTAAAAACTTCCTGCTAAGTTGTATAGATTGATCAATAATATGGAAATGGAAATGGATGGGGAAAATACAGCCATTTGTAGAATGCGGGTTACACATAAGCACTTATGCAAATGTTGACCTGTCAACATTTTGCTAAGTGCAAGAGTAACATGTGTGTCTCATGGTCTGAATTCACATTAAACACCAGTTCCCAAGGAACCTCGAAGGGTCCGTGGTATCACAAATTGCTTTGATGTTGGAGGAAGAAGAGAGAAAACAGTGGTCAAATACAAGGTCAAAATATAACCCACATCTGATCAGAAATGTCCGATGTAACTGTTGTGCTCTATCTGAAGGTTTAAAAACTTACCAGAAGCTCTTGGTGGATAGATGATGATGTGAAGAATAAATAAATGCCCATGTAAGCAGGACTGTTATCCAGCAGGCGGGTAGTGTCTAACCCATAACTTGAGTTCGCAACTCACATCTCTGCTATCCAGATATCAACTAGAACCACTGAGATGCCTGCCATTTGGTGACTCAGCAAAGCTGGCCATGGGGTTTCTAGGCATGGACAGCATCACAGCTCCATTATCCTTAAAATAAGCTTCAAGAGGATAAAGAAAGGGAGACACCCCACCCCTATCCCTCAACACTTACACTCTCATCACCGCCCTGTACCAAATGGGAACATTTTCAAGCCCCAGTTATGATTTAAACGAAGCACACCGCACCAATATTGTGTGGTGCCATCTGTTATTTTATATTTCACGGAATTTGGCCAGTTTCGAAATATTATAATTATATCTCCTCTATTACGTATGCAATGCAGACATTTTCTGAAACATAAATACAGTATGTGGGAAATGTGACTGTATTTATAGCCATTGGCTGGTGGGAAGCAAAGGGCAGCTGGCACCATGAAGATTCTGGAGAGCATAGGCTGCCAAAGGAGCAGGGCTGGGGCTGGGAAGTTCACCTCTCTACACTACGTCCTCTAGGCACTCTCTGCTGCTCTCATGGTCCAGGCCCATATGTACTTCCCAAGCAAAGTCACATCTGCCATACTTCAAATGCTACAAGGTCAAACGTGCCTTCCTTCTTTCGTCTGTAGCTACCAGACACAGACCAGGTCTCAGACATCAATGATGCCCAGAGTCTAGGAACAGGCACATAGTTTCCCTGCAGTGCTATGGAGGAGAAACACAGTAGAACGATGGCAGGGACTGGCTGTATAAGGACCAGCAGGCTGACGGAAGCGTTGTTGGAGGTGGCATCCCTGTCCAAGGACCATCGTGCCCAGTTCTTCGGCTGTCTCCCTGCTTCTTTGAAGACAAATTTACAGCATAATGGCTCATTTAGTTTGTGTGTCAAGGGGTGTGGAGAAAATGGTCAGATGTGCTCAGAGCCTCAAAGGGTGTGTTCTGAGACTGATTTCATCTTCAAAGAAAATAGTGTTGTTTACTTGAGTGTTGTTTTCCTCAAAATGCTGCAAAGTGCTTTGCAATAGCAAAGAGAAGAAAGCAAATGACAAGCATTTGAGATTCCCTTTCTGTCTCTGGGAAACAAAGGCATTATTCAGTGATGGGAGCTGTTGGGTAACTCCAGGCACTTCTGCTGCTGTCTTTGCACTCCTCTGTAGGACTCGCACAAATCTGCCTCTTCCAGCATCCCTCTACTGCCCCAGACAGTCTAGCCAGGGAGGGTTTCACTGGGACTGCATCTTCTTTTTAATTAATTTAGTTGGTAGAATTAAAAAAAAAAAATCAGGGATTTCACATAAAACCCAGTTTCTTTTGAAAAACCATAAAAGCTGGCACCATTGGTTGTGTATTTATGCCCAGGGACAATCTGCTTGCTCTGCATAGCAGCTGCCCCCTTGGAACACGGTGTTCCTCCGTTTACCCACTCTCCACCCCTCCTACAAGCCCCCCCACTTACTCATGTCATCCGCCCAGCCCAAAGGCTCTTGTATTCATGACTTCTTAAAATAAGCAATTAACTCTTAGCATAGGAAAAGAAATGAACATAACTTTTTTTATTGATGTAGGTCTGGTGAAGTATTACAAAATACCTATAAACACTCTAGCAGGAAATTAAAATGAAATTTACAAGCTTTTATTTTACCATCTTTTACTCATCTGTTTACTTATCACTCTTTACCAACAAACTGTTGGTGTTTTATAGCAGGGAACACATGCATTTCTCTTTGCACACCAGTGTCGATGACAATGTCCGCCATCCAGTAGACCATGCTTTATGAAAAAAAAAAAAAAGCAATAAAATGAGTCATCAAAGCCAATGTTTCTAAGGGACACATATTATCTGAGATTTCCATCTCCGCAGTCGAGTTCTTCAGATTTTCTAAGATCTCCAACACAGGGCAGTACGAAGGACACTACACACCCTGTCGGTCCGCAGTTGTGATAAGACTCTGTCTCCCACCAACAAGCCTGGCTGATTACTAGTGACAGCCAAGGGAGACAGACAAATACCTACCTGGAACCAAACCCCAGTTTGAAGTGTAGACAGCGGCTTTTCGACTAATCACCATCTGTCATATTCCAACTTGTGAGAAGAGACAGCTCTGGGTGAAATACCTCCAAGTGGATGAGTAGAGAGGTTTGTGTTGGTTGTGTGAGGTGATTGGATATTCCATGCTGCTGCCACAAAAGAGCCCCAGGAGGCAATAACAAAAATGTTTCTTGGGAAGTCCCTGCACTCCCATTGATCTCCCACGAGAATCTAGCAAGCAGTGAGAGAGTAAACTACAAGTCCTCACATTCTTGATTCTTACAGCCAGAGGGAAAAGTGAAAACTAAACTATTAATACATATTTAAGAACACCCTGTTATCCATTGTACTGATACATTTGAAGCTTCACAAACTACATCAAGAATAAAAATGAGGAATGACAGGAAAGATAATTTGGTGGTGAGAAACAGTTGTTGCTCTTGCACAGAACCTGGATTCGGTTCCTACATGGTGACTCCAAACCACCCATAATTCCACATATTCTTATGACTTCCAAGGACAACAGACATGCTCATGGAGTGCACACATATGCGTGAAGGCAAACCACTACTCATACACATAAAATAAATAATAAATCTTAAACATTTAAAGAACAAAAACATTCTCCTGTAGGAATGTAAACTTAGTGATACTCTTGACATAATATTCTTTGTAAACACCCAACAGTAACACTGAGGACTAAGAAGAAACCTTCCCCGCCTATCCTAACTGTTCCAGCCCAGTCCTCTCAGTTGGATTTCTGAAGCCTACAGTCTGATTTTATTCTTGTTTCCAATTCTGCGTGACTGCAAACAAAGTCTTCTTCCAACATTATATTAAACTTCCTTAAAGCATCATTCTGATTATATTGTCACCCTCCAGCTTCAAACTTTTCACTCTTCCTCAGGGCCTGTTGTTCACATAGATCCAACAAGCTCTCATGCTTGCTGTGTGCTAGCTGTCAAGAGGAAGTGCTCACTCTCTAGTTTAGGATTTTCGCTCCTTGCCTGCCTCTTGTATGCAACCTCTGAATTCTTACCTACATTGTTTTGTTGACTCCTGTAAAGCCACAAGACTTCCATTCTCACAAATCATTAGTTGCCGTCGAGTCTCTCTACTTTACCTAGAGCTGTGACTTTGCCTGAATTATGCCACATCCCCACTTCTTAATCCTAGAGCACTGGGTTTAAATATTTCATACACACACACACATAGAGTCACATGCTCAGAAAAAGACAAGTATGTCTTTATTTATTCATTTGTTCATTCATTCATTCATTTTTACACTCCATATTTTTCCCTCCTGGTCCACCCTCCGACTGTTGCACATCCCTTACCTCCTCCCTGCCTGCCCTGTCTCCACGAGGATGTCTCCACCCCACCTACCCCACCAGACCTCTAAACTCCTTGGGGCTTCTAGTCTCTTGAGGGTTAGGTGCATCTTCTCTGACTGAACACGGACCTGATAGTCTGCTGTATATGTGTGGAGGGCCTAATATCAGCTGGTGTATGCTCCCTGGTTGGTGATCCAGTGTCTGAGAGATCTCCGAGGTCCAGATTAATTGAGACTGCTGGTCCTCTTACAGGGTCACCCTCCTCCTAAGTTTGCTCCAGCTTTTCCCTAATTCAACCACAGGGGTCAGCAGCTTCTGTCCATTGGTTGGGTGAAAATATCTGCGTCTGACTCTTTCAGCTGCTTGTTGGGTCTTTTGGAGGGCAGTCATGATAGGTCCCTTTTTGTGAGTGCTCCATAGCCTCAGTAATGGTGTCAGGTCTTGGGGCCTCCCCTTGAGCTGGATTCCCCCTTGGGCCTGTTGCTGGACCTTCTTTTCCTCAGGCTCTCCTCTATTTTCATTCTTGCAATTCTTACAGACAGGAACAATGATGGGCCAGAGTTTTGATTGTGGGATAGCAATTCTATCCCTCACTTGATGCCCTGTCTTTCTGCTGGAGGTGGGCTCTACAAGTTTCATCTAGGGTCCGTCCCTTTGAGTCCTGAGAGTCTCTCACCTCCCAGGTCTCTGATACATTCTGGAGGGTCCTCCCAACCTCCTACCTCCGGAGGCAGCTGTTTCCATTCTTTTTGCTGGCTCTCTGGCTTCAGTCCCTTTCCCCCACCCAATATCAGATCATGTTCACCTCTCCCCACCTCCCTATCCCATTCCCTTTTCCTCCTTCCCTCTCCCCTTGTGGTTGCTTTCTTTTCCCTCCCAAGTGGGACTGAGGCATCCTCATTTGAGCCCTTCGACTTGTTGAAGTTCTCTTTTTGAGTTCTGTGCACTGTATCTTGGGTATTCTGTACTTTTTTGTTGGCTAATATCCACTCATTAGTGAGTACATACTGTGTATGTCCTTTTGGGTCTGAGTTACCTCACTCAGGATAACATTTTCTAGTTCCATCCATTTGACTGCAAAACTCAGGATGTCCTCATTCTTAATAGCTGAGTAGTATTCCATTGTGTAAATGAATCACATTCTCTGTATCCATTGTTCTCTTGTGGAACATCTGGGTTGGTTCCAGTTTACAAAAATCCATTAAAGTAATCCATTATATTAACAAACTCAAAGAAAAAAAATCACATAATCATCTCCTTAGATACAGAAAAAGTATTTAACAAAATACAACACCCCTTCATGTAAAAGTATTGGAGAGATCAGGAATACAAGGCCCATACCTAAACATAATAAAAGCAATTTACTGCAAACCAATAGCCAATATCAATGGAGCCAATTCAATATCAATTAAATGGAAACATACTTGAAACTATCCCACTAAAACTGGAACAAGACAAGGATGCCCACTTTCCCCAAATCTATTCAATATAATACTCAAAGTGCTAGCTAGAATAATAAGATAGCAAAAAGAGATCAAAGGGATACAAATTGGCAAAGAAGAAATAAAGGTATCACTATTTGCATAGGAGATAATAGTATGCATAAGTGAACCCAAAATTTCTACCAGAGAATTTCTCCAGCTGATAAACAACTTCAGCAAAGTGGCCGAATATAAAATTAACTTAAATGAATCAGTAGCCTTCCTTTATACAAATGATAAAAAGGCTGAGAAAGAAATTAGGGAAATAACTCCCTTCACAATAGCGACAAATAATATAAAATATCTTGGGGGTAATTCTGACCAAACAAGTGAAAGATTTGTATGACAATAACTTCAAGTCTCTCAAGAAAGAAGATCTCAGAAAATGGAGAGTTCTCCGATGCTCATGGATTGGCAGAATTAACATAGTAAAAATGGCCATCCTACCAAAGGCAATCTACACATTCAATGCAAAATCCCAACACACTTCTTCAAAGACATGGAAAAAAGCAATTCTCAAATTTATTTGGAAAGGAAAAAAACCAAAACAGAATATCAAAAACAATTCTTAACAATATAAGAAAAACTGGGGGAATCACCATTCCTGACCTCAAGCTCTACTACAGAGAAATAGTGATAAAAACTGAATTGTATTAGTACAGAAACAGATAGGTTGATCAATGTACTAGATTTGAAGACCCAGAAATAAAACAACACACTTATACACACTTGATCTTGACAAAGAAGCCAAAAATATACAATGGGGGGGGGGGAGTATCTTCAATAAATGGTGCTGTTCTAACTGGATGTCTATAGGTAGAAAAATGAAAATAGACCCACATTTGTAACCTTGAACAAAACTCAAGTCCAAGTGGATCAAAGACCTTAACATATAACCAGATACACTGACTCTAATAGAGGAGAAAGTGGGAAAGATCCTTGAACTCATTGGTATGTGTACTGGCTGGTGACACAAACTGAAGTTATAACAGAAAGGAGCCTCTTGAGGAAATGTCTCCATGAGGTCCAGTTGTAAGGCATTTTCTCAACTACTGATCAAGCAGAGAGGACACAGCCCATTGTATGTGTTCTGTCCTTGGGCTGGTGGTCTTGGGGTCTATAAGAAAGCAAGCTGAGCAAGCCAGAAGCAAGCCGGTAAGTAACATCCCTCCATGCCCTCTGCGTCAGCTCCTGCTTCCTGACCTGCTTGAGTTCCAGTCCTGACTTCCTTTGGTGATGAGCAGCAATGTGGAAGTGTAAGCTGAATAAACCCTTTCCTCCCCAACTTGCTTCTTGGTCATGATGTTTGTGCAGGAATAGAAACCCTGACTAAGACAGTATGTCACTATTTTTTAGGTTCTTCCAAATGCCTAGTTTATTGTGCTTATCTTGAATGGAAGACAAGAAAATTACACTGGCCTTCAACCCAAACACCTCTTGTCTTTTTTTATACTTCCTTTTACCTTTTGATCGCATATGTGACAAATGGTATCCACAAATCTTGGGCTATTTTTGCACTCAAGAATACTCAAGTCAATATTTTACTTTTCTGTTGTGTTTGCTTAACATGGTATCATAGCTGCTTCCCTGGCTTGGAGTAACAAATGTAGGATGTATTTCTTCTTTTAAAAAATTACATATTTTATTTTATATATATAGGTGTCTTGTCTGCATATATATCTGAGCGCCACATGCAGGTACTGCCCACTGAGGCCAGAACAGAGCACAAGATCTTCTAAAACTCAGTTATAGGCAGTCGTGAGCCTTCATGAAAGTGCTGCCAACGGAAGTCAGGTTCCCTGCAAACAAGGCGTTTCACCACTGAACCATTTTTCCAGCCTCTATAATGCCTGTTTTAGAAACAACTTTCCATTTTTTCAAAAACTTTGACCTAATCCAATTCATACAACCGTCATGCCTGTGTTCATACCTACGTAAGGACCTCACCCTTCCTCCTGGCTCAGCTGAACTGTATCTTCTGAGTGGGATCTTTTGGTCCTGGCCAAAACAGTAGGAATTATTTTCGTCTAGTTTTACTTTGCTTCAAAGTGTTTATTAGTAGCTCACATAATATACTTCCCTTCTGACTGTGTGGTTGCTCCTCTAGGATAAAAGTAAGCAATTTCCCTTCTGCACAAAGCATCCTCAATCCATAGAAGTTATCCAGTGAACAGCTCCAGAATTTATCAATTACCATGAGCACAAGGAGGGGCACTCATAATTTGATATAGCTCTACAGAAATATTTTCTGCCAATGTGTATGCTATTTACTAAAAAAAAAAAAAAAGACTCCTTTTCATTAAGAATAATACGTAATACATCTTTTATTTGACTAACTTAATTTAAATGACATATGGTTGGAGTGGTTATTTGCACTTTCTGTAAATATTTAATAGACAAAAGAAAACCTGATAATCTGCAGAGGAGAGAATCAATCCATTAAACAAGGCACAATGCTTTACACCCATAATCCTAGTAATTGAGAGGCTAAAGAAGGAGGGTTGCTGTGAGTTTGAAGACAATATGACTGAATAGGGAGTTCCGGGCCATAAAGTGAAACCCAGTCTCAGAAAAAGAAATATCTACATGACAATGAAATGCTAAGATTTGACCCTCAGCCAATACAAAGGGTATACACCACCATTCAGAAATCCTCTCTTCCTCCTGTTGGCCTGGGTTATGAAGTTCTCTTGGAAACTTACACAGCCCCACTGAAAGAACACCTCCACAGAACACATTACAGCTTACTCTTTACGCCTTTCTTTCACCATCCTCACATGGAGGGCAGATATGCTTAGGCAGAGGCTTTGGCTGTTTCCTTTCCATTGTTAACCCAGCTTGGTGAATAGAAAATCCAATTGAACCGAAAAATTATGAAGCTTGAGTTCAAGTTGATGCAATAGAAAGAATATCTGGCTTAGGAGATGTATGGCCATACTTACAGCTTGCTTCACTTGATTCGGAGAATGATGAGAATGCTTCCTTGCCCCATGAGGTAAACTAGAGTGCAATTCCTATCGGTGTATTTTGACTTCCAGATACGGTTAGCAAACTGGGCAATGACTCAGTAGGCAAGAATGCCTGCCATACAAACACAAGAACCTGAATTTGGATTCTGGTCACCCAAATAAAAAGCTGTCCGTAGCCAAAGGCCTGTTCTCCCAGCACTGGATGGAGAGTATGGGAGCAGGGAGACAGAAGGATAATTAGGACTTATGACTATGAGCCCAATTTAAAAACAGCATAACCCAGGTTTGGAGAGAGACTGCCTCAGAGAATAAAGTAGAAAGCAATAGAAGGCACCCAATGTCTTCCTCTAGCTTCTTTGCCTGCCTGCCTGCCTGCCTGCCTGCCTGCACACACATACACATGGACATGCCTACACACACATGCACGTGTGATAGGAAAATTGGATACATATGCCTGGAACTTTATCAGTTAAAGGAGGGAATAAGGCTGAAGTTGCAACTCCCTGAAGAATGCCTGCTTCATCCAGGCAAAGCCCTGGGTTTGAGCCTCTGTATTTTACATAGTAAAACAATATATAGTGATGGAGATTTAACTGCACAGGACCTATCGGCAGTTCCAATGCCCAGAGTTGCTCCCTGGTGGAGGTAAACCCCAGTGTTATAGCATAAAATGCTCCAGCTTCCTTATTCATCCCCTTAGTGTCTATTCCTGTGCTTAGCTTCCTGATGACACCATGTGCCCTGTGTATCCCAATTGAGCGGAGAGAGAGGGGTCACTGAGAAATTTTCTGTTAAGTGCATTCTTTCTGGATCTCAACTTGTCAGCATAGTCTGAGTCAATCACTCTGACTTCCCGACTTGATGGACAGTTAAGTGACATGAACTATTCAGACGAAGTCCTTCAGCAAGAGGAGACACATAGCAAACTGCCATGTGTTTGAATTCCTGAACTGTTAAAAAAATGTCCGGGAGCCAACCAGGCAGAGGAAATGGATTGTATCACTTGCAGTTAGAAAAGATTGCTTGAATGTTTGTGAACGGTAAAACAATGTTTACCCCTCTGCTGGCAGCACAGGCTTAATTAGTGTTTGCAAACTCCTTGACATCCTTGAAAGAAAGGTGCCACCCAAGCACAGGCCATTACCATAATCAGCCGGTGGCACACCGGCCTGCAACAGGGCAGACAGACAGAGATGCTCAAGATGGAATGGATTGTGAAGAAGCCCAAGGGGCAGATTTATTGATACAGAATTCAATGACCATCAATTCACTCATTTAAAATGTACAAGCCCAGTGGGGCTCAATATGTACACAACTATGTGCGATCATTGCTACAGTAGATTTGAGAGCATTTTCTTCACATCGTCCTACTATCTATCCTCCATCTTCCCCAGCTTAAATAACCACATTCTACTTCCCAACATTATAGACTAGGAGCGATTCTAAGGTGCTCATATAAATGGAATTGTATTATGCTAGTTGTTTTTTTGTTGTTGTTGTTGTTTTGTTTTGTTTTGTTTTTGTCAATATGACTTAAACTGGGGTTATTCAGGAAGAAGGAACCGAAATTGAGGAACCGCCTCCATTACATTGACCTGTGGGCGAGTCTGTGGCGTGTTTTCATGATTGATTGATATAGGAGGAGCCAGCCCACCGTAAAGGGTTTACCTCTGCACAGGTGGTCCTGGGAGAAAGCTAGCTGGACACAAACCACCGAAAGCAGGAAGCACTCTTCTAGTTCCCATCTCTGCTCCTGCTTGAGTTCCTACCCTAACTTGCACAATGATGGAATAATTAGGACATGGAAGGCAAATAAATCCCGCCCTCCCCAAGTTCCTTTGGTTACAATGTTTACCACAGCACAGAGCTTAGACTAGGATATGTTCTCTTGCCTTTTGTGCTCTGTCTACTTACCTAAGGTTTGCCAGGCTGACCCATGTTGGAAAAAGGATGGGTTTGCATATCCCTATCCTATCATTTTGTCACTAATATTTTGGGACTGGGTCTCACTATGTAAATGAGGCTGACTTGAACTCATGAGCCTTCTGTTGCAATGCTACAGGGATACTGCTGGTGTGTTGTATCTTTGGGTGGCTCAAGTAAGCCTTTCTTCATGATGCATGTGAGTGTACAAGTGATGAACATATGTCTGTACCATTTTGAAATCAGCAGTAATGATGCTGTGAACTTTTGGATACAAGTTCCTGTTTAAACACATTTTTCACTTCTTTTGAATGCAAACCTAGGAGTAGAATTTCCAGGTCTTGTGGGCACTCTGCATCTGACATTTGAGCAACCCTATATTGTTTTTACATAGCAGTAGCACCATGCTACAATTCCGCAAGGCTAATGTCTCTTTGATCTTGTAAAGTGGAGAGCATTTCCTTGTACTTATAAGTATCTAAGTACCTTTTGGAGTTCACCCCATCACCAGGAAACTGTATGCATTACTACACATCTGCATCTAGTCTTGTGTGAATCTTTTGTTGCTCATGAATCTGGCTTCTATCAACTCAGACATGTATGAATGGACATGTTGTATGTCCACTGGGAGCTCCTTTGATCAATCTCACCCCTCCCACTCTGAACCTTGCTACATACCTCATGATTCAACATGCACACTGGTATCATGTGCCTCCTTTAAATTCAACCAGCACCAGACTGGGAGTCTCACAGCCCTTTCCTGTCATACCTAATGCCACTGTTCTGGTTTACACTAAAAGAAAAAATACCTTCTCTAATTTGTTCTCAACTAGTTCACCCATATCTAAGGCTCTGGTTTGTAGTTTAACTTTTACCATGTATGATGGGTAAGAAGCATATGGTGACTTATACTTTTATCACTGTAAAGTTAAGATGTTTAATAAAAAGAGAACATTTATTACTTATATATATGTTTCAAAGGACCATGAAGTGGCAGTAAAAGCATTGATCTGTGGTGTTAGTAGGATAAGATGCTCCAGTTCTCTCTAAGCCCTATATCTTTCTGTTATTGTTTACCCAGATCAATTCACACACTTATATCTTCTGTTTCTCCATTGCTGTGTTAAACACCATGACTTGGGAAGAAAGGGTTTATTGGCCTGTATGTCATGATCACTGCACATCATTGAGGAAACTCAAGGCAGGAATTCAAACAGGACAGGAAACAAACCAGAGAGAATAGAAAAATGTTGCAAAGCATTCTGCTCCCTGCAGCTCACTCAGTTTGCTTTCTTATACACCTTTGGTACCTCCTAGTCCCTGCCCAGAGATGGACCACCTTCAGTGTACTGCCCCCCCAACCCTGCATCAATGATCAGTCAAGCAAATGCTCCCACAGGTTTGCTCAAAGACCAATTTGCTCAAAGAAGCAGCTCCTCAACTGAGCCTCTTTCTTCCCAGATAACTCCAGCTGAACAAAAAGAAAAAGAAAAAGAAACCAACCAGCACAGCGTGCGATGCTGTGGAATTTGAGTTTGCAATCCCTCGTATCAGGGGTCACTGAGACGGTGTTCTACCTTCCAGGAGAAGGTGGCATGCTCAGCCTCGCCAGGCTCTTTAGAAGCATTGGGTTCAGAGCACTTTACATGTTAATTACAAATTCTTCCTTATGGATACAATCAATGAACAGGCAGCCACATTCATCCTGTCGGATATGCATTTTAAACCTTCTTTTCATCCCCATAGCCACATGAGCTCAGAAACTTACCTAGCATCGTTGAGACTAAAATAGAAGATATGAAAATTATATTACTTTAGAACCTTTGGTGTCCTAAAGATTCTTACTAGTGGAGATACAGCCATACATAAGTGAAAACTACACAAGCTGAGAGAGAGAGAGAGAGAGAGAGAGAGAGAGAGAGAGAGAGAGAGAGAGAGAGAGAGAGAGAGAATGTGGATTCCTGGCTGAAGAATAACACACTACCCAGCCCCTACTAGGATATTCCATCACTTCGTGTCTCTATTCTATTTCATTAAACATCAAAAACAAATTCACACCACATAGAACACCAGTTATTAGATAAATGAAACTCTTGAGGGAGAAGGAAAGTGAGGTGGCCCCAGTGGTCTTCCTGTCATTGTTTAATGGCAATGTGTTACAGGGTACCCAGCCCACCCATTGGAATGAGCTTAGCTGGCCCTGGGAATGGTAATAAGAAACATTGCTTACTTTGTAACAGCAGGTAGCCCTCCCAAAAAGCATTGCTTCGGGTTTTTTATGACACTTTTGAATCTTTGTTTATTATTTTATTTGTATGAGTATTTCCCCTGCATGTATGTATTATATCACATGTATGTCTACTGCCTGTAGGTCAGAAGAGAGCACTGGATCTCTGGAACCAGAGTATGGGTAGTTGTGAGCCAAAGGATGGGTTCTAGGAACCAAACCCAGACCTTCTGTAAGAACAATAAGTGCTCTTAAGCACTGAGCCGTCTCTCCAGCTCTAACATTATGGTTGCTTATTTTTTAATGTAATATAGACTTTACATGCTCCATTAATTCATACTGGAATTCAGAGTGGTATTTACCACAGTTGCTAGGTATTTAGAAAGTTCTATTATTTATGTAGAAGTGCTTGGAAAATAAAAAACACTGTAAAATTGAATATGCCCACTAGTAGTAACAGGTATTTCTTTAAAAACAATGATACTATACTTTTTGCATAAAATCTGTGGCAGGCTTTTGTTAGAGAACTCGTATTGTCTGTGTTGAATGCTGAAAGCAGGCACCAGCTGTCTTCAATTCCAAGGGGATCTCTCCAGTGGAGAGCATAGGATTTCACCACCCAGTGAGAGGTGGGCCTCAGCGTGGATGAACAGCCCAAAAGATTTATCTCCTGCTAGGGAAAATTCCAATCTCCACGTCCAGAAGCAATTAATGTTCATGATATTCGTAGAAGTATACGTGTTAGACTTAGGCAGACAGTGGTTCTTGGGAGATGCAGTCTGATGGACTGCAGTTTACATCACAAACTATCAGAGCTTAGGGAAGACTCAGGGAAACTGAGGCTCTACAGTAGCTTTGCTCCATTAAGGATCTAATGGGAAACAGCCTCTCAAGACAGTAAATATCATCAAATGAGTACAGCATCATGTGAGCTGGCTGTTTGGGTCTGCCTCCTGATATCTTTCTTTGCAATGCTCTGCCATCTGGTCTAAATCTTCTGGAAGCTAATGCTTGCTCTTATCCTTACTCAAACCCCTTCAGTGGCCCATGGAGTTTTTCAGCCTTATCTTTAAAACACCCAGCATTGGAGCCAGTGGATATCCCTGGCTTATTTATGGCCCCCACGCAGATCTTCCACCCTTAGATCATACCACACCCACCCTTCATAGCTTGCTTAAGAGAACAGCTGTACCTCTGTGTCATTTGCTAACCACACCAGCCCTAGGCCTACAGCTTTAGTGGTACCCGCTCTAGTCACCCACCTTCGATATTTCCTAGAAGTTCTGGATATATTACCTGCTATCATCAAATGATCCTGGATGACCAAGTGATCTATTTACTCTTTGGTTTTTGAATAAGACAGTAAGAATCTTAAAGACAAATCTGCCTTATTTCCAGTTTTATTTCAACTAAAATAAATAAATACATATAGCATTGTCTACTGTCCCCAGTGGGAGGAAATAGCAAGAATGTGTGTTGAGAAAAAAAGAGCAGGAAATACCCTTACACAGTCCTCATGCCTTCTCTTTGTAACAGGCAGATAATGCCTCCTTTTGTCCCTAATGGTCTTCTCAGCAACCATTGCTAAGAAGCTCTGGTCTGCTCTGTCTTCCCCATAGAACATTTTTGGGTAGGAGACGGATGTCAAACAAATGAACTGGGAGCTGTGGTATAGATGATGCTCCCAGGTGGTGGGACCTTGCCAAATCCAATCTTCCCTTTCAATCCATTTGGCTGGAGCCGCAAATCTAGTGGTCAAAGCCCAACTGAGAAGCAACCATTCCAAGCAAAGGTCCAGATCTCTGAGAGGGGAGTTGGCAAACCCTAGTTGTCACGGTAACCAAGCTCCCAGCCTCAACATTTCCTACTTCTGTTTTGCAGTGTGGGGTTTATGTTTTGAAAAGGTTTTCTTTTCTCTCTTTTTACCCTCCAAATTTGTGAGAAAATGTCTGCCATGGGAATTAAGAGAACACACTGCTTATAACTGAGTAGGAACCACGGGGATTTAAAGGTCTCTCTGACTGAAAAAATATCACACAGAGGACTTGGAATCTAAGCAACAGGATATTAGGACTGGGTTGCAGTTGGTCTCCCAGGCCTCTTGTGTAACCTCCTTCTTTATTCAACCAATCCTTCTTATACCACAAAGATCACATAGCATTCTTTCAGAAAAAGAAAAAAATAAAAGAAAAAGAACATTGAGAATCTTACATTTTGGGGTGTATGGCAGCATTTTTAAGGAGAAATAAGCTTAAGCCACATCCAATATGTTCGTTTAACAGATATTTAAGCCCCAATTCCTTTAGCTATTACCTATAGCAGCCTTAAATCTTAAATATAATTCACCCACCAAATCAGCTGAACCCAGCTATGGCTTTAATTCATGAGGACAGTTAAAAAGAGGCAATACCCAGAGGACCTGAGGACCCAGGAGTCTCTGTGGAAAAGACGACTCCTGCCAGACTTTCACTTTCCATCTGAGAGCTCCTGTCCTGGCACTGAATGGTTAGTCAGGATCCCCTTCGAAAGAGCCAAGGACAGAGCCAGTGACTGGAATGAAATCCTCCCCGATAAGGTTTTGTCCTGCATTTCTGGGCCAGCAGGGCAGTTTGGGCAGATTTAAAGTTGTATTGAAAATGGAGTACCCAACTTTGCCAATTACAGAAAGAATGCTGCTTATCTCTCTGGTTAGCTGCTAAGATGCCTTAAGGGTTTAGATTAGAAGACACGGGCAGAAGGAGAGAAGACTTATTAAATTTTGAAGCTGGCACAGAAAAACAATTAGAGATTAAACAGATGAGAAACAGAACGTCTCAAATCTCACTAAGAGATCAAGTTGATGCGATCATCAGCAACTTTAGGCTACATGGATAGCAAGTTCAAGTGTGTATACATATAGCATAGTATTATGTTTTATATATACATCAAGTTCAACAATAATGTTACATTATATATAGACATATATATATTCACTATATATACATATACATATACTGTAAATGTAATGTTAGTACATGCTGTCATGTACTGAGGTGGCTATATACTGAATGAGGATATCAAACAATGTCTTTCTCCAGGCACAAGGCTGCACACGTATGACATGCATCATTTCTGGAGGGCATGATAATAACCTATCAGTTTTAGAAGCTGAGCAGAACTCACAGAGATAGTTATCTCAGGCACACGGTGACAAACATGCCAAGATGGGATAGGAGAAACATTTCTTCCCTTCAAGAAGGGCGATGTGAGGGGAATTGTTCTTCCCTGTTGGAGGAACAGCAGCACACCCATAATCAGTCTTCCATAATAAACCACCTCTTAATTTGAGCTCATCCTCATTGGCCCAGGAGACGCCTATGACAGACTCGTGAATTTGTAAATGGAATTCTAAATTTTAAAGTAAGCGTGCCGTTCTTCAGGCCTCAAGCTCTGTGGGTCTCAGGGAAGCCTTCCCTTAGCCTGCCACTACGTGCTACTGTCAACTTAATCACTGCGCTACATCGTACACTTGATGAGGCTTAGGAAAGATCACCTCAGATTTTAAATGGAGATGAATTTTAATATCTCAGAGCGAGCTTGACATCAAGCTGATGGCTTCCTTTAAGCCATTACTACTGCCAAAAGGTTAAAAACTTCAACATCCTATTGTTTTATCTTCGGCGAAGAAACGAGACAATTTATACCGACATTATAGTGAAAACTCTGAAAATAGAAAAGAAGAAAGGAAAGCGGTGGCGCGTAGCTGGAATCTCTCGGCGGTCTGTCTGGAGGTGCAGTGGTAGCATTGCAAGGTAGAGGCCAGCTTGGGATACATTCTAAGGTGGGGTGTGCGTGCGTGCGTGCGTGCGTGCGTGCGTGCGTGTGTGGTGTGAAAGGAAGCAAGAGAGACAAGAAAATGATTTTACCAGATGCTTTCAATTTGATTAATAATAAACTCCGATGGCTTTAACGTAAGTTATCAATATTATATTGGGCTTATATTACATCAAGTTTTTATGGACATAGATGAAAATCTAAAATGAAGTTATTGCACATTTGCCTTTCTTGACCCTTGGAATGGAATGGTCATAACGAGTGCCTGAGACTCAATGACGTAATGTGTAGACTCCAGAGACATGATGACCTGAACACTTATTTCAAAAGTTAAATTCTTCAAAAATCATAGTATATTATAGTATCATAGTATCTTATTATCAGGTATCTCCTCGACTATCTCAGAGTAGCCCAAATAAGAGGCAGCTTATTGTGAAAGGTTGAGAGTACGTTTTTCACCCACTACAGTGGTTAATAGTAACTGTCAACTTAGTGCTGGAGAGATGGCTCAGTGATTAAGAGCACTGACTGCTCTTCCAGTGGTCCTGAGTTCAAATACCAGCAACCACTGTGATGGGTCACAACCATCTGTAATGGGATCTGATGCCCTCTTCTGGTGTGTCTGAAGACAGCTACAGTGTACTCATATATAATGATAAATAAATAAATCTTTTGGGCTGGAGAGATGGCTCAGTGGTTAAGAGCACTGACTGCTCTTCCAGAGGTCCTGAGTTCAAACCCAGCAACTACATGGTGGCTCACAACCATCTGTAATGAGATCTGATGCCCTCTTCTGGTGTGTCTGTGGACAGCTATAGTGTACTTACATATAATAAATAAATCTTTAAAAAAAAGTCAACTTGACCCAATCTAGAGTTTCTAGGAAGAAAGTCTCCATGAGAGATGGTCTATACTGGATTAGCCTGTGGGAATACATGTTGGGGCTACCTGAATTGTATTAGCTACTGTGGGAAGACCCAGCCCCAGAATGGACAGTACCATTCCCTAGGTTTGGATTCTAAACTGTGGAGAGATGGACGTGAACTGAGCAGTGAGCATGGTGCGTCTATTCTCTCATTGTCCTTGACTGTGGATGTGACTAACTGCATCAGGTACCTGCCTTTCCTTTCTCATAATAGACTGCAACCTGGAATTATAAGCTAAACAACCCCTTTCTCCCTTGCTTCTGTCAGGGTATTTAATTACAGCAACAGGAAAAGAAACCAGAGAACTGATCATAGGATCAGGAACATGTGGTTTTGGTTTCGTTTAATTCATTGTCTTGTCATGTTAACAGTGCACTGAAAGTCATTTACATTTTGACCATAGAGTATGAAAAATGTGTTTATTCCTTTAGTAGTTGAGTTTCATTTACCATAAGATGCTGGCAATCTCAGTACTTTATGGAAAGAGAAAGTTTAGATTAATTTAAAAGCTGAATAAAAAATATCTCGGGAGCTCTCCTGTAGTAGACTCACTGGGAATAGTATTATTATATTTATATAATATGATATTACTTTATATCATATAAATTATCAGTATAAATTAATTATATAAATTAGATGTCCATTGCCTGAAGTAGGCTTCTGACTTTTAGACATGGATCAGTTCAAAACAGAATGCTCAGTGATTTGGTAGGGAACACGAGGTTGCTTCCATTGACCAGGGTGTGCTTTGCTGTGTGCTCTTGAAATGTCCTGTATATTTTTGTTTACATATTTTGATTTTTTTTCTTCATTGCCTAGGGTCTCCTTTTCCTTTTCCCTCCTTCTTCCTCTTGTATACATCAGGCTTTATTTTGGTTTTATCTTATTTCTTTCTTAATTTTAAATGTTTTTGAGATAATACAATTATAGCTTTCCCTCCTTCCCTTTCCTTCCTTCCTCTAACCTCCTTTCTGTTTTAAATTCATGGCCTCTTTTCCTTTAATTGCTGGTGTGTGTGTGTGTGTGTGTGTGTGTGTGTGTGTGTGTGTGTGTGTGTGTGTGTGTGTGTGTTCCCAGATACAAAAATACAATCAACTCACTCTGACTAATGCTACTTACATGTGCATTTTGGGGGTTGATCAGTCGGTGTGCCCTTCTCTTCCTTCTCTTCTCTCTCTCTCTCTCTCTCTCTCTCTCTCTCTCTCTCTCTCTCTCTCTGTGTGTCTCTCTCTCTCTCTGTGTCTCTCTCTCACATGCACACACACACAAACACACACATATCAGCTTTCTCTCTTTCTCTCCTCTTCCCCTCCATAACATTCTTCTTCTTTCTTTGATTGAACACTTATTCTCCTATTTCTCCTGTTCCTTGTCCCTTTAATTTACCTCACTTACTAACTCTTTTTACACCTAAATATCTGTCAATTTCCTATCACAATCAAAGCTAGTTTTGCCATTTTTAGTGTTATCATTGATGGCGGGCTACTCAGCTGTAATTGATTTTTAAGTATTTTTCTATGTTTTATGTGGTTGGATGTTATTTATACTATAGTAGCTTGTTTTCTCCTCACTTAGCGATACTGGTGATTGAGCTTTTAAGTGTAGGCTGCTCAATAAGAAAATCACTCCAAGCCAGTAAAAGATATATACAAATAATAGTTGTACAACTGGCAACAGAGAACAAACAGAGTAAGACACCACAGCTGCTCCCAATGCCCATCACTCCTCAGGTATTGAATCCAAAGACACTGAAATGGGGAAACTGCCAGATGAAGGCTTCAGAACTTTTCTAGTAAAATTTATCAATGGCCTGAGGATATAAACAAACGGATGAATTCAATTCAGGACTGGGAGGGGGAGCTCAGCCACACAGAGGAAACCATCAATAAGTCAATCAGAAAATCAGCAATGTGAATAAAAAGGTCAATGACATGGAAGAAAAATACAGCAAAAAGATTGAGATTTGGAGTAGGGAAACCCAGAAATGTTGAAAACTAAAACCCGATCAAATAAAAACTCAGAGGAAAGCATCACCAATGGACATGAGAAGCAGAAGAAGAACAACAGGGAAATGTTGAAGAATTTGCATCAAACACCAACACAGAAAAATCAGACAAATGAGCATGAACATAGCCACCATGAACTGCAGAACAGAAGGAAGAGAAACTCCTTCATGCATGAGTTAGAAGAAGAAGCTGAAGGAATAACAGAAGAAACCTCCTCAGATCCAGAGAAAGAAGTAGACATACAAATTCAAGAGCTATTCAGGACTCCAAGTCAGCGTGACCAAAGAACACTGTTTCCTATGTTTAGCCGTTAGATATCAAAAGTAATTGTGAACCAAGATTGCTATACCCAGCTAATTTATCTTTTAAAAGTGATGGAAAATAAGGACATGTCAAGAAAAACACAGATTAAGGTAATTTCAGGCCTCCATGCCAGCATGTGGGAGATTTTTAAAGAAGTAGTATATTCACATGAAGAAGAAATACAGATTCAATCATAATATGGGAAACAACACATTTCATGAAAGGACTACGTGAAAAAGCAATAACTAGGAAGAAATCTACTATGTGCAAAGATTAACCGTGTGAATCTTTAATAGTAACAGGTGAATAGGTAAAGAGTAATAATTTAGCCAAGTTAGAAGATGACCCCAAAATTTTAGGAATAAGGAAATATCTCTCAGTAACAAAAATTAGAAACAGATTCAACTTTCAATAAATGTACAAATTGACTCACTAGACTAAAAAAACAAGATACAACTATCTAGCATCACCAAAACCAAACAACCCCCCCAGAAAAAAAACACCTAACATATAAGAAGGTACTCACAGACATTTAGAAAGAGAATTTAAACAAAAAGCAACCTGGTATAGCTCTTCTAATAACATATAAAGTAGACTTCACACCAAAAGGGTAAACTTCAAGCTGTAATTAGTCCTAGGGGAAAAGAAGGCCACTAAAATGAATTAAGGAAAAAATCAGCAAGATTATAAAATGATTATAAATATACATGTAAAAAATTGAAGTCCTAACTTTATAAAAATTGCAATATTAATGAACACAATGGTCCTAAAGGTCCTGATACATCAATAATAGGTGATTTCAATTCTCCACCCAAGTTTAGATAGGTCACACAAACTAAAAGTCAAAAAAGAAACCAAAGACTTAAACTACACCATGTATCACAGGTATACCTAGACAATTCTTTCCACAGGCACAGACATATACATTCCTCTCGGCAGCCTACAGAACTGTCTCTAAAATAATCCACATTCTAGACTGCAAATAAAGTCTTAAAAACTACAAAAAAAAAGAGAGAACCTCTTATATCTTATCAGATCTCTATGTAATAAAATTAGAAATCAGTAACACATGGAAAGAATAGCACACCCTTGAATGACCAGGGCGTCATTGAAAAGGGAAATTAAAAAATTTTAATTAAGAAATTGAAAAATTCTTAGAACTAATGAAAAGTGAAGAAAGATTTCCCAGAACCTTTACGATGCAGTTAAAGCAATCCTAAGAGAGGAGTTTATAGCAATGAGGGCTTCCATTACAACTTAGAAATATTTCTAGTAAATGGCATAGTGATGAAGTGCAGTATCCTAGACGACAGGAATCTCCCAAACTGAAGTGGTAAACAACAATAAATGATAAATGTCAAGAGAGGGACTAATTAAATGGAGATTAAAAGAGCAATGCACATAATTGATCATAGAGTTGATTTAAAAAAAATAAGATTGACTACCCTCTATGAAAACCAATAAAAAAAAAATCAAAGTCAAAAGAATTCAAGATGAATAAAAGGTTACCATAAATTCCAATGAAGTGTGGAGAATCATTAAAGGGATACTTTAAAGCTGGCAATGACGAAATCCCCAAATTTGTAAATTCATTCTTAAAATGTCATCATCTCAAAATGCTATATAAATGAAAGTATGCATTTAGAACAGAGCAAAAAATGAAATGTACACAGTTTAAACAGATCCATTTAGGACTGGATGATTTGTCTTTTTGGTGCTTCAGTTTTGAAGTTCTTTATATACTCCAGATACTAATCACCTCTTCTATGTGGCTGGCTTGGCTTTTATTTCTTCCATTCTGGATCTTCACTCTGGTGGCTTCACCTCTGCCGTGCTGAAGCTTTTTAATTTCATGTCATTGCATTTTTCAAGCCTTTACATTATTCCTTGTATTACTGGAGTTCTTTTTAGAAAATCCTTGCCTATATCTTAGGTCTTTTCCCCTAGCAGTTTCAAAGTTTCTGGTTTTGTATTAATGTTTTGGTCCAGTTTGAATTGATTTAATTTTTTCCTATCTTTTTTTAGATATATTTTATTTACATTTCAAATGTTATTCTCTTTCCTGGTTTCCTATCCATAAGACCCCTATCCCATCCCATCCCCTTCTTCAATAAGGGTGTTCCCCCTCAACAAACCCCCACTTCCTGCTTCCCAGCCCTGATATTTCCCTATACTGGGTGGTGCAGCCTTGGCAGGACCAAGGGCTTCTCCTCCCATTGGTGCCCAACAAGGCCATCCTCTGCTACATATGCAGCTGGAGGAATGTGTCTGTCCATGTGTAGTCTTTGGGTAGTGGTTTAGTCCCTAGGAGCTCTGGTTGGTTGGTATTGTTGTTCTTCTGGGGTTGCAAACCCCTTCAGCTCCTTCAGTCCTTTCTCTAACTCCTCCAATGGGGACCCCATTCTCAGTTCAATGATTGGCTGCTAGCATTTGCCTCTGTATTTATCACACTCTGGCTGAGTCTCTCAGAAGATGGCTATATTAGGCTCCTGTCAGAATGTACTTCTTGGCTTCATCAATATTGTCTAGTTTTGGTGGCTTTATATATATATATGGGCTGGATCCCCAGGTGGGGCAGGCTCTGAAGGTCCATTCCTTCAGTCACTGCTCCAAAACTTGTCTTCATATCCCCTCCTATTAAGATTTTTTCCTCCTTTTAAGAAGGAATGAAGCATCCACACTTTTGTCACCCTTCTTGAGCTTCATGTGGTCTGTAGATTGTATCTTGAGTAATTCGAGATTTTGGGCTAATATCCAGTTATCAGTGAGTGCATACCATGTGTGAATTTTGTGATAGGGTTACCTCACCCTGGTATTTTCTAGTTCCATCCATTTGCCTATGAATTTCATGAAGACATTTTTTTTGATACCTGAGCAGTATTCTAATGTGTAGATGTACCACACTTTCTGTATCCATTCCTCTGTTGAAGAATATCTGGGTTCTTTCCAGCTTCTGCCTATTAGAGATAAGGATGCTATGAACATAGTGGAGCTTGTGTTTTTGTTGTATGTTGGAGCATCATTTGGACATATGCCCGGGAGAGATATAGCTGGGTCCTCAGGTAGTGCAATGTCCAATTTTCTGAGGAAACTCCAAACTGATTTCCAGAGTGGTTGAACCATTTTGCAATCCCACAAACAATGGAAGAGTGTTCCGCTTTCTCCACATCCTCCAGCATCTGTTGTCACCTGAGTTTTTGACCTTAGTCATTCTGACTGGTGTGAGGTGGAATCTCAGGGTTGTTTTGATTACATTTTCCTGATGACTAAGGATGTTGAACATTTATTTAGGTACTTCTCAGCTATTCAAGATTCCTCAGTTGAGAATTCTTTGTTTAGCTCTGTACTCCATTTTTAATAGGGTTATTTGGCTCTCTGGAGTCTAAGTTCTTGAGTCTTTGTATATATTGGATATTAGCCCTCTATTGGAATGTGGGATTGGGAAAGATCTTTTCCCAATATGTTGGTTGCCATTTTGTCCTAAAGACAGTGTCCTTTGCTTTACAGAGGCTTTGCAGTTTTATAAGGTCCCATTTCTCCATTCTTGATCTTAGAGCATAAGCCATTGGTGTTTTGTTCAGGAAATTTTCCCCAGTGCCCATGTGTTCGAGGTCCTTCCCTAATTTTTCTTCTATTAGTTTGAGTGTATCTGGTTTGATGTGGAAGTCCTTGATCCACTTGGACTTAAGACTCATACAGGGTGATAATAATGAACTGATTTGGATTCTTCTACATGCTGACCTCCAGTTGAACCAGAACCATTTGTAAAAAATGCTATCTTTTTTCCACTGGATGGTTTTAGCTCCTTTGTCAAAGATCAAATGACCATAGGGGTGTGGGTTCATTTCTGGGTCTTCAATTGTATTCCACTGATCTACCTGCCTGTCTCTGTAGTAATACCATCCAGTTTTTATCACTATTGCTCTGTAATACTGCTTGACATCAGGGATGGTGATTCCTCCACAAGTTCTTCTTTTGTTGAGGATAGTTTTCAATATCCTGAGTTTTTTTGTTATTCCAAATGAATTTCAAAATTGTTCTTTCTAACTCTATGAAGAATTGAGTTGGAATTTTGATGGAGAGTTCATTGAATCTGTAGATTGCTTTGGGAAAAATGGCCGTTTTTACCATATTAATCCTGCCAATCCATGAGAATGGGAGGTCTTTCCATCTTCTGAGATCTTCTTCAATTTTTATCTTCAAACACTTGAAGTTCTTGTTATACAGATCTTTCACTTGCTTAGTTAGAGTCACCCTGAGGTATTTTATATTATTTGGGACTATTGTGAAGGGTGTCATTTTCCTAATTTCTTTCTCAGTCTGTTTATCTTTTGAGTAGAAGAAGGTTACTGGTTTGTTTGTGCCCTGGCCCGCAGGGCAGTCAGCAGAGGTTGGGGACCAACTAGGAGAGAATGGGGGACAAGAGATGTCAAGAAGGATGCCAAGACAAGAGTCTGATCAAGGCGACAATTTTATTTTTCTGAAGGCTGAATTTATACCATAACAGGGGTAACAGAGAAAGGGGGAAGTGGGAAACATTTATGCAGGCCAAGGACACAGTACTCGTGTGGTCAGCTGATGTCAACATGATGTTGGTTTTTCAGAAAGGTTACAGGTTTTTCATATCGTTAGTCGGCAGGATGTTAATTTCTCAGAAAGGTTACAAGTTTGTCATATCATTAGTCAGCAGGATGTTGGTTTCTCAGAAAGGTTACAGGTCATATCATTGGGCATCCTGACATCAGATGTATTTCTCAGCAAGGTCACAACTTTGTCATATCATTAGTCATCCTGACCACCAGTTTTGTATTAGTCTTCTGCAGCTGGCTGGGGAATTTCCATGAACCCAGTCATACTTAACTCTAACTATACTATTAACATCAATAATGGAGGGTTTTAAGAGCATCGCTCCCAACATGTTTGAGTTAATTTTATATCTAGCCACTTAGTTGAAGTTGTTTATCAGGCTTAGTAGTTCTCTGGTGGAACTTTGGGGTCACTTAAGTATACTAACATATCGTCTGCAAATAGTGATATTTTTGACTTCTTCCTTTCCCATTTGTATCCCGTTGATCTCCTTTTGTAGTCTGATTGCTCTGGCTAGGACTTCGAGTACTATATTGAATAAGTAGGGAGAGAGTGGACAGCCTTATCTAGTCCCTGATTTTAGCTTCAAATTTATCTCCATTTAGTTTAATGTTGGATACTGGTTTGCTGTGTATTGCTTTTACTATATTTAGGTATGGGCCTTGACTTCCTGATCTTTCCAAGACTTTAATCATGAAGGGGTGTTGAATTTTGTCAAATGCTTTCTCAGCATCTAATGAAATTATCATGTGTTTTTTTCTTTGAGTTTGTTTACATAGTAGATTATGTTGATAGATTTCTGTATATTGAAGCATCCCTGCATCCCTGGGATGAAGGCTACTTGATTATGATGGGTGATCATCTTGATGTGTTCTTGGATTCAGTTTGCAAGAACTTTATTGAGTATTTTTGTGTCAATATTCACAAAGAAAATTTGTCCAAAGTTCTCTTTCTTTGTTGGGTCTTTGTGTGGTTTAGGTATAAGCGTAATTGTGGTTTTATAGAAGGAATTGGGAAGTGTTCCTTCTATTTCTATTTTGTGAAATAGTTTAGACAGTATTGGTATGAGGTTTATGAGGGTTTGATAAAATTCTGCACTAAAGCCATCTGGTCTTGGACTTCTTCTGGGTGGGAGATTTTTAATAATTGCTTGTAGATAGATGGTCTATTTGATCCTGATTTAACTTTGGTACCTGGTATCTGTCTAGAAAATTGTTCATTTCATCAAGATTTTCCAGTTTTGTTGAATATAGGCTTTTGGAGTAGGATATCATTTTTTTTTAATTTTCTCAGATTTTGTTGTTATGTCTCTCATTTCATTTCTGATTAATGCCCTCTGGTTAGTCTGGCTAAGGGTTTATCTATCCTGTTGATTTTCTCAAAGAACCAGCTCCTGGTTTTGTTGATTCTTTGTATAGTCCTTTTTGTTTCTACTTGGTTGATTTTAGCCCTGGGTTTGATTATTTCCTGCCTTCTACTCCTCTTGGATGTATTTGCTTCTTTTTGTTCTAGAGCTTTTAGGTTTGCTGTCAAGCTGCTAATGTGTACTCTCTCTAGTTTCTTTTTGGAGGCACTCAGAGCTATGAGTTTTCGTCTTAGCACTGTTTTCATTGTGTCCCATAAGTTTGGGTATGTTGTGCCTTCATTTTCATTAAATTCTAAAAAGTCTTTAATTTATTTATTTCTTCCTTGACAAAGTTATCATTGAGTAAAGCATTGTTCAATTTCCATGTATATGTGTGCTTTGTATCATTATTATTGTTATTGAAGACCAACTTTAGTCCAAGATGATCTGATAAGATACATGGAATTATTTCAATATCCTTGTATCTGTTGAGGCCTGTTTTGTGACCAATTATATGGTCAATTTTGGAGAAGGTACCATGGCGTGCTCAGAAGGATGAAATTTTCTATAAATATCTGTTAAATCCATTTGGTTCATGGCTTCTGTTAGTTTCTCCATGTCTCTGTTCAGTTTCTGTTTGCATGATCTGTCCATTGATGAGAGTGTGTATTGAGATCTCTTACTATTATTGTATGAGGTGCAATGTGTTCTTTGTGCTTTAGTAAAGTTCCTTTTATGAATGTAGGTGCCCCTGCATTTGTAGCATAGATATTTAGGCTTGAGAGTGCATAGTGGTGGATTTTTACTTTGATGAATATGAAGTGTCCTTCCTTATCTTTTTTGATAACTTTTCGTTGAAAGTAGATTTTATTTGCTATTAGAATGGCTACTCCAGCTTGTTTCTTCAGACCATTTGCTTGGAGAATTGTTTTCCAGCCTTTTACTCTGAGGTAGCATCTGTCTTTGTCAATGAGATGTGTTTCCTGTATGCAGCAAAATGCTGGGTCCTCTTTATGTATCCAGTCTGTTAGTCTATGTCTTTTTATTGGGAGAATTGAATCCATTGATGTTAAGAGATATTAAGGAAGAGTGATTGTTGTTTCCTATTATTTTTGTTCTTAGAGGTGGTATTATGTTTGTGTGTCTCTCTTCTTTTGGTTTTGTTGCAAGGAGATTACATTCTTGATTTTTTAGGATGTAGTTTCCCTCCTTGTGTTGGAGTTTTCCATCTATTATCCTTTGTAGGGCTGGATTTGTAGAAAGATATTGTGCAAATTTAGTTTTGTCATGAAATATCTTAGTTTCCCCATCTATGTTAATTGACAGTTTTGCTGAATATAGTAGCCTGGGCTGGTATTTGTGTTCTCTTAGGATCTGTATTAACACAATGGAATATTATTTAGTAATAAAAATGAGATTTGCAAGGAAAATGTTTATCTGGGTGAAAAATAGAAAGAGTAATGGAGCACACAAAGGTAGAAGGAAGGCCAAGTGGGAGAAGGAAGGGAATGATCTACGAAAAGAGAGCAGCATAGAAGAGGGAGGAGGAGCACAAGTAAGTAGAAATTGTATTGACTGGTATGTATGATGGTGTCATGATGAAACACTTGAGTTTGTATACTAACCTAAAAGATAGTTTAAAAGAACAAAGGAAAAGAGAGGAGAAGAGGAGGGGAAATGGGGAGATGGAAAGGAAGGAAGCAAGGAACAAGGAAGCAAGGAACTAAGAAGACAAAAGTAATTTGGAAACATCCTTGCTTCGCAGAAACTACTCCCAGTAAGGCATAAGTTCAGGACAATGACTCAGAGGATGGAAGTGTGTGTCTATGGGATAAAAAAACCTGTACAGTACATGCCAGGTCTTGGTTTTCATCACTAAAAACAGAAGCTGTTAACCAATAATCAAGCCACTTGTTAGAGGAATATACTAGCAAAACAGTTTGATAGATACCAGACTATAAAAAATTACTAGGCAAGAAATAATCAGAGAAAACAGACTTCCAAAGCCCGTTCAAGGACACCCTCAAATGGTGTTAACTTTAGTAAAGAACTTAAAGTAGCTTTCCCAAATGTGTTCATAGAACTTCTAGAATTTTAAGCATGAAAAGTCAAAAAAACTTTAAAAATTATACAAGAAAAATGTATGGTTAACAAATTTTTAAAAAGAGAAAGGTCCAATAGATTAGTGTTTACGGGAGAGTCAATGAATTTAAAGTTTTCAATTGAAAATATTTGGTTTTAAGCAGAAGGTAAAGAGATTGACAGAAGATGCAAAAAACCTCAGGGATGCTTGGACTATGCTTGAACATGTATGAAGGGATATTAGACAAGAAGAGAGCAGACAGAGGCACAAAGAATAGTTGAAGAAGTACATAAGCTGAGGACTTGCAGAATTTGATGGGGAAAAATGTACTTAAAAATCCAAAGATCCATAAGCTTGGGCAAGACAAATACAACAGAGGCCTCAGCACACAAGTTGCATGGAAACTGCTGGAAACCTAAGACAAAGAAAGCATCCTTACACTGCTCTGGGCAGTGGAGGAGGGAAGGGACATGTTGCATATAGCGACACAGCAAGGAGGATTATTGAATTTATTTCTGATTTGTCAGAAATAAGAGAAGCCAGAAAACAATGTGGCCTCTTTAAAGTGCAAGAAGAAAATAGCTCTCAGCTTAGATTGCTGCATCTGGTGAAAAATATCCTTCAAAATAGAAAAAGATTAGGACATGCGCACATTTGGATCAACTAAACTGGGATGATTTTTTTTTTTACAAGCAGATATTCGGGACATGGTGTCAGGGATTGACAGCATGTGGGCACTCCTTGCAGAGTGCTGAAGTGTAGAGATGCTTTTCTCCTCGTGTGATGTAACACCATGCCCAAGGTAGCTTATAAAAGGAAGGCTTACTTGGGACTGACAGTTCCACAGGGTAAGAGTCCATCACCATCATGGAGGCGAGCATCCCAGCAAGCACAAGGTGTGGCAGCAAGAACACCTGAATGTTCACACATGGAACTGTGAACAGGAAGCAAGTGAACTGGAAATGGCATAGAAGCCTGCCACAGTGACATACTTCCTCTAGCTAATCCTCACCTCGCAAGCACCCTCAAATAGCCATCAACTGACAACCAAGCTTCAAATATCAGAAAGCATATAGGATAGCTCGCTCAGACCACCACAGTAATATATTGTCGCTCCAGCTATTTATCCAAAAACCAAACCCTTCCTTTGGGGATTGGTTCTAATGCTTTGTCTTATTTGGGCTCTCAAAAAGCCACACTTCCAAACTGAGGGTCCCTGCCCCCAGTTGGCTTCAACTGATAATAAAGAATTGCCAAACAGCCAAATGCTGGGCAGAAGCAGTACTTTTAGATTGCTCAGGAGAGGGAATGGAAGAGAGAGGTGAGACAGAAAATCACCATGACTCAGAGGGAGAAGAATCAGACGTAAGAGCTACAGGAAAGAAAGCAACCAGCCAGGTAAGAATTCGGAAAATTGGCCCTAGCAGCCACTCCCCAACTAGATCTGGGTTAGCAGAGATGAAATGTTGATTTGGTAAGTTGACTCAGAAAAGTTGGAGGGGAGAATACATTCTAGCTGTGGAAGTATTAGAAGCACCCAACCATTGAGCTAGTCAAGGCATATCAACATTAGCTGGTGTGTATATGTCTCTCATTCACAAATCCAGACAGCTCTTGAACGGGACAAAGGGCTTTGAATATCCGTTGTCAAAAGGTGACTGTTCGGTTCTCTACCGCTTTTCTCAAAATATCAACTCTTCCTATTGATTACATGAACTTACAAGGAAATGAATGATAATTTTTTTTTTTACTTTAAACTGTTAGAAACATTAGGAATTCAAGTTCTTCTACTAAGAAAGTCAGATTATTGGGAGTGACTTTATAAGTGTTTGCCTTCTTTTCATGGTTTTTGACACACATTCCGAGGCATAGTATCTGTCCATAGAAAATGTGTGTTCTCTTTCTTAAGCATGGACTAGGTGTTTGTGGTGGTTTTGTGGGTGTTTTTTGTTTTGTTTTGTTTTGCTTTATTTTTGAACCTCTATGTGTTCAATGCCAAAAACTATGTGAGAGCTCTGTTATATGGGGAGAGGTCTAGGATGAGAGTGTGGACATTCCCACGGTTCCTTCTCTACTCCACCGATGTTCAAGTCTTCCTTCCTTCATTATGTCTTTCCCTTTCTTGCTTCCCCCACGTGATGAACTATTTTTGAAGAGCACAAAACATGAATTTGCCATTGGGAAACAAGGAGGTGACAAGCAGCAAGCTCTGCTACCTGTGCATTAGCTAAATTAGACGTGCAACGCATGGGACTTTGAGCCACAGGTCGTGATGTGCATCTGTCATTTGTGTTGTGATCTGTGGACTAACAACCAGAGAGTTTGTATCGTGTACAGTTATTCGCCGTGAATAAATACTGTGTAGTAATGAGTCAGATGAGCAGACTCACCTCTCCCTAGAGCCCTGGACATGTGTTAAGCACTGTTAAAACACTCTTCAAATCTGTTTAGTAATCACTATTTAGTGTTAACTATAAGTTATTTCAGTTTGTATTGTAAGCACTCCTGCTGTTAATTTTGCTGTAAATGAAAAACCGATATTGGGGGTGGGGCAGACTGGCTCCCTAAGTAGTACCTATTTTGCTTGTTTTCTGCTGCGACTGTCTTGAGCAAAAGAAATATTCATCCAATGCCCTGGTCAGGCTGCCCTTATATCAGCACCAGTCTTCTGGAACACTCCACAGAGATTAGGAGGCAGCTAGGCAAAACCTGGCCCTGGTTGTGTGAATTCCTGAGAGTGCAGCCTCAGCAAGGGCCATTTGGACCAGTTTGTACTAGAACATTTTTCTGCTGCTGCAAGCCTTAATGAACTCTAAATGACCCTGCAACTGTATCTACCTTGGCCAGAGGGAGAGCACTGGCCCTAGTAGAGGGACTTCTGTTGCTGTCTCTAAGAGACAAGGCCATGATCATCCAAGACACGTATCAGTGACTGTGGCTGGTAGTCTGGGACAATCTGTGGTTGATCCAAAAAAATAGCTGTGATGAGTCTAAACATCCCTTCTTGGGCTACACAAGCAAGCTAAAATCTGCTGGAAGGTACCCTCTCATGCAGCCTCTCCAAGTGCCATTAGACCCAACAAAAGGTTTTGCTAAAGCAGTCTTTTCTTGCTTCCTATCAGTAAAGAGAGATGAGTTAGCCCCAGGAAGAGAGAGGCTTTGCAGCGATGGCAGAGAGCAGTAATGGTGAAGTGATAAAAAGGGATAAAAAGCAATTCCATGTTCCTTCACCTCCCTGTACCTTGTTCCTGTCATCCAGTTCCCTGAGTAAGCCCTGGCAGTGTGTGCGATGGCCATGGCTGCTTGACAACCACACGGCTGAGACTAATCCTATAGCAACCCCACCTGCCCACTGCCCACTCCTGATCGATCCCAGCTGAACCTGGGGCCCAGCTTCGGGGTGGCCTACGGTGCTCTCTGCCTCCAGAGCAGCAGTGGTGCTTAAGTTCACAACTCCAGCTCTCAGATGCTGTCCCAAAAGAAGCAGGAATTCCTGAGTCAGCTTGAGATTTAATAAGGGTTCCGAGAGACAGCTGTCGTTCATGACTGGCCAGGGCAGGGGAAAGATGGGGAGCTGAGATATTAGAGGGAATGGAGACAAGAGAATAGAAAGCTGATGAAGGCTATACGGAGCTGAGTCAAGAACCTGCAGGTCCATGTTACCAGATGGATTTAGGAGAGCTGTCAAATCTTCAAGCAGAGGATCTCAGATCTCAGTTTGAGAGGGGTAACACTGCCAAGGATGAAGGGCCAAGCGCCTGCACGAGATTGCAACACTAGAGGGCGCGACTTCTCATTGCTTCCACCTACCTCCCGTCAGCCTCTCTTGGCGCTGTCCAGCACGAAGGGAACTAACAGACCAGCCTTTGAAGGGCTGCTTGCCTGCCCAGATGTCTCTAAAGGATGAGACTCTTTGGCCATTTGCTTGCCGACAGTCAGAGAGACACTAAGTCACACTGCTGAGGAGGAGTGAGTGCTGCAGTTTAGATCTGAATGCCCTTCAAAGATCAAGTGTTGAAGGCTTGATAGCAACTCGGTGCTCCTGGGAGGTGACAGAGACTCGAAAAGGTGGTGCTGGCTAGGACCTCTTCAGACCACTGTGAGCATCCTTAAAGGTGACTATGGGAAAGTCGTCCCTTTTCTCTTTTACTCAATGCACAGGCAGCCATGAAGTGATGTTCTCCTTAACTGCTGTGCAATGTCCCTGCAGGCCCCAGTGCAACAGGATAATTGGACACAGATGAGAACATCGGAGACCTTGAGTCAAACTCTACCTCTATATACCATGAGGGACAACATGGAGAGATTTCTAGAGAGATCTCATTTGTTTCTGAAGTAATGACTTATAAAACTTTAGTATAGTATCAGAAGCATGATACTGACATTCTTATAAACATCTATTTTCACTCAGATTTTCTTACATGGGTATGAAATTCTACTTAATAATATCACACCTGTGAGTGTTTCTATCACTAAATGATGCTAGAGAAACACTACCTGCTAAAAAGCACACCTAACTCTCAGTTACTGGTCTCTAATCTTTAGCAACTATCTGTTCAGTCCTTACTTCTAAAATGCTGCCATTAAAGTTTTATGTAAATACAAATAGGTAACGTGCAACCTCTTGAGACCAGTTTTTCTATTCAGAATATCCTCTGAAGAATCACATAATTATATATGTCGATAATCTGCTCCCTTTTTATTGCTGAGTAGTATTCCATACATAGATATACCACAACTTAAGAAATCATTCATTGAAAAACATATTAGCTGGTTTTTTTGTTAGATAATATAATAAAGAAACCTTCTATAATCATTTGTCAACAGATTTTATGTGAATATAAGTTTTTATTTATGTGGAATTTAGAAGTTAAGAAGGATGTTGTTATTCTTCAGAAAACAATAAAAAGAATAAAAAAGTATTATTTTAATAAGTTTATTGAGGAAATAAATTAACACTAAGTATTCGAGCAGCCCAAAAGAAGGCTGAATAACAGGATTTTTAAGAAACAGAATGGACAAATAAAAAACACAAACAACAACAACAAAAACAGTCTATTTAAGCTAAGTCATATAACTTATTGCATTAGATGTTAACTACACTTGATATACAACTAGAGACATACAGTATACAGATTGGCTAGACTCAGATATCGAATATCATACATAGCTAGAAAATGCAAGGATAATGATAAGAGCACCAAACAAGAAATGTGTTGTGGTGAATTGGGTTTCCAGTGGCATCCTGTATCCCGCCTCAACATAAACCAGCATTTATGTAGAGGCATTCTAGGAGATGGATGGCACACAGGGCAACTGTTATACAAAGGAAGGCATTCCACTCAGAAGCAGTCTTCATTCCATGTTCTAGTTTTGCTTGGGAGTTTCTTAGGTGTACTGACTCACTCTAGCAGAAACACAGACTCCAGGTTTGGTTATCAAGAACTGTCACAGACAGCCATGGCAGGTCTAGCCTCTCCAGGTCTTCTGCACAAACGAAGCCTTGTACAGGAGCAATAACTGTCAGGAGCTCCAATTACTATGTTTACATATCACATGATTTGAACTGAACATCTCTCCCTCAGGCATCCTAACTGAGCCAAGCCATTTGTTTTGAAACCTACTCTCTCCCCCAACAAATGACAGTGAGGACTTCATTAAGTGACTCCACCATATGTGGGTAGCTCTTTAGAGGACTTTTCATTTTTTCCCCTTTAATCTCTAAACTAGATGACCACTTAGCTTGTTTCAGCCCTAGAGTCCTAATCCCTAAACTAGCTATATTTTATCAATTAGCTGAATGTCGTGTGAGGTACCTGGTACATTAAAAATGTCCCTGAAGTAATGTTATTGTAGTGAGTATACAATCTATATTCAAATTGAGCAACATAGACCAACAAAAGATTCTTCTTTTTCTCTAATTAACACCATAAATATATAAAATTATAGGAAAAGATAATAAGATCACTTTACTTAATCACTTTGCAAGAATATAGTTTCAAAAATGAGATTGCCCATACAACTACAATGAGTTTGAAAATATCATGGCTGTAAATAAGCAGTCTATGAAATTCATATGTATATGCACATACTTAATAAGTAGTATCATCTTTGCTGAAGGTAAATCATGAGTTTTGAAGCTGTGCGGATGTGTCCACTACCAAACCAGTTATCATCCTTTGACAGGAAAGCCTGTAGTCCTCCTAAAAGCATTTGAGTTTCCACCTGCTGCTGCTTCTTCTGTCGTTCTGCCTCGTGGATATCTGCACCACTTTGCTCACTAGCCACTGAGACCCCTGAAAGTATGGACGGAGCCTTGTTCTTCTTTGGTAACTCTCTCCATGTGCTCTCCAAACACATGGAACACAGGGCTCTGAACACAGTATGTGTTTTTATATGAGTGCACTGTAGCTGTTTTCAGACACACCAGAAGAGGGCATCAGTTCTCATTACAGATGGTTGTGAGCCACCATGTGGTTGCTGGGATTTGAACTCAGGACCTCTGGAAGAGCAGTCAGTTTTTTTTTTTTTTTTTGGTTCTTTTTTCGGAGCTGGGGACCCAACCCAGGGCCTTGCGCTTCCTAGGTAAGCGCTCCACCGCTGAGCTAAATCCCCAGCCCCGCACAGTATGTGTTTTTGAAAAGTGCTTAATAGCCTAAGCTAGCCTCTGCTATGCTACTTCTCCTTAAAAAGCTTTATCTATAAGTGACTGTGTGTGTGCTACATTGTTCAAGTATAAACATTTCAATCCCATCCAGATGTCGATATGCAGCTGATTTCTTGATTTGGTTTCCCTTGAGAGCAAGGCGTTGCGACGGTGAAGCATGTCCTATTAATGAGGCGTGGAGAAAGCACCTGGAACCCATTAGCCATGGAGAAGCTGCCATGACAATAATCTGACTGGGGACGTCTATCCTGGGTAACTCATGATTGGATGGAATATGAAGTGCATTTTTGCTATGACTTTCCCATCTCATCTGTCTCTGTCACTATGGGTGGTTTCCTGTCATTATTCAGGGAACCAGGACAAATCCAAGTTTCCCTGCCAAAGAACTGACTTCTGCTGGGGAATCACCAGGGCTGGTCTAATTTGGATCAACCCAAGTACCTCATTCAGGGACTTCACAATCGACTCAACCGGCTTGTGGTATTTAGATACCAAGGTATCATTGAAAACAATGTAAACTAGCAACTGAAGGGAAGAAAAAAGGCTTCAGTCAGAAAAAGTGCAGGAGAATCCTGACTCTAGTTTATAACCAGAGCTCAGGTACCCAAAATATTAGAGTCAAGTTACCAGCTAAGGTCAGAAGCAACCAAATTTGCTGAAAGGCCCAGAAGAAGAGAATTCACATCAGCCATCATTCTCCTCCTTTGACTCTCAACACTTTCTTAGTAGGAAGGGGAAAAAAAAACTTCTGAGTAATTGACTTTGAAAGTTCCAATAATTACACCATTAAGCCTAAAACACTCAGAAAGCAATTTCATTTAATTTGCCCTGCAGTAGCCAGGAGAGACCTTGCTCCATAGTGTGGCATCGTTATACCCCAGATCCATCATAACAGCACCAGCTCCCACAGCAAGCCCCAGTCTCAGACAAGGGGTCTTGCTCACCAACTTGAAGTAGCAAGCACATGATCCAGTGCTCAGCCAGGACCCTAGGTCCGTCAGCACAATTCTGTCCAGTCCCTGTCCATGACTAAACTCACAGTCCTCATCTGGGTCAAAGAGCAAATACGTGAGCATGAAGGTGGAATTTTATGAATGAAGCTTGCCTGAGCAGAAGTTCCTCACACTCTGCTGCCCAGAACAGAGCTACCCTTCTGGCCCCAGTTGAAAGAAAAAGGAACAAATGGCCTTACCTGGAAAGATACAAACCACCCCAGAGCCTGCCACCACCACCTTATTCCCTCTGCCTTCCCTTATTCCTCAGATGTTAGGAGGTAGGGAGAACACTTCTATCTTAAAATGATGGAATCTGATTTTAATTCAGTGCTTACAGCTTATTTGTCATCTAAAAATGTTACACCACCTTGGAATAACCCTCTAGGGGGGTAGTAATTTCCCAGCTGGGCAAACTGGGTATGCAGAATTAGAACTGCTCCCAGTACCTACCTTTGATATGCCAACAACAAAAGTTCCCCTATGGTTTTATTCATTTGCACATTCATCAAAACATTAAATATTTATTTAACTGCTGTAGGGGTAGACAGTAGTGTTCTGGGAAGAGGGAATGAGACGAACATTCCTTCTTCCTGAGAAAGGAGTGATCTGTCAGGTAGACCATGTGCAAGGCATAACCTTGTCGTGCCTGCCATACCAAGTCCGACTCACCCCCAGTTGACGGTTAGGGCTCACCCAAGGAAAAGGGGCTTCCTAAGCAGCATGGACTCCCAGTCTCAAAGCCCTTACTGTTGAGCCGTCCGTAGCTCCTCCCCACTGGTACAGTACTTGCTACGTTAGAGGAATCTGCACTCTTACATCTCGGTTACCTGATTCCTCCATTGAAAGGTTTATTCAGTGTGAATAAATTTACTACGTCCATAAGTCACTAAAACACAAAATCTTGTGCACAGCAAACATATACCAAAAGGTAATGAAGAATTTGGGAACCTGTGTGGATAGTACTTCTTCCTACTAAGAAAGAAGAAAGAGAATAGAGCAAGGCAGAGACTGGAAACAGTAAGGAGACTCCTCTACTGACTCACAGCCTGCTTCTGCTCCACAACTCAAAGGTGGGCTTGGCCTCAGGAGTCCACATTTGTATTCCATGCAGAAGTATCAGATCAATTGTTCTGACACCAACCACTCCTCAGGTGCTGATCCCTTCCCCTTCCCCTCCTGTTGTTGGCTTTGCATCTCTAGGCTCAGAAAGTCCTAGTGACCATCTCTATAAATATAAGTTGAAAGAGGAGAGATCTTTGAAGGAACAAACCCACTGCCCGTGTACTCACTGTTCACTGGAATCCCTAGAGGAATGGTGAGATAGTGGGTTTCATAGGAACCAAGGAACAGACAGACATGAAATGGGGGCAATCCCTTCAGTATCTTATCTGTTAGATATCAAAGGAGCCCCATTTCTGGATTTGTACAAAGAAAATATGTACATATTTGGAGGGGATATAAAGTGACATAATAAATGATATTCTTATTTAAATTTATACCCTGGGTATTCTGATCTTAGATTCTACAGTAATGCTTGTCCACGAAGAGAAGCGAGCAGAAATGATCTTGAAGGTATAATAGCGTGTAGATAAGGGCATGTAGTTGAAGATAGACCACACATATAATGGTGGGCCCCTGCACGATACTGGAGTGGAAATGTTCTCAAGACTTTGTGGAGGCAGAGGCAGGTAGATCTCTGTCAGTCCAAGGCTAGCCTGGTTTACAGAGTAAGTTTCAGACCAGCCAGGGTTGCCTAATGAGATAGCAGTCTTCACAGCTGGTCTCTCCTGGATCTCTTGCACTCAAGAGACCAGAGCGAGTGAGTGACACCCAGACTATCTGTGTATGTATAATTCCCCAATGTTCACACAAGAGCATCACATCTAACAATGAAGTTCTCAGAACCTGTCACCATTAGGTCATATCACAGATAACCATATTCAGACGAGACCCCAAGGTGTGGCAATGTAAAAGATACATAGAAGAGACTGAACCCAGGAGATGGAGGGAGCAACATCCAGGAAGTAAACTATTACACTGGGATATGGCCTGCAGCCTCTGCAAGGTATCAAGATGCAAAGTTCTGGTCAACTCTAGGTAGATTCAGCAGGGGGCTTGGGCTCCATTAACTGGTGGATGAGAAGGGTGGGACCATCATAAACCATTAAGAATGGCTGAAATTTTTTTTCCTTCAAAACTTTCAAGAATGGGCTTAAGATATGTAAGATAATTTTATTAGCCCATTCAAGGCCATGGGTTCAGTCCCCAGCACAACAAATATTACAAAAAAATTAAACAAAATTTACAAAAATTTCTTTTAGAGTCAAGAAAGGGGCAAAGAAAGATTTAGTTTGTTTCTTCTTCTTCTTCTTCTTCTTCTTCTTCTTCTTCTTCTTCTTCTTCTTCTTCTTCTCTTATCTTGCCTCTCTTGCCTCTCTTGCCTCTCTCATTTCTCTCTCTCTCTCTCTCTCTCTCTCTCTCTATATATATATATATATATATATATATATATATATATCCTTCCTTTCTTTCTTTCTTTCCTTCTTTGTCTATATGGATAAATTGGAGTAACATGGCCCTGCAGGATCCACACTGGCACACTTACTCAGCAGGTGTTAACTAATGGCCTGCTTTGTTTGGGGGCAGGACATCTTTGTTTTGCTAGCTACTGAACTAAGTCACTACTACTTTTCATTCTGTGTTCTAAGAAGACTTTCACTCCATCAGGATTTTCCAGCTTCTTTCCTACTCTTCTGTCCTGGTATCGCAAACACGGGTTCACTCAATAATTGGAGAGTGATCTGGGTGTGGAGGGTGAGCCTTGGAAACAGCTCCCACCAAAGTAGAGAGTTAAGAGTAGAGAGGAGGTCAATTGTCCTCTGAGTAAAAGATGCCTGTGTGCTCTCTCTTTTCTCTCTCTGTGTGTGTGTGTGTGTGTGTGTGTGTGTGTGTGTGTGTGTGTGTGTGTGTGTGTGTGTGTATTCTTCAAGGTGTTCTGGATGGTACCCAGAAAATACAAAATGTGGCCCCTTTACTACAGAACCTGATAACAGGGTCTAATGAAACCACTGGGTAGCAATTCAAGGCAAGATCTCATTAAATGCTGAATGAGTGATCCCCACAATATGTTCTGGAAAATGAAGGGAAACTCCTCAGAGGAAGAATGATGAGACTGATAGATTCTGAGGTAGAAGAGGAGACTAGAAAAGCTAGGCAGAGGCTGCAGTGCCCTGAGATCAAGCTTAAAGGGAACTGCAAGCAGCTTCCTTTGTCGGGGAGAGGCTGATCAGGTTGACAGGAGCAAAGATGCCTTTTGGTTTTAAACACATTTAAAGGCAAGTTAATGCTGGACCTCCGTCAGAGAGAGGGAGCTAAAAGAGAATATGCCTGTAGAAAATGGGAACTCACTAAGGGGATTGACTTTTGCAGAGGCAATCATGAATTTCCTGCAAGGATGCAGACCTGAGCAATCAGGTTGTGGCAGTGGCTGTAGGAACAGTGACTATATACTGAAAGACCTTGTATAATTTGTTCTCTGGTAGACTAATGGGAAGAAATACAGAGGAGGCCTACATGATTTAAAAATGTTCTGGGAGAGCTTCTTTGAAAAGGACGATGGAGTCGTGTAAGCTGTCCAAGGCTTAAGAGCCCAGCAAAATATAAGAGGGGGGAGGGGGAGGCTGCGGATGGGAAGGGGAGGCTCCTTGGAAGTGGTAGTTGCTGGAGCAAATTTTGGGCTGGTACAAGAAGTTGAGAGATGAGTACTCTCTGAGGAAAGTTACTGGACCAAAAGCATAGCGAAATGTGGCAGAATGGCCCAGAATTGGAGAACAATTAAAAAAAGGATTCAGCAAAAATCTAAAGCAAACGATAGTATCAGTTGCTTAGGCATTTGAGACCAGGGAGAGCGGGGATTGCTTGAACAAGGGAATTCAAAACTAGCCTAGGCAACATAGGTAGATCCTCTCTCTAATAAGTAAATAAATAAATCTCAATAAATACTCCATAAAGCAAGCAAACCCATTAAGTAAGGATGAAAGGCCAGTGATGCATGAGTAAAATCATTGAAACCAAATCAATGCCAAAGCTATGTAATTTGTTAAAGAGTGAAAAAAGACAAATTATCAACTCAAAAACTATATAAGATTATAGAGAATATCACAGAAGAGAAATTGCATGACTCATAAACACATACAGGAATACTGGGCCTCTCCTAGACTAAAGTCAAGGATATTGCCACAGTACGTATTTGGGGGCCATTCCCAGCAAGGTTCTGTGAGACCTGGGACTGGTCATTTAATCTCATTTCCATAATACATAAAGTGGGAGTAACAACAACAGACATGCTGTGAGAGGATTGTGGTGAGGGTGAGTGAGTCCATCTACATGTACTGCTGAGCGTGTGAATGGCACCTCGGAAGTGCTCCACAATCTTGGGCTGTTATTACTAACAGGAAAACAAACGGAGACAACAATGAGGCCTAATTTCTCACTCACAGATTGTCAGAGAAATCTAAAGCAGGACAGTATCAAGTGTTGACAAGAATTTTGGTGGAATTGCGATCTCATAAAAACCTACCATTGAGATGTAAATCAGTACGTCCTCTTTGGGCAAGAGTGGTGTATTTAATAAAATTGCAAGTAGTATAATTGACGGACCAGCAGCTCTACCTCGGGGTACCTCAGGAAAAACTCCTGCATGTCTGTGCAAAAAATAACTCACCTAAGTACATTAAGAATAAATTCCTATTGAAATATATATGATATATCACCATATCTACATATCGCACACACACACACACACACACACACACACACACACACACACACACGTACAAGTATCAGTGAAGGCCTGAAAAGGCCATTGGATTCCTTGAAACTAGAGTTGCAAGTAGTAGTGAGTCAGTAGGCACGGTTGCTGAGAACTGAACTCAACTCTGGTCCTCTGAAAGACTGGGAAAGACTGCTCTTAACTCCTGAGACATCTCTGACTACATTTGAAGGATGTTAATAGTAACACATTAACAAAAATGAAAATATGTACAAGTACATAAATGTATCACAAAGGAAATTTAATGTTTAACAATATGCTAATGTTTAACCAATAAGGAGATTGAAGTATGGCTAGAGATGACCCCTGGAGATGGCATGAGGTCTGTGTGTCACTTGTGGACACAAGCACACTTTAAACCATAGAGAGGGACTGTAATGTCTGACTTGGAGAAACACGGAGGCACTGGAGAATGTGGGTTGAAAGAAACTTCAATTTTCTTTGTAATTTTTGACCTTCAAAAAGAAAAGTGATTAGGACAAAAGATGACAAGATGCTAATAATTGTTGATTTTAGATGGTGAGGATATGCACTTGAGTTATATTGTTCTTGCTAATTTTCTGTGTTTTTAAAAATGAAAAAAATTTAGAGCGTTCCTTGAACAGATGTTCTAGATGCCATCTAAAGTATTTTATGAAACGGGGAAGAGGTGGGGGGAGCACTAAAAAGAAAGCAGAGAACTAAGATTTTCAAACACTAAGCTTAAAAGGTGGGAAGTCACCCGGGCACCGGCAGGACTCACCACTGGGCTCTCTTCACCTCAGTAGCCATTCTGTCCACCCCTTCTTGTCCTTCCAAGAGCCTAAAGTCTCTTAGAGAGGAAAAGGAAGGGCCTAAGTTAAAGATCTCCAAACCCCTGTTTTGCTTTAACCCAGGTTTCATACTTAGCTTCGGCTGTCAATTTGACACAAACCTAGAGTCACCTGAAAAGAGAAACCATAACTGAAGAAATGCCCAGATCTGACCAGCCTGTGGCCATGTCATTGAGACACGTTTGTAATTTCTGATTGATACAGGAGGAGCCAGTCCATTGTGGGTACTGTTATCTCTAGGCTTGTGGTCCAAGGCTGTGTAAGAAAGGTAGTTGAGCAAACCAGAAGGAGCAAGCCGGTAAGAGACATTTTCAGTAAGCAATATTTTCGGTATGGTCTCTGTTTCAGTTCGTATCTCCAGGATTCCTCCTTGAGCTTCTCCCCTCTTTATTATAAACCAAATAAACCATTTACCCCCAAATTTGATCTGGATCAGTGATTTGTCCAAGCCACAAAAACAAAGATACCAGAGGAAAAGATTGAACAGGGCATTATCGATGTTTGAAAAGAACCCACAGGAACAGACCTGCCTAGAAACTTCTGGATTGGAGTGGGTTCATACGCAGGCCCACGGAGTATGTAAAGGCTTGAGAAGCACATTCTCCCCCCTCCCCCCATGCCCAGGGATGTACTTCTCTCCTCCTCCAGGAATTGTTTGCAGAGCCTCTGAGGGTTCGGAGAGCTGGAGGAGTTTGTGTGCAAGCCAGGTTTACTCCAGCCACCCACAAGGAGAGCTGGCAGCCTTCCGCAGGGTGGGGGGCTGTATAGCAGATGCAGCCTTCTCATTAAGTGACTTGCATATGGAATGAAGACACCTTCCCCCTCCCAGAGCCCGCTCCCAGCCCTCACGTGCTCCTAGAGCTGCCAGCTTCCCCAGTTCCCTCTCTCACACACAGCCCCTGCAGCCAAGGCATTAGGGCCTTGCAGGGGAGGACACCACGAATGCTCAGAGCAGGAGTCAGAGCCAAGCAGGGGGAGATGTTAGCTGCAAGCTTGCGCTCTCGCTGTCGGATGTGGAGGGAACAGTCACAGACAAGGGGCCTCATTATTTCGCTTTCACTGTTCAGTGATCTCTATTTCCACCTAGAATCCTCCAGGGACACAGACCCTGGCTGGCAGGAGCAGGGGGGAGGTCTGGGCACTAGAAGATTGTCACTTGGTTCAGGGGCACTACAGTTATAGGTCTGTTTCCTTCCTTTCTTCCTTCTACTTAATGCTTGTGTGAAAGCCGACTTTGCTCACAGGGAAAACACTCAGCTGCCCACATCCTCTCTCTCCTTCCTTTAGGATAGGACTGAAACCTATAAAGGTTTTAAGAACTAAATTATAAATAATTAACCAAATAAGATGGCATCATCAACTTAGATCGAAAAAAAATTTAGCCTCAAAAGGAAAAAAAAAATGAATGTGCATTAAAATCAAATTAGCTTTCCTTCTCACTTTTGTAAATTGCAATTTTTTGGAAGTTATCAAAGCTGAGTTTTCCTTCCATTTAGGTCTCTCAGTTTTGCATATGGCCTGCACACATTCTAGGTCTAATCAAATCATCCTAACATGGATATGCATCATGCTTGTACATGCTTATTCACAGGAAGTCCTCACCTGTGTTCAGAAACACACACACACACACACACACACACACACACACACACACACACACAGCACACAGAGAGAGAGAGAGAGAGAGAGAGAGAGAAAGAGAGAGAGAGAGAGAGAGAGAGAGTTATACACACACACACACACACACACACACACACACGGGGGGGGAGGCTTCAATCTCTCCTCTGCTCTGCTCTCTTATTCTTAAGTTGCCAGTATGCGATCTGTCCAATATCTTAATGAAGACATTTTCCTCTTACACTGCTTTTTAGTTTGGATATGTTGCCTTCATTTTCATTGAATTCTAAAAAGTCTTCTCTATTTCTCCCTGACCCAGTGATCATTGAGTAGAGAGTTTTTCAATTTCCATGAGTTTTTAGGATTTCTGTAGTTTCTGTTGTTGTTGTTGTTGAAGTCCAGCTTTAATTCATGGTGGTCTCATAAAATACAAGGGGTTATTTTAGTTTTCTTGTATCTGTTGAGGCCAGTCAGTATATGGTCAATTTTGGACACCGTACTTTGAGGTGCTGAGAAGAAGGTATGTTCTTTTGTGTTTGGGTGAAATCTTCTGTAGATGTGTTGGGTCCTTTGATTCATAACCTCTGTTAGTTTCATTACTTCTCTATTTAGTTTTCATCTCAATGGCCTGTCCATTGTTGAAACTGGGGTGTTGAAGTTTCTCACTACTACTATTTGGGGTTCAATGTATGATTTAAACATTAGTAATGTTTCTTTTATGAATGTGGGTGCCCTTGAATTTGGGGCATATATATTCAGGTTAAGACATCATTTTGGTGAATTTTTCCTTTGGTGAGTATAAAGTGTCCTTCATTTTTCATTAATTTTGGTTGAAAGTCAATTTTACTAGATATTAGAATGGCTATTCCAGCTTACTTCTTGAGACTGTTTTCTTGGAAAACCTTTTTCCAGTCCTTTACTCTGAAGTAATGTCTTTGTTGCTGAGGTGTTTTTCTTGTATGTCTTGTACGCAACAGAATGATGGGTTTTGTTTTCACATCCATTCTGTTAGCCTGTGTCTTATAATGTTGAAAGATATTAATGACCAATGACTATTAATACCTGTTATTTTGACATTAGTGATGGTTTTGTGTGTGTGTGTGTGTGTGTGTGTGTCCCTTCTTTTAATTTTGCTGGTATGGTATTATTTTCTGTGTTTTCTTCGGTAAAATTAACCTCCTTGGGTTGGAATTTTTCTTCTAGTATCTTCTATAGGGATAGATTTATAGATAGATATTGTTTTTTTGGGGGGACATCTTGATTTCTCCCTCTATGATGACTGAAAGTTTTGTTGAGTATAGTAACTTGGTCTGACCAGCATCTGTGATCTCTCAGAGACTGCCAAAGTTTTCTGGTTCTTAGAGTTTCTGTTGAGAAGTTGGGTGTAATTCTGATAGGTCTGCCTTTATGTGTTACTTGACCTTTTTCCTTTGAAGCTTTTAATATTCTTTCTTTGTTCTGTAAATTTGGTATTTTATTATTATGTAGCAGAAAATTTTTCTTTTCTTGTCTAATCTCTTTGGTATTCTGTAAGCTACTCGTATGTTTATAGGCATCCATTTAGGTTAGGGAAAAAAATCTTCTACGATTTTGTTGAAAATATTTTCTGGGCCTTGGAAGTAAGAATCTTCCTCCTCCTCCTCTTCCTCCTCCTCCTCCTCCTCCTCCTCCTCCTCCTCTTTTTCTTCTATTCCTATTATGTGTATGTTTGGACTTTTCATAGCATCCAAGATTTCCTGGATCTTTTGTGTCAGAAACACTTTAGATTTACCATTTTCTTTGACATATGTATCAATTTCTTCTGTAGTATCTTCTATACCTGAAAGTCTCTCTTCCTTCAGCTGATGGTGTTTGTGTCTAGAGTTTCCATTCTCTCACCTACGTTTTCCATCTCCAGGATTCCCTTATTTTGTGTTGTCTCAAATGCTTCTGTATCTATATTCAGGTCTTGAGCAGTTGTATTCATTTCTTTTACCTGTTTTATTGTACTTTTCTGTATTTCTTTAAAGGATTTTTTCATTTCTACTTTAAAGACCTCCATGATATTTGTAAGATTGGATTTAAGGTCATTTTCTTGTGCATTGGCTGTGTTAGAATATCCATGGCTTGCTGTAGTAGGTTAGTTGGCTCTGATGGTGCCCTGACTCTTGTTAATTGTGTTCTTATGCTGGCCTTTAGCCATCTGGTATCCCTGGTGCTGGTTGGCCACCAGGGATAGATAGGCATTGTTGTGGACCAGAGAATGGAATATAGGGGAGTGAGTGGGTATAGTTTTTGGCTGTTGGGTATGCATTAGGGGTATTTGGAAGGCAAGGCATTTGCGGTAGAAAGCGTTTTACCTGGTAGTTCCTGGTGCTGGCAGGTCTCAAGGAATGTAGACAGCATTGTGGGATGGAAATGGAGTGCAGGGGACAGGGTACAGTTTGCCTCTGCTGGGTATGCCTAAGGGTACCTGGAAAGCAAGGGACCTGGGGTGGAGTCCTCCCTGGTCATCCCGGATGTTAGCAGATCTGGTTGTTCCTGGTGCTGGCAGGCCTCCAGGAAAGCAGGCCACAAGAATTGCAAAGTTTTTTTAATAATAAAATTATAACGTTTTTTAAAAGACAGACTTAAAAAATAGGAATACAAAAAAATCATTGAACAAATTCAGTGAGATAGCAGAAGTCTGCACAATTTAATCTAAGTCCCCAAAGCAGGGGAAAGATGACAAGAGGGAATTAGATACAAAAGAGATTATTGGTGGAAACACCCATGAGGTAAATCAAGAAGCTTGTGAAGACTGTCTAGCAGGGGAAGGGATGACACGAGGCTTATCTAACAGGGAAGCAGCACAGAGCTGTCAGGGGGCCACTGATCCTCCAGAGAGTCTGGTAATGCAAATACTTTGGTTTGAGGCACCTGCTCAGGACAAGAAGGAAATGAAACATACATCGGACAGGTGCTGCTTAGAAGGACCTGAAAGAGAGGCTTGCTCTCTCTGCACTGGAAATGCCTGGCTTGGTGCTCAGCACAATGATCTCTCTACACTGGAAATGCCTGGCTTGATACTAGAAGTTGCTGAATGAACAAATAAAAAAACTTAAAGAAGGAAACCTGATAATTTGCATACACTATCATTAAGGGTAGCTAGGAGACCCAGGGACAGGTTAGTAAGGCCAGAGGAAGACACTGGATTCACATCACCAAGAATTTCCTCTGCAGGTCAAAGCCAAGGGCAGAAGGCTTAGTGACAGGCCTGAGCTGGATAGTTTCCACTGGATGGTGGGGCCCGGAAAACAGAGGCCAGGTGGCCCTGCTAAATTGCCACAATTCATTAAGACTTCAGAGGCCAGAGGGCCAGCCAAGGAACCCAGTCTCACAGGACAGCACGAAGATGGTCATGGGATTATAGTGGGCCCAGGGGCAAAATTGATGAGCCGCAACAGGATGCTATTTAACATTCAGGGAAGCAGCAAGAAGGGAGGAGCAGGTGCAGAGTGCGAGCCCACAAACTCACAGGGCCCTGCTCAGCTCGCCGTTCTGGGCCGGCTTCAGCCCCAACCCCACCGCGTGATAAATTAGCTGCAGTATTATGAAGACATAATGATCTCCAAGTCCTTTCTCAAAGGATCTACGTACTGGCAAAACAGAAATGCTCATATGTTTTGAGGGTCACGTGGTCCAAACTGATTCTAAAATTCAGAGACTCAGAGCGTGACCATGCTTGTCAGGTGGGAATGTGTAGAGCCAGGTAATGGAGATAAAATTTGGCTTGTGGGGGCCACACTAGGTTTACAGATTCAGCCAAAAGCCATTTCCCTGTCCTTAATAATGCTCAGCATACATAAGCTTGACTGTTGGGTGTAACCTATTCATAATATCTTTAATGGTAACTTGGGTTCTCCAAGTGGAAGTCATAAAGTCCACATGGCAAAGTTAAGAAGGAAGACACATAGGGAAGGAAAATGCTGGAGAGGTATCATACCTGGATGCAGATCTGATTCTTGAGAGATGACAGCAGAAGGGAAGGGAAAGGACAGATTAATTTGTGATCCCCAAAGAATGCAACATGGCAGACAAGATGCTCTTGAGGCAAAGTCACGTCACCGAGGAGTAAGGCACCCTCTATGGCCAGCCCTGCCTTGATTTATATGCTACTTTCACTCACAGGCTAGGAGCAGTCACTGAAAGGGTTATCTGGAACAAGAGTAAACATGGGCCTCTAAGTCCAGTAGCTGAGACTGTCTGTCCCATCCTCGCAAAGCACTGAAACCTGTGAGGGTCATTGCCATGCCACCACCGGTCCCCTCACATTATCTTCAACTGTAGGAGCCCACTTCCCCTCTTTAACTGAAAACTCTATAGCCAAACTCTACATCCATATGTCTGGGGTTCGCTTTTACACATTTGAAAGTCAAAAATTCTGAGAACATTTATCGAGCACTTCCTAAGGGCCAGGTTATGTGTTGTGCACACAAAGTGGGGGGAAACAAAGACATAATCATGTGGAGTTTGCAGTCCAGTCAGAGGAAACAAAAGAGAGCAAAAGCTGTTAGATTTCTTTATCAGTGTCACCAAAGGTCAGTGGATGCACTGGAGAAAGTATCTGTTAAATGTGGATGGTAAGGAGATGACCAGGGAAAGCTCTCTCAGGGAGGATGCTGCACTGAGCTAAAGTCAAGAGAAATGAAGAGAGTCCACAGTTAGTCCATCAGCACAGGTGCCTTAGGGTCAAGGCACAGCAAAAAAAGACATGAAAACCATGAAGAATGGAACATGCTGGGGCTCCCAGTGCCAAGAAGACAACAGTAAAGGACAAAACTGACCTCAAGCTAGATTACATCAGCCTACTAAAGGGCCGGGACCTTCTTCCATGGCCTATAAGAAATAATTAGTACCCGTAAGGTCACTCCAAAACCAGACTTGCATTTTGAGGGGGAAAACACCAACATTTTAGCAGAAGATGGATAGCCAGGAAGACTCGTTTAGACAGGCATTTTGGTGGTCCAGGATGCAAGACTGAAGGAGTACCGATTGTGGCATACACAGCATTGATAACAGAGGTGCACAGGCAGATCAAATATGGATGTGGATTAGATATGAATGCATTTTAGCTGTGCTTCCTCTAGATGGTAACAAACAGAACTAGGTAGCATACAGTGGTGAAGTCAGTTCGCGACACGCTGAGTTTCAAGGGCTTTTGTCTCATCCAAATGGAGTTCATTGGCTCTGCCACTAGAAATTTATAAAAAAAAAAAAATTGGGGAACCTCTCCAATTGCTTAACAAATATTTCAATGTTTATTATGTTCCAAGTGTAGCATAAAGTATTCAAGAGAGAGAGGTGAATGGACCATTTAGTAACTATGCAAGAAGTGTCCTTACCTGAGAGAAGTGTCTGGATCAGAGAAACCTTTTAATGAATGCTGCATTCCAGCCCAGGGAAAAGCAGACAGAGAAATGGGCAAGAGATAACATGTTATAGGCTAAAATAAAAACAGAATTCAGGAGAACTGACAGAAGACAGGTGAACCTTGAGCACACTCCTCACCTCCTATAATTTGGAGAGTGGGGGATTCTAGAGTTGACAAAGAGAAGGATCAGAGGTCAGACATCTTTCTGTCCAGATTCTTGATATCCTAGATGGAAGAATTTATAGATGGGCACACAGCAGGCCAGCAAGCGAACATTTTGTTTAGGAGAGGAAGCTGCACAAGTAACTTGGACCACACAGGTAGGAGGGAGGGTTGGACATATTAAAACTATTTGCATTCAGTGGTGACTTGAGTCATGCAATTCTGCTCCCAGTAGAGAGGTGGTCATATGCATTGTACAGATCTTTGTGGCCATGGGCATGCTCCCTTTAAACTATCACCACTGCAATTGAGTGCCCTAGTGTAAATCATATTGCGGTTAGCTGCTGGGGCTTTAAGGCACTGCCTATGTTCTCTGTTTTGTGGCTAGCTGTGATTGGGAGCAGAAGAATCCTCATTTTAGTTTGAACAAGAGGAATGGAAAGTTGGTCTCATTAAAAGAAAAATAAATGATCCAGAATGACAACTCAACCATTAAAGGCTAGGCTTGCCCAACAGTGGGGATGTGGAACCTGAAGAGACCACCTCCAGTAGTTAAACAGGGCCCCCAGTGGAAGGGTGGGGATACCGACCCACCTACAAATTTTTTGACCCAGAATTGTTCACCCAGGAACAAAGATGGAATAGGGACTGAACAAATGGCTGACCAGTGACCCGCCCAACTTGGGATCCATCCCATGGGCAGGCACCAAACCCTGACACTATTACTGATGCTATGTTATACCTGGAGACAAGAGCCTAGCATGGCTGTTCTCTAATAGGCTCTACTAGCAGCTGAGACAGATGCAGATACTGATAGCCAAGGATTAGACTGAAGTCAGGGACCCCTATGAAAGAGTTAGTGGAAGGATTGAAGGAGCTGAACGGGATGGTAACTCCATAGGAAGACCAACAGTGTCAACTAACCTGGACCCCTGGGAACTCCCACAGACTGAGCTACCAACCAAAGAGCATACATGGACTGGTCCAAGGCCCCTGACACATATGTTGCAGAAGACTGTCTTGTCTGGCCTCAGCAGGAGAGGATACACCTAATCCTGTAGAGACTTAATACCCCAGGGAGGAAGTATGTGGGAGAGAACCTTCTCAGAAGTAAAGGGGATGGGAGAATAGGGGTAGAACTTTGTGGGGGGCTAGGAAGGAGCAGAGTTTGGGATGTAAATAAATAATTACTACTAATAATAAATAAAGGCTAGGATCACAACCAAAGAGAGACAAGAAAGGACGGCTTTAATGGGGTGGGGGGAGGCATTAACCATTGTCCCTGATTCTGACCCCCTGCCTAGTGACCATTTCTTAATGTGGGAGACAGGGAAGTATTTCTTAAGAGTTTCTTTTCTTCTTCATCCCTGTAGCCATTCCTACTCAGATTCCACCTGGCATGAAAATCAGGTGGAAACTTGAGCTCTGCAGAAGCGTTTCCCCAGAGGGACAAATTCATGTTACCTAGAACCAGGAAATAGGATCCAGAGACCAGGGAACACTTTAGCAATTAAAAAGTCCATTACTGCCAAGCAGAGTCACAATCCTCTTGGATAGGGTTCTCCCTGGGAGAATTTACCACTGTCAGTCAAACCCAAGGATGATCATGACACTGGGTAAACGAACCATATGAAGCCCCCTGTGCTTCGCTCACACCTATTTTTCCATTTCAGAAGAAAGTGAGCCTCACCAATTCTAACCTTAAGAAAACTGAAGGCTTCTGCTTTTAAACTTTAGGCTTTTTCACGACTTTAAAGGAACCAGGGCGGGGGCTTAAGCCAGAGAGTATACAAGACTTGGATAAATATCTCCTGGAATCTCTTTCCTTCCTGGCAAACTTGAAGTATTAATAGTTCCAAGACATTAAGGTGACCATAAAGTGATATTTTTTGCTAGTTTGATTTGTTCTTGTTTTGAGAAGAAGCGTCTCATAATATACCCGAGGTTAGTATCAAACTCACTAGTCCTAAGAGGTCTTGAAGTCACTCAACTTCTGCCTTCACTTCCTGAACACTGAGGTTACAGGTTTCATAACCACGCCCAGCTCAGATTACAGATGTTTTAAAGGTTGTTTAAAAAAAAAAAAAGAGTCCTCATAGAAGGCCCTGTCACTTAGCAAGTAATCAATAAAAAATCTCTATTATTTATGAATCATTATTTATTATGTATGCTTTATTATTTACTCTTAGGTGAGGTGGTCCCAGTCTAAAGAGCTTACATAAGATGCATTGTATGCAAGCCTCTAATCTAGTGACTTCAAAGCTGGCCTGGTCAACTTGGTAAAACCCTGTCTCAAAGGAAAACAATAATAATAAAGACTGGAGATGTGACTTGGGGGAATGGGGGTACAGTGCTCATTTAGTATGCATAAGCCTTCAAAACCGGAGATTCCCAGGGCTCACCTAGAAATGCTTATGAAGTCAAATGAACAGGGCTTAGAGGTCTACATTTTCCCAGAGCTCTGCGGGCACTGAATGACACATCCAAGTGAGTAGATATTGTACAGCTTCAAAGACAGGATTAGGAGAATAAGTTTAAAGGAGTTATTTCCACCCAGTGACACACAATCTTACCAGGACTTACATGAGGTGGGATCATCTCCACTCCCAATTTGTTCTTTTGTCTTATTGTTTTTAATTTCAATAACCTTTGACATTATGACAGAATAAAGGAGATCACAAGGCAAAGCATGTCAACTGAATTGGCCACCCTTTCCCTTTCTTGTTCATTCTCCACTGCCACTATGCTCTGAACTTGGAGTTTGGGTGCCAGTTCTATGCACAGCTCCGAGTCCCAGCCTTGATGACAGCCTTTTATGCTGGGCTGAAGCCGCTCTTGGCTTTCATCTCCTTGTATCTAGAGTGAGGTTGAGGAAGAGAAGGAAGAAATCACTGCTTAACAGGATTTTTCGAGGGCTATCACACCTTCTTTTAGCCTAAAGAAAGCACAGTGCAGGCTGGCTTACAGCAAAGAAGAGAAAAGAGAATCTGAGGACATATCACACCAGTGGCAACCGCAGGCTCTGAACCCTGTACAGAGAACACCAGATCGCAAGCAAGAACAGAAGAGATGCAGAACTCGCTTATTTACAGACCAAACGTTTGTGAGTGCAGACAATGTAAAGAGATAACCAATTAAAGAACTTTCTTCCTCATGAAGCTTTTAGTAGAGAAGAAGGGATTGTAGACATTAATGCTGTTCCAACAGTAACAGTTTGTTGTTCTGAAGAAAATCAATGAAAAGCTTTTCAGCTTTTCAGCTGCTATGACAAAGAACCCAACCAAGGGGAGGGCTCAAGCTCTCGAGAGAGAGAAAGAGAGAGAGAGAGATACAGAGAGACAAAAAGAGACAAAAAGAGACAGAGGCAGAGAGACAGAGAGACAGACACAGACACAGAGAGAGTGACAGAGAGACAAAGAGATAGGGAGAAAAAGAAAGAAATTAAATCATTCTGTGGCTTGGATATATGAAAATTCTGTTTCATATGCTGGAAACTTGTTTCCCAGAGTGATGTTGTTGGACTGAAGCCTTAGAGGATGCCATTGCAAGGAAGATGGCTAGGTAAGTAATTAGAGGGGCAAAGGTTACCACTACCAGAAGGAACCAATGCTGTGTATCTTATAAAAGCAGGGCATAGACAGACAGACAGATGGATGGATGGACGGACGGACGGACAGACAGACAGATGGACGGATGGATGGATGGATGGAGATAGAGATATATAAAGAGATACGATAGCAAACCTTTTCCATGAGGTTGGCTCCTTCTACACAAAGCCCCTCCCTCTTTTTCTCCTCTGTGTGTGACACAGAGAATCATTCAGGGGCCAACCATATGGGTGCATTTTATTTTGAACTTCCAGTCTCCAAAGCAGAGCTAATCGTACTTCATTTCTTTACATTGTGTCAAGTTTCAGGGTTTATAAACTGAAACATACAAACAACACTGCATAGACTAATACAAGAACCACTGGGGTGAAAGTAGTATGCTTGCTTTCCTCTACAATTCATGAGCTAGCACTGTACAAGGTCAGAAAGGGGACTGAGAAATCAAGAGACTCCCATCCAAAGGTAAGCACCAACAGTTTCTGTCCCGAACAGGAAAGGGTAAAACAAAAGACAATATGAAGATGTCATCCAAGATGCCTCATGAGTGTCCAGTCTAAAATGGGGGAGAAGAGGAGGAAAAGAATGCCTCTCTCTAATTTTCCAAAACCTTCTGTAATACTGCTGTCTTAAAAGTTATTAAAACTTAATTATAAAACACACACACATGGAAACCAAACTGATCCAGAATCTATACATCTCCATAGACAGTTAGCTCTAAAGTACAGTTAGAGGAGCCATCTTGAAGCTGTTGGGCTTCACTTTGGATCTTACACTTTCATTGGTAAACATATCTTTATGTATGTATTCAGCAGCAACAACAAAGACAACAACAACAAAAAAAAATCCATGACAGAGTTAGAATTAGAAAACCATCTAGCTTTACGTCCTCATTCATCATTCATGTGTTTGTTACCTGCACACAGGGTCCTTCCCCATGACCTGATGATGTTCACCCTGTTTGTTCTCCTTTCTACAAATTATACTGCAACCACATGTACATGACTTCTTCTCTGGCCTTGTCTTTTGTGTTAGTTTCTCAGCACATAGTCTAATCCTAGATTATTGAAAAGGAAGGTGGTGGAGGGGGATGGAGGGAGGCTACAATGGATGTGGTAGTGGTGGTATTTATATGGTATAGCCTAGGATCTCCACATGAGGGGAAATGTGGGAATGTTTTCTTTTTTCCTTTCTGAGATTGTTTCACTTTGCTTAATGTTATACATTCTAAGTCTATTTATTTTCCTACAAATTTTGTGATATTATTTTTAGAGCTGAATAGTAACCATATATATACATATATATATGATTTTAAATATAGATACAGATATAATATATATATGTACCAGATTTTCATTTTTCATTATTCATCTGTTAATGGACAACCAGCTTGGTTGTATTTCCTTGCTATAGTGAATAAATCAGCAATAATCAAGTGTCGCTTTCTTATTATTTTGGTTTAAGAATAATCTATCTAATACAAAAATTGTTTTCTTCCCTAGAATGGAGGATCATCAGGTCTCTATAGCACGCCAACCTGGAAAGATTGGTGGGTTGTGATCCAAATTGTATGTGGATAGTGGTGGCAAATGCAGCATTCCTATCCCAAGCATCAGTGGTGTTCAACTACGACCCAAGTATCTCTCTTGTATGAGTTGAAATTCCAAAAACAATAACCAGAAATATCCAATTCTCTCTTGGTCATATAAAAAGTCATTCCAGGAAGGGTGGAAACAGAGAAAAGACATTAAGAAATAAAACACTTTCTACCTGGCCTCAACTCTAAAAAGAAGTCAGATCGAGAGGAAGTTAGTTAATTTGGTAAATTTCGCAGATAATGATTCTGCGGGTGGCTTCTATTCTGGATGGAGATGTCAGATGCTAGCATCCAGCCCTTTTGGAGAAACGCCACTCATGCCTTGTGCCTTACTTCCACTCCAAAGATGATGCCAAGTGCTACTGATCTATAGAAGTAGGGGAAGCCTTTCTCATAATCTCACCTTTAGTGCCTGCCTTGAGAAGGAGTATTGGGGAGGACTAAAATTTCCTCATTTCCTCATTTTCTCCTTCCTAGTCAGCCTGCAGTGTTTTGTTCTGAGCTCATAGTCTACCTCTCTAAGTCATTGGAGGTTTGAAGAGAAGAAAAGGGGGACATCATGACAATATCATGTTGACAATTTACTAGTATTAGGTCAAACACAATGCTACATACACATTTCATCTCATTCCTTCAAAAAATAAAAGCACAGGGGTTATTATAATCTCCACCTCAGAAGCAGGATGGAAAAACCAAGGGTGAGAGAAGCAAACAATGTAACTAAAGTGTACCTACTGAACTTAGTATGTACAGTCTGCTTTACAGATCACGCATGCCCTGGAGGTTCACTCCAGCCTCCCAGCCTCCCTGACTCATTCCCTCAGGCCATGGGGCTCCAACATCCATCATCACGTCACTTTGTTGTCAGGCCCTAAGCTCTTGGAACCTTCAAGGAAAGAGAGTGAAGGAAACAGACTCCCTTGCATCTCAATTGCACAGACAAAGGAGCAGCCCTGAAAGTGGCAGCCCCAGCAGACAGGAGGCTTGACAGCCTATCTGCATGGGGACACAATTGTTCCTGACAGGTTTATCAGCAGCTGGGTGCCTGCAATAAGATGTAAAACATGGAGTTTTGTTTCTAGGAGAAAAGCTGTTGCAAAAAGGATGTTAGATACTTTATCTGAAAGCCCTGGAGGGGAGATTTCTGGGAGACATCCCAGTAGACCAATCCTATTCACATGCTCTCCTCTCTTTACCTACACTTCTAACCTGCCATCGCTGTCAACACTCTTCAGAGACCTGTTACTTCTAGGCTGCTAGGAAATACGTAGATAGTCCTTTGTCATAAGTCTTCACAATGGGTAGACATGAAGTTTAGGCAGCTGATGTACATGACTCGAAACAGAAGCTGTTCTGGCTGCTGAGATTCAGTCTATAGACCTGAGAGATGGGGTGCAGGACCGGGGAGGATTAATAACCCATGTAGAGGAAAGATTCAATGCAGAATAAGTGTTCTAAACATAAGCATCCACAGAGACCCAGGCAACCCACCAGTTTACAGCTGCAGTGATGCTGGCCCAGAATAAACCTTATTTAAACAATCTTGTTACCTGACTTTTCTTTCTACTTATTCTTCAAACCAACTTGAAAGTCTCCTCTAGCTCCATGGCACTTCCGACTGTAGATTGAGTTGTCCGCCTTCTTTACCATCTGGCCAGAATACCCAGCCACGGCATACTTGCCAGTAGCCATCATAAACCTAGTCTCCTTGTGACTAGGAATCAGGACTCATTTCTCCATTCTCATTTCTCTAGTCCAAGACAAATTTGAACTGTGAATTTAATGAGAAAGATGCCAACAAACTTCTAAACTAGGTCCCCATTCCTTAACCCCGTCCTAATTATTTTGAATGACTTGACTGCCATAGAGATGGAAATTCCAAAGCATGAAAGACGGGCTTGAAGATGTTGTATACTTCACTGGATAACAGTGAGTACATGAGATGCCATAGCCTGGGTATTTCAACCAAAATGGACTTTCCTGTTGATACTTGTGCTTTCCACCTCCTCTGGGGTCTGGAGGGTATCATGTGGGAAAGATATGGTGTTCCTTTGAAGAGGCTATGGGAATGGAGGGTTTGGGCATCCCACCACATCTTAGCCCCTCACTAAAATATGTACAACCCACTTTGTCAGGTGGAAAGAGGGCAAATGGACCAGGATTCTGAATTGCTGGTGCTACTATGGAGGAGGAGGATGAAGCCCAGCAGATATGGTCAGAGTGGCTGAACTAAAAAGCTATAGGAAGAGGAAAGGAAGGCTCATAACTGCTTGATACCTGCTATGAGCTGCCTGCTGTCCAAGGGTTCTGATACATTACCTGATTAAATATTGGTCACTGGACTGAGATTATAGATAATATGGTCTACTATATGGATAAGGAGACCAAGGTAAGTAATCTACCCATAGATGCACAGCTGCTGGCTAGTTAAGTTTCAGTTAGACTAAGCCAATCTAATACCATTACCTCAGCATTTTTTGCCAGTCTGTCCTGGTAACTGAAGGCCATTTGTCCGCACTTGTAGTTCCTTCATATTTTCCTGTCTTCCCCAAATCAACTTTTCACTCTGACCAGCTTTATTTGTTCCCTCTTCCACTGTAACAAATTTGTCTTCTAGGAAGGGGATCACAGAGTTGTATAGCCTCTGACACCTTTGTTAAGACAATCAGGAGGACATTATCCAGAAAATTCTAAAGAAGCTTTACCTACATGAATACACACAGAAGACATTAAGACCATTTGCCATATCCTAGGCTGGTGGATTAGCCCATTTTTCATGGCTGCAATGAAATACCTGAGGCAGACTCCTTTCTACAGAAATAAGGCTTATTTTGACTTGCAGTTTTAGAGATGCAAGGTTGCAGGGTCATATCTAGCAACAGCCTCCTTGACTGCAGAGTCTCAGAGTGACGGAGAACATCATGTGGCATAAAACAAGGAACCGCTGTATCTCTGTATGCTCTGACGCATTCACGGGATCTTCATTCTAACAACTTCTCCTTTTCTAATCACAAAGCCAAGCCCTACCTCCAACCACTATAGGAGGGTTAGCCAATGAGTTGGGCACTAGACGGTTTTTACCTGGCTATCTTTATTCCATTGGTTTCCTACTAAACAGGACACTGTAAAGGTTACTGACATCAGAACTGCTTCTTCAAAGGGTAATGGTGGAGAGGAGAAACAAACAAACAAACCGCATGCTATGTTTTGCTTACGACCATCCTGTGAGTACAAGGTTTCATCTTTGACACAGTCATTCCATGATTTGGCTCCATACTATAACTTTGGGACAGCATCTTTCAAGGCACACAGGAACATGTATATAATCCCATTCTATATTGGGGTGGGGGCAGCACTGAATCTTCTGCAATAGGAGTCAGACACAGTCTGTCAGTGTGATTCTTCTAGATGCTTAGACACTAAAGGTTAGGATCTTCAGAGTGGGCAGCTATTCCCACAGACCAAGTGGAATGTGGTCCAGGAAGAAAGATTCTTTGGAGATAAGCCTTGATGGGAAAATCCATGAGCCAGGGATGGCTTCAGTGTTGACAAAGATCAGGCCCTCAATACCATTGCTTGAGTGGGCTGTAGCACAACTGCTCTCTAAGAAACAGGTGTGTTGGGTCTTTGACAAAGTAAGAATTGCTTCACATCAATCACATCTATCATTAGACTTGGGTCTCTCACAAACCTATGGAAGATTCTTACTGTTACAGCCTATGTGACCACAGAACTAATGGCCCTGAAGCCTACAAGTCATTGGGCAAGAGACAGCAGCAGTAACACACGCACTGGCAGCATTTACATTACTCCAGCATAAGCCATTATAACATTTGAAAAAAAATGAAAAATGCATACTGTATTAATACATTAACAAATTTTACAAGTAAGCCTGCTTTACAAAATTAATCTCTCTTAATGCCACTTGGTTAGGGTGCGAGGCCTTCCTGAAAAAAGTATTTTGAATGCCCTCTGGTCCTGGACATCCCTACTAAAACATACCCCACTGCAAAAGCCGGACTCTTTTCAATCTGAATTACTGTCCTTTAGATGCCAAGAGCCTCTTTTGAGTTTACAGTTGTTATTTTCTCAATTTCTTAAATACATATATGTGGGTTTTCTCTTTTTACCTTTTCAGTGTGAAATAATTTCACTGAGGAAGTGAATTTTGCTGAGGGGATATGGCTTCTGTGATTTAGAAAACTCTTGTTAGCTTATACTTTCCAAGGAGATTAACTATTACTTGTATTTAACTCCTAGGCACTGAAGGAGGCACTAAATGCGATTGTGTAGGTGTGAACTCTGTGCTTGCTCTCTTTCCTCTTTTGTAACCCTTGCAATGAGACATGCAGTGCCAGAGCAGCCAGAAAGGGGACTCTAAAGGAGCAGAAACTAAAAGAGCTAAGCTCCTCATTGTTTTCTTAGAGCTTTTTAAAAATGTTATATGTTTGCTATGGTATATCATGAAGTATTACAAACTTCACATGTATAGTTTGATACATTTTGTCATATCTATCTATCCATAAAGCCATCAACACAACCAAAATAATGAATAGCCACTAACCTGGTTTCTTGTGTCCCTGTGTATATTGCTTTGGCCCCTTCCTCATGTTCTAAGCAAACGGTGTTTTCCTATTGTATATGACCTGGATTTTATATTTAACTTAAATGGAATTACATGGCTGATAGTTCTGTGTGCTCTGATTCCTTGACATAATTCTTTAAGATTGTCATGTAGCCCAGTGTCAACAGTTCATTCTTTTTGTCACTGATCACACTCTGTTGTGCAATCTGTTAGTTCATTCATTTACTAGAAGACAGATATTGATGATGATATCAACTCTACTACAAAGAATATTATATATGAATGTTAATCTATAATCTTTGCATAAATATATGCCTTAATTTCTCTTGAATAAATGCCTATGAACTGGATTGCTAGATTATTAAGGTATACATGATTTTCTTTCTTAAGAAACTTATGAGCTTCATAGTACAACTTTATGTTCCCAGCCAGCCCAAAGTCAGAGTCTTACCTACTCTCTACCCTCACCAACTTAACATGATAAACTCTTTTCATATTGGCAAGTCTAATAAATGAATAATGATATGTCATGATGGTATTAATTTATATTTTTCTATTTAATAATGACACAAAACATATTTTATATGTTAATTTATCTACACTGTTCAAATCTTGTATCCATTTTTTTTTACTGTTTGTTTTCTTATTCTCTAAGAGTTTTTAAATCATCTGTAGACAACTTCTGAACTCAGACCAGAGGAATCATTGCCCTAAAGTGGCAGGGCGGAGTCAATGGAGAATTTTAAGCTGGAAGACCATAATCAGAATGACATTTTGAAAAATACTAATGTAAAAAGAATACATAGAATTATACATGAGTATAAAGAGTAGAAGATTATGAATTGGAGACATAATTTATAAGACGTTGTATTGACCTACAACACATTCAAATGATTATCTCTTGATAAAGAAAGAATATATCTACCAAGACACTGTAGGAACTACAACCAATAGAGGGAAGACCAGAGAGTTACCCAGACACAGGGCTATATAACTAAACACCTAGTCAGCAGAATACAAAGCTTAAAAGATCTCCTAATTTGGAGATAGATTTGTATTGATCAATCACAATTAAATTTAAATGTAAGAAAGGACGGAGTTCCCAAGACAAGCAGACACAGTAGGAAGGAAGGAGATGGGTGAGCAGGTAACAGACAGATTCAAAGATATTAGAGAACTGGCACAAGTGAAATGTTGAAATCCCATATTATCTCTACAAAGTAGAGAGTTATACAACTTAATATAATTCCATTTGAGCCCAACAACCTAAGAATGCCAGAGTGGGGAATTGTGGGAGGAAAGGAATACTGGCATAAGTCTAGAAATCAGACTTGGAGCTTCCATATTCCAAGTCAGGAAAGAATGGTTGTCCAGTTCTAAGAGGAGTAGGAATCTCACCCTTCCTACTCTTTGGGACCCTATCTGGACCCACAGTAGACTGGAGACGGCCAGCCCCACTGGAAAGAGCTAGAGCTTCACTTAGTCTACTAGTTCTAGTGCTAATCTTTTCTGGAAATACCCATGAAGACACAGCCAGGTAGCTGAGCTCCTCTCATGATTATAAAAATTCACCACCACACTGCTTAACTGAAGCACTGTTTCTCAGGCTCTGCTCTAAGCCTTTATATACATGGTTTGTTTGTTTTTTCTTTAACCTCCAGGACAATCCACAGAGGAAAGGGTTGGCATTAGGATGTTGATTTTATCAATGAGAAAGGTGGAAATTAAGTGGCTCTCCCAAGGTTCTAGCACTGAGAAGTTGCAGGACTGACGTTCTTGACATAGGTGCACATTTCTTCATGGAAATCTTCCTTATCTGCCAGAAATTGACTTGAGAAAGATGACCTGAGGCATAAGGGGAAGGCCAACTGATCTCTGCCATGACAAATTGCAAGCCCTTGACCTCCTTAACTTCTGTCCCCAAAAGCACTATCAGGGGGATAGTGACCATCTGTTCCCCACTTACCTGAATGAAGCACAACAGGAAAAACTGGCTTAGAGTAGAGCTGTAAGAAAGCAAGCTCATACATTATTAATAAGACAGGACTCTGCAGGAAAGGTGGTGGGGCACTGGGACAAATTTCTAATAAAATATCTAATATTTATGGAATTTTTCTTCTGAGTATATAGGACATTTCCTTGTATTCTTACGATAACCTTATAGGGTAGGTTTTATTCTTGTGCCCAATTTGCAAATGAGTTTTTCCAAGTCCTGGAAGATAATAAAACTTGCCCAAGGTCACACAGTCAGTGAGTGACAGCAGTACAATTTAATGTGTGCCTAACTCCAGCTGTGTGGCATTTCCTGCCTCGGGGCAGGCCCTGTTTTTCATAAGGCAGGGCAGATAAATGTCCATGCAGTGGAGAAGGCCAAGGATATCTAGAAAGAGATCCTTCTCGAGGTGTAGGCCTTGACTCCCTCACCACGGCAAGGGTGGTTCTGACACAAATCCACCATTCTGAGAAGGTCATCCTGTCACCAGTGACAGCACCATCACAGAATCTGAAGGAGGGACAGATGGTACTTTCCACAGAAGAGAACAGCAGCCAAGGGCGTCTTCTTCCTAGAAGTGATAATAGCATCCTCCGGCTCTCATGAGCCTACAATTTAGAAGGCACATTACCAGTAACAGCCATCTGAAATTCCCTTCCCAGGTCCTGCCTGTCTCTTCATCCCTTCACAACCTTTTCTTTCCTCATGCCCTAACACTGTTACACTATACCAGACATTTCAGACTCCAGCAACCTCTGCACTTCTCAGAGGGCCCACTGTTAGTATTTCCAGCTCCTCTCAGTTTTACCTGGATGGCCTCCCCCATCGGTCAGCCTTGGCTCAGTAGGGAGGTGCTAAGCAGATTTAACATCCTGCCCTGCTTTTACAACTCACCCTCTATTCTGGCCTCCCTTCCTTTGGCTGGGATTTCTGCCTTCTGTTCTAACAGAAATTGAGCATGAACCATTCAGTCTACCTCTGTAGGGCACAGGGTACATTTGGGAATCATCCCAACACAGCCTCATTTTCCTAGAAGCTTGCTGTCCAGTTACAGGGACAGATGCTTAATGAATAATTAATATGAGTAATTAATTATAAGTGTAACAAATTATTCTAAAGTTCTATGAGGGGGGGTGTTCTGTGAGAAGAAGACCATCTGATAAAATGTTAAAGGGAAGCACTATGGCTTTACTGATCAAAAAGTTACATTCAAGTTGAAACTTGAACAAGTTGAAATTCAATAGCAGAAGGAGAGGAAGGGAGAGAATGGCATAGGACCTTTTATTGCAAAGCCTTAAGCCTGCAAGGAGCTCTATGCAAAAGTTAGTTCATGGTTTAGAAGAGATCACCATGCCTGCAAAACAGTGACGACAGGTGGGAGCTAAGCAGTGAGAATGCATCTGACTTTCCACAGACAAACTTTAGGAGTAGAATGTGTGCAAAAGAAGTTCAAGGTCAGAGTCACATTTTCAAGTGTGGATTCACACTTTACAAAATATATATGGAAGTGGCAGCCCCGAGGTGAAGCCTAAAACTGAAATATACAGGAGGACAGGTCAAGAAGGTGTTGTGGCAATTCGGGAAAAGGTAAAGGAAGAGGTTTCTGGTGGTGAAGGACCACATGCCACACTTAAGGAGAAGAAGCAGATTGTCAAATGGTAGGCACAGAATTAGGCGATTGAGTTGACTCAGGAGAAAAACAGAGAAGGGGATATCAAGCTTAATTCTCAGGCTTCTTTGAGGAGCTGTTTGTCCTCCTCCACATTTCCCCAATATGCTGTCTCCATCTCTTCCTAGCTCATCAGAGAATCAGACAGACCATGGGCAGACAACCCAGAGGACAGAATACCACAGCATCATTGCTATTTCTGCACCATGAAACCTGGAGATAAAAATCCCTCTGCTTCTTATGTAAGAAGTAGTAAATGTCACGAGGTAGATTTGCTCCAATGCCAGGGTTTCCAATTTGTTTCTAGTTAAGCCTTGACACCTGGCCCTGCTCTGGTACACTACTGGCATGAGTAGACTCAGAAGACAAGTCCTTCTATGGGGGCAGAAAAACAACCCTGACGACTTTATCTCAAAGATAGAAAAAGAAATTTGTACTGGCTTCTTTTTAAACATCTCTTTTTTTTTTCTCCTAAATTGAGCTATAACCCACACACCATACAACCCTCCATTTTAAAATATACAACTTAATACTCTTTACGGCAACTACAGAGTAACTAAACCATCACTACAAACAATTTCAGGATACATTTGTCATTTCTGAGAAGATACCCAGGACTCATTAAGTTACTTGTAGGTAACTCTCTTCTCCAGCTCTGGGAAGTCACCAATATTTCCCGGTCCAATAGATTTGTATGTCCTAGAAATTTTAAATAAATGAACCGTCTATTATATGGCCTTTTGTAGCTGGTCCTTCACTTACCCTAATGTTTGCAAAGTTTGTCTCTCTTGCTGCAGGCATCAGTGCGCCATTTGTTTTGATGGCTACATAATATTCCATGGCATAGATGTGCTAACTTTACTTCTGTATCAGTTGTTGGAGATACAGACTTTTTCCACTTTGGGGTAATGAATAATGTTTCTATGAACACTCCTGGATATGTTTTTGTTTGCACATATGCTTGCATTTCATACAGGTCTATACCTTGGAATAGAATTGCTGGGAATTTAGAGGTAGGTTTAAGGCAAAGATCATGCCAGCTTTGATTCACCTGTCTTTGAAGGAAATGTGCTAGACATGTCTTCATTAAGACTATAAAATAGTACTGTCTGAGAGTCTGCAGGTTCAAAGCCTGAAGAAATGTATCTGCATATATGCTTTTTCACACATACATATGCTAGTCTTCACCAGAGTATAAAACCAAGGCTTAAGGCAATAACTTTTTAAAATGCTTAGTCGTGTTATGTAACTTGGGTGTAAATATGAAGTATGACCAAGAAGGACTTCGGATTTCGATGAATCAGGGTCTTAATGATTCCACTGAGTTCACTCCTGTGGCTATGTGCAGACTCAGTGTCCTGAGGAAACTCCTGTACTTCAATCTCCTCCATTCTGTGCAGGTCAGAGAAGATATTTGACGACTCTGATCTAATTATGTAGTCATCACAGAGTTCTGACATACATTCTGACAACACTCAGTAGACCAAAGACCAGCAAACCAACAGTGGCTATGTGTGTGCCAGGCCACTTACAGGGCCATCCACCTGAGCTCTGAAGGGAAGAAAGGAAGGAACTCCCAAAAAAGCAAGGTCATAGACACAACTACACATGAACTAGACACCATACTGTCTTCTCTCCATGGATTTAGAGATTTCAGAAAAGGTCTAGGAAAGACCCCAGACCATTGTGTCAATAACATAAGGTAGAACAAAGAGAAGAAAAGGAAGATGGAAATGTCTGGGCTGTGAATGACCTTTGCCTTAGTTGCAGTTATTATTTCTGTGATAAAACCAAACAATCTTAAGCAACTTGGGGAGACTGGCTTGCTCCTCATAGTTTTCTCAGCCTGCTTTCTGATGGAACCTGGGACCACTAGCCTAGGAGTGTCCCCATCTACAATGATCTGGTCCCTCCCCCAATCAATTACTGATTAAGAACATGCCCTACAGGCTTACCTACTTACAGTCTGATGAAGGCTTTTTCTCAATTGATGTTCCCTCCTCTCAGATGACTCTAGCTTATGTCAAGTTGACATAAAACTAGCCAGGGTAATTTATCCCTCGTCAACTTGATACAGAAACATATCATAGTTAAGCCACAACTTTTTCTTCCTTATTCATTCCCAAGATTACACATTAATATCATCATTACAATATAAAGCATACTAGAAACTTAAAAATTCTACGGTCTTTATAAATTCAATCACTTTAAAATTCAGTCTCTTTAAAATGAAAATCCAAATTCTCTTTTAAAAGTCCACAGTCTTTGTAAAACTCTAAAGTCTCTTTAAAATTTAAAGTCTCTCAACTGTGGGCTCCTATAAAATTAAAAAAAAAAATTAAATACTTTCTTACTTCAAGAGGAAAGATCCAGGACATAGCCACCATCTGAATAAAGTAAAACCAAACTCCAATAGTGTAAATAACTCTGTGTCTGTTGTCTGGAGTCCACTCATGATCTCCTAAGCTCCTCCACAGGGCTTATTCAGTCATCCCACAGTACACAGTACATCTTCTAGACTTAGGCTGGTTCCATCCAATGGCTGTTGCTGTCCTCAGGCAGTCATCCCATGGTATTGACATCTCCAAAATGCCAGGGTCTTCTGCTGCAATGTGACTGCGCTTTCAGCAATAGCCTCCCAGGCTCTCTTTACAGTGCCAAGCCTTAGCTTCTCTGCGTGACCCTTTAATTCTGGGCCTTCCAACTACTACTAAGGGAGCTTCTTCACCAATGACCTCTCCTGGCTTCTCACTGTGCCATACCTCAGCTTCTTTCCATTATCCCCCTCATACCTTCAAAATATCACATGGGAGGTTCTGACACATGGCTAAGTTCAGCTTATAGCTTAACATAGGCCACCTCTGAAACACAGCTTCTCTTTTAAACCCTGAGGAAACACTTTCCAGAAGATCCCATCTCCTGCTGGTCTCTTCTTAATCACTTCCAATTTCTCACTCCAGCTGACCAGCATCAATTGTCCCAATACACTAAAGGTTTCAGATCACAAAGGTGATGCTGGTCCCTTGTTAATCACAAGTGACTCTTCAGCTATTACTGACTAGAACTCCAGATTCTTAATTCGAACTACAAAACAACCCTCTATAGAGTCTTTCCACTTCACAAGCCAGGCCTCCATTATCTGCATGGCTCTCAACAATCTTATCTTCCTGTTGAGTTCTCACAGAATAGCTCACCAAGCTTTCAACATTCAATAGCTGTTTTAGCCCAAAGTTGCAGGAACTTTTCATAATCTTCCCATCCCAGCAATACTTCACTCTCCTGGTACCAATTTCTCACTTAGTTAGAGTTACTACTACTCTGATGAAACATCGTGACCAAAAGCAAATTGGGAAGGAAAGAGCTAAGGATATTTAGCTTGCACATCCTGAAGCTCAGTCCACTGAGGGAAGCCAAGGTACGAACTCAAACAAGAGAGGAACCTGGAGATAGGAGCTGATGCAGAGACAATGGAGGGGTACGGCTTATTGGTATGGTCCTCATCCTCCTTTCTTATAGAGCCTATGACCACTAGCTCAGGAGTATTTCCATCTACAATGAGCTAGGCCCTCCCAAAATTAATCACAAAATTTTAAAACTCCCTAGAAAGGCTTGCCTAAGTATGGCCTGATCTTCTGTAAGCATTTCTCAATTGAGGTTTCTTCCCCTCAGAGGACACTAACTTGGGTCAAGTTGACATAAAACTAACCAGCATAGGCCCAGTGGGTCATTGGGAATGGAAAGTGTGTCTCAAATCCTCATCTGGACAGAACTCAACCTTTGTATCTTGTGATGATGGTGGAGTAAAGACTAGAGATTTGCAGAGCCCCATATCTCCTACTTCTTGTTGGTGGTGCACATCTTTGTCCCTGAAATACAAATTCAGAAAGATATAGGAGGAGGAAAGATGAACCATCACTGATTAGGTCATTTTCTGTGCAAGAAAAAAAAACACCCAGTAGAAGTTTAAAGGCTTTTCCCAGACTTGCTTCCTTGTTCCCACACCATTCTATCTTCTTTCTAGCTGTGGGCCTCATTAAAATTAAAATTATTCAGTTGTTTCAGAGCTGAAGGTTCTTAAATCCCTCTTCTCTGGTCTACATGCAAAGACCTACAGAGGCCTAGAGACAGTTTGAAATAGTAGATGACAAAAGTCTTCAAATCTCAGGATAGGATCTAGAATCCAGACACTAAGAACCATGAGAAACCTGTGTTCAGATAAAGCAAAGAAAATAACCTATGACCATTCAGTGTTCAAATTTCTGATCTCCACATAGGAACAAAGACCTACTAGCTACATTAATCAGGGTAAACAAGAAAGTTGCTCCAATTTCTTAGAGCTTGCCGGAGAACTAAGAGGTTGTGTGCTTGGAAGGGAAAAACTAAAGGTAGCTCTGGTTCCCCAGCTCCCACTGCAGGGTGCCCTTGATGTGGAAAGAGCATATAGCAGACTCAGAGCATTGAACCTCATAGACTGACAAGCAAAGATGCTGATTGCCAAGGATCTCCAGGCCCTTGGGGAAAACCAAGGGAAGAAACCTCTAATTCCATAAATTCCCATTTAGCAGCCAGTTTGTCACGGTCCTCTGAGGTACCGTCTCCCAGCAAAGCCATTAGCTTCTTTCCAAAGTTTGAATCACCATAGGTTGTTTTGCAGCAAGGGGATGGATGGATGGGTGGGAAAAAATCTGTTACCAGCTGAAGTACATTTTGCTCTGTTAATCAGCTTTTTTTTAAAAAAAAAAAATTATCTTTCCCATTCCTTAGAGAAGTTGGCAGAGGCTTCCGAATGTTTTGAGAGAATGTAACCACCAGACCATCTGGGGCTGACATTTTAAACATGGCAGTCAGGAGATCTCATCTTAGGAGTTCCATGGTACTCAGGAGGAGGCTGCTTCTGCAGAGACCTGGGTGGGCAGCAGCGACGGAAGCCTTTCACTTGCAGGAAAGTCGGAACGATGCCCTTTGCCCCCCAACGCCACAGCTCCTCCCGCCTCCCAGAGATGTATGCTCTTGGTGGTTGTATCTTGTAATATTAGTAATGGATGTTGACTCTGAGAATATCAAAATGCCCTCCAAGTTTAAAGATTTGATCTTGTTAAATAAAACTTAGGACCACGAGAGACAAGGATGAAAGTGTATACGTATGTTTACACGGGGAGTGAGAGAGATTGTTTCACTAACAAGACTGGGGAATTAAGAGTTCTTAATAACTAGGTCAGCCAAGGGCAGTTAGGGGAATTGCAAAGCACAGCTTAGAATCACTAGCGTGTCCCTCCAGACCTTCCAAACATTCGCAGAGCCAAAGTCCACCTAATAGTTATTACTGCTGTTGAAATCGTGGGTCCCAGGGCTGCAGACCTTCTTCCTTGTTAACCACAGAATGGTTCTTCTGGCTGCCAGCAGGCCCAGCCGGGATACAGATGACTGCCCAACGCCCTTAATTACTTCCTAGGCAAACCACCCACCTGTTACTCATTTAGGCTCATGCCACGTATTCTGCAACAAGTGAAGCATGCTTCTCCAGCCTGTTTCCAAACAGCAAGTGCTTGCTTTCTTTCCTTGTTTAGCTTCTAAACTGGCATTCATCTTTCCTGCCCAAAATGAATGCAACTGGGACCAGAACTAAGTGGTGCCTGAGAGAGGTGTGAGCTCAGTATCCTACACTCAACTGCCTACCCCACACCCTTAACTCTTATTCCTAAGCCACTCACTGGTCAACAGCATGTAAGGCCTCAACAAATCAGAGTACCTCAGAAAAGACACCCCACCTCTGTGTTCCTGTGCTAAAGTAAGAGGAGTTTAATTCTAAGGTAATAATTCCAGTTTATATAAAGTCTTTTCTATGTTCCTGGTTCAAATGAATGAACACTGAGCAAGTGTCATACTCTGCACATCGCCAGCCCTCTAGACTTTATATTTAGGGAACTGTTTTTCCCTCCAGAACACACTTACTGAGTGAATGTCTTGCATGAATGACCATGCCAGGGATAAAGAAATGAGACAGAAACTGTCCTCAGTGATGCCCCTTCTGGGCAGGGATCCATAATCACCAACAACAGATCAGCATGGTAAGCATCTTCCATGATGGTCAGCGGAGATCATGTGATCTCCTGGAGTGGAGAGGGCTGTGGCCTCTGGCAGCTGATAGCCTTTAAAAAGAGAGGAGTTTCTTACTTCAGGAAAGAGAGATGCAAACCAGCGAGCCATGTGCGTTATCTCGGAGGTGCTAAATGGAGCAAATGTCATGTATGCCGGAGAATAAAGAAAATAGCATATGTCTAAGAGGAGAGGGAAAGGAAGTTGGAGAGCCTGGAACAAACTTAGGGTGGGCCTTGCCCCCAGCAGGGTATCCAGTGAGATCTTGAATGCTGAAAGTATTAGCAGACTCTGAAAGTCTCCAATACCAGGATCCTATGGCCAGGTTTTTATTTGAGGGGCAGAAGGAATCTGGGTGGGAGGAAAGTAGAAACCAGGCTCTCTCTCCATGTAGCTCCAAGAAGACTTCTCCAAGCTCTGCATTAACTCCTCCCCTCCTCAGTCTTAGGAGCCTGCTTATCTGCTTCCTGTCACCCTACTCTTGCCTTTTTCAGAACACCCTATAAATGGAAGTATACAGCACAGGCCTCTCTCTCTCTCTCTCTCTCTCTCTCTCTCTCTCTCTCTCTCTCTCTCTCTCTTTCTTTTTTCCTGCCTCCTTTCACTTGGGATGAGGCATTTGAGATTCATCCATATTGCTGCGTATCCTTTTATTGTTACATCCATAGTCTCGATGCAACACGGTTTATTTATTCATTGCCTGGCTGAAGGACATTTGGGTTGTTTCCAGTTTGGGGGAGATGATGAATAAAGCTGCTATAAATATTCACATACAGGTTTTATGAGAACATAACTTTCTTTTAACTTGGGCAAATACCTATGAGTGGGACTGCTGTGTTGCATGGTAAATGTGTGTTTAATCTCATAGAACCTGCCAAACCCGTTTCTACGGCGATTCCACCGTTTTACATTCTCACCAAAAAATGTATGGAAATGCCACTTGCTCCATACTCTTGCCCGAGATTGGAGTTATGGGTTTGTTGTTGGATCACGTTTCAGGCAAAGTAACCAGATATAGTTGTGCCTCATTGTGCCTTTAAATTTAATTTTCCTAAAGACAAAAGATTTTTTCCTAAAGACTCTAGATTTTTCCAGGTTGGGTTTTGATGTATAGCCTGGGGTTGGCACCAGACTTTTTAATCTGTCTCCTCAGTGCTAGTATTAGAGCACACCCTGCTTCCCAGCTCTTGTTGTCTTTTGACTAAGATCCTTTGTTGGCACCTACTAGGTGTTCAATAAACATTTGTCGTATAAATAAATCGGTGTCACCATTATCTTCCTCTTTATCATCAGAAGATGAGAAACTGCCGAGGCAATGGCAGTCAAAGAGAATAAATCCTAGGGGACAAGAAGTGCTGGTCCTGGTGATTAACGTGGATGAATGAGACATTTGGACCCTGGGATTGTGTAATCTGAGAGAGACGGTGCCCATCCACGAGACAGGAAACAGAGAAGACTATGAAGGAAGAAGCTATGTAGTTTTAGATAGGGTGAGCCTGGGATGACCACAGGAGCATCACGGAGACAAGTCGTGGGAGCCATAAGACAAATTCATTGTCTTCTTCACTTCTGACTCATGTATGATTGACAATTCATAGCACTTTATGTTTGGTATATATCATGTGTCCTTTCTCATGTATCTGAAATATAAGCTTCACATAAGAAAGGGCCTTTCGGAAGACTGGTTTTCCCAAGTTCACAATGTTCATTAGTAATTTGCCAAGTCTTGAATGCAGTCCAAGGGCCATTTTTTAAAAGCCACTGGAAAAGTGTCCTTGTGGAAGACAGAAGTGTGTGGAAACCAATTTTCCAGCATCATCTCTTCTTCACCTCTTCCAGGAAGAGTTCGTATGCAAGGCACGCACACTGGAAGTCTCTTCTCCAGCATCAACTCCTGAGCGTGTTTAATTGTATCATGGTACTTCCGATTCTACCGGTCAGCAAAATTGAGTCCTATTGTTTAGAGCAGTGTTGCACATATCCATTAGTACATGCTGTGAACACGCACGCACGCACGTGCGCACACACACACACACACACACACACACACACACACACACACCACGAAGAAACCTCAATTTGGAAATTTCTCTAAAGTAAGTAAATCAACTTTAAGTTATGTTTGTCCCACTCTTCAGCATTTCATAATCATAACCATTTTCACAATTTGTATAATGTAACAGTAAAGATGTTGAAAATTGTACTAAAAAGAGGAAGATAGGAGCTGGGGAATGACTCAGTAGTTAAAATCAAGCATGGGGACCACGCTCTGGATCCCCCAAACTCTCTTAAAGCTAGATAAATTTGTGTGGGTCTGTGATCTAGGGTGATATGAGGCAAGAGACAGGGACATCCTTGGAAACAAACAACCAAACTTACTTGATATATGAACAGTGATGAGACCCTGTCTCAAACAAGTTGAAAGGTGAAAACTAACACCAGAGGCTATCCTCTAACTTCTTCACACACACACACACACACACACACACACACACACACACACAGGGATTAAAAAAAGAGAGACTAATGGATACAAAGAAATATATTTTGGATATACACCAAAATATAAATATTTGTTGCTGTGGTGGTTTGAATATGCTTGGCCCAGGGAATGGCACTATTAGGAGATGTGTCCCTGCTGGAGGAGGTGTGGCCTTGTGGGAGGAACTGTGTCACTGTGGGCATGGACTTTAAGACCCTCATCCTAACTAGCTGGAAGCCAGTCTTCTCCTAGCTGCTTCTCCTGCTAGAACCAAAGGTGGAACTCTCAGCTCCTCCAGCTCCACACCTGCCTGGATGCTGCCATGATCATATCTTGATGATAATGGACTGAACCTCTGAAACTGAAAGCCAGCCCCAGTTAAATGTTGTTCTTTGTAAGAGTTGCCTTGGTCATGGTATCTGTTCACAGCAGTAAAACCCTAGCTAACACAGTTGCTAATAAATATCGTACTGGATGTACATTGTGGAGCAAGGAGCTTTTCACACATTTAAATATAAATTAATGAGATTATATTTTACCTAGAGTAAGCATCCCCCCTTTATTTGTGGTTTTTCTGTCATGGTTGCAATTGGTTTGGGCCCACTGGATTGGAAAATGTTCAATAGATAATTCCAGAAATAAAAAAAATTTCATAGATTTTTAAACTGCATGCCATTTGAGGAGTGTGTTTAATCCCATGCTGTCTCACCTAGGATGAGAGCATTCTCTTTTTTTTATTGGATATTTTCTTTATTTACATTTCAAATGTTATCCCCTTTCCTGGTTTCCCCTCTGGCAACCCCCTATACCATTCCCCCTCCCCCCTGCTTCTATGAGGATGCTACCCCTCCAACCCACCCACTCCCACCTTACTACTGTGACATTCCCCTACTCTCGGGAATCAAGCCATCACAGAACCAAAGGCCTCTCCTCCTATTGATGCCAGACAATGTCATCCTCTGCTACACATGCAGCTTGAGCCATTAGTCCCTCCATGTGTACTCTTTGGTTGGTGGTTTAGTCCCTAGGAGATCTGGGGGGGTCTGGTTGGTCGATGATGTTGTTCTTCCTATAGGTTGCAAACCCTTTCAACTCCTTCATTCTTTTCTCTAACTCCTCCATTGGGGTCCCCATGCTCAGTCCAAAGGTTGGCTGTGAGCATCCACCTCTGTATTTGTCAGGCTCTGGCAGAGTCTCTCAGCAGACAGCTATAACAGACTCCTGTCAGCAAGCACTTCTTGGCATCAGCAATAGTGTCTGGATTTGGTGTATATGAGATGGATCCCCAGGTGGGGTAGTATCTGGATGGCCTTTTCTTCAGTCTCTGCCCCACACTTTGTCCCTGAATTTCCTTTAGACAGGAGTCTTTTTGGGTTAAAAATTTGGAGATGAGTGGGTAGCCCCATCCTCCAAAACTTGCCTAACCTCTCGATATGGTCTCTACAGGTTTTCCCTCCCCTTTGTTGGGCATTTCAGTTAATCTCATCCCTGTTGGATCCTAGGAGCCTCTTGCTTTCCTGGCATCTGGGATTTATTGGTGGCTAACCTCCAGTTCTCCATCCTCCATTGTTATATACCTCTGTTCAAATTCCCAACTCTCTGTAGATCATCCCCATCTCCTCCCATGCCTAATCCTGCTCCCCCTTTCCCTCTCCCCCTCTCCTCTTCCTACCAAGTCCCTCCCACCCTCTATCTCCCATGAATATTTTGTTCCCCCTTCTAAAAGGACTGAAACATCTACATTTTGGACTTCCTTCTTCTTGAGCTTAATATGGTCTGTGAATTGTATCTTGGTATTCAGAACTTTTGGGTTAATATCCAATTATCAGTGAGTGTATACCATGTGTGTTCTTTTGTAACTGGGTTACCTCACTCAGGATGATATTTTCTAGTTTCATCCATTTGCCTAAGAATTTCATGAGGTCATTGTTTTTGATAGCTGAGTAGTACTCCATGTGTAAATGTACCATATTTTCTATATCCATTCTTCTGTTGAAGGACATCTGGGTTCTTTCTAGCTTCCAGCTATTGTAAATAAGGCTGCTATGAACATAGTGGAGCATGTGTCCTTGTTATATGTTGGAGCATCTTTTGGGTATATGCCCAGGAGTGGTATAGCTGAGTCCTCAGGCAGTGCAATGTCCAATTTTCTAAGGAACCTCCTGACTGATTTCCAGAGTGATTGTATGAGCTTGCAATCCCATCAACAATGGAGGAGTGTTCCTCTTTCTCCACATCTTCACCAGCATCTGCTGTTACCTGCGTTTTTGATCTCAGCCATTCTGACTGGTGTGAGGTGGAATCTCAGGGTTGTTTTGATTTGCATTTCCCTGATGACTAGGGATATTGAACATTTCAAGTGCTTCTCAGCCATTCGATATTCCTCAGTTGAGAACTCTCTTTAGTTCTGTATCCCATTTTTAAATAGGGTTATTTGATTCTCTGAAGTCTAACTTCTTGAGTTCTTTGTATGTATTAGATATTAGTCCTCTATCAGATATAGGATTGGTAAAGGTCTTTTCCCAATCTGCTGATTGCCATTTTGTCCCACTGAAAGTACTAAATGCCTTACAGACGCTTTACAATTTTATGAGGTCTCATTTGTTGAGTCTTGATCTTAGATCATAAGTCATTGGTGTTCTTCTCTTCAGGAAATTTCCCCCTGTGCCCATCTGGCAAATCCATGCTACCTTCCTATTAGTTATTTAGTAGTTTTACTTTGTTATTCCATTGACAGGGTACCAAAGTATTTGGGTTGGGTAAGCTTATTTTATTTGTTAATGGCCTCACACAAGAGTAGTGATGCTACCTGAGAAGATGGCAGCTCTTCATATGAAAAGGTGAAAGCTTTCAACATAGTCAGGAAAGGACACAAATATATACCACAGTTGCAGCGATAAGATCATAACATTGACTGTAGTATGTTATAATTATTCTATTTACTTATTATTTTATCTTAATGTGTCTAACTTATAAATTAAATGGTATTATAGGTAGGTACAGGGAGAAGATATATACCAGAATTCAGTACTCTCCACAGTTTCTGGCATCCATTTGGGTTCTTGAAGTGAATATCTTGAAGTGAGTAAAAAGAAGTAATGGGAACTCAAACTTTACGGTAGGGCAAGAAATCCAATCAGTCTATCATTTCCATATTCAACTTTCTTCTCATTCTCTCATAGCAGAAGAGATAATTAATACAGGGTCTCAGTCTTTTATGTTAACTGTCCCCTTCCCTAAGTGAAGAGGCAGAGTATGGAGGGTGGCTGAAGATATCAGCTACAGTCTACTCTCAAATAATCTTCACGTCTTATCTCTTCACATCAGGGAAACCTGACCCAAGATGTCAATGGATTACAGCACACACTCCCAGGGTTGGGGATTTGGCTCAGTGGTAGAGTGCTTGCCTAGCAAGCACAAGGCCCTGAGTTCGGTCCCCAGCTCCAGAAAAAAAAAAAAAAAAAAAGCACATACTCCCAAACCTTGGAAAATCTGATGTCCTATCAGCAGCCTCTGTACTAAAGCTCATGTGTGTGGGTTCTCTTGAGGGGTTACTCAGAGGAAAAACATGTCACTCTCATATGTAAGACCCTGGCTTGGATCCCAAGCACCATGAATAAGCAAAAAGCCCAAAGCCCGTGCCCATGAAGCAAAGAAATAAGTAATCATGAAATCATAGTAGCTAATATATAGAGCTTATTTGTGTCTTATAATATTCTGAAAACTTACATTTATTAACTCCATTGATCTTCATGGTGAGGTCTGATTGCTAACAACTCCACAGATGAGCAAGAAAAGGCACAGAGAGGGAAAGATCTCACATAGTCTGACCAATTCCACGTAATCTGCCACTGTGCTGTCCTGCCTCTGAGAGAAGGCGTGTGTTTGCATATGTACATATGTATTTGGACCCTGATGAGTCTATATGAAATCATACCTGAGGAAGTGGAAAAGATCTAAGATGAACAAATCCTGCCCCTCACTGTGCCTTGAAGAAAAGGAAAGAAATATCCATTTTATCAGCCACATGGTAGAGAAGCCTGTGATGTTGGATATCAAAGTTGGCCCTTCTACAAGCAGAATACTTCAAGGAAAAGAACAGGCCACCCTCCAGTCAGACAAAGCAGCCACAAGTCTAAATTCCAGTGGCCTCTGTGACAAAGAAGAGATTAACTCCCCCATTGCCAGCCTGCAGTTCCTTGCCAAAAGTCATGGCTGCCAGGGAAGGCACGTTCTAAAGTGCCTGCCTCTGACACTTCACCTGGACTTGAGCTGCAGTCAACATAGCCTTTTGCACACATTTTGTTGTTTTTAATCTGTCATCTGTCATGTGTCTGACTAGCATAGCCTCTGCAATGCAAGAAGAAAGCCCTGGGTTTTTGAAACAGAACTTAGCAGATGAATTTCCTTCTGGATTTAGGAAAAACAGGATCTCATCAGCAAAAATCTCTTTTTTGGACCAATACTGAGTCTTCAAGCTGGCAAAGCTGCCTTCCCTTTAAGCCTTCAGGCTGATCCAGTGCTCTTTGTGCCTCTTCTCTCATAGGTCCTCCTGTGAGACCTGGCTGAAGGCACATGAACATGTCATCCAGGAATTACAGAACTTGGCTAGAATCTTCAAGTCCATTCAAAGACCCAAACATCACCTGAGGTGAGAAAACAGGATTAGGGTCTTCAAAATCACCCCTGGGTCTCACTTGTTGGACCGGAAGAGGTTTCCAGATAAACAGCCAAGGTCAAGGGCTTTTTTTTTTGACCTCCCTTTCCTGGGTCATTTCACTGCCAGTCAGACTGGGTGGAAGAGCTTTTTAGCCCGAATTCCTCTCTGGCTAGAAGGGGTGAGGGAAGGCAGGGGAGGGCGGGGAATCACAGAATCAAGGCTGGATGGGTACTGTGGTACTGGAAATCAACCCTTTCCTCGAGAGTCCTTCCAACAGACTTCCTGCATTCAATTAAAACTCTATGAAAGTCAGCCTGCTGTTAGGACACACTCAAAAACCTCAACAGCCCTCAAGTGGCAAAGGAATTCCTATTTCTGTCAAAATGCCAGACAAGTGGGTCAAGAACTGAGCTGTCTGATTCTGACACAGCCGCTGCACAATGACTCACAAGCACAGAGAAAGGGGGACAGAGACAGGGAGGATACAGACAGAAAAGGGGTTTCCCTAAGTAGGCCACTTACTGACTCTGGCACTAATCAAAACCTACCAATTCAGTCTTCTTCCTTCAGAAAGAACCATAGGCCAAAAATGCTACTGTTTGCAACTCAGTGTCTCCCAAAGGGAGATCTGCAATAAAGGCCAGGTCACTATAGTGTAATTACTGGGAAGGATATAACCTTTGGGAATTAAAGCTTAGAAATACATGCCTTAGTCATTAGGGGTCACTCTGCAGGGAACTGTGGGAAGGGATTCATCTTTTTTCCACTGTTTGCTCCCTAGTTCATGAGATGATAAAATATCTCTTCCACACATCCTGGCCATGAAAGCTGTCACCCCAGAGGTCTAAAACTAAGGACATTTAATCTTGAACTAGTCCTTCCTAAGATGTAAGCCCCAGTAAGCTTTTTCTCTTCCTACATTAAATGTCTGGAGAATTTTACTATAATAATGGAAATCTGGCTAATACGCAAAGTCACAAAATAGTTAAGACATCTGCATGATTCTCAAAAAATTCTCCAGGAGTGAAGGGTGCCTGAAAATCTAAAAGGTGGTTTCTCAAAGGGTATTCTTTACAGGTGTTGAAATTTAGGAGGGGTTGTTGTTACCCAAACATTCTGCTTTCTAAAATTTCTCAACCTTAATTGCTTTTGTAGCAATTTCAACACTGAGGCATGTTAGACTGAATGAGACGCACACAAACCGGAGTATCCCAGAGGGTTAACATTTGGGGAAAATGCCAGCTAGACTGTATATGAGATAGATAGGTTTCCTTTATTTCTGCTGTTTCTCACCTCCAAGATACCCCCTGGGACAGTTTATGACATGCCAACTCACTTAATGCCACTATAAAGAAACCCATCAAATGCTGATACCCCAATAAAGCTCTTACAACAACTTGCAGCGAAAGCCCCTCTACTTCTTCCAGATGCCACTTTAAACATATAATCAGCCAGTGTCTCAGGAGAACACAACCCACACCGCCTTTCAGGAGTGAATGTTTGGAGTCTGCTACACAATGAAAGCACAGAGGCTTCCAGGACGTAGGAGTCCAGGAAACTAAAACAAACCAACCGTAAACAATGTGCGTATGGCTCTGCGTGTGCGGAGTCTATATCCGTCTGTCTAGCTGGCTATCCATCCAGAGTGTGTGTGTGTGTGTGTGTGTGTGTGTGTGTGTGTGTGTGTGTGTGTGTGTGTGTGTGTGTGTGTTGAATTCAGACCTTTGACTATTGGGGGAAAAAAAGAAGAGAAAAAGCCCCGAGTGCAGAGCCATGGTCCCCATGGATACAAAAACGCTCTTACTCTGTTCCTTCCCTTCAACTTCCACCTGTCAGGAAGCAAATCAGCAAAGCTACTCATGGAGTCTAACGTTCTCCAGTTAGCAGTAGTTTAAATGTACGCCTGCCCCTCTGGATGGCTTCCAGTCTGGGGTCCTTTTCCCCAAGGAAAGAGAGTATAGAGTCACCTGTCCTCTGGGTTGCACAGCTCTTACTTAGGTTAGACAAGGAAGGTCTCCATATCCACACTTCCCACAGAGGGTCTTTAGCACCCTGATTTAGCAGCCACATCCTTCAATCCTTGTCTCACAGGATGCTTTATGGGGATAAATGATCCTGTTAACAGAGACAAATAACACGGGAGGGAGAGGCAGATGAAGAAGCATGAGGCTGAGATATGAAAGAAGATGGAGAGGCAATGAGGTAGAAATAGACAGGAGAGTTGCTGCAGAGCAGCAACAATGACCAGGACGTTGTAAGCTCCACACCAGATCAGATGGCTTCGGTGCCTGAACATGAGCATGAGAGTGTGAACCCAGATGGAAGGAATACGTGGAATCCTCCTCTCGGCCCTGGGAACCAAGGTGATAATGTGCTAGAATGAACAAGGCTTTGGCATCAAATGAATTCAGGTCTGGATCCAAGTGCTATCACTCGCCAGCTGTGTGTATGAGTCCCCTTGCTACTCTCTCTCTTGGTCTATGTGTCTAGACCAACCCCCCATGGCAGTGTGGGGGGATGCTGGTGAGAAAACTGGTTCACACCAGGTGAGGCCAGTTCCCAAATGTATGTCTTTCTGCTGAGCGTGACTAGCAAGAAGAGAGACAAAGGGCAAAGGTAGTTCTGAAAGACAGAAGACTCTCGAGGAAATAGGAGGTGGACCTGGGCTCCCCCTCTCTTGGCTCCACACGAAGCATCCTCAATTCTCTGGTTCTGTTGTAGCTCATCACACCATGCTTCTACCACACACCCTGCCCTCATTCTCAGCTGCTTGAGATCTTTCTCTTGTTTTGGTTTTTGTTTGTTTGTTTGAGTTTTTGTTGTGTTTTGTTTTGTTTTGTTTTTGTACAAGCTAGATTTTTTGTGGTGGCCTGCCTCCATAATGGACCCTGCCTCCTGTGCACAGCTTGTAATGTCTTCTCTCTCTTTGCAAGAAGACATTTCAACCAAAGACTAGTCAACCAACTCTAGTCAACCAAAAAGCTATTGCAGGCATTATTGTGGTACATGACTTCTGAGGCAAGGTCACAAAAGCTAAGTGTCTGCTTTGTTCTCCATTCTCTAAAAGAATTTAGCAGACATATTGTAAAGACATGCATGAAACAATATTACAGTGACGTCTACATGATAAGAAACTAATGTCTCCTCTTCCTAGCTTATGTTAGAAAGCCATCTTAAAAATGGGCCTCCCTCCTCTATCAGGCCTTTAGAACATGACGGCAGCCTAAGCAAGCCTACAGCTTGACTGACACATTCCAGGCATGACACCACACAGCTAAGTCGCTCCTAGATTTCTAACTCATAGAAACACTGTGAGACACTAAATACATACTGTTTGAAGTCATTCATTTTGCAATAATTTATTACACAAGACACAGACATCAGCACACACAGAACGACATATACATTGTTTACGGTTGGTTTGTTTTAGTTTCCCAGACTCCTACATCCTGGAGGTCTCCGTGCTTCCATTGTGTAGCAGGCTCTAAATATCCACTCCTGAAAGGCAGTGTGGGTTGTGTTCTCTTGAGACACTGGCTGATTACATGTTTAAAGTGGCAGCTGCTATCTATTTTAAACTGTTATGACTCTGCTCGGTTGTTGTTCTGCTGTTCAGCTTCATACGCCAAACTCGGTCCTGTTGTCTCTGAAACAGAGTTCTAAGAATGGACACAGTGACTGCTGTGGACTGAACACTATCCCTTCCTACACAAACCATATAGGTTGATCAAAGCCAGATCTCGTTCCTACAGAGTCACTCTAACAGCTTTGATTCATGCTACGCTGTTTTCTTGGATATCTGTAGTGTGCAATTATTAAAAAACAATCACGCTAAAGCTGGCTACTTGCCAGCAATGCAGTCTACCTTCCCCCCATTGGGAGCTGCAAGCCAAGGTCTTCCCAGGTTCCTGCCATTAGCCTGTCCCTGAAACCGCTTGTATCTTCCTAGGCCATCTGCCCCCTGCTAGCCCTTGCGGCTAGCTCTAAACCACTGGCCCCTTATAATTAAGACTCCAGAGGCTTGTAATTTATCAGTCAGATTTATAACAGTAAATTTTCAACCCCCAAAATGCCCACACAAAGAACTCAAAACTCAATTGATATTGATACAAACTGCTCACCTAGATTGGACAAATGTGCCCTATATTATTCTATTGCTCCTCTAAGCTATCCATAGCTACCTGTGGCTATTTCAGGCCAGTGGATCCAGTTTGTCTTCTTCCTCCATCTTTTCTAGTCCTTCCTTCCTTGTTCTACAACTTTTAGCCCCACCTTCTTTTTCCATTGCCCAATCACAGACTCTGACCTTCTATTTCACTTGACCTCACCTCCGTAGAGACAGCAATCTACGAATATCTGTCTTACTATTTTGTATCTACTTCCTTCTCAGCTGTAACTTTGTGGGGGCAGGAGATGCACACTATCTGCCCCACTTTACAAATGAGGAGATTGAAGTGCAAAGTACTTAACTGATTAGCCCAAATCAGAGCTACTTAGGAGGAAAACTTGGACATGAGAATCTTGGGATTTCTCTGCTGGCACAAGCAATTGAATACCCATTGGGTTTAGCTTTAGGGTACATACAGCAATTTCTACATGGGCAGAAGAGTCATAGATTTGATAAAGATGGGGAAAGTGAAATGCTACCAATTTGGTACTGTTGTTGTAAAAATATATAAATAATAAAAAGTAACAGTTGTCTTTTACCCCGCTAGGTCCTCACTGCCGTGCCCCAGATATATGCTAGATATCTTGGCAGAGACACAGCCCAGCCGCATATTTTCCTACACTCAAACCGTCACATAAAAGAACACACAACACAATAACCTTTGACCCAATTGGTAAGATATAATTGCCCACTTAAACATACAAAGCCCAGTACCATCCATCCCTTGAGAACATTAATAACAACCTGTAAATACACAGAGCAGAATCTTAACATCACCTGCCATCTTGTCCTGCCACGGCTTCTCTCCTCTCTCTGTCTCTAGTCTCTTTCTCTCTCCCCTAGTCTCCTCCTCTTCCTTCAAACTTCTCTCCTGCCCATCCTTCCTTCTCCTCTAATGACAGGCCTCCTTCTATCCTGTACCTGCCCCTCACCAGTACTTTACAAATTCCATGGAGAGGTGTTTCTGGTGAAGTCACCTGAGTTCTGAGTCCTTGACTAGGCATCTGTCCTTGGGGCAGTGGAATTAGCATCAAAATACAGTAACTTCAGGGCAAACCACAACATAGTACCACAGAACAGTAACATACTATTGCCTCCTACTTCTAGAGGTAGATGGGCTCAGCTTGTCCCTCACTTGGAAGTCTTTCTGATACTGCTATATTACATGACGGTGTCACTGGCTGGAGATATTTGAAGAGGTTTTTGGTCTATATGTCTGTCTGTCAATAGGGCGAGGATGGCTGCAAATGTTGGAGTAAGGGGCCATCTTTCTCTTCAAGCATTCTCTCTACCCAGTTAGCTTCCCCTTGTTTGTGGCCTGCCAGCCCTCCGGGTAATCAAACTTCTTCTGCAGTAACTACAATCTCCTGGGCATCCTAACTCTTCAGAGCATCTCCCAGAGCTGTGTGTCTTCTCCTGATCTAAGCTTAGAAGGCTCAGAATGTCATTTCAACCACATTCTGTTAAGCAAGTTACAAAGTTTCCTTGCTAGTGCACGCAGGTGACAATGCCATCAACATTCACCCCACACAGCCCCAGCCCTCTTTTTTCTCCTCTCACCCCAAGCAACATTTTCTTCTCCATCTTTCAAGGCCTCACTAAAATCCCTTTGAAGTCTCTCTAGATTTTGCTAAAAGACTCCCTGTGGATATTCTCTCACTTATTACTCTGTCTGAAAACAAATACCACATGCTTTTTTATGTTTTAGCTGTACCTTACTTATGTTCCAGTTATCAATTTCTTCTCTCAAAAACTCTTAAAATGTAGTAGCTTAATGTGGCTGAGTTGGGTGAAACACCGATAGTCCCAGGCTAGGGGACACTGAGGTAGGGGGTTATGGGTTCAAAGCTAGCCTGGATTATGTAGTAAGACCTTGTCTCAGAACAAAACAAATCAAACAAGAAACCTCAAGGCTTACAGCAGCAATGTATATTTCTCTGAATTCTGGTAGCTGGTGGATTCATATAGACAACATCACATGATGGCTTCTCGTTTTGCTTTTCTATGGCACCGAAACCAGCAGAAGGTGGACATTCCCACACTTGTGACACAGAAGACTGGGATAGTTAGAGGTTGAGTAGGTACTGATCTGTCTTCATGTACCATTTCTACATAGCCTAAAAGACTCGGGATGGTTGGACCTGTCACGTGATGGTTCCTTCCTCCTGAGAGATAATTCCAAGTGCAAATACAAACCACTAGCCCAGACCTTGGTTCATAGATGTGTTTGTATCTTCTTCATAATATACCTAAGCCAAACCAACAACACAGAGAAAACCAAATAGCTTATTCATTAATTAGTTAGTGGAACATTCTTAAATTTTTCTAATAATGAAGTAGCTGTGTTTAAAAAAAAGTCAGCTTATTTTTATTTTATTCTTAAGTAAATGTACTCACTGATGGTGCATATCCATCCAGACTTTAAGAAGCTTTGCAACAATCTAAATACCCTTGTGAATTTTCTGTTATACATGTTTCATATCACAAAGGCCACCAAAAACCAGGCCATGAAAAGTTATGAAATCATCAAGACTGTAGCAAGAGACTGAAATTGTGCATTAACTTGAAGGAGGAGTTTTATAGTGTCCATCTAGAGAGCATGTGTGTTCCTCCAAGTTATCAAATAGCTTGTGCTCCTGTGAGATTTCCAAAACAGCCACAACACAGCATTCAGGAACACTGAATCCACTACAGCTGGTCCACTACACCAACCGAACTGACAGTGGACATGTAGAGTGGGAAACAGTTTCCACTGGGTCCCATCTTCAACTTCCCATTGTTACCTAACCACTAGTGGCCACACAAATATATAAATGATGACACTTGACTTTTACTGAAAATAAAATCAGGAAGATGTGGAAGCAAAATGAGATAGGATCTGAATCTCTCTCCTGGCCTAGGAACAGTTCCTCAGACTATTAAGGAAGTCACCATTTATTTGTATCTGCTTAGTGATACTGTTCACTAAGTAGTGAAAGTTTTCCTTCCTTTAAATTGTGTACTTAGGATTTCCAATGAATATATACCCAATAGTAGATATCAAAAACCATTTGCTCAACAAAGGAATATCTAGGAAACAGACATTAGTCTGAGAAAACAAGAATTTTTCCTGGGAAAGTCTGTGTTAAGCTGACAGATTTTTCGGTAACAAATGCTGTAGACGGAGCAGCTTAAAAGCAAGAATTTACTTCCCCAAAACTCTGGAATTGGGAAGTCTACAATGAAAGTATCAGCAGGGATGCTTGCTCCCACATCCTCTCCCTGGCTTGCAGGTGGGTGCCTTCTTGCTTCTTACAGAGCCCTTTCTCTGTGTGCAATAGTATGTCCGTTGTGTTTATTCATTTTACAAGGACACCAGTCATACAACTTTGTTCAACTTTAATTACTTCTCTAAACTCCTCATCCCCAAATATAGTCACACTGGAATGAGAACCTCAGTCTTCAGTTATTAATTTTGGTCTTTAAGATGACTGAATTAAGGGGTCATCATACCATTTTCTTAAAAGATCTTTTAAGGCATAAGTGATTAACTTGTAAGAATTAGATCATGGAAATCCTTATCCTCCGGAAATGAAACACAGAAACTATGTATGTATGTATTCGGGAGGGGGCATCTGTATGCCCTTTGGTAGACTTAGCATTCTTTCCTAGAAGAATTTTGGAAGGTGCTATACTGAGAAGCTATGATTAAGTCCTGCTGAATGGACATTAGGCATGGGTGCTTTCTGCAACCTTCTCTATGCAACCAGGGTTACGGATCACTGGTGCAAATGCTTCCTATTTAAATTGTGCTCAAAAGACCAGCAGCATTTTCATTACTTGCAAACTCACTGGAAATTCTCTATTTCAACCTACTCTTTGGTGTAGAGGAACTAAAGGTCAGGTCACATGATGTGACCGGTAAACTTTAAGATGCACTTTGTATTAGTGAGGGTTCTCTAGGGGCACAGAAGGTATGGAACATCTCTATATTGAGGAATTTATTATAATGACTTCCACTCTGTAGTCCAACTAACCCCCAACAATGGGTAGCTATGAATGGGAAATCCAAATATCTAGTTCTTGCTCATCCCATGAGGCCAGTTGTTTGACCTGATCCTCTGTATAAAGTGGAATTCTGAAGAGGTAGGTTTCAACAGATGCACTGGCAGGTGAAGGGAAGAGTCAGTCTTCCTTCTTCCAATGTCCTTATGTAGGCCTCCAGTAGAAGGTGTGGCCCAGATTAAAGATATGTACCATACCCCTGGATCTGGAAGTTGCTGGCCTTGATCAGAGATTTTCTTACCTCAGTCTCCAAGGATGAAAGGTGTGTACTACCTTGCCTGAGCCTAAGCTTTTTATGACCACTATGCCTCAAGATCTCCATGTCAAGATCCAGGTCAGAAGCCTGTGTCTTCCAGCCTCAAGACCTGGTTGACAGGTGCGTGCCCTTCATTTCTGGATTGTAGTTCATTGCAGATGTAGCCAAATTGACAACCAGGAATAGCCATCATACACTTGACTGTGAAATTCCTCAAATCATGAAAGATAACTATGATGACAAAATTTCTAAAGCCACTGAGAAATATTTCTAATATGCAATTCAGGGGTAGTTTACATAGCCATCTCATTCTCTGGTTTGTGGTGAGATTATGCTTTTTTTAATGAGAAGGCTGTGCCTAAACATAAGAGCCCACCACAGGCATCTAATCCAAAACAGAAACAAGCAATGAGATCAGCCCATAGATGACCTGTCACCTATCTCCAATCACTATGGATTGTAACTCAACAACCAACCTCAGCTGGGCTACCCAACATTCACCTTAAAAAAGTATACGTTGCTCTTAGCAAAATAGATTCTTACTGAGCCATGGTAACAAAAACAAAAAACAAACAAACAAACAAAAGCAAAAACAACAAGTAGGGCAAAGAAATGTGAAGGGGCATGATGGGAGAAATATGCAGGGAATTATGGGAGAAATGTGCCGGTGGAAAGTATTCCACCTTACTGCCCATTAGATCCACATTCCTAACCCCCAAAGCTTTTGGATTATAACTCTTGGCCTCTTTCAAAGATAGCCCCTACCATTTCTCTGGCTATTTTTAGCAAAAAGAGGTGAATGACTCAGAAATAAGACCAAGAAGAGGAAGTTACTCCTGAAAAGAAGCAGCAAACCCTAGAGTCATCACTCTAGGCAAGTTGCTACATGAATTTTGTTGAAAAGTTGTAATGATGATGCACTCTGAAGCATTTTTTTCTCTTTTAAGAAATTACTTTCAAGTCTGACATGGTGGTGCATGCCCTTAAAAATCCAGGCACTCAGGAGGCAGAGGCAGGTAAATCTCTGAGTTCAAGGTTAGCTTGGTCTACAGAAGGAGGTCCAGGGCAGCCATGACCATATAAAGAAACTCTGCTTCAATCAATCAATCAATCAATCAGTTAGTCAGTCAATCAATTTCTTTTTTTTTTTTTTTTGGTTCTTTTTTTCGGAGCTGGGGACCGAACCCAGGGCCTTGCGCTTCCTAGGCAAGCGCTCTACCACTGAGCTAAATCCCCAACCCCCAGTCAATCAATTTCAGAGTTCAATTCTACCATGTCTTCCAATTATAATGTGTATTTTACACTACTCTAACCCTTTTTCCAAAGTAGGGTAGTTTGGGTTGAATTTTGCATATTTAGAGACACTAAAGGGTATCCTTAGCAGGGTCTTCTGCACTAGCCACTTGTCCCAAAGTTCTTCCACATAGCCACCAACGTGTAACTACCTGTGTATTTTATTTATCAGTTACATCATCAGTGTTATGATAAAATATCCTGACAAAGGTAACAAGGGACAAAGAAAGATTGGCTTGCAGTTGCAGTATGATACAGTCTACTATACCAGAGGGGACATGGCAGCAGGTACTGTCTTGCCCAAGTTGCAGGGACCCCAAAAGATCAAGGGTCTTCTATTTTGGAATCTTGAGCAAGGTCTCTGACTGTCCTCATTGTAGCAGGTCAGAGTGAGAGCCCCCAGTCTAAGGGTTCAGGGTTTTTATTGTGGTTACAGCAAACTTGGGTAATTTCTATATGGGTCAGCAAGTTAATATTTTTAAAACTGAATTTCTGGCATAATCTGCAGGAAACAAACATGAGGGCAGGAGCACCTGACAAACAGGATGGTCAGACTATCTGTCTTAGGCTATCTCCATGTACCTTAACCCTGCTGTTGTAGCCTGGCTGTTGCTAATTGGGAGTAGAGGGGTATCATAGGATGTTTGCTCAGGTGTGATTTTCATCCCAGAATTGGAGTTTAGCCCCTGGTCTTGCACAAAATGGAGTTTCTTCAAAAACGGACTTAGTTATGCTTCCCAGTACTATGGAGGCAGGTGCAAGAGGCTGATCACATTGGATCCAGTGAGTGTGGGCTCAAGAAACAGAACAGGAAGTGGGGCTGTGCTTTAATGCCTCAATGGCTACCCCAGTGACTCACACCAACTTCCAAAAAGTGCCAACAGCAGGGGTCCAAGTGTTCAAACCCTGGAGCTGGAGGGAACTTTCACATTCAAACTCCAAGAATCTTCAAGTAGCTGAAAGTCCTTAGAATTGAATTTTAACCAAATCCCTGCTTCTTAGCACTTGTAACAACAATATCAACAATAAAAATACCAAATAGGTTTTTTAAAAATAGGCAAACATGTTTGAACAGTCTTAACTGGGACATGTGGACAGTAATCATAAGCATCAAGACTTCCCTTACTATAATTTACTAACTCATGTTAGTAATATATAATTACTAATAATTATATAATTACTAATTCATGTTAAAATGTCCATCTTAGAGTTCTTCGCCTCTGATTGCTGACACATCTAGTAAAACCAACTTCAAAATAATGTGTGCCTTTTTTAAGACTAACTAAAATACCAGATATTAGCATGGCTATTAATATTTTAACAAAAATAATGTTAATTCATCTTATAATTATTTACTTAATTATAATGAGTCAATAATTATTTTAGTTTTCTGTTTCTGGCTGCATCTTTTTACATGTTTTTATTTTTCTTCTCTCAGTAATGTGTATTCAAGCCATGTTTCTGTGAGTGGAATATGTCCAATCTGATATTTTAGTATTCTACTCAAAATGTTTAGTCCATTTCTCTTGAATGTAATTACTGAAAGGTATGAATTTCTATCGTCTACTAGATTATTGTTCATTTATATATGATTGACCTATTTCATGTTATTTTTCTCTCATTTCTTGCCCTTTTCTTTGTGATTAATCAGATTTTATTATTTTACTTTTCCCCTCTGTCACCTTCTAAGTCAGACTTTTTTGGAAGTAATTTCAGACATTTTTATCTAATAATATCCTAATGTGGATTATTAGCTTTACTGCTGACTTTCATTGCTAAAGCCCTAGAATATTTTACATTGCTTATCTCCGTTTCAAAACTTTGTACTTTTAATTAGCATACACTTTGATTTGGCATCATTTTGACACCCCACAAATTTTAAAAGAAGTATTTCCCCAAGCCCCCCAAATAATACATATTCTTATATGCTCTCATGCTAATGTTTACTTAGGGTCCCCTCTCTCTCTCTCTCTCTCTCTCTCTCTCTCTCTCTCTCTCTCTCTCTCTCCTGCACCTCCCCCCTTTATTTATTTTATTGTGTTGCTGGAAAGTGATGCCAGGAGTAATTTGAGTGTATATCAGACAACTTCTCAACCACAGATATGTAACCCAGCCCATAACACTTTATTGTTCTTCATTTGTTTCTCTATTTGCTTGCTTTTATTTGAAGTTATTTCTCTTCTAGATGAAAAAAAAATGCTTCTTCTAATTCTTTTAAAAGGCAGGAGCTGAACAAGGACAATGGATATGCTAATGTGAATGGAAAGAAAGTAGCCCAGGGAGCTTCCACACTACACAAAGTCCTGTAGGCAACCAAGGAATTTTGTGAGCAGGGAGAAATAGTCTTCCCCAGGAAAAGTACATCAATGGATTGTCCAACAGCAAATGATCAGCCCTCAAAACATCCATAAAAGAAATATTATACAGACAGATTGTACAGACAGATTATGCAGATTGTACTTCTGCATATATTAGAAAGAGCAAGAGAGAGAGAGCAAATAATAATAATAATAATAATAATAATAATAATAATAATAATAAAGATATGACTTTGAAAAAGAGCAAGAAAGGGCCTATAAGAGGGTTTGGTGGGAGGAAAGGGAAGGGAGAAATGATGTAATTACAATCTCAAAAAGTAAAAGAAATATTTTCTATTAGGTTTCTCAGCTTTTGTATATCTAATTTATTATTTATTCTTTCAGTCTACTAAAAGCACTGTTCTACTGTCCTCCGCCTCCATTGGTTCTGTTGAGAAGTCAGCTGTCCATTGCTCCCCTGCAGGATCTGTGTACTTTTCTTTCAGTTTCTATTTTTCGCTCTGTCTATGACTTTTTGCAGTTTTGCTATGATGGACCTCAGTTTTGTTACACTTCTCTCTCTCTTGGGGCTTACAGAGATTGTTGATTTGCAATTTATTCTCTCATCATTTTGCAGTAATGACTATATATTCAATTACTTTTGTGGTCCCTAGGCAACTCTTATTCTAGTTTACTTCTGGGTCTGAAATTATTCTATTTCAGGTGTTGTTTCTTATTCTGTCCAATATAATCCATAACATTTTTTATATAGTTCAGTTTTTTCAAATCTGAGTCTTAGTTTGGATATTTTCTACTGATCTGCATTCTCTTCTACTATGTCAAATCTATAAAGTTTTTCATTTCAGGTATTCTACATTTCAATCATAGAATTTGCATTCAAGATAGGCAGGTGGCACACTCAATACATAAGCAAAACAAATGTGACTTTTAAGTTCAACTCAGCTACATAGCAATTTCCAGGGCATATAACTAACAAAATTTACATTATCATTAAAATATCAAAAACAAGCAATTATATTGATTTAATATTATCGTTAATGAAGGAAATAACTTATAAGTTTAGATATATGTTATGCATATGCATGTGCATGTGTGTATGTATATGTGGTTATTGGAGCTTTTGTCTCATATGTAGATTTAATAATCACTACTCCCTTTATTGTTGTTTTATTTAATTCCAATTATCTGCTGCAAATATGTTTTTTCTATCTTTCCTGTGTTTTCCCAAATGTTTAATTTCATATTATTTTGCAGCGCTAGAAGTCAAACTTGGGACTTTATGCTTGCTAGGCACAGTATGCCAATTAGATATATCCACAGCCTTCATGAATATTTTAATTGCCATATTTGTTGTTGTTATTTATCAGAGACAAATAACTCAAGGTAGGCCTTTAACTTGAACTTGACTCAGTCTTTGAGTGCTGGAACTATAGGAATATAGCACCGTGCCTAACTCGGTTATTTTTGTTTGTTACTTATTATTTATTATTTATCTGATGAAGAAGACCTAACAGTTGTAAGGGTCCATAATATGCAGAAAAATAATACCCCAGACTCAAATAGCATGTAAACGTATGCTGGGGTCTTCCATTACCAAAACAGACAACCAAGTGAGCTCTCAGATTTGATTTAAAGCACATTGCAGTTCCCAGATAGATGAGTTTTATCTTACTCTATCTCTTGGAATTCCAGAACTGGGGTGTGGAGGCTGGAGTCTGAGTGTTTTTCTATTAGTAATTGACTTGCCTGGGCTTGCCTCGACTTGCCCAGTTCTTAGGTCTAGTCTCCATGAAGCCTGTCATGGAGTCAGCCTAGCCTTCTCACAGTGAACACATTGGAAGGTGGGTTGAATATGTTTGGCCCACCCGGGAAAGTGGCACTATTAGGAGGTGTGTCCTTGTTGAAATAAGTGTGGCCTTGTGGGAGGAAGTGTGTTTTGGTGGGTGGGTTTTGAGACTATCCTCCTAGCCACATGGGAGTCAGTCTTTACCTGTTTGCCTTCTGAATAAGATGTAGAACCCTCAACTTCTCTAGCCCCATGTCTCTCTGGATGCTGCCATGCTCCCACATTGATGATAATGGACTGAACCTCTGAACCTATAAGCCAGCCCCAATTAAATGTTGTTCTTATAAGAGTTGCCTTGGTCATGGTATCTGTTCACTTCAAAGAAAACCCTAACATAGAGGACTTAGCTGATCTCTCAATTTTCTTGGTTCAGTCCAATTTGCAATTTCTGAAAATATGTTTTTACTGACTTCCTGAGAGTAAAGAAATAAATCATAGTAGTATGTTCTTTTCAGAGGATCTTCCCTTTTCTATGTGAAGTAGTGAGCTGAGAGAATAGCAGAATACCACTGAGAAAGGATTACAAGTCTCTGTCTACTTATGGCTATTTTTTAGTGAACCAACTGAGAGAATGGGGAATTTTTTTTTTTTTTTGTCTTTTTTGGCCAGATGCTATTCACACCAGTATATTTTAAACTCCAACTCTTGTCTTCGTTGTTATCAAACCATTTAAATCTATTTGTTTGTCCAAGACTTTCTGCTAAATTCCTCAACTTCCTGTTTTGGCAAGCTCAGATTGTCAAGCTAATGGAGCAAGAAGGGACACATTTCAGGATACATTCTCTAACCTTTCCTCTCACCAGAAAGAGATCCTAGGAGAAATCTTAGAGTTTCCAATATCTAATTTTGCACCTTTACTACCAGAAGATGGCTAATATCTCTCTGCTTTACTTTGTGCATGCTAGCAATATTTTTCTGTAGGGGGTCCTTCATCTGAATTCTCAGCCCCCTGTTTTAAGCCCCAGAATTGGCAACTATCCAGAAGCAAAAACAGAGCAATGGATGCTGAGTTTTATCCCTGGGGTTTCCCCTTTTAAGGTATTTTAGACCTTTAGTCCTCAGTACTTTGTGTGTCTCTGATTTTTTTTTTTCAGATAGATATTTTTACTTGATACTTTTAGTTGCCTTGAGAAAAGCATGGATGGGCTTTAACTTGTGGTAGTCATAATCTGAATAGAAAATCCCCCCATCCTGAATATTTCATTTTTATAGGTGTCTCAATAAGAAAAGCAGACAATGGTCTACCAACAAATACTAAATCACCCAATCCCAGACAGTGATGCAGACTCGTGTTACCAGGAAACTGGGCTTCCTTTCTGTCAAATCGTACTTTTATTGATGAAAGAATTTTAAGGAGGAATCAGAAAGAATTTCAAAGACCATTTTACTAGAGTTTGAGAAAAAAATAACAAAGGGTAGGTAAAGTTGTAAAATTGTCAACTACTAGGAGGGAAACAGAAAGTTTAACCTAGGGTCAACAACAGAGGTCTTTTAAAAGGTGGGACTGGGAGTATTCATAGAAAACAGTGAGAAAATCCAGAGTATCAGGAAAAGTATGCTTAGGGATTTGGATGATATTCAGAGACAAGAAGGGAAAAGAAAGTTATAATTATTGTTTGTCTTTTGAGACAAGGTCTCTCTATATAGCCCTGGCTGTCCTATAACTAACTCATGTGTAGACCAGGCTGAACTTGAATTCACAGAGATCCACCTGCTTCTGGCTCTTCAGTGCTCATATTAAAGGTGTGTGTTGTAGAACTAGAGTTTTAAAAAGGTTACTCATTATCAGAGTCCGGATGTACAGGGCCGGGCGTGCCTGAGGGAGAGCCAGAGATAGGACTTGCCAAACCAGCTATCAGCCCCAAGGACATTGATCATCTGTAGCCACCCCCTCCCCTTCCTTCACTCCCCCTGAGTGAGATGAGCCACCCTACCTGCCTGCCGAGCTGCTAGAGAGCACGTACTCCTTGCTGATGTAATTTCGCGCTGAAAGTAACTGTGCACCATTTGAATTGACCAATCATGTGTAACCGCTCGAATGCCCCTAACCTCCCCTATATAAACCCCCGAGTTTGGAGGCTCGGGGTCGATTCCTCTGTCTCCTGTGTGAGATACGTGTTGACCCGGGATCCCGCTAAGACCCGGGATCTCGTTAATAAAGCTACCTCATGCTTTTACATCAAGAATGGCTACTCGTGATTCCTGGGGGCACCCCACCCCACGATCGGAGCGAGAGACGCAGCTCCCCGTTTGGGGGTACGCTCTTTCATTGTCACTACAACTAGTTCTAAAACCTGTAACTTCTAAGCCAGAACTCAGAAAAGCAGGCAGGCTTAACAGTAAGGATCTGCCAAGAACTGCATCAAAGGAAGGGCTTCTGCGAATTATACAAACATCATCTCACTAGGAGGATAACTGTTCCTACTGTCTCTTCCTTGTGTCTTTAGGACAGTAGTTCTCAACCCTCCTAATACGACAACCCCTTAATACAGTTCCTCATGCCATGGTCATTGCTATTTCATGACTCTAATTTTGCTGCTGTTGTCAATGTCACACACACACACACACACACACACACACACACACACACACGAGGGTCATGAACCACAGAGTGAGAATCATTGCTTTACCAGACTTTGCTTTACTGTGTCCTCCCAGATTCAGGCCTAGCTGAATTAACTCTTTAAGGGAAAGACAATAGTATACGATGCTCAGAGTGTTATGTCTCCACCCAGTAGCAGAGATAGAACTCCAATTCTGTTTTGACCTGGAGCTTCCCTTTAATGGAACTCAACAAAGCTCTGTTGCCAACACCACTTTTTTCTTATGGTATTTTCAATCTTGAGAGCAACTGTGAGGCTTCCCTTCCTATTATTAACCAGAAATGGGAAATGGGATCCAAAAACAATTATAAGAAAGGAGTCCATCTTCAGTGTCCTCAATGCCTGATAATGCCTGTCTAGCTGATTAACACATGATGAAAATGAATAGGATCCTGTGAAAATGATAACATGGCCAACTGCCTTCCACCTAACCTGAAGGAGAATAGACTAAGGACCTTTTCTGAAGAAAAATTCTACAAAGAAAAGGGGCTCTTGTTATCCCCATTTTAAGTACTTGGATGGGAGTATGGGAAGAAGTAGATTTACTACAACAGCCCTGAGGGGTGACAGAGGACATCCCTATCACAAACCTCTATTTCAAGGATTCAAGAGTACAAAGGCCTCTGGGGGGGACATAGAAGAGCTACACTGAGGTAAGAAGCAGAAAATCCCTATGCTGGGTGGGCTCTTTCTGGAGCTCCGCCTCCTCCGATGGTTGGTCTGAAGCTTGACCTCTGGGTAGCATCTACATTTTCTTTTTAGACATTACCATTCTGTAAGTCAAATCGTGTAAGCAAAGGTGGGAGGGGGCACTTGTAAAGGATGCTGTGAGAAAGAGGTGATTAAAAGAGCTGGAATGAAGACGGAGAGGACAGGCAAAGACTAATGTTCCCAGTTCATCAGCCCACATCCTGACTCTTCTCCTGCCAAATTACCAACATAATAAGCTTGTTCTTCTGGCTGACGGGTAAAAGTATCTACCCTCGGGGCACAATTGTTCTCTATACCCCATATCTGGGAAAAACTTCCCTTAGGCCTTATAATAGGGGAGTGGCATTTAATCCAGCCTTTGGCCTTTGGGGACCACATGCCTCCCATAGACCCTCCTTGCTAACCCAAGTCAGAAAAGAGAGAAAATTACCCAAGAGCATCTCTTTACATATATTTAGTGCCTGCTAAGAAAGAAGTCACTGGGGGGCACTTTGGTAAATGGGGCTTCCTAGGTCTGTCCTTAGCAATTCAAGGGGCTATCCATTCTAAAGCCTGCTCTGCTGCCATAACTCACAGGTCTCCCTAATTCAGATGGGTTGGGGATGCTGAAATCTGGAAATAAGCTTTCCCCACCACTGCACCTCACTCAGCTCTCGACCTTACATCATTTCCAAAGCATTAAGCACCCTGCAACTGGAGAATCGTGCCACTGGCTACATCTGTAACACCTGACATCATTTAGAAGACACTGCAAGGGCAAAAGAGCTCCCTCTGACCAGAGACATAAATAATGCTGAAGAAAAAAAATAAGTTAAAAGGCATTTCTTCCCCTAAATGGATTTGCAGAATGTGGCTTATGATCCAGGCTATGAAACACTATGAGGAAGTGGTTCAGAGAGCCAAGGAGGTAACTCTGAGCAATTGGCATTCAGCTATGACACGCTGCTACCAAGAATAGGAAACATGATCAACTGTAAATGACATGATCACTTTTGACCTACCCAGAAAGTGTAGCGCTAGTGAGCCTCTAGGTGCCCACAGTGTATCCAAGTGGAAAGACAACTGCTGCTGGGATCTGTCCAAGAAGGAAAGCCCATGGTTTGCAGAGCTATCCACAAGATCTTGGGAAGCCACACAGGACTAACTTCTGCCAAGAGACTCCCAACAAGCTTCTCCATATCACCACTACTTGGCAGGACTGAAGACTATGCAAACAGTCTGCTTTGTCTTCCCAAACTCAGCATCCACACTGGGACAGGCAATGGGAAACCAAGTGTCACAGCTTCATCTAATGCACCAGAACTGTTACCAGGCCCTTGGCAATACGGAGACAAAATGTGGAGCAGAGACTTAAGGAAAGGCCATCCAGAGTCTGCCCCATCTGGGAATCCATCCCATATATAGTCATCAAATCCAGACACTATTGTGAATGCCAAGGAGTGTATACTGACAGGAGCTCGATATAGCTGTCACCTGAGAGGTTCTGCCAGAATCTGGCAAATACAGAGGTGGATGCTCACATCCAACCATTGGACTGAGAATGGGCTCCCCAAGGGAAGAGTTAGAGAAAGGACTGAAGGAGCTGAAGGGGTTTGCAACCCCATAGGAAGAACAACAATATCAACCAACCAGACCGACCCCCCACCCCAGAGCTCCCAGGGACTAAACCACCATCCAAAGAGTGACCTATGGCTCCAGCTGTATATGTAATAAAGGATGGCCTTGTTGGGTGTCAATGGGAAGAGAGGCCCTTGGTCATATGAAGACTCGATGCCCCAGTGTAGGAGAATGCCAGAGTGGGAAGGCAGGAGGCAGTGGGTGTGTGTGTGGGTGTGTGTGTGTGTGTGTGTGTGTGTAGAAGAATGCCCTCATAGAAGAGGAGAGAGGGGATGGGATGGGGGTTCCAGAGCAGAAACCAGGAAAGTGGATAGCATTTGAAATGTAAATAAAGAAAATATCCAATAAAAGAAAAAATGGGAGAAAAAAAAAGAGGGATTCCTGCTCAACCTTATTTCTAGCCTTAATCAGAGTAACATTGACAATGTGCATTCTATGAAAACTTTTCAAGGGTCTTCACCACCTTTAGCTGCTTGGACTAGGCATTCTAAAGGGATTATATGCTAATCTAGGGCTACATGTAAGTAGCAGATTCCTGTTTCTTAGCCTGTACCACAAACTAGCCTCCGCTGCAGCCAGTGAGCAGAAAAAGCTGCAGCACAGAGCATTAAGGAAGAAGGACGGTATATCTATCGCAGCATCTCCTATTCTAAAATGTCTTAACGTCAGTGGCGTAATTGGAGCTGGAATTCCGAAAATCTGGTTCTGGTGGGGCCTTGTGCCTTACAGATCCTCTAGAAGCCATTTGTTTGATACTCACCAAGGTTATTTCCTTAGAGTATAACTAATCAACCACAGGGGCGTGTACTATGTAAACATTGAGATAGTATGGATTTGTTCACTGTCTAGCCAGAGCCAGCACACAGAAGATGCCTAGTAGATGCTGTGGCCCAGAAACTTGCTCAGTCCTTTGCAGAGCGAAGAGTACATGACTGTCTCAGCCACTAAGGGGCTCAGATATAAGCACTCAGAGGACTAGACAAAGCAGGATGGTTTATACCTTCACATATCCAAAAGCAAGGTGCTCAACACAGAACTCAGGGGAAACAAGAAGTCAGGTGAAGGTAGATAATGCCTAGAACGTCATACCTATCTCTATAAATTTGGACATTTCTAGTTCAACTGTAAAACTAATGTAAAATGATAGTTACCTGAAACAGTGCAGAGAGAATATATGTAGGGCTAAAGCAATAAGGGATATGTAGCAGAAATGCTGCCAAATCTGGTCACTGATTAAATATGGCAATTAAAGAATCAAAGGAAGTAGACACCCAAGACGCCCAGGCTGGTACCAAGAACGTTGGTAAAACAGGAAAGGGCCGGTGGGAAGATGGCACAGGGGTTGAATCTACTGGTTAAAAAAGGAAAGCTCTTGGATGCAGGAGAAAGCACACGAATAGTTATGAGATGGTATTTCATGTGTCTCACCTGAGACAAGCTAAAATCACTAACACTGCCTTTCATCGAGCACTTGAAAACCACAGACAAAAAGAGCAAGAGATCGTGAATACCCAGTTAAGCTCATTACTGAAAAACCTCAGCCTGGGAAACATCTAAAAGCCAATTCTCCACAATTGGATAGAGATATAATAGAGGAAGGTGCAGGGTTGGAGTGTGGGCAAAAGTCACTAGGAAAGGCACAGACACACACACAGAGGACATCCCGCTATCATCACTGTCTGGGTACTCCCGCAGTTCCGGGCCCAGCCACCTTCAATAAGAAGTAAAGGTGAAGGAGAGAAGCTGGCAAATCCGATAAGGATGGATGGAGGGGATGGAGACAAAGATACCTTCAGGCACTACGTCAGCTCTAACTCACCGACTCAAAAACAAACTCATTAATTATCCACCAGCCAGGGCTGAAGTAAGGCTGGATATAAACACTCCACACAGCAGCTCTCAGTGAGACAAACAGCCTTAAGGTAGGCACACACCAGGGGCTCTTCCTACTGAGTGCAGAGCCAGCTCTGCCATGGCTAAGAACACTTTTTCCCTGAAGGATATAAACTCCAGTTAGCAAAACTTCACCCAGGACTCATTATACCTCATTTTTAGTAGGATGGCCAGAATGAGCTGACTGCAAGCTTTCTTCTCAAGCATGTCATTCACTTTCTGTGTCCTTTCCAACCTAGTTCTCAGCAGCATGAAGACATTAATTTTCATCATCTCTGACCACACACATCATCCCATTCATAATTTCCAGTATGTTTAGAAGATGAGGTCATAAAGGTCACTCTGAGGGAGTACACTCACTACTTCACCCCACATCTATCAATCTTCCTCTTCATTGCTCAGAGTGCTTGGGCTCTTTCGTCCTCTGCCCTCTGCTCCCTGTGTCCCAACGCCATCCCCACCCCACCCCCCAAGAGAGAGGATGTTCTCTGTAAGCCAAGTCCTACTGCTCCTTCCAGTTTCACTTCATCCTTGTCGATCCAATTTTGAGCTTCAGCCATTGCCATATCTAGCCTCAGTTTTCATACCAGGTTTCCCCAAGGCCAACCTGTACCATTCCAAGATTTACACCATAGTCAGACATGTCACTCGAGACCACAAAGCTAAATTGACACTTCATTTCTGCAAAGCTCCTTACTGAGTTACAACTCTGGTGAAATTTAAAAAAAAAAATTAAAAGATCTATAAGGTCCTTCTTAATCTCCCCGATTCCCACGTACATTCAACCCCATTCTACCCCACCATCATTGAGTTCTATGTACTAGGCAAGTCTAGTTTTATTCTCTCTCCTCCCCTCAGGACTCTGTGATCCCCTATTCCTTACCTAAGAATATTCTTTTATCCACTTCACCACAAAAATTCTGTTATCCGTTCACCCTGAGTACACATTTCGCTTCTTCCAAAATGCTTTTCTCTGAGTGACCTTTCTAAATGTCTTCACTGGGTGCATCTTCCATTAAATACAATGGGATCGTCATCATAACAAATTATTATGGCCTGTTTCTCTCATCCATCCTACATTGAATACATTTTTTTGAGAGTGGAGATACTGTGTAGCTTGACCACCGCTGTATTGCCAGTTTCTATCAAGTGCATGGAGCATATTCAGTCTTCAATAAATAACTCCCCTAGAAAATGATCACAAGTAGACAAACAAGAAAATGGTAGTTAAGGTTATTTGCTTACAAATTAGAAAATCCACTTCTAGATTATTTAAGCAAAAGTAAATTCTGGAGCAGAATACTGAGTATTCAGACAAGAAATGTACAAAATCCAAAACAACTCATACAACCGGAAGAAAGATCAAGGGTGGCTATATGACAGCAACAATAATCAGTTGAATAAGCACAACCATTTGACCTACTTGACTCTACTCAATTGGCCTAACTTTACACATGTACCTCAACTAAGAGCATGGCAGAGCTCCAGGAGATCACGTTATCTTAAGCAGGCAAAGTACAATTATAAGGAAAAGAGGCAAATGTTAGAGACCACAGCCCTCAGTACCCACAAGTTACAATTCTGAGTTCATATTTTAATAGATTATAAAAATTATTAGATTTATTGACTCTTGGATATAAATTTTAGCTTTGACGGGTGAGGGAAGAAAAAGAGGCTAATGTAACACAACTCTGATCTAAAAGAATGGTAATCCTCTGAAAACAGACCTGTCCATTTTAAGAGACATCCAGTAAATAGAGAACAGCAGTGACAAGAAACTCATAATTTCGAATTCAAGGTTCTGAGGTTCTGACAAGTTCTGATCATAAGCCCTTGGAGTGGTGAGTTCTCCATGCCTCCGTTTCTCATCTCACAATGAATCTAGTCAGACTTGGTGCAGTGGTTTGGTTTTGGTCAGATCCTGTATGCCACGCACTGGGAGCAATCCCCAGATATCAGGGGTATTCAGTTAATGGCAGTGAATATTTTTTAAATTGTGCTGTTCTTTTCCTTTTTAAGTGTGGAAATTGGGAATTGAATTCAGTCCCTCATGCCTGTTAATGCTATACTAATGAGCTACACTCCCATCACCAACAATGGCCTACTAGAAAATTTATCAGACAATGAACTCTCTTTTCACAGTGTATCTCTTTCTGATGTTTAAAGGAGTAAGGATCCTAGCCTGGCCCTTCCTGGTTTTGCTTAAGGGGAGGGCTGTAAAGTCAACAGCGTCTTCCTTGATCCTTACCTATGGAAAATCAGCTTCTGCATCCTGCCCACAGTATCACCTATCCTTCCAAGGGAAAGGGAGGCATTTCAGTAGCATCTAGTAGGATTGTTACTCCTACCTTTTCTGTCTGATTCAATATAGTCCTCAAATGTAGGCTGGCTGCTCTTGTGGGCAAAAGTAGGATATAGAGGCCTTGTGAAAAATGAAAGGAACATGAGAGAAGAAGTCAGAGGCAGTGGCTGGAGATCCACATTCTCATCAAGTCTCGTTCTCTCTGAGCAACCTCATCATTTGCTGACTTGGCAGAAGAGCTACCCCTCATCCTAAACCCCAATTTTCTTGAAATCAGAAGTTTTCCAGAGAAGCAACTACAGCAATATTTCCAAGCCTAGTGCTCAGCACACACCAAGAGATAAACTTTCAACCACCCCATGTAGTTTTAAGCCCATTGTTTGGTAATGCCATTATTGTCACTCTGAAATTTCACCCTGTCAGTCAAGACTCCTTATTAGTCCCTTGCCTTCAACAACTTCTCTGTCACCTTTTTTGAACAGTGACACTCGGAAAGAACTTAATATCTTTACTCTCTGAGAAAATAACAAGACAATATCCGAGGTGACTTGGCTATTTGCCAAGCTAGAAGAGGATGGAGAGAGACTAACAGAAAGGCAGATGCTGTCTACAGTGGTCAAACATAATAAACAGGAGTGTGGAGACGCATAGGGATGAGACAGAGGCTGTGGATAGTAAGGACCAAGACAGAAAGGGAGGGTTGGAAATGCGGTGATTCATACAAACCACCAACAAGCCACAAGAGCCAGCGTCTACCCAGGCCTGAAGGAACAACTGGAGAAGCAGGTAACTCACTACAAAGGCTCCATGAACTTGAAAGACAGATGAGGCAGGCAGCTTAGGAAGGAAGAGTTTAGGATTCTTAAAGTACTCACTAAGTCTAATGAGCTAAAGCCACATTATCTCATACTGTTACAAGTGTGTCACAAGCTGTCCCATCTGTCACCAGAGACTCTTCCCTTTGGAAACTCCTGTTTAGTCTCTAGCTTTAATTTCAATCTTTTTCTGTGTCTCCCAAAGGTCACTCATGGATGCTTTAACTCTGGACCTCTAGTAATTTTTTGCTTATTCCTTTCCATCTCTGTCTCTTCACTTTAAAATGCTTACCCCATACTCACTCAATGCCACTAGACTGAATTATTGGTTGGGAATGTAGATCTTGCTTAGCATATCCAGTCACCAGCATTGAAACGCGAGCATGCGCGCTCGTGCACGCACACACACAGACACACACACACACACACACACACACACACACACACACACACACATGGGGTCATGGGGGGTGGCATACAGACAGACAGAGACAGGCTGAGACAGAGACAGAAAGACAGAGAGAGAAATTTCCTCAGGTATTGGTTTAGGTCTTTGCTAGCCTTCGTATTCCTGTTTCATATTATATCTACCTCAGTAAATGTTTATTGAATAGAACAGTCGATATATTGGCAGGATACCATAAAATAGTCTTTAAACACAGCCACTTTAGCTGTCTATCTGAAAGAGCTTGAACAGGAAGTCACCTCACATCCACCTCTCCCAGCAGAAGCCACTACCCTTTACCCAGTCTCCGTTTGTAGCCACTGCTTTCTAGATTCACCAGGGAAACTAGTAAATCTCAGTGTGAAGTCCATGAGCAACATCAGTGCTCTGTGCCCCTGGGACCTGAAGGGCCCCAAACTCCACCAAATGTAGCTGTAAATGCTTTTCCTCCGTATGAAAATATCCCCATTCAACAATGTAATTCTTTCTGTGGGTTGAACCGAATCACAAAAGCAGGCCTCTTTCTAAGGGAAAACTTCCCAGTAAAAGAATCAATGGAGATATTTATTTTTAAAAATGTTCCATCTTGTTCTTACGCTAGACATAATTAATCATAATCTAAAGCCCAGGACTCTCCTTGTTAGCTTGGTTCTCAAGAGAGGCTGATGAATAATAAGTTTGAGAATCGTTATCCCAAGGAAAAGAGACCACCACGGAAACAAGGAAGGAAGGGGTTGGGCGTTGAGCTCCCTGGTAGAGCTCTTGTTTAGCACGTGTTTGGACCTGGGTTTGATCCCAAGCACTGAAACAACAAAACCAAGACAAAGGAGAAAAGATGAGAAGAAAATGAAGGAAAGTGGGTCTGGCCAGATGAGTCAGCTGTTAAGAGCATGGACTACAAGAGCAGAGGACCTGAGTTCAATTCCCCAAGCCCACATCAGGTAGCAGCTCACAGCTACCACTAACTTCAGCTCTAATATCCTTTTCTTGACTCTGCAGATACCTGTGCTCACATGTGCACACACAGGCATACACACACACACACACACACACACACACACAGGGACACACACACACAGACACAAACACACACACATACACACACAGGCACACACACACAGACACAAACACAAACACACACACAGACACACGCATGTAGTTTTAAAAAATAAAACTAAGACCTCTATTAAAGAAAAGGAAGGATGAAAGGGTGGACAATGACAGGAGAGGTGCTTACTAAGAAAAACTGCAAAAATATATTGAGATACTTCTTCAAAATCCCAGAACTTAGAAAATATAAATGAAGAAGAAAAACAAACGAATAGCAAAATGACAGTTGAAAACAATAAACCCAATTTTGTGCTTGTAGCAACATAATAAACAACTTATTTTCAAAAACTAACCCCAAAACTTCCAAAATGAGGAGTGGCAGCAGCATCACTAAGCACATGTCCTGGTGTCCTGGCTCTGCCCCTCCCACCCTGTCACCTGGAACAATTCACTTCCATCCACAGGTTTCATTGTCCCAGAAGGTTTTTGTTGTTTTGTTTTGCTTCTGGGAAAGAGCCATAACTCTGGGATACTGCACTATTTCCACAATTACTATTCTTTCTCCATTCTATATTGTTAGTAAATATGTGTAGAAGCCTCGATGCTTACATAGCTCTAGTTTTGCATAAATAGAAGATGGCATGGAGTTATAACCGTTTTTTAACAAAAGCTGTGAATTGGGAACTACCCAAAGTATTTTAAACGTGTATTTGTTCGTGAAAACTCTGTAAAAGAGGATCTGGCATTCCCACCCCATGTCTTCCCCACTCCCCATTTCACAAACCTGGACCCTGAAGCCCAGACATCTTAGCAAAGACTTAGCTCAAAACTAGTGTGGTGGTTTGAATAAAAATGGCCCCCATAGACTTACAGAGAGTGATACTATTAGGAAGTGTGCCTTTGCTGGAGAAAGTCTGCCACTGGGAGTGGACTTTGAGTTTTCAAATGCTCGAGCAGAGCTCAGTTTCACTCTTTCTTCTGTACTGATCCAGATGTAGATCTCTCACCTATCTCTCCGGCACCACATCTGCCTACATGCTTCAATGCTTCCAACCATGATGATAACAATGGACTAAACCTCTGAACTCAAAGTCAGCCCCAGTTAAATGTTTTTCTTTAGAAGAGTTGCATGGTCATGGTGTCTCTTTACAACAATGAACCCTCACTAAGACAACTAGCAAGTCTGAAATGTGCACCAAGGGTATTTGAGTCTAAAGTCATACTCTTAGTCACACTCTATAAAAATGGATTTCATAATCAGAAAATCATCCTGATGTTAAGACCCAGGGATAGTTCTTCATAAGTGATCCCAGCTTTGGAATTTGCCATAGATCTTATTGGAGTAACTTCTCTTTTGAACCATATATCAGACTGTTCATTGACCTCCTTCTGCTCTTCACATCATTTTTTTTCTTGCATCACAAAAACAGAATCCGAAATACATACTCCTACATGATCCACTGCCATTGCGTCACGAGCTTCTCTAGATATTGACCCCTTTCTGTTTCTGAAGGTCAGTCTAGCTTCCTCAGAATTTTCTCCATAGCCTCCCCTTCTAAAGGTTGCTCATTTCCCCATTTTAAAAACCAATGATTATTTTCATCTCTTATCTTTCATTTTCTTTGTTCAGTTAGGCAATGCTACTGGAACCCCTCATCTGTCTTCTGTGCCTGGCCTGCTTTCTACCAGTCTTCAACTGGCAAAGTGTTAGTGTAGCCCATGACATCTTCTTCATCTGTTCCCCATCAAATACCCATATCCCAAGGTATCCTTCTATGGAATAGTTCAGCAATGTGCAGCCCTAATCTTTATAAGATCTCCCTTTGAGTTTTAGATCAACAACTATAGCGGGAATCAACAGCCCCCTATTCATCTCCTCTAGAATGAGCTTCAAGTGCCTCAGAGGTGAGGAAGATCTAAGAAATACCTTCTGGCTCATCTCCAACATCTCAGCCCTATCAAATTTACCATACCACTTACCCCAACCATTCTCCTTTCTCAGAATCAACACACAACTCTGGCCTTGCCGATTCTGTTTCTTCGGTATGTCTAGAACTGGCCCTCTCTTTCTCATTTGCCTAGCCACTATCTCTGTGTACCTTCTAAAATGCTTGTCATACCTACTTCCATTAGAGTCTTTTTTTTTCTAAAATGTGAATGGCCTATTGCCATCTTTCAGTCTTCCCAAGAAAGGCTATTACTTTAGCATAACCATGATTACCTGCTTTAGGTAATGGGCATTCTAAGCTAGGAGTCTCACAGCTTGATCTCTACCTGCCTCTGCCCAGCCTAAGCTTTGGCCACGCCTTGTTCCACAGACCCAGACTGTCAAAGAAAACCACCCATAGTTTATCAACCTTATGAACATTCTCTCATCGTAAGATATACTGACATACAGACTTCCCCACAGTGCTAATTTTTGCTCCTCATTTCAACTCAGAACACTACTTCCTCTTCTGGAAGTCTCTTCTAACTCTTTTCTTCACACCTTAAGAGCTTGTTATTTCACAGTACTTTACAGATTCTTTTTTGTATCACGGCAGGATGTCATTCTTTGGTTCTTTCTAGAATATAAGGTCTTCGAGGGTATCTTAGTTAGGGTTTTATTGCTGTGAAGAAATACCATGACCAAGGCCAACCTTATCAAAGAAAACATTTCATTGGGACTGGCTTATAGTTTCAGAGGTTTAGTCCATTATCATCATGGCAGGAAACATGGCAACGTGCAGGCAGATATTCTGGGAAATGAACAGAGTTCTACATCTATTATCAGCAGGCAGCAGGAAGGGAACTGGCTTGAGCTTCTGAGACCTCCAAGTCCACCTTCCTGGTGACAGACATTTCCTCTACCAAATCTATACCTACTCCAATAAGGCAACACCTACTAATAATGCCACTTCCTACACACCAATATTCAAGCACATGAGTCTACGGGGTCTGTTCCTATTCAAAACACCATGGAGGGAATAGTTTAAATAATTAATTCTCATCTGTATTCCAAGAAAGTTGCATGGTACCTAGACAATAGAACTTATTCAATATGGAATTAATAGATGGATGGATGGATGGATGGATGGATGGATGGATGGATGGAGAATAACATAATAAAGAGAAGCATTTCAGTTAAAGCTGTGTTGAGAGTCAGGTGTCTGCCTCATCTATGGTTGGCAGGAGAGCACAATGCACAGCCTTTCACTAGCCCCTAAAAACATCAACATGCTGTTTGCAGAGACATGGCACTTGTTTAAATAAAAGGTTTCTGGCAATTAGTAAACAGGGAACAAATCTGAAGTCACGACTCCCCGGGGGCTTTTGTATTCACAGTGAAATCTGTGGAGAAGCTCCAGGACAATGAAGCTCCTTCTTTAAAAAGAGAGAACATTATTTAAATAGCAACGGCTCTCTTCACCAAGGCTGTAATCTAGAAAATCAGACTATATTTTTCTCCAAGACTAGTCCTGGGTAGTTGGGTCAAAAGTAGGACAGGATTCCTCTGCATTTCCATGTGTTTCTAAGAGAAAGTCTTTTCCTCAAGCTAGAGTCGAAAACAAAGGTCCAGGCCTGTAGGCAAGCTATTTCAGAATCTGATAGGGAGGAGGGGTAGAAGATGAGTGGCAATGAGGGTAAAAGCTGCCGTTGAGAACAATACATCATGTGTTGAATGGGGCTGTGTGTTAGGCAAGGGCGATTAGCAAACCTCCACCTTTCTCTTCCTGTACATGTGTACTGGGTGCAAGAGAAGGAAAGGCCCAGAGTCCCTGCCCTGGCTTTCAGTGGCAGCCAGAGAGGGAAACCTTCCCTGTCCTGAGCTTCCACATCTGTCTGCAAAGTCTGGGAGGTAAATCAGGTGATTTTCAAGGACTACTCCAGTTTTAGCTCTTTGATCCTCTGAAAATCAGTTATTTTAATGTTCAGCCTTTATGCTAAAGAGTGCAAAGGAAAAAGGCATAGCACGGGTATTCCAATAAAGTTAAAATAAATCTTCGGAATGAGCAGACATGCATTTGAGTCCTGTCTTTGCCTCACCTTTGCTGAGTAGTCTTTAGAACACTTCTGAGCCTTCTCTACAACTTGCTGGCTTTGCTTGTTTATTTAGTGTGTGTGTGTGTGTGTGTGTGTGTGTGTGTGTGTGTGTGTGTGTGTGTGTGTGTGTGTGTGCACATGCTCAGGTGCCTCAGGTACAAATAGTTCAACTCTTAATAGTTGAGGAAGAATTTATCTCTAAGGCCTGAGTGACTGGGCAAGCCAATGGCAGAGGCTTTCATAATGAAATACAGCTTTATTTTGGCAGAGATTAATAAGAGCCCACAGATGGAGACAGAAATGTGACAGTCATGCACCCCCTTGGCAAAGGCCATAGATTAACTGCCACCCATGTAGACAAGTCTCAGTTGGTTGACCTCCTAGCTCTGCTATGCAATGTGACTTTGTACCTGGGATCTGTCAGTCAATCTTCCATTAAGATACAGCTCCCCTGGGCCTAGCTCAAGAAATGCAGAGCCCCCTGGGACAGCAGAAGATCTGGGCAGGAAAATATGCAGTGGACAGAGAACACCTGTAAGAGGTAACTGTGGGCAGCCAGGGACAAGGAGGAGGCGCCAGACGGCAGAGGCCCTCGTTTGTTCTCATCTGCTGCCCTCCGTGAGCCAGCAATCTGTCAGACACCAGCTTTATTTGCAGGGGAGGGTCATTAATTTGAATTAATAGCACTGCACCGGTCTGGACTTCGTTTTGCTTTGTTTCCCTCCTGTGGACACCACAGACTTCTTTGTTGCCTAGCTCTGTGAATGAGGATACACTGTGAATAAGTGCCCAATTACCCATAAAAACAAAACCTGTTTGGAATCCTACTCCAGAAATAAGCATCTCCCCTCAAAGCCCTGAGACCATGTACAAAATGCACACTGGCCCTCCTCTCCAGTTTATTCTTGTTTAGTGCCCTATTGCTATTCTGCCCTTTTACCCTTACCCTCACAGACGATATTCTCATCATTTACCCCTGACCCATGGTCTCCTCTCTCCACCATGATATGGGATTATATCTACCCCGAAGGATACAGTGAGTGTTGCAGATTATGCAAAATAGTGAGATTAGAATCTTTTCATGGTAGACGCCAGAAAAATATGACAACCATTGAGATAGGCACATCCCCATGTCACTCTTCCTGCATGTAGATCAGTAGACAGGTTGAGGTGTATAAATGTAGTCAAGAAAAACAATCCATGTCATCTCTAAAAAATTTGGACAAAACAATGACAAGAAGTCCCCTAAAGACAACACAGTCCTCAGAACCAAGGAGTTTTTCAAGATTAGTCAGTGATTCCCCAAGTATACTTTCCAATGTCTGTCTGCCTCCAATACATCTGAATGCACCTGCTTTTGCCACCTATATGTGAACAAGGAGAAAGGCTAAGAGTTGGTATGTACAGTTTGCTCTTAGGAGCAACAGCTCCACTAGAGTCTCTTTCCAAACCTGGCTTCTCTGTATTCAAACACTGGCTGGTCTTAGGAAATACAGGCTTGGAGACACTAGCAGAATGTGCCAGTGATTGCATTGATACCTTCAAAAATGAATAGAGATAGTTTAAAACAGCTCATTTCATCTTCCTGCTTCAAAGAAAGATTGTGGCTGTAGCTGAGCTTCATGAAGACCCAGAGGTTGCTGCTGACTGACTTCTGTGTATGACTCAATGGTCAAGGGGACTGGTCACCAGGAAGATTATCCACAGAAAGACAGGCCTCTCAGAGGTTCCTCTATCAGGACTCTTGGCAACAAGGAACCTCACCTTTCTGAAACAGACAAGTGCTTTTTGTCACCTTGATAAAGTACAGAAAGATCTCAGGCATCTGCAGTAGGAAAAGGCCACCACAGGGATCCTGAAACATTAATAATTCAAATACGCCCTTACATAGCCATCTCTCAATGCCAGCGCATCTGCTGCAATAATGAAGGGGATTGCCAGCCTGTAAAAGCCCATCAGAACACCTCCACACCTCCTCCCTAGTCCACCACCTTCCCTCTTCTTTCTCCCACCCGAATCCCACAAAAACACCAAGAATGGCAGCTCTAGCGCCAACTGGAAGGGACTCAATTGTGGCAGGTGGCCCCACCTGTCCCCATTTACTTCTAGCCAAAACAATTCTCTCTCCGTCATTCCAAACTGTAGAAGTTCAACTGGTTCTCCATGAGCCCAGTCTCTTCCCGAGGCAGAGTGCAAGAGCTTTGGTTCCTGTCACAAACCAAGTGACAACAACAGCAGACCCAATGGTTGTCTGTGACATCTGGTAGTGAGTGACCATCTTGGGAGCCTCCAAGTGCTTGGATCCCTCCAAGTGCTGTACAAATACCTGCATGCTGCCCGTGTTGCTGAATACATGAGCGTCAGGCTTCAGATCTTTGTGGCCCCATTACTTCTGGTAGGAGGAAGACTGAGGAAAGGCACACGTGAAGGTTGCTCCGATGCTGAATTTCACAGCTCACTTTCCTCATTAGAGATCATTACCTTCTGTCTGCACTGTAATGTCTCTAAACTTCTAACCCTGCTAAAAATTTCCAAGCCAAGATCCTCTGCCTCTCCTACTACCAAATTAATTCCCTTCACTAAATCATTTGTCCCGCACCTCACTGAATCGCCGCACTCTCTATGTAATGAGTCTCTAATATTTCAGACTTTCCAGGACACCAATTGGAGCACTTATCAGCCCTAATTTGCCTCCTGCTCCAAATTTCATTTTTCAATAGTCCCCATGGATCCCTCATCTCTTCAACTGAGGAAGTTAAATGCGTTCTTTCTGTGGAAGAAGAGAACTTGAAGTAGTCATGTAGTTGAATAACGAGAGTCATTGAAACTCTATTACGATGACCTGAAAGTGTTGAAGATCGAAATGGTTAGCAGTATTGTCCCTATTATTATTAAAAATGTTTAAGTCCAAATACCACGGTTCTTTTTACCCAAATTCTAAGTGTATGTTAGCTGTGTGTGTGTCAGCTTGTGCACGAGGCCCATTAAGCCACATCCTCTAAAAATTCTAGCTTCATCTCTTCGATCTCCAGAGATCATCAATAACAGCACGAAGTTACTCCCATAGGTGCATAGTGATTAGGTCCTTGAAGTCCTGTCTTGGGGTCTGCAGCAAAGATATGTGCCTTTTAAATTGCTAAACTAATCAGAAGTCTTAGCAGTGTTGTCTGTCACTCATCTGACAGGAAAGAGTGTCACGAGCTATATTTGGTTTTGACTTGGCCCTTATTAGGGCGTTATGTTCATTTTGGGGATTCTAATTTTCCAAAAGGCACAGAGAAGTTGGAGATGGTCCAAGACAGAGCATTTGAGTGGTGAAAAATGATTAAAGAGGTGGAGAGGAAAAACTCAGAAAAAAGGTTAAATGAATGTGGTGATTTATCAAAGGGAGAGAACAAGGAGAAGAGACTGAATATCATAAAATAAGGAAGTCATGGTTTGAAGAAAACCAGGGGCCAATGTGCCATGATAAAAAGATACACCAAGGGAAGCTAATCTTGGATGTTTGCGCATTATATCTAGTCTACCTGAGTGTTCATTAAATTTTGAAATCAGACAATGAGTTATCAGAATCATTTTTCTGCCATGTTCAAAAAGGAGGCACTTTCTATCTATATCAAGTGTTTTAATCTTCTTAATAATTATAAGTAAAGAACTTGAATTCCCAGAAGCCAGTAGACCAAGGTCACCTGGCTACTGACTTGGACCCAGAACTGGAGGTGGTGCACCCTATATCTTTGATTTACATATTGACAACTGCCACCAAACCCCTCCTAGAACTGGAGCTGCTTTCACGTGGGAGAAGACCACAGCTGTGACTGAGGGGGGTTAGGGGCTAGAGAGAGAGAGAGAGAGAGAGAGAGAGAGAGAGAGAGAGAAGGTGACTTATGGATAAAAGCAATGGTGGTAGCAGTTTGGGTAATGTTAAGTTCATAGACCCTGTGGGTTATTCAGATAGAGAAATACATCAGAAAATTGATTAAGGTAGCCAGAAATCCCTGCACTCAAAGTTTAAATATGAATATTAGTGCAAACATCTACATGCAACATTTGCCACCACAGGGCTCAGACACCTCAGAGACCATGGGTGACAGTGGCTGGCAAAGAGCAGAAAGTGCCACATGGAGCAGCCCTTGATGAAGACAAAAGGAGAGACGCTTGAGTGGAGGAAGTCAACTTAGAGCAGGGATGGTTTGTACAAATAAAGAGGTTCACTGTCCCAAGAATCTATAACTATAATGAACATATATGTGTTGATTAACACACACTAAGAAATGTATACAAAAATGTTTGAAATATATTAATGAAAAAATCTAGGAGATAATTGGTTAGTAATAGCAAAAAGCATTTGTAAAATGTTGGTGATAATGAATTAAGTGCTTATATTAATATTGACAGTCCTAATTTAATACATGTTTTATATATCTTTATGTACATATGCACATACAAAGAAAAGAATTGCTGGCTCCTGCAGTGGCAGACAGCAGTTACTAATAAGAGTGGAGGTAGCTTAAGGTCATCCTTGGCTACAGAGAAAAATTGAGCTACCCACTACATTAAGCCATATCTTCAGAAAAACTGAGGGTGTGAGTTGAGAGTGTATACACATTCTTTTCAAATACTCATCAAACATTGATAAAAACATAATCACGATTTGAGTATAAAGAAAATTAATATATTCCCAAATATGCAGACTACTTCCTGACCCAAGGGTAATAAACTAGCTATCCATAACAGAGGAGAGAAAATAGATAAAGACACTCATAAAATTGAAAAATACTTTTCTAAAAAGTTCATAGCTATAAAAATAATTTAAATTATTAGAGGCTTGAAGGAACTATACTACACACACAGAACTCAGTGAAGTCTCTATAGAAGCAAAAGAAACTCATATATTATAAGTCAGAGAGAGAGAGAGAGAGAGAGAGAGAGAGAGAGAGAGAGAGAGAGAGAGAGAGAGGCGAGGAACAATCAACACCAGCTAAGACACCAAAACAAAGGCTGACAATGCTCATTGGGTTTTCAATTAAAAAAAAAAAAGTTGTTGGTGAACTTCCTAAAATCATTCCAGCAGACCAGACTATTTTAATATTTTAATAGAAGGATTAAGGTGCTATTGGTAGAGGACACTTCTAAAAAGTGAAGAAGTAAAAGATTGGAAGTTGAGAACACTCTTTTCGAATGCTTAAGTAAATATGATAGAAAACGTAGCCTGATTAGGATGCAGGATCAACAGAGACTTAGTCCATTTGCATACTGTTTTATAATTGGAAAGACTTAGATATGTAAATAGAGTAATCATATGATGTCATTAGAAAAGAAAAACATTACCCCCAAACAAATGCTTGAGAAGGAACAGTAGATGAGAACATAAGTTGCCAAACTAGAGAAGAGACACAGGGCAAGATGAATTGAAATAAGGCTGCTGACAGAGGGCTAGCCTGGGGCAGAAGACACCCTTCATCCCCTCAGACAAAGGGGCAAGCGAGATCAGATATGGATTTATGTAGTTTAGAGTGATATCCAGGATAGTGCCCTACCTGTAAAAGAAGAAAGAAATCTTCTGAAACAAAATGGAGGTACAGTTGACCAGGCCATAGAGTTAAGCATGTAGGTCATTAAATACTGGCTGGTAAGTACTATGCTATAATTCTGTAAAGAACTACCACTCTTATAGAATATAGGTGTTATTGTTTCCTCTTATTGCCATTTTTAAGGATGAATCCAGGGCAGGAAGAGGCAATTTAAGCAAGTTGCACAAGTCATAAAAGCAGCGGTGAGGGCAAGACCTAAGTCCAAAACTCATGACTCTAAACACTGTAGCATATACCTATACATCACATACATATGAATGTGTATGTACATATACATACATACATCTCCATGAAATTAAGTCTAGATTTTCTGTTGTTGCTTGTTTTTGCCTTTGGCTTTAGGAACTAAACATATAGACTTTAAAAACAGGTGCAGTTGATAAAATGAAGCTGGAGTCCATCCCAGTCATCTTACTGGAGTTCTGTTCTGTCTACTTCCCAGAGCCTATTGATCTCTGCTGGGGAAGTCACCACGACCTGGCCCAACATGGCCCGCTCCATCAGGGGTAATTTATAAGGCTGTTGAGAGGGGCTGTGAAACTGATGAACCCAGTGGGCAGGTGTAGTAGGCCCTGTGATTGATTCACTCCCTGCTCAGCCAGTCCACCCTGCTCGCCTACACTACCTCCCTTACCACATTCATCCATCACCCGGTAAATATCATCAACACCACCGTAGACCGCAGGCTTCATCTTCTGTTTTCTTTTTATGTGGAATTTCATAGATGCAGTTTAGCTCATTTCTGCACTTCACTCACATGGCAACAGGTGCCTCGTGTGCAGTGGGAATGGAGAGGGGGGAGACTTTCAGGCTTAGGCGGTGCTTTCTTGAGAGAACCTGTCTCTTCAGGACATGAATGGCAAATAAGTCATGCATCTGTGAATATCTGCATCCCGGACAAGGAATCATTTTTAAGTTGTTTGCCCTGGTGTAGCCTTTGGAAAATGTTCAATAGATCCCCCAAATACAGTGGCAAATCTGTTTTCCCTGGAATAGAATCTATGGGTGACAAAATATACTGTCAAAAAGCCAGCAGAGGTATTGCAGGGAAAGAAGTCAGAGTCTTGTCACAAGATCATACTGAAAGTGTATATGAATAGTGAAGACAGAGAATATAAAAAAGAAAACATGTTTCATCCATAAATAATAGGCGGATTGGTGTTTCACTATCCCCCACTTTCAGTGCAAGGGATTAATCTCTGCTGATCAGAGGGAAATTGGCCAAGATTCTTCATCTTCCTTAAACTTTCTGGTACACAGACTGGATCCTCTTGCCTTCATTCTGTGCAGAGAGAGGAGCCCATGCCCTGGATCATCGCTGAACCACAGCTGATGCTCTCCCCAAGAATTTCCCTCTGCCAATGGAAATCTTTACTAAGGGATCAATGTGGTAGTACACGACTTCCTTGATTTACTATGGGGGTTTCATTTTCTTGGGTCCTTCAGAAGCTGTGGAAATCAAAGGTCGAAAGTGTGTTAAACACACCTAGCCTACTGAACACCGCAGCTTAGCAGACAATGCAGTGCACAGTACCTGCTGTTTCCTTCACTGTTGCTAACTTGAAGCTGAAGCTGAAAGCCTGTGCCCAGAATGGCATTCTCAAGGGAGGATCAAGACCATACTGGCTAGCTTGGGGGAAAAGAATCCAAGATCAAAACTTGGAATATTATTTCTACAAAAAATATATGTCTTTCATACCATACAAAGTACCAGACTCAGAAATTGAACCATCACAGGCTAACAACCACCATATAAAGGCTAGGCCCTTTTCCTCAGGTATGGGCTGTTCCCAACAAGCAGGAATAAAGGCCCCAAGCAATAAAGTGTTGAGAAGGAGGGCTTGGTATGAGAAATATAGAAGACAAAAGCAATAACTGGGACCAGTCAGTCTCGCAGAGGCTGGTGACTTATGCCAAGCAAGTTCGTAAGCAGTATAGCACCATATATACTATTTGCAGAGGGGAAAACAGCCAAGGTCAGCAGAGAGCTAAGTCCAACAATGTTGGCAAAGAGAACAAGGGATACCTTAGACGAACCTGCCTAAGGACTAACAACCACACCCCAAGGGGGAAGAGTTGGTCTCCAAAAGCCACAACCGCGAGTCCTCTGAGGCACTGCCTCCAACCCAAGACCAGCCTTGCCAAATCCACTGCTAGACAAGGACACACAACTATCGTTCCCTTTGTCCTTTCATCGGGGTCTAATACAAAATCTTGGGTGAGTTTGGCTCCCCTCAAAGTGCCACTCTGAAGTGGCTACCCCAGCTTCTAGAACTCTCATGAGATCAACTAAGCCCCTTTGTTGCGGCAATTTTTCCTGTCATTCAGCTTTTCCTTCTAGTTGACCCTACTTCTCTCACTCCATCATCAGAGAACTGAACCCAGGAGGACTCCTGCCTGGTAAGCCTCTGGCTTCCAAATCATGATCTATGTCTTCTTCCCAGGTACCTCACTCATGGTTTAGAAGATGGAGCTTTCAGAGACAGTTAAGAGAGATATTAAATGTATCCGGACTAATCACGGCAATAGTAATTACAGTGGAATGTTTGCTAAGTCCAAATAAGAACAAACTATTTAAACTGAAATTTAAAATGAGCTGGGCAAAGTACTGGTCACTTTTCGAATTCAATCATTAACTGTTGCAGATATAAATAGAACTCACACAAGCTCCTGCTCTCCATACATGTCTCATCGCTCTACCTGAGATCCTCCCAAATGGAACTCCCTGGGTTTCTTTGATGTTTTTGAGGTGTTTGATATGATGCTGATGTGTCTTCCCATGTCTAAACATGCCTATAGAAATATAAACAGAAGATAGAGAGGAAGAGGAGGACATACTAGTGAGAACTGGAACAAGAGAAGAAAACAAGGTTGGTAACGGGTAAAGTTGGTTGAGGCAAAATAATAAATGAGATATATTAGATATGAGCATCATGTCAGACAGACCACCATGCCTGAGAGAGGTCAGCTTAAATGAAGCAGAATTTATTATGGTTCAAATTATCTGAGGTTCCACTCCAAAACCCTGTCACCTCTGGGTCTATGTCATGGTGGGGGGACAGAGCCATTTTGTAATGGAAACCTGTTCAACCACCTTCTAGTAATGCCATGGGCTGAGTATGGAGCCTCAGAGTCTTTCAAGGTGCAAATTACAGCAAGGGAAGTGTGCCATATCTTTGTTTCCTTTGTTCATTCATTAAGCCAAATCACCTTTGCACAAGCACGTGGCTACCAGTATTCCAAACTAACTGCCCATGGATCAAGTTTCAGCCCTCTCATACACCCAAAATATGCTCCAACATACAACAAGGACACATGTTCCACTATGTTCATAGCAGCCTTATTTGTAATAGCCAGAAGCTGGAAAGAACCCAAATGTCCCTAGGCAGAGGAATGGATTCAGAAAATGTGGTACATCTACACAATGGAGTACTACTCAGCTATTAAAAACAATGATTTTATGAAATTCGTAGGCAAATGTATGGAACTAGAAAATACCATACTGAGTGAGGTAACCCAATCACAAAAGAACACACATGGTATGTACTCTCTGATAAGTGGATATTGGGCAAAAATCTCAGAATACCCACGATTCAAGTCACAGACCATATGAAGCTCAAGAAGAAGGAAGACCAAAGTGTGGATACTTCAGTTCTACTTAGAAGGGGGAACAAAATAATCACAGGAGGCAGAAGGAAATACAGGGACAAAGAGTGGAGCAGAGACTGAAGGAAAGGCCATACAGAGACTGCCCTACCTGGGGATCTATCCCATATGCAAATATTGCTGATGCCAAGAAGTGTTTGCTGACAGGAGCCTGATATAGCTGCCTCCTGAGAGGCTTTGCCATAATCTGACCAATACAGATGCTTATGCTTGCAGTCAATCCTCAGACTGAGCACAGGAACTCCCATGAAGGAGTTAGGGTAGGGACTGAAGGAGCTGAAGGGGTTTGCAACCCCATAGGAAGAACAATAATATCAACCAACCAGACCCCCACCCAGAGCTCCCAGGGACTAAAACACCAACCAAAGAGTACACATGGAGGGACCCATGGCTCCAGTTGCATATGTAGCAGAGGATGGCTTTATATAGCATTGGGGTGGGGGTGGGAAGTAGCCTTATAGAAACAGGGAGAGGGGTATAGCATTGGGGTTTGCGGAGGGGAAGCCAGGAAAGGGGATAACATTTGAAATATAAATAAAATATCCAATAATTAAAAACAAAGAAAAATGTAGTCTTTACCACATTCTCTTTTTTAAAAAATGTTGTGGCCCTCTGAATGGGTAAGCACCATTTGGCTTTGCCTCTAAGTGCACTAAAAAGTAATTAAAAGTGGACAGTGTTAGATTTGGTCCCAGTATGAGCCATTTAGCATGACCAGATGGTCTTGTCTCGCTCATTTTTATGAAATACCTATCCCCTGGGCTCGTGAGAATTGCACCCCTTTTGACTCACCTATGAAAATATTGTATTGTTGTTATTGTTGTTCATTCATTGTGGTAACAATACTTTTTATTATTTTTTAACTCTCTTTTCATATATTAACATCCTGACCACAGTCCCTTCCATCCACCCACTTCCTGTCTCCCATGATTTTTTTTTTCTCTTCCATTTCCCTTCAGAAAAAGGACAGGCCTTCCAGGGATATCAACCAAACTTGGCATGTGACAATAAGATTTGTCACCTTCCCTCATATTAAGGTTGGATGAGACAACCCAGTAGAAGAAAATTAGTCCCCACAGGAGCCAAAAGAGACAGGAACAGCTCCTGCCCCAGTATAAGGACTCCTACAAGAAGACCAAGCTACACGGCTGTAACATATATGCAGAGGTTCTAGGCCACACCCATGCAGGCTCCATGATTTTCAGTTCAGTCTGTGGGCCAAGGTAGTTGATCCTGTGGATTTCTTCTGATGTCTTTGATCCCTTCTGCCTCCCACATCCTTGTTCTCCCTCTTCCTCTGGGTTGCCCGAGCTCTGCCAATGTTTGGCTGTGTGTCTCTGCATCTCTTTTCATCAGTTGCCTCTCTGATGACAATTATGCTAGGCTCCTTTGAGCGTCCTTTCTAAATGCTGGTTTTTTTTCAAGCAGCAGCCATATTGATTTAGTTCTTCTGATGATCTCAATGGGATAAGAAATGAAAGGAAATGCTAAGAATCATGTTAAGCACCGTCACATCCTCCAGAGAGGGTAATACCTTTGATAATAACAAAAGGGGCATGAACAAAGATGTGTATCTTAAGATACATGAGAGTCAGTGTGGCTAGGATAAAGTTATTTTTGCTCTAACCCATAAGTACACCCCTTTTTTATGACCCAAATTACAATCTTGCTGCCACTGAGAACCATTCTTCCATCGGTAAATTCCCAGTAAATTACACTCTGTGCCATCCCAGACCCATCTGCCTCTTTCTCTGGTCTCGTAGCACCTTGGGGCCAGTGGACCTCATACACTGGTACGGAGCTATTCTATACCAAGCAGGGGAGAAGAAACCAGTCACACTCTAAAAAGAATACAAGACAGAGATGACCCAAAAGAGCTGAAATTCTGATCTGCATACCTGAATTTAAGGCTAGAAAGAACATATCTTACATATCCTTAGAAAAATCTCAATGGCCAAGAATTTTCTCTTTTCACGTAGATACTGAGAAATAATTTGCAGAGTGTTATAAAATTATTTCTCCTCCTTTCTTCCTACTACATAGCAGTTCCCAAGAACCAATGCTGTTCTTGCAGTGTGAAAACCAGTCTTCTTTACTCTGTATTCTTGAGATAGTAAGTGTACAGGGTAGAAGATGATGCAACCCAGCCTTGTTTTTCATTATCCTTGAAAGAGAGCGAGGTTCCGGAGGTGGAATTGGGAGAGGAAATCATTTCCCTTAATTAATGTAAAATGGGAAGGTCTCTGCTCTACAGGGTCTGCTGGTGAGATTCCTGCCCTTTGTGTTTCTCAGTCCTCAGTATTTACAGATGTTGCATATGCAGCATCCCCCACCACTAAAAACTATGCTTAATGGTCATGAATATGTAATAAAATTAATGAGAATTCTATGTCTTGGGTGCACTTTGCTCAGTTCAGCTCCAAAAATATATTTTATAGATGACTGACAGTTTGAGGATGTTGCAGAAAGTTGAATCTAGGCTAATTGTGCTGATAATTATAAAATTCTGCCCATCACCACCCTTCCCAACCTCTCAGCTTCAGGCTTCTCCTCATCTTGGTCATGAACCACCTAGAGGTACTTAATAATCACTCTCCCCAAACTGTAATTAACAATGTGGTTGTCACCAAGGCAGAAGACCTCACTGATGGGTGAGTTTCTCCTTGGAGTTTCACATTAAAAACCATTTCTACATACACTTATATGGGCATTAGGAATTGGCACATGCTCTAGTAAACATGTGGGGGTCAGAGGACGAAAGCAGGAGGTGGTTCTCTCCTTCTCACATGTGACTTCTGTAGACCTAACTCAGGCCATCAAGCTTGGTGGTTAGCGCCATTTTTCACTGAACCATCGCACCACATCGAGTCTTATATTTTTTTCCTTCTGTTTTACCACCGAGAACTGGTTTTGCCATGTGCCTTCTAGATGCTTCTAAATGTCACATGCAGATAACATGAAGAACAGATAAATTATATGACGCGGCAGTACTCCACAAACCTTAAAAGAAAATGCACCCTACTTGTATCAATTTGGTAACACTTGTGAGGTCAATATGTTGTTCAGACAATACATGACAAGTACGAATAACCTAACTCACACAGACTCTCCTCGGTGTTAATTTTAGTTTGCATATAAATACCAACCACACCTCAGGCTAAGAGGATGGCTCTTCTGCAAATTGTTTTCCGTTCTATCTTAAGAACCTGAGTTTGAAACCCTGTCCCAAATAAAAATACCAGGCATGATAAAAATTCACTCATAAATTCAATCCAGGAAGCTATAGACAGTGAGATCCCTGGGCATTCTTGGCCAAATCTACTCTAACCAGCAAGTGTCAAGCTAAGTGAGAGGCCCTGTTTCAAAAAAGCAGAATGGACAGCTTCTGAAAAACGATACCTTAAGTTGACCTCTGGCCTAGCCGTACATACATCCTGAACACACATGCACAGGCACACGTACATGCAACCACACACACACATACATACCATATATATATACATATATGTATATATATATGGTATATATATTTATATATATAAATCTGCACATACATGAACATAGACATACATATATACATATACTTATACATACAGAAAAAAAAGTACTGCAACTGATTTCAAGAGGAGAGCAAAAATTATAGTACTGAAAGTGGAGACAGCCTTAGCAATAGCCATGAAGCAGAGCTAAGAAGATACATCAAGGGAAGAAGGGAGATGCAGCAGGACAGACAGGTGCATGGTGGCATCATAGACCAGGGGCTGAGTTAAGCATCACAGAAGCTGTATTCATCAGACAGCAGAGTATAGGGCCGGGCTGTGAATGTGCACACATAACACGTTTGATTCAAGAGGAACAGATAAATGACTCAGCTACTCGCTTCTACCTTATGGGCCACTCAAGTGGACTATGGCGTTGACTCTCCTGCCCTAGCAGTCGGCCACAGTAGTACCTGCCAAGACTTCAGTCCTAGGATGACTTTCCCATGTAGAAGGACCTGGGTGGGAGAAAAAATATAACATATTTATTCCCCAAATAAAGCTGCCTGGGTTATATGGGAGACATCTGAAAATCTCCTATGTGATGTGAGGGTTCTTTCAACTAAGAGGCAGCCCCACACTGAGATGGCAGTCCAATCGATTCTGTGGTTCCCGATCTCCACATCCAGTTCAGTCCCATCACCGGTCACACTCTTGATTATGTTCTTCCACGCCTTGGTTCTGCCGATATGTCTGCTAAATGGAACAGTTAATTCAATAAACTCCACTTCATTATCAAGTTTTTTTTTCCCCTCACATCGTTCTGTTGGCTGAGATATTTATCTCCGAAGCTTCTGCGTTCCTTTCGTTAGGAGAATCATTATCGCCTACGTTACTCATACTCCTAACCAGGGTCCGTCTTGTGGCAGAAACACTGTGGTTATCAACTCAGTCAACAGGCACCTCATTGCTGTGTTCTCAGTCTCCAACATCAAATCCCAACAGGAAACCATTAAGCTAACAGAGAAAGGTCACCGTGTTGCCTGTCACCCTTTGGACTTCATCTGTCAGAAAATGGCATTTACGGGAAGCCCCGAGGGGAACGGAACAATTCGACAAGAATGGAGATGAGGAAGTGGGCTTGCCTTAGGAGACCCTGGGCTACAAATGGGGAGGGCAGGGCTACTGAGGAGATGGTGGGATGAGCTTCCGATACTATTTCTCCATCAAAAATGAAAACGAAAGAAAAAAAGAGTCAAAATACAGAGGATACGCTTCTGTCTCCAGAGCTCTGAAAGAACGTTGGGGCTAAAAACATAGCCGAAGCTGTGCGAAGTTTGTACTCCATTCCAAGGGTCTCTGCCACACAGGGCCACTCAGAAAGTTCAGCTGTGGTCCTGGGTTCATCATCCAGAGAGATGCTACTTGAGGGGGTACTGAAGACAGCGGGATACCAGGCAACAAGAGGCTCAAAACTTTTGACCTGAAAAAATAAATTCATGTTGGGCAGTGCTACCATGGTAAGCCCAGGGGTGAGGACGGCGATTCTGTTCAGTAGCCCTAATTGCCCCTTGAAAGGAATACCTGTTACCCTGTCTGCCTTTATTCAGTGGGAGGTTGTCAGTTCAACTCGTCAATGGGCAGGTTTGTTATCAGCAAGTGGTTTACAGCCCCTGGGCTGCATATTAATTAAAATGGCTTTGTGTGGAGTCTTATTCATTAGCACGCTGCTTCTTTAATCACACCGCCTCTTCAGCCACCAGGACAATCTATAAATCTCCTCAAATATGAAATAATGAAGTGGAATGGTTCAATTTATTACAATGTAATAAGTCAGAATAATGTGGGGGTGGACAGGGCGGCACTAATGCAGGCTGCTTGCCCGGTGCCGCCCTCCTCATTACCTGGGGCACCCGGGACCACAGAGTGGCAGATAGAACCAGCTAGGCCGTGGAATAACATAAGCTCCACTTGTTCTTTGTATCTCTCATCCAGACAGAGACAGACTCCCTAAGGGGGGCAGGAACTGGAGGAATAGAAATGGCTGGCCCATACTTTCTCCAGGGTAACCACTTATTCCACAAAGCTTACAGGTATGGAAGTCAGTGTCCAATACCAGCATCTGGTAAGCTTTGCAGAATCGCTATGCATGAGGCTGACCAAACCCATTACCTCCTCTTTCTCCAATGAGGTGGCTCAGGCAGAGACCCAGAGTGAGAAAGGGATTCAGATTCAGCTTTTCCCCACAGAAACCTGAACCCCACTTTGCACAGGAGACTTGCCTGAATGGCACACAAGATTCACTTGCAGAGCATCAAACTGTGCATGGCGCAACCCCCACCTAGATGAAAGAGGACAGATTCCCTGGGCTGAGGCACAGTAGTTACAAAAACGCGTTGGTTTAATGGTGGCCTGCGGTACCAAGAACTGCAGGCTCCATTCATAAGAATCCCCAGCACCGGTTGGCAGGACACATCCACAAGCTCCTTAGTAAAGGACAGATTGACTAAAGCCATGGAACCTAATGATGGTTTTCACTGGTGTTTTGTTTTGTGTTGAGGCCTAGACTGGCCTCCTGAGTGCTGAGAATATAGAAACACCCTGTCATACTGTATATCACTAAGAATGGGTATTCTTGTCACACTCCCCAAAAGATTCTTAGAAAAAGCAAGTTTGACATCCCTGAGCTGCCTCTGGAACATCTAGTCCTCTCCAGCCTGCCCCTTGCCTCCTCCTAAGTGAACGATGGTCAGTTCATAACATACATGGTACAAACCATTTGTGCGACTGACGTGCTTCCACCATGGAGTCTAGACTTTTACCCCTAAGACTATGATAAGTGTAAGGAACTTCATGACCATACAAACTTCTGCAGGCTACGTATAGATAGGCTCCTTCCTTCTCCTATCCATCGATCCTTCATCACTCTGTGTCCCCAGAGCGCTCTCTTAAGTGGCATTAGTAGACAACAAAGAGAGGGATCATATGTTTTTCTCATTCTGTCTTAGTTCCCTAACTGTGATACTTTGTATCTTAGTTAGGGTGAATGCTGATATAATGTGACACCATGATCAAAAGCAACTTTGGGAGGAAAGGGTTTATTTAGCTTATATATCTTGAATTACAGTCCATTAAGAGAAGCCAAGACAGGAACTCAAACCAAGCAGAGAGAAAAAGAGCTAAAAACAGAGGCCATGAGGGGGCTGCTTACTGGCTTGTTCCTCATGAAAAACTCAGCTTTCTTACAAAAATGACGACCACTTTCTCAGGGGAGTGGTACCACCCATAATGGGCTAGGCCTCTTCTATCAATCACTCATCAAGAAAATGACCTACAAGCTGGTCTGACTGCAGCCTGATTTTATGGAGATAGTTTCTCAATTAGAGTTCTCGCCTCTCAGATGACTCTAATTTGTATCTAGTTGACATAATACTTGCCAGCACACCCTACAAGAAGAAACTAGAAGCACAGCCAAACTCCTAGAAGAAAATAGATGCTTCAGACTAGAGTCCTGCTCTAAATCAGCTGAACACTCACTGAGAGACCAGCCTCCTCACTGTCCTTCCATCAAGTTCATCCACAACTCACAGAAATAAAATGCCCGGTATTCCATTGTCAGAAAGACCCCAAGGGCAGGCATGGAGGAAACATGGTCAGTCCTGGCTAAGGAGGAAAACAGCCAAGTGGCCACGGCTTCCCAGTTACAGTCCTTTATGATCTGGGCTTGCTGAGCATTTTTATCAACTTCCTGGGATGGCAAATGGCCAGCACTTGTGTTTGACTTCACTTGGCATTCTCTGGCCAAGGATGGGTGGTTCTACAGCTCTACTGCCAAGTGTGGTCCTGCTGGTGCCTGTCAACTATGCCTTGCCTTTCTTCCTAGGAGGGCAAGCAAGGGCAGAATCTTAGAGCTAGCATGGTCCCACATTCCTGCAGATGGGCAGCGCAGGGACAGGGTGGCCTAGAACTAATATATGAAGTCTTTGAAGATAATTAGGTCAGAAGGATTCTCTGTCTCTGTTTCTGTCTCTGTCTCTCTCTCACTCTCAGTCTCTGTCTCTCTCTCTCTTTCTCTCTCCCTTCTTCACTTCCTCCCTCCCTTCCTCTTTCTCTCCCTTTCTTCTTCCCTTGCTCCCTGTCTCCCTTTTCCATGTAAGAATATGGCAAGATTGTCATCTGCAAATCAGGGCACAGGGACTCAATGGTCAACCAGTGCCTTCGACTCCCTTCTAGAAAGATGAGAAGTGTCTGGTGTATAGCAAATTACAACGTCTGTGGCAACTTGTTAAAAAACAAAAGGCCAAGCAAAGGCATAACACTTGCCACCTACTAATCTACTAGCATACTTACATATTTAATGCATTTATTTTGGGATACATATCTCCTCTTGCTAGCAGATAAGCCCTGTGAGAGCAGGAATTGTGGTCTGTCTCGCTTACTAATACATCTCAACTGTCTCTGATAGTGCCAGCCAGAGCAGACTCCAAACCATTGGTGAGTGACAGCGAGCATGGCAAACTAGACAGACAGTGAATTCACGCTTCTCCTGTCTTGCTCCAGCCAAAGGGAGACACACAAAGAAGGAAAAGGATGTATACTTGCCATGTCTTTGTCTAGCCTGTTTGTGTGGGAAACTTTGGACTACCTTTACCAGCAATAAACAAACTGTAAAAACACAAGTTCAGTCTGTTTCCTAACCTCCAGGCTGGCTGTATCCTGCTACCTCTCTGCATGGTTATTTCCATTCCATGATGGCTAAGGCATTGAGAAGTCAGGTCTCTCAGCAGAACACTGGTGTTCTTGCTTAACCAGGTGACACATAACATGCTTAATGAATTATAAATGATAAAATATTGCAGAAAAACCTGATATCAATTTTAATACTTTAAAATGATTTATTAATATGCTTTCACACTGTTTGAGGTGTCTGTTGTTTCTCACATTGCAACGACACACTGTGAATGAGAAAGGAAAACTTGACAAGGTGAGTAAAGGGAGAAATGAGGCCGCCTCGATGGATGGGGGTGATGGGAAAGAACCGTACAAGCTGGAGCGAAGATGAGGCACCATTATCTGCACAACATCTAGATACCTTGGACATTTCTGCTCCCTTACCTTATTAGAAGATGACAAGAGATCACAGAGCCTTCTAAATAAGTATTTTCAACCTCCTCTCCTTCCAGTAAAGCCATACATTCTGTTGATATTAATTGTTCTACATCTAGTCTGTACTTCAGACATGGTACCATTGACACCGGTATGCAGAATCTGTAAATTGGGTGGGTGGGTAGCTGGCTGGCTGGATATATTGGCTTGTATCCAGGGCTTTCCCCCATGAAGCCACTCTGACTTCCCTGTGGACTCTGCTCTCTAGCACAAGGATCAGAGTCATCCTCTGAAAGGCACATGGTCTCAAGCAACTCATCCTGGGTAGCAAAGGGATCAGCCAGAATAATGGCACTACAAAGGTCACCTTATACTTAACAGCTTTCATGTTCACACAGAAGTTTAGAACCAAATTCAAAAGATGTGCTAGAAAAAAAGAAATGGACAACCATTAAGAGCCCTGCTCCCTTGCTCCCCAACACACACACACACACACACACACACACACACACACACACACACACACACACACATCCTAGTGTGGATCTATTATTTCCAGTTGTTTCTATATCCAGATGTGAGTTTATAGCCTGGCATCACTTAGCAGCTTCATACATGTGCTGAGTGGACACAAAATGTTGGGAGACGATGACACAGGGCAGAGTCCTGGAAGGATGCTAGTGCTGACTTAGAGCCTAGTGTGTCCTTTCACAATTGGGCTTCATGATGTCAGTAATGTATGCCGTGCCTTATGTCTCAATATCTTCAGTTGGAAAGTAGGAAGCAATACATATGTATCTCTTACAGCATTGTTGTAGAAATCAACTGAGTTTCAGGCCAAGGGCTCAGAAAACTGTCACATACTCAGTTAGGGTCGTGTCCTATTTACTGTCAGCAGTCTTATATGAATCGCTTTTGAGCCACAGGAGTTCAGATTCTGTCCACCTATTTGCCAGCTTTGTCTGGAGGCCCAGACTGATGAAGTTTCTTGGGTTCTCAACAACAAAAGGGAGATGATTGCATCCATATTCAAAAGCAGTTGAGAGGAGCGAATGATGACAAGAAATATAAAATTCAGGATCCTGTACAGTTACCGCTTCACAACAGTACTAGTAGCAGTAATAATTAACATTGCAGTATTACTTATGGTACCCATGTTAGTCAGCACCCCAATTACCATGGAAAATACCAGAGAGAAAGGGTTTATCTGAACTTATGATTTGGGAGGGCTCAGTCAAGGTTTGTCATACCTAGTGTTCTAAAGCTGTGAAGAGACACAATGACCACAGCATTGCTTATAAAGAAAAATATTTAATTGGGACTTGCTTACAATTTCAGAGGTATACTCCATTATCATCATGGCAGTGAGCATGACAGCACACAGGTATACAGTATCTATAGCCAGATCCTTAGGGAGAAGGAAGAGACAGACACTGGGTCTTGCTTGGGCTTTTGAAGTCTCAATGTACATACACTTCCTCCAACAAGGCCACACCTCCTAATCCTTCTCAAGTAGTGCCACTTCCCGATGACTAAGCATTCAAATATATGAGTCCATGGGGGCCATTCTTATTCAAACCACCACAAAGTTCAAGTGTACTCAGTGCTTTTAAGTCAGGGTTAAGTGAGCATATCATGGTGGAGAATGTGTGACTGGGTCAAGTTAAACTCCTCGTGGCATTCAAGAATTTAAAAAGGAAAAAGAAGGGAAAAAATGTCTCACTATCCCCTTTAAGGGTTTATTCCATGCCGTCATGTCTCCCTCTAGAATCAACCTCTCAATGGTTTTACCTTCTCCCAAGATCAGAAAGAACAACCCTTTAACACACAGGTCATTGGGAGACACCTGTCCAAGCCATAACAGTAATTTTAATGGTCTTTCATATTTTCTGGGGTAGAAGACACAGGTTTGAAAAGCAGATTGCCTCTTCTTATTGAAACTAAGCTGTTCTGCTAGCAGCCTCTTCCTCCCAGGCATTCATATGTGATCTGGATCACATTGTAAATGGACCAAGAAAGACCTGGGTTCCTGGAATCTATCCAAGTTTAGCCTGCCTGGGGCTTACATTTCTCCTAATTAATTATCACAGCCAAATTGTTTAGGGTCGTTTCATCTCCTCTGTTACCTGTTTTCAAAACACATTGACTGCAGACAGATTTTTGACTCCCTCCTTCAGCCCAAAAGAAAATGAAAAGAAAATACCAGATTAAAGACATATGAAAAAAAAAACAAAAAAGATACAGCGACTGGGACAGAGATGTGATAGGGAAGCAGGAAGAGAGAGACATACGCAGAGAGGATGACTGCAGTGAGGAGAAATAAGCTCAGCTTCATTTTGTGCGAAGACCATGAACTCGAGAGGTTACATGATGAATACAGGTATAAATGCCGCCACCACAAGCACAGCGCAGGTTGCCTGCTCACAACCTATTAGCTGGTAAACGGCAGTGTTCTGTAATTCAGCTATTAAAAACAGCTTAAAGAGAAATCAAATCTCATTGAGCAGGGATTGCAGGGGTCTTCTTGGACTATTTTAAACTTTCATACTCATCCAAGGAAACAGGCACTAATTGTCAAGGGTTGGCTTTCTTGAAAGCAATGCCATTTTCAAGCTTAATAACATCCATTTGAAGTGACGAGGAGGACCCCTGAATGTCCCTCTAGAGAGTAACAGGGCTATGAATGATTTTCTAAGTCTTGGAAACTACTGAGACAGGTGGAATCTTTACTAAAATTTGCATATGAAATGAGGTTGTCTCCCTCTGCACCCAGTGAAAGGAAATGATCTTCAGCAGCTAGCTTCAGTTCACCGACAGGGTACATGCCAAAGAAGCAAGGGGGGTCGAGGTGACTCTCTGTGGAGGGTGACACGGTTGTTTAAACGTAAGTCCTGCTCTCTTGGAGCCCTGTGAACTCTTAAAGGTTTATAAGGACCTGAGGTGTCATGGTCTAAGGACAGGAAAGCTGAGTTTGCTTACAAGCTATAACGTATGTTTATATGTTAACTTTCAGTTGACCAGAATTCAGTATAGTCAAATAACATTTGCTGCTCTAATTTTCAGAGTGTGTCTGTCTAGAGACTAAGAAGTAAACATGCTTTAAAACAAAAGGGTGGTCTTAGAAAGCAGTCATCTGACAGATGAGTCAAGTCTTTACAACTTGGTTGGAGTGACCCATAAATACACCAAACCTCTGCCTTTCTTCCCTCAGAAACTTAGCTCACCTTGTCTCCTTCCTCTCAGACTTCTCAGGCTGACCTTCTCATAGGATGGCAACCTTCAACCTAATTCTCCCTTGGAGCCACTGGAAATTCCATGTTTTTGTTGTGGTTCTTTTTTTCCCTAATCAATAACCAGACATACTAGATGTTTTCAAGATTTGGCTATGGCCAAATCCTTTTCAAAACCAGTGCCCATTGGGATCCCTAAACATCACAAGTAGTGGGACATTTTGCATGCATAAAAGAGACCCCATAAGCCCTTGCCCCAAGACCACTAAATCTTTAATTACCATGCATTTCCTGTATAACTCCTTTTTCATCATTGCTGATTACAGATATATCCATGTCTGAATAATATCTTCCCACTTTATAATCAGACAACTACCACTTACTCTGATAACCTGAGACACTCTAAGTATGATTTTGCCTCCACAACACTCAGCCTGTGCTTGGTCTCTTTTCAGGGGGTACACAAATTACCATACACTTGGAGGTAGAAAACTGACTAAGACAACATACTAAGACAGTGGTTCTCAACATTACTAATCCAGTGACCCTTTAATACAGTTTCTCATATTGTGATGACCCTCCACCATAAAATTATTTTTGTTGCTCCTTCATAACTGTAATTTTGCTACTGTTTTGAATCATAATGCAAATATCTATGTTTTCTAATGGCCCTAGTGACCCCTCTGAAAGGGTTGTTCGACCCCCAAAGGAGTCACAAACATACAGGTTGAGAACCACTGTAGTAGGAAAACACCCTGGTCAGGGGAAGACTTGGATTACATAGCTTCAGATACACCTGAGCTGAATATCCCCATTTGCAGAAGCTGGTAGCCTCTGGCATTCAAATTCTACCCTTATACTGAACTGATAAGTAGCTGGCCAATCTACTCACAGGAATCTATTTTCATAATTAAAAAAAAAATCTTAAGTGGGTCATACGAGTGTTCCCCTGATTTAAAAAACAAAACTTGCTCTCATGTTTAAAGAGTCTCTCATTGGTTTCACAGAGAAACTTTGTGACAGAAGAATCATCAGTGCTTCCGGTGACACATGAGGCAGATGGGATTAGAAGGCCTGATACAGAGGAAGCAGGCACACTCTGAGGTGGACTGGGACTCTTCCATTCAGGAAGTATGGTCCTAAGTATGAGTCAAAGATGTGGGTTCCACCATATTATAGCTACTCTCAATACAGAATCTAAATGCCCTAGAGCAGTACTTAAAATCTGGCTAAAACTGGAATTATATAGGGAGATTGGAAAAAGAAAAGAAACTTTATCCTGAGCCATTTTCTATAGTCTGGTAATATTTGTCTAAATAAGGAAACTTCTTTTTTTTTTTTTTCAAATTTCTTTTTTTCTCCATCTTTATTAAATTGGGTATTTCTTATTTACATTTCAAATGTTTTTCCCTTTCCCGGTTTCCATGCCAACATCCCCCTAACCCCTCCTCCTCCCATTCTATATGGATGAGTTCCCCTCCCAATCCTCCCCCCATTACCGCCCTCCCCCCAAGAATCCCATTCACTGGGGGTCCAGCCTTGGCAGGACCAAGGGCTTCCCCTTCCACTGGTGCCTTAAGGAAACTTCTTAAGACTCTCTTGTCCAGATGTAAAGCCTGCGACTCACAATAGTGACCAGCACAGCAAGGTGTTCATAACAGTTAAGTGGAGCCATTTATATATCTGAGGTAACTAACAGCCGTTTAACTCTCCTTTGGGCTCATTCAATGGGAGAAATTCATGCCTGTTACTGTAAACCTAAACGACTACCTTCAGCTAGTAAGGTCATTGACCCCAGAGGAGAACTACTACCGCCACTTCCTTAAGCCAGTGTAGTTCCCAACTTTATTCTAAATACCTATCCTTATATCCACAGATAAATATAGCTCCCACTCCTCATCAAAGAAGTTTCTTTTTATAACAGGAGATCATCCCAGAAATCCACAACTGGTCAAAATACAGGGTTCCCAATTCTAATTAATACATAGAAAGTACAACCTCTACACTTAAAGAATCAGGCCACATGTTGGAAGAGTGGGAAGAAATACTGGAGAAGCCAGAAGAGTAGGATATGTGATTTAAGACAGCATCTTTTAAATATTACAAGGAGCTATACCTTTGAAATCTCAAAAATATGTTCACCTAAATACAACCTATACAATGACAACACCAGTTGACATGCCAACGTGGATGGGGAAAAGAATTTCACATGACTCTATCCCTTGATGAAGACCTAAAGGCTTCATCAAGAGGAGACTATAAAGAGAGGGCTTTCCAGTCTTCTCTAGAGACAAGCCTCCTGATAGGTTATCTGAGCCTGAGTAGTCATCCCTAAGCACATAAACAAACAAGCAACCCTTCACAGGTTTTACGAATACACGTAAGTCAAGAATTTTAGAGGAAGTCATGGGGGAAGCAAGAGGAGCTGTGAGAAGAAGGAGAAGTGGAAATGGTATAAGTACAGTATTCACATATGAAATGCTCAGGAAAAATAATCAAGAGTAGAAACATACTCTCCATTACAATACCTTGTGCAAAAGGGTTTTATTACTGTGAACAGACACCATGACCGTGACAACTCTTATTAAGGCAAACATTTAGTTGAGCCTGGCTTACATACAGTTCAGAGGTTAGGTTAAGTCCATTATCATTGTGGTGGAAAGCATGGTAATGGGCAAGTAGACCTGGTGCTAGAAAAGCTGAGAGCTCTACATCTTGACTAGAAGGCAGCCAAAAGGACACTACAGAAAGCCCGGAGAAGGGCCTCTTCCACATTGGGTGGAGCTTGAGCATTAGAAGAACTCAAAGCTCATCCCCATAGTGACACACTTCCCCCAACAAGGCCACATCTATTCCAACAAGGCCACACCTCCTAATAGTCCCACTTCCCATGGCCAAGACTATTCAAACCATCACCCTAAGACCTCAGTTTCTCCCTCTATGAAATGAGAATGAAAATTTGCATGTTCCAATATAATCCCACGAGATAAAATACATGAGAATACATTGTGAAATGAAATAATAAACACATTTTAAATGCATGAAGAGAAATTCAGAAATGTGCCAAGATCTTCTAAGATTGCCTTACAGTTTACTTTTCTCTTTTAATACCTCTACAAGGATCTAGAGGCCTTGGGATGTCAGCTCACTGCCAACCAATGAGATAACTTTGAGGGGAGTTTTTCTCCCGTCAAATTTTGACACAAAGAAGACTGACTTCCAGATGTTATTGTTTCAACCAAACTACATCCAGGATAATAATGCTTTCCGTGTTTATTCATACTGGATGCATAGCTCTGTACCAGGTAGAGGGTAGAAAGAGGAGGTATAACAGCAGGATAATGGTGTTTACCACATGAATGCCACTAATAGTCACACGGCCAGAACTGGGGCCTGGGAGGTACTGAACTCTTTTGAGAGCTGTGGAAAGGTGAGGGGTGTTTGAAGACTAGCTGATTCATTGGGAGACAAGAATGTTGTGTGCTCGGCTGAAGCATTTTGACTTCTCATCTTCATTTTACAGATTAGCAAACCAAATCCCACAGACTCAATTACTACTTCAAAGTTACACAGTGGTCAAGGAAGTGGCATGGTTAGGCTCCTCCTTAGAAAGAAATTTCAAAGGTCAGGATTGGAGAGGAGTGGGAAACCAGCTGTGCAGCAGCCTAGAGGTTGATGACACAGACCTGAGAGAAAGCATTAACAAAGAAGATGAAGGAGATACTCTGAAACAAGTGGATGGCCGTGAGTGTTGGAAGCTTTTGGTGGTAAGAAATGGAGAAATGGAGAGGGTGCAGAAGTTTCCAGCACTCTCATTTCAGCCTGGCACTGAGCAGGTAGTTGCTAATCGAGGGCATTTTAAACTCTCTTCATCCTCATGCACCTACCTACCTGTAAGGACTTCCTAAAAACTTTGAGACCCACACAAGTTGGAAATCATTTGAAAATTTTCAATTAAATGTAAAGAAAGAAAAAACAAGTAAATATATTCTTTCTTTTGACTGCTCTATTGATTAAAATGAATGTCTGCACAGGGACTGCTGAACCATGAAAAGCAATCTGTCTTAGATGGGTAACAGATCGTTAGGAAATCATTGGGTTGGAGGAAAGAGTCAAGAAAAAAATTTGCAGAGATTCACATGTGGGAGTGCCAGTGTGCCTATCTGTAGCCACAGAGCCGTGTATAGATGTGTGCATTTCTATATATAGGGGACATATGCCACACACTTCAATCAGCAATCAGGAGCCAAGGATACAGGCAGGATTCCTGACAGAGTGGCACTGTGGATGGTTTAGCAGACTCTAAGCACTACTGCAAAGTGTGTACAAGTGGTGGGTGGAAGAGTGGGGGACTATTCACATAATAAGTTAAGCTCTCAGGCGCTCCTCTCTGACATGTGAGTTTGACAGAACCTACAACATCGCATCTCAAGACCATTCTCTGGGAGATTTTGGAAAAACAAGTGGCATTAATATGGATGCCTCTAATTTCATCAAAATGTAGTTTACAAGAGCTGTTCTACATACAAGAGAGCTTTTGGTTAAGAGGAAGCAGAAGGGGTGAGGGGAGATAAAATTCTCCACTGCTATCACCACTTTTAATGAAACAAACTAAGGAAACTTCTGGAAGGTGCAGTTTAAGGGTTAAGTCGCAATCAATCCACGTTTTGAAAAATGGGAAATGAAGCAGGTTTCCTCCCTAAAATCCCATCCAGTGGATGTAAAGGGAAGGAAAGCAGGGAGTTGGGGTTTTGCATTCAAACAGACAGAGAAAGATAAGGGGGCTAGGCCTCCCCTTCCTGTGTGCGAGTTCTGCACACATTCATTAGCCACACTGTTCAGATCAGCACTAATCATTTCCGAAGGCCTGGTCATATGACCATCCCTGCTCCCTTCTGTAATACCTTAATTTCTGTGTGCTCTGTTCTTTCCTCACCACACTCTTCTTTGTCTCCCCTTTCCAAGACCTCTCCCTCTCTCCCCTGGACATGAGATGACTGACTTTGGCACACGCTGTGCTCCATCTGTGTGCTAAAGCAGACCCTAATCAGGCAGTGCCCTAGGTCTTCAGGGTGGACTCTAAGGAAATGGGGCTTCATTTGGGAAAGTTCTGAGTCCACTCAAGATGCCCCATGGTGTGATGTATGTTTCCTTTACCTGCCAACTATGCAGCCTCTAGGCTCTTTAGTGAAGCTCTCCAAGTTTAAACTTAATTATGAAATGGGTTAATAAATACTATGACAGTAGAAAATTTTGACACTAGGGAGTTGTCACATGGCACGTGTGTCCCCAATAATCTAAGATGTGCCAAAACGTTAAGGATTTTCTGAAAGTCTGGAAGCAGTTTTGACTAGCTGTTGTTTAGCCCCTGAGAGATATGAGCTTAGTGTTTCCCATCGCCTCAGAGGGAAGTGATGGACAACACATCGAACCTTACCTTCGAATAATGACCATTTTATACATTGGTAGGCATCGTTTTTGTTCTGATGCTCAAGAATACTAAGAACTACATTTTCCCATGAAAAGTAATAAATATTCCAGCATCTTCATTATAAAATACAGAATAGCCTGGCGGTGGTGGCACATACCTTTAATCCTAGTGCTTGGAAGTCAGAGGCAGGTAGACCTCTGAGTTCAAGGCCAGCCTGATCTACAGAGAGACTTCTAGGACAGCCAGGCTGAGAAACCTTTTTTCTTGGATAGAAAAGGGAGAAGAGGGTTGGAAAGAAGACCCAGAGTCTTCATAGAAAAATAGACACCAATGGAACTGAAGAAGGGACCATTGAGCTATTTAGAGTTGGCTCCCAACCCACCCTTCCTGCATTCTTTTAGTTCACACTCCCTGCCATAAGCAAGCAAGCTAGAGGGAAACACAGCAAGTCCAGCCATCCCTGGCATGGAATAGGAACCAGGTGAAGGATTTGAGAAAGAGTGAATGAGACTATAAAAAATAATGAGTACAAATCACTTCCATAGGAAATGCTTTGGGGAGGAAGAATTTGCTAATGTGGAAGTCCATTAACCTTTGAGCTCAATTACCCTTTTATTTCAATGTACATAAATAATTATTTAACACTCGTTATCAGTAGGTACCCGGGCATACAGAGGGACAACAGATGCTAGTTCCTAGGAAGACTGAAGAATGACTTGCCTCTGTCTATGTTCTTATCCATTCTCTTTGTTGGTAAATTTGAGGATATTAACAGATAAAGTCTGATTGAAAGAATAGTACCCCCCAATAATTAACTCCCTAGACAGTGTACTAAGAATGCCAAGCCTATGAAAATAGACTGGAATGTACACTTATAACGGGTTAATTAGCTCTCTCCTTTAGTTTACTTTTCCCAATCAAGATGCTCCATCCTCTCACTTAAATAGCTGTCAATGGCACCTGCAAATTGATTTATCCCTTGATGAAGCTAAAGATTTTCTCAAAAATCTAGAAATAGTTTTTGCATACTCGCTGCTGTTATTGAGCATCAGAGACTTCTGAGCCGCATTTCCCACCCCCCACCCCGCCCACTACACGCACTATTTCTCATCTTAGAATTCTAGCATCTGCATACATTTGGAGCCCGACTTGCCTTTTTCTTAGATGCGTGGATATGGAAAAATGCAATAGAGCTGCTTATCATGCACTCAGGCTGAGTGAAGTTTTATCATAATGAAACTAAATGAAATTCCCAATTGCTCTGGTGAAGAGGGATGCCTTGATATTCCACTTGTGGGAAAGTGGCTCTGTGCCAGAAATAAAGTGACATCGACTCCAGTGCAGGGAGAAATCAGGGAAACAAACTCATCCCGTGAGCTCGGGTGTTGTTTATAAGGTGGTCTTGATGGATGGCCCACGTTGAGAGTTTGATGGCAATAGAGGAGAGGCTGGGAGAGAGGAGAAAGGTGAAGAAGAAGCCGAAGAAAGAGAATGGGGGGGAAGTTGTCCTCTGGTGCAAAGACCTGTAATCATCAGAAGTCTGACTCGGGATCACAAAACACCATGGGTTCATCTGTTTGCCATCTGTCATTGTTACTTTATTAGCCATCTACTGAGCAACCATTGGCACATGTATGAAATAGAAAGGCAATGCTAGCTCTACAATATAGACATACAATACATGTTCATAGATATTGATATACAATACAAAGACCCACAGAGATGTGCATATGTGTAATACAAATCTTTGTACATATTCTTGGAAAACATGTGACTTGACTTGTTGATATGTATCTTCCCTCACCCCTTCTTTATTGCACGTCAGACTGTACTCAGTTTCTTTTCACCTAAAACGCTGTGATTTTAAGAACCAGCCATGCTATACTAGACAGATCTGTGTCGTTGCTTCTAAATGTGCCGCTGTAGCTTACTGTGTGACTCTCTCATGCTTTATTTATCCATTACTCCATTGGGACATTAAGGTTTTCTCCTTTTATCCCAGTGTCATGAACAGTGAGGTGCTAAACATCCTTAGCCATATGTCCACATTGCCCTGGGGAGGGAACTGAAGGTGTGTGTGTGTGTGTGTGTGTGTGTGTGTGTGTGTGTGTGTGTGTGTGTACTTAATAGAAGCAAATACTGGCAAATTGCTCTTGGAAACAGACAGCTTGGCCGATGCTCTAAACATGAAGGTTTCTGAACTTCTGCTCTTCACCATGACCCACCACTCACATGGAACTCAAAGGATCGCCAATTACGATGTAGTAGCTTATTTTTATATTTCAATCTATTTCTAGTCGTCCTTTCATTGCTATTGCTCGTAAGGCTTCATTGAGCGCCATCTGATGTAAATTTGCAGCTCATATCCTGTGTGTACACTGGTGTTTAGAGCGGTTTGAATGAGCTATGGTCCCATGTAGTCTGGGGTATTTGAACTCTTGGTCTCCTGTTGATGGTAGCATTTGGGAAAGATATAGAACCGTCAGGAGGTATGACCTTGTTGGAGAAAGTACACCACAGGGACAGGGACAGGCTTCCAGGGTTTATAACCTCACCCTGCTTCTAGTCCACTCTCTGTTTGCATCATTGCAGTTGAAGGTGTGATATCAGCTTCCTGCTCTAGACACCAACTGCCATATCACCGTCACTCCTAATATGAACTCTCCTTCTCAAAACATTGGCCAAAATAAACACTTCTGTGAGTTGCTTTGGTCATAGTGCTTCATCACAACAACAGAAAAGTCCCTAATATAGGATTTGTACCTTTCTTTTGCAGAGCTATGAGAATGTTTAAGGATTAATCCTTATTCAATACATCATCATATGTTTGAATTCTGTTTGTCCATGTCAATTCTATCCATGGTGGCTGGATAGTTGAATTTTTGCTTTTACCTACTTTTTGTGTCTTAATGCTATCTGTAACTTGAAATGTTTGCCTTTCAAAGTAGCATGTGGAGCCCATGCTGTTCAGAGCTTTAGTGAGGGCTCTAGTTCTATCTTCATGTGACAAGCCAGTTCATCTCATGACACCTGCTAAAGGGATGTCCATCTCCTAGCCACTTTTCAATACTACCTGCAAAATGTTTAACTACGTGTGAGTCTACCTAGAGGAGTTCTGTTTTGTTTTGTTGGTCTGTGTGTCTGCTCTTAGACTAGGGATGATCTATTTTAACTTGCATGACTTCATGGTAGATCTCACAGAAGAGCAATGCTCTCCACTCACAATCTTGACCTAGTCATCCATGGACTATTCTACCTTTGTATAGTTTTAGAAAAAATGCATTAAGTCCTTTTCAATAGTATCTAGCTGAAAAGGTACTAAAGTATAGAATAATTTGAAAATATAACATCCGTATTATAATAAAATTTCCTCTTTGTTATAATAAAGTATCCAGTTCAAAGTCTAAAATTATCCAACCCAACATACATTTGGGTTATTGCTATATAGAAATTATCATAAAGTATTAGGGTTTTCTATAGATATCTAGTGCACTCCTTGACTTAACAATATATTTCGTTTTAGGTTTCTGGTGTTATAGGTGGTTCTTTAAATTGTTTGAATATCATAGTTTGTCAGTGCCATCATAGATAGAGGACATGTAGTCAGTCTCTTGATGGCCATGTTGTTTATGAAGATGTCACCAGTCTCTTCGACTACGTGGCTCGATTCTTGTGACTTGTCTTTGCACATGATCATATTATTTGAAAATGACAATTTCAGATCTTCTGATCATTTTACCTTTGATTTCGTTTTCGTATTTATTTCCTTTTAAAAGTGGTTTGGAGGTCTGAACAAATGGGTCTGTGTTTAACAGTACTTAACTTCTCTTTCAGAGAACTTGAGTTCAATTCCTAGCACCCATGTATGGCCACTCACAACCACCTGGCACTTCAGCTGATCATCAATGCCATTGGCCTCCAAGGCACCTGCATTTGCAATCATAGTACATGATTACACACACACACACACACACACACACACACACACACACACACGACAGCAAGCATTTTTGAGATGTCTGCCTAATTCAGACAAATCTGGGCTCAGATTAACTGACTATTGGCTAGTTCCTAGACATGAATGTGCTTGCTTCTCTCTGGGGAGTGGGTTAACGAGCCCTTTATCATTTCCAAAGATTTGTGTACTGTATCTACCCACTCTGCAAAGGGGTTAACAAAAGCCATTAAACCCACTTCTACATGGAATACTAGAACGTTCCTTCAGGCAAGTGATGGGAATGGATTTAGGTGGGAGGTTGTCTTTGCAGGTATTTTCTGACTGTCTGGTGAGGGCTATGTTGTGTAGTATGTACATGTACATACATGAGGACCAAGGACACACACATGCTGTTTTCCATATGCCCTGTCCTCTTCTAAACTTTTCCTACAGATCTCATTCCCTCAAACAGATCTTTGAGATCAGTGTTGTTCTCGCATTGCCAAGTTGGGAAAGTTGAGGCAAGAAGAAGAAAACAACTTTTTAAAGGTCAGAATTCTGCCTGTGACAGCCTGGCCCTAGGCCCTGTGTTCTTGGTCTCATGCTGCATGCCCTGTGTTCCAGGATACGTGGCCATGATCTGACACTATTGATGCCACTGCTGTTGATGTGATTGTGACAACACTATTGCTGGCAGCCAGAGGTCAGCTTTGCCTGGCAACTTTTGTCATGTGTCACTCTATATAGTTTGTGTAGTCACAATGAAGTAACACAGGACCAAACCATCCCTTCAAAAATCATCATCTTGGTTTCTACCCTTTAGGCTCCAACAGGAAATGTCTTCACACTAAAACAAGTATATTTGCTCTCTCAGTGAACATGCAAGGAAAAAGGAAGCAAGTGGCTTGTGATATCTACTGCTATTTGAAGTGACATACTCTGTGAAAGGAGGAAACAGGGAGCAGGGTTGACAATCTAAGCACTTAGGACAGCCTCTGTCCTCTGGTGAGGGCTTCCTGGAAAAAGCACCAGCATTTTGAGTACTAAAAATTCCCAAGTTAGCAGCATCAGCACTCAATTTACACCTCCTCCACCACTTTAAAAAGGCCACAAATGCCAACCCCAACCCCCTTGCCCCTCACCATCTATGCTGCCCCTCACTGGATGTAGCACTCAGGAGAGTGAGCCCTTCACCTTGCTGGAGCAGCACAGTAGAGCTGACCCTCATTGCAGAGTTGTGGGTGAGCCACACATAGGGCATGAGTGTGGAAGAGAGATCGCCTTGTCACTTGTCTGTGTGGTGGCATGAACTAGGGATGCACCCCCCCTCCAACCCTCAAACCTCACCACTTATACTAAGCAGGAGAGCCCATTACTGAGGTCATAAGAGTGGGAGAGCTAACTTTGCCCCTTGCTTGTTTCAGCACTGGGTGAGCTAGTCAGGGCAGTGTTGGAGAGTTTGCGCTGCTGGTGTGGGTGTGGGAGAGCTAGTGGACTGATCAGCTCAGCTCCCCACTCAGGACCAGATCAAGGGCTCGTTTGGCCTACCCTAACATCTAGCCCGTCTATGAACTGCTGGAGCACATGAAGGGGCCTTTCCTACAGATCTAAAGCAGTAAGATCCTGTGACAAAAAGTAACAGCAGGATCTCTGAGAGGAGTCCCAGTGAGGATCCAGCATTGATAGTGTAGCAGGAGGCAGAGGCCTCGAACCAGACCAATGACTCATTGTAATGAACATTTGCAAGCAAAGAAATATGAACAAAAGGGTAGACTGTGGGACACTCGGTAACACACTACAGCTTTCATGATGAGGTTTTTTTTTTCTTTTGTGGGGGAGGTTGCAAGGACAGAAGGCAGGTTCAAAGGGATGGAGACATGACTCGGATTGGGGGACATAATGTGAAATTCATAAAGAATCAATAAAAAAGTTAAATTTTAAAAATGCCACATATGAGCAGCAGAGACCAACATGCTGGTTTATAGATATTCTGACTGTAGAAATTATTGGCTCTTTTTCTGTGAAGATAATAGGGCGATGGCTAGATGATAGTGTATTGTCTGTCTGCTAAAACCAAACAAGTCTTTTAAAATTATGATGAGGCAGATTTAATGGTGCAAGAAGAGGCTGGAAGTTTGCAGCTAAATTTGGGTTTGAATTATAAGTGCGGTTATTAGAAGCACTAAATGAAGAGGCTGTGTCCGATGATAAGAATCTTGCTGTGAGCATGGCCCCCGAGTTCAAGCTTGTGTGACTACGGTTCCTGTGAAGTGGGTACTTCTCCATAAGCACAAACTCTCCTGGCTTGTGGTTTCCTCCTGGGAGTCTGTGAGTGTGGCTTCCTGGGGTCCACAGACACCAGCCTTTCTGTTTCCAAACCAACATTGTGCTCATGGCTGCCAAAAATAAGTTACCTCAGCAAACTCAAACGGTGGCAATTTTGTGGTGCATAAAATTGATTTATGCTTACAATCAAAATGCATTCCCCTTGATAATTTATGCTCAGCAATTTAACATGATTATTTGCGCCACAGTTTTAACATTTCTGCCTTCCTGACTGTCAACCCCAGAGCACAGACACATGCACAAAAAAAGCAAAACAAAACAGCACAACACTATCCTTCTGAGGCAAGGCGCTCAAAAATCAATGTCACAGCAGCCTCTTTTGTTTTCTGTTGTGACAAGACTGAATTTAAACAGCCTGGGAAGTCAAAACAACAGGAGAAATATCAATACATATTAACTTAATCAAGACGCTACGTTCTGCGGTCCCTGTCTACACTCAAATTATGTTCCCTCCGTAAGTTTCATGTCACTATTGACGGCTTGTAACTTCACCACAAATATTTGCAATCAGTGGTGGCCATCCAAGATGGAGGGTAGCTACAGGCTTCCTGACATCCCCTTTGCATCTGTATGAGATTTTTGTCACAACTGTTTTAAGAAAATGACTCCCCAGGCAGGCTCCAGCTTACTTGTTTGAATTCACAATCTTAACATTTCTGTTATACAATTAATCCTTTCTTCACGTCTCCCAATGGGACTGAGGCAGAAACTTTATCCCCCATTGTTCTGCATAAACTCTTTTGAAAAGAAACCCTAACAAAAGATGAATTAGCCCAAAAATTCACACTGTACTGGTCCCATCAAACCCCGGGTGCATCACACAGTATCAGAAGCATCTGATAAAGGCGCTAAGGGATGGAGTGATGCGAGGAGTTGCTACTAGTGGAGGGACCAAATGCACTTGACCTTTTAAATGAACACTCGGCCACTACTCATTCATGCCTGCATGTTCTGTTCTTTTCCCCCAGAAAAGTAATTGGAACGGACTTGCCAACAGTCTCATTAGGCACATAAAATGTTCACTTTATCATATACAGAGATGCTTCCACTGGCCTGTGGATGCTAGGAACTGTTTCCAGAGTAACAGAAGACAACACTTGGCCAGTCCTGTTCTCTCAGTCCTTGTCCCCTGGGATGAACTACTCAACCTGTGGCAGTCTTCAGGAGCATCTTCCAGTCATGGGAACAAATGAAGTCCAGTTCTAGTCAGCAGGGACCAAGGTTGGCCTTAAGTATGGATATCATGATTCATCAGAACGTCCAGTCAGCAGCAGCGATGGATCTATCTACACACGAGGTCCATCAGAGGCCTGCAGGCCCAGGAAGGCTACACAGTTCTTATTCTAACCTTTCCCTGGAGAAGGTGAAGGGACATTGTCACATTGTCAATGAAGGCCAGGACAAGTGACTGCCAACAGAGACTCTCACATGTGAAGGCTGGAATATAAGTGTAGTGTTTCTTCTTGCTCAGGTAAAAGAGTCCCACTGACTGCCATCAAGGAAGCTCCAGTGTTTCAATTCTCGAGTACATACTCAATCTCCACATTCTTCCTTTTGAAAGAGGATGGTTACCTTGGTGCTAGGATTTTTAGGAAGACATGGGAAATATTTGTTAATCCTGTTCTTCATATTATCACAGCCTGAGGGCAAAGCTCCTTGCAGCCTTCGAGAAAAGTCGTATGAGATGGGAACGCATGTTGTTCTTCATCCTAATTAAATCTTACATCCTGACTTGACATCTATTACCCTTTCAATGGCACAAACTGGAAAACTGTAGGCTTATGTTTATACAATAGACACAGCTAAGTCAGGACTTTAATAATCTTTGTGTAAGGTTTAGATTTTTATTATCAAAGATAGGAGAAATGAACCAAAATCAAGCTCTCCCCATTAGGTTTCCTTCCCAACCGTATAGCCTGATAGGATGGCCAGCTTTGGGGAAAATCAGCTTCAGTTTTTCCCCAACTATGTGCACTAGAAGCCTGATCTAAAGACGTCTGTCAACAATCCCTGTAAAGGTTCCAGCCGCAGTTCACCTTCAGTTAATTGATTCTGTTTTAAAAAAAAAGACTTGGTGTTAACTCAAGTTCCAAAATATTTCTACACAATTGTGACTGGTAGTCAGATTTCTATACTCCTTCAGTAATTATTTATTGAATTCCTGCGGGCCTCACAGCATTCTGTTATACACTTTATATTCTAAAGTAACAGGCAGATAGAATATAGAAAAGTAAATATTAGAGAAATACACGACACTTATCTGATACTTAAGATCTAATGAAGAAATTAATGTCTATCATGTAAATTGATATTTATAGTTTGCGTTTTAGGAAAAATAAATGTCATTAAAGAACTACAGGACTGGTGTTAGAGAGAGAAGAAATAGAAAATAACAACTCAGGGCTGGAGAGGTGGCTCAGTGGTTAACAGCACTGGCTGTTCTTCCAAAGGATCCCAGTTCAATTCCCATTTCCCACGTGGCAGCTCACAACTCTCTCTAACTCCAGTTTCAGGAGATATCTCTCTCTCTCTCTCTCTCTCTCTCTCTCTCTCTCTCTCCTCTCTCTCTCTCTCTCTCTCACACACACACACACACACACACAAGGCAAAACATCAATGTACTTAAAATAAAAATAAATAAACAATTTTTAAAATTAAGAAAATAACAACTCCCCTGGTTCAGAGATCTCTAACTATTCATTCGGTTGTCCCGTGGAAGCCAAGCATACTGGCACACACTTGTATGCCCAACATCAGAAGGCTGATGCAGGGGGATTGCCATGAATTCAAAGTCAGTTTTGACTACAAAGAAATCATCAGATAAGCCAGGACTTTATAAGATTCTGTCTCAAAAAGAATTAAGTGTCCTTTGGACAATGGACAAGACTGAGGGGCAGTGATAGACAAACTCTCCCATAGATGGTCCCAGCTGTACAGTAACCTACTGGTACCCTAGTAATCATCCAGGCACTAGCCTTCTGGCCCACCAATATATCTCCCTCATGTGCAATCTTCCAGAAAAACTCATCCTCGGTGAACCTCTTCGTCTCCTCCAGAGCCCTCAGTAATCTGGCTTCTGCTCCTACCTTCAATTGAATGTATTCTCAGAAAATGTCACTTAGGAGCTCTTAAATGTCACATGTAATGGGCAATTTAAAATCTTAATCTTACTGGATTTCTTCGCTACTTGTGAAATAATTAATCACTTCTTCCTTCTTGAATCTTCCATGACACCACGTTCCCTGGCTCTCCTTGTACCTTGGATGGTTCCTTCTTTGGCCCCACCACGGGCTCATCTTCTCCCATCTGCTCAGCGAAGGCTGCCATTCTGCAGGGTTCCGCCCTCCACCCACTGTTTTTCTCACTCCACATGCTCCCTGGGGAACCATAGTCCTCCTTCTCGTCATTTTTATCATCATCATCTATATGCTGACAACTTCTGGATCTATATTTCTAGCCTTGGCCCTATCCTGTACACTTCAGATCCACATATCAGAACCCCGTGTCACTATTCTACAGGTAACTAAAACTCAAATACATTGATAACCAAAAGCAAGGGTTTCTCCTAACATAATTACTTCCTCTTGCATTTTCCGCCTCAATTAGAGTTTGCAGGTATTATTCACTGTCCATCTCTCAAATGCGATGTCTCCTTTCTAGCACCCCTACAAGACCTTCTCTTAGTATCTCATCAGCCTCGCCTAGACTCTAGTCTTAGTTGCCCAAACTCATCTCTAGATCTTCCAGATAGAACATAGCTGACTTGCTGATTTACAAATTTCTCTCCTTTACTGCCTCCATTTGCTCCCAGCACACACACACACACACACACACACACACACACACACACACACACACACACACACACCATGAAGACTTTCACTAGTCCACCAACAACCTGCTTCTTGGGAATAAACTTCAGGCTCCTTAACATAGAACATTTACTTTATGGTCTGCCATTTGAGACATTCTTACATACCCACTTGGCAGCAACGTGGAACTCAGAAGTGATTTCTGGTAGCAACAGTGACACAGATGAACTGAAAGAATATGGTCATTGTGGTATCCTTCGTCTGATGTCTTCAGCACCACATAGAAGGTAAGTGAGCAGAAAGAATGAGGCCATATTGGTATGACAGAATAACAGAGAGTCCAGGATATTGTCCAGACAGCCGTTGAAAGTTTAATGCTTAGTTCATGGAAGAGTCAAAGCTTGAAAAAAAGACAAGCTGGAAAAAATAGTGGAAGCAAAATAATAACTGAGTTAGTGAGATTTAATAATGTCACAGCAAGAAAAGCCACGGTGAGGAGGTGGCACACTTAAAGGCACATTTGGAAAGGAAACTGTTCTAAGTAAACCATGATTACAGTTGTGGGTCAGCTGGAATGCATAGTTAAAATGAAGAACAGGTCTAACTCCTGGATGAAAGGAAGCCATGAACTTTGGAAACTAGATAGCAGAGCATTCATCGTTGTAGTAAATTTCATGAGACTGCAAATGCCCATGTAAACTTCAGTTTTTACTAGGTCAGGACCTACTAGAATTCAAGGACTATACATGGTCAAAGGTTCTTACCCACCATGGTCTGGCCCCATGCCTGGGATAGAGCAAATCCTCAATACATCACTTCATGGGTTATAAATGCTTGGATGTGAGGAATTCTAGGAAATGCACAAGGAGTCATATAATTTGGCTGGTTCAACCTCCAGATATGCGTAGCAGGGAATCTGATTGGAACCAGATAATGGGTGGGTGTTCTGGAATTGTGAGCTGTGGAAACCAGGCTTTGTGAGGGTTCAGCTGTAAGTCACAGACCATTTGGGACTTGAGCAGAAGTGGGCTATATAATCAGTCAGTGCTACAGTCATATGTATTGGTTGATTCATAGAACCTTGAAGCATGATACAATACTATCTTCTGAATAATCAAAGGATACATTTTTTTGCTTACAGCAGTAGTTCTCTCCTGATAAGTATATTATTTTCCATTGTTATCCTTTGAATCACTCTCTGCTCAAATAGTAGAGATTCATAAACTCTCCACAATACCTTGTATGCCCCAAAACCCAAGGAAGGCACTTTTAAGATTTATTTTGATCTTTTCAAAAGATTAGCCTGATAAACTACAACATCAGATTTCTAAACCATGTGGACCAATGAGCATAAAATTTACATATCATAAGATCTCTTACACACAATGATCTCAAAGCCGCCTACAAGATCACGTGAAGTTTATTCTGTTCATTTTTTTCACATAACTGTTTCTATTCAGAGGAAAGGTATACAGGTAGGCACAGATGTTCGGCTTCTGCAAATGCAACAAACAAGATGCAGAATGGTCTAGCTACTTATCAAGGCCACAAGGAAAGGACAGCAAAACCCAAGTCAGGGTCTGTCTGTGACTCCCTCGAGGTCTTTTGCTGCCTCCAGAATTTAGATGTAAACTTTACCAGCTCTGAAATGTGATCTCTGTACAACAGACAAGTGGAAAATTGGCCATTCAGAGAAACACTGTGGAAGGGAAGCAGGCTGCTGGGTGAGTTCTATCATTTATTACCACGCTGGTCCTAAATTTTCACACCTAATTAATCAAGCTTGCTCTGTAATCACTTTTCTACATGTGGTGCTGGTGGATTTTACAGCTGCAGTTTTAATGAGCTGCTGTTTCTTTTGACATTTGGAAATCTAATCTGGAAAAATGATTCAATGACTTGTAAAGACCTTTCATATTGTATGTTTAGCCATGTCTCTTTCCAGGGTCCTTGGAGCAAACAAGCGGGTAGCCACACTTCTCGTACAGCTCCAACTCATGCCAGTACATGGCAGGCCAATTTCTACTGATATCCTGAGCAGATGTGGCTGGCAGCCCAGAGCATTAATGAGAATTAATATTGGAGATTGCAAGCACCTAGCAACTAAATGGGAATTTGAAACTTGACTTACAAGAAGATGACATCTGAGAACCCAGCAGCTCACATACAATCCTGAATATTTGAGAGGCCATTCTCTCCCGGGGAGTTGAGAGCTATCCTAGTTGAGAGTAAAATACATTCCACACAGATAGGGAACAAGTATTGAATTATAAAAATATGCCAGCTACTGAGAGGGACCTCACAGAAAGAGTAATATTTCCACTCAGAAGGAACATCAATTAATATTCTATAGCCTATGTAATCCTTGTAAGTACTTCTCTAAAACTGGGTGTTTTGCTGAGAAGGGCGATCCTACAGGAAATACCACATGTCAAAATACATTAACCCTGAGTGCACAGCACATATGGTTGAGGCTAAATTGGCCTTCTTATTTCCACAGCAAACCCCATCAGCACCCCAGGATTGAAAACTGGCAGTCAATGCTGCATCAAACTGTTCATTCCCTGGGATTTCTGATCCTCGAGCCGGAGGAGGCAATCTGGACGGAGAACAATTGGCAATGAGCTTTGCAGCCACTGCACCCTGATACACTGAATGAGATTAATAAGCAATTGTTCCTTTCAAATCTCAAAGTGTTCATACACTGTTCTCGCCACGTGACTCTCTCCCACAAGTGTCCTGATGGCAGTACTTACTGAGCTGAAAGTCTGCACTCTCTCACCCTCAACTAGGCCTCTCCAGTTAAACTGGCAACTATTTGTACACTCCACCCAGTCCTGCTTTCCTCTTTGTGGGCTTCCTTAGTTCACTGACAAGTGAAAAGAAAGAAAGGGGAAAAAAAAAAAAAGAAACCCTCTCAGCTATAAAATCAAACAATCAATTTGGTTGCTGGGAGGGAAAACATCAGTCTGGAGAAATTGAAGCTGAAGGGTCAGAATTTGCTAATGTCATTTCAAGCTCAGAGCTCATAAATATTCTGAAGTATGAGGAACTTTGCAAATAGACTGAAAACAAACTGAATCAAAGCACTGGTTCTGCGGCTTGTGATATTTCAGAATGGCACTCCTGAAAAGCAAGGCTAGAAATAATACATAAAGTATCTTGTATTAAGGCTTAAAGCTACAGAGACAGACCGATGCCCATGGTGAACGCACAGGGTAACTTGGGAAGAAGTATCCATGTCTGACCTGTGTCCGACTGGTGTCCTGTTTTTGACCTGTCTGACAGTGGAGCTGGAGGAAGCTCCTCCCTATGCAGAAGGACAAGATGCTGGTAGACGGGACAAGAATGTGGCTTTTCTTCCGTAATCTATGTATACTTCAGTTCCTTTCAACTTTGTGTCATGTACATATGTATGTGTCTAGTTAGAAACTTTTAAAAGCTATCTCTGTTAATTTGAGGTTTTTTAATCTACTTTTTGAAACATTGTGTAATTTGTGAAGTTATGGTGATGGTGGTGGTGGTGGTGGTGGTGGTGGTGGTGGTGGTGGTGTGTGGGTGTGTGTGTGTGTGTGTGTGTGTGTGTGGTTTATGTGCACATCTATGTGAGAGTCCACATGTCCATCTACATTTGTGGAAGCCATAAAAGAATGCCCTGTGTCCCCTATCCCTCTCCACCTTATTCCCATTCTTGTTCTCACATCCCCAGTCCTGACATACAGTTTGCACTGCCAGGTTTTTACACAAAGCTGGAGATACAAAGTCAGACCCTCACACTGGCCCTACAAAGACGCTGCTTACTGAGCCCTCTCCTCAACCCAACAGGGTCTAGCTCAGTCACAGGTCTAACTCAGTGTGTTCTTTTCCCCTGTCACTCTTTGGAATCACATAGTTCTCTCAACTACATGGCATTATGAAAACATAGAATCAAACTATTTTCAAAATATTAATGTATTTGTTTTAAGTCGGGGTCTGGCTACGCAGCCTAGGGCTGGCCTTGAACTCTCAACCCTTCTGCATCAGACTCCTGAGTGTTAAGGTTGCAGGTGTGCGTGCCACCGTGTTCAGCTTTCAGAAGTTTAAATAAGAGACCACTTCATATATTTCTTACTTTTCTTATGCAAACAGAGGCAGCCACAAAGTTCTAAAGCGAAATCATTCCTCGAGAGCCATCTTCTGTGAACTAACGTTCCTCCCCAAAGAAGCTGCCCCCTCAACTGAACTTTCTGCAAGGCCAGCTGACTGATTAGAGTTCCGGAGATGGTGGTAGCGTGTGGAATGTTACAGGTCTGGAGTCTAATTACGATTTATCTGTAGCCCCTAAATAACCATTCCTTGCCTACCTCTGTGTCTGACCCAACATCCTGCAACTTACAGATAAAAATGTTTTGGAAGGTACTAACTTTATAAAACTCTAGCCTCTACCAACCAAGAGGCTAAGGGTCATCAGATAGCATCCAAGGCATATAGCTGAGATTTCTCTGCTTCGCTTTGACCATCTACTTACTGTTTCCACCAATCTATTTAAAAGCACCTCTATTTGTGACTTTCTTCGTTCCGCTACTATAAAAACTTCATCAGACTGCTACCACATGGCAACATGGGATGTGCGCTGTCCTCAGTCTGTACCTGGGACATGGCCATGCTTATTTGGCTCCAGAATAAAGTACGGTTCCCTGATTTTGTGTGTGTCTGGGGGTGGGGAGGTCTTACGTGCTGCAACTCCCAAACCCACCCTAACATCTACACTCCTGCGCCCCTTTTGTTGACCTATCATTCCCAAGAACTCCCATCCCAGGGCAATTAAGAAATCTAGAAAGAGCCAGATTTGTGTTGATTTGGAGTTCCTAATCCGAGATCTGTCCCAGAAGACATTAGTCTCCAATCAGGGATTCAGCACAGCTGTGAGGCAAGCTCAGAGCAGCTGGGTTCTGATGCTCGCTTGTGGTGGCCTCTGTATGGGCTTAACTCTGCTTCTCCCTTTATCAACTCATGGGGGATGCAGCCTGACCTCGTGAAACCAGGGAATGACACATTCTAATGATAGTGATGAAGACCTAAAGGAGCCCAGGGATGCTTTGAATTTCTGTTGTTATCCAGTGGTATAATGGTGGCTGAGTGATGCGAGGTGTAAGGCCAAGCTGTAGAACAAACTGTCTACGGTACCCACTCCTGGACCCAGAACTCAAATGTGGAGGAGCAGGGTTCTCTACTTACTAACCTAACACATAAGACTCAAAGACTCACCTACATAGAAAAGACACAGGAAGGAAATCTGCCATTAGTTCCAAGCCCTTTCAGACCTTATCCTCCCTACTCTGTTTAGAGGCCTCAATATCCTACCCCCACCCACCCCATCAGATCACTGTCCACATCTGAAGTGCACTTTGAAGTAATAGGGAACAAGGTGAACCCAGGGCCTTGCCCACACCAGGCAAGTGCTCTCCCTGGAGCTAAGTCTTCAGAGCCCCCTTTCTTTCTTTTAATCCTGAGACAAGTCTTACTGGGTGCCTCAGGCTGACCTTTAACTTGACCTTGAACACAGACTCTTCTTGCCTCAGAGTCTGAGTAAATGGGATTAGAGGAGCTGGGGCAGCCGCTCTGCACACAAAGGACTGGCAAACAGGGCAAGGATGGAGCGATGGAGCGCTCCTCTATGAACGCTTCGATCCCTTTAAATTTTGTCATACATTGTTGTACAATAATACATTCTATTATTTGGAGCTGTTTTTCTAATTAATGGTTAGGGGTGTGTGTGTGTGTGTGTGTGTGTGTGTGTGTGTGTGTGTGTGTGTGTGTGTGTGTTGTATGTGCTAGCCCTTGCTCCTTTGATGGTATTCATATTCTACTTGAAATCTCAAGACCCCAACAGAACACCTACTAGTAACCAAATACACAGCTACTCAACTAGGTAGGATGGCTAACAGTTCTGGAGTCAGACCCATCAGAAGCAAACCCCATTTCTGTAACTTAAGTCAAGACAAGCCAGAATCTTAGCTGTATTTCTTCAGCTCAAGCACAGCGGTGGTCATACCTGTTCCACAGTTGCAAGGAGCCAAAGCCCTGATCAGCTTGAGCAGCTCAGAAGCACGGTGCCCAGCAAGTGGGGACTACTGTGCTCAGCCATGCCCCCGTCAGAAACACTTGTCCACACTCCTTCCTCTCCAGGTCTCAATATTCTTGTCTCTAGAATGACCAAAGTAATTGTGTCTAAAAGCTTGCTTATGGTGTGGTTTAAATACCACAATTCTAGCCAAGCTCCTGGCGGGTCAAAAAAATCTTGTCATCATTATGATGAAAGACTGGAAAGTCCTAAAAGGGTCGATATTCCTGCCTTAGAAAGGCTCAGGCAAACCAAGGGGCACTGGGAACGGGACTTTCCTTCTTGCTCTCGCGTCAGCTGTAAGAAACACGGGCTACTTAGCATCTTCCACCTGTTCTCTCCCCACCAGGCAAGCCAAGGCTTTTAAAATTCAAATCAAATGACAAGTTCTTTGCCAAAGGCCAGGAATAAAGCAACTGACAGGGACTGCACAGAAAGCTAGAACGCTGGACAACCATTTCCGGGTGGCCATGTTTCTGCCCAGGTCCAAACCATTCTTTCCGTTTTCCCAAAAGCCCCAGTTCCTCTGTAGGAGGAGGGAGGCGCTTCTCTTCATGCTAATGCACCACTAATTCCTTTCCAGGTGAAGAGGAGAGACCCGCAGGGCTGCCTCATTTGCCTTGTCTGGAGGGTCATTAAAATGAAGGGTGGTAGGCTCTTGAGACAGAGCTGGTGGTGACAGCTGCCGGCTGCCGGGAGGTGAATGGGAAGTTGGCAAGGGAGTCTGGGGCAAGACTGATGACACCAATGTTTTACAGGCGCTGTGCATGTATGGATCAGACTCCGGCATGGGATCAGCAAGTCCTTCCTGCAGCCCCCAGATAACCTTGGCCAGCTACTGCTCTGAGAAAATGTCTTTCTGAGAACACTGAATTGTTTCCATAATTCAGGCAAGGAGGAGCCTTCCTGTCCTTGGCACAGTTTATACTTATTGCTTTATTCACATGCCACACTCACATGGGCATTTGCTTATCATTAACAGGTTTGTTTTTTTGACGTAAGAAGGTAGGTAGTATTTTAATACTTCATCTACTCGCTGTTTCAGGGCTGACCCCGTGCCTTTTACGTAGCCCTACCTGTTTGTACTTGAGACGTTATGCGCGTCATTGTTTATAAATTCTGCACACACCTTGTTTTGTTCCTAGGCTACACCTTCAAACGTGGATTCCACAATAGAGCACATTAGATCATTCCGAATCCTTGCCTTTGCTTCACAAAGGACGGTGAGCCCTGACTCCCACAGCTCACAGACACAGCTTTTGAGTGCTCACGAGGCCGCTACTGTTTAACCTTGAACAACTTTGCAGTTTGCCACTCAGCAAAGTGGCACGGCCGATCCACCTCACTGGGCTATTGAGACTATCAAGCCAATTGAAAGAGAACCCTCACAGGGCAAAACTTAGTGTCGTGTTTTGTGCTTTAAAAATAGATTAGAAAATTAGAAAAAGAAAAAAAAATACATTTACCTTTGAAATGTCTGGTGCAGCCACTGTAACAACATAAAACACACGAAAGACAGGAGCCCAGTGTTCAGGGTGCCTCCCTTTCTCTTCATGCTAGGACAGTGTCCAGTTCCCAGGGACTCAGAAAAGAGCCACCTGGATTGCATCTGCTTCTCCTTTGTGATTTTATTCCCTTTCACTTTACTTTGAAGCAGTGTTTTTACTTTGTTATATTGGTTTAATATTCTGTGTTTTTATTTTTGTTCCCCTTCACGCATTTATATTATATACACAATATTTTATTCTCAGACAATATTTTTCCTTCCCTTCTTACATTTATCTACATTTTTGAACTTTTTCCTTTTAGTTGGGAGATCTTTTGGGGGGTTGGGATTCTTTTGTTTGCTAACCTATTGTTGTAGTCCAGCGTTTCTCAATCACTTTGGGGGTCGCATATCAGATAGTACACATATAGGATGTTTACATTATGAGTCATAACAGTAGCAAATTACAGTTACGGAGCAGCAACAAAATAGTTTAAAGGCTGGGGGTCACTACAACCTGAGGAACTGTATTAGAGCGTCACAGTGGAGGGAAGGTTGAAAACCACCTCCCTAGTCCCTTCCCCTTTTAACACCTTGTATTCTCCTTTCTTTTATTTAACCTTACTTCTTCTGGTGATTTGAATATGCTCAGCCAGAGAGTGGCACTGGTAGAAGGTGTGGTCTTGTTGGGGGTGGTGTGGCGTTGTTGGATGAGGAATTTCACTGTGGGGGTGGACTTTGAGACACTCCTCCTACCTGCCTGGAAGGCAATCTTCACCTGGCTGCCTTTGGATCAAGATGTAGAACTCTCAGCTCCTCCAGTCCCATGTCTCCCTGGATGCTGGCATGCTTCCTGTCTTCCTGATGATGATGTCCTGAACCTCTAAAGCTGTAAGCCAGTCTCAGTTAAATGTCGATTATAGCAGTTGCCTTGATCATGGTGTCTCTTCACAGCAGTAAAACCCTAAGATGCTTCCTTACTTCTCACATCTACTACGTCCTCCTTCAGCTCACTCATTTTCTGTCTGTACAATTAGCTTAGATAATGTCTGAGTTCTGGTTCATTCTATAGTAGTTTTGTTGTTCTCAGTATTATAATCATTGCTAACATATTCGGGGGAGGGGGAGATGAAGTTGAATAGTATTTGTATTTCTAATTCTTATATGGTTCAATGCTATTATTAATGGAGTAGTTTGCTTAATCCTCACAGAGTGGACCTTGGGGTTGAGGCTTCAAGAGTAGGTTGTTCAATGAGAAGTTCCCCCACTCCTAAAAGGAGATACACAAATCACAGCACAGACACTCTGGAAACTTGCAAAGCTACCTGACTTCCAAAAGATCACAACTGCTAAGTCAGCAGTTCTGAAACAGGTAAAGTACAGGACGACGTTTTCAAATGTTTACTGGTAAACATCATCAAGGACCTGGAGAAGGGTACAAACTGGCAGGTAAACTAGTCAACAGCCATGAGGAATGATAGCAGCATGGAGGAAAAAGTCAGTGAAACAGATGGGAAAATTAGCAATGTCGGTTTATAAAAATTAAAATGAAAAGAAAAATTCAGCAAGGAAATTGAGGGCTTTGAAAAAAAGAGAGAGAAAGAAATATTCAAGGATGTGACCCTGGTAGGCTACACCAGCACCATTAACTGGACTCATAGTGTGGAAGAAGTGGCAGGAAGGTATTGCAGGAGTTGGAAAGGAGGGTTTGTGGCTGGATTAGACCAAATACATTGTGTACTTATATGAGATTTTCAAACAATAAATAGAAGTATGCTTTTAAATTTTTGGAAATGAAAACTAAGTCAATCAAAATTTTAAAACACAATGTAAAGCATGGTCAGTACAACATTCAGACATTGGTAAGTCAAAAAGGGGAAAGAAGTTTGCCAAAAGAATCTACACAAACTCTTAGATATGACTGAGACATGACTGTGGAACCAAACCCACAGACTGGGAAAAGGAGCTGAGAAACACAGAAAGAATAGAAAATGCATTCGATGAAATAGTAGTAGAAAAGTTACCAAATAGAGAGAAAGAAATAAACATCTAAACAACAGAAACATTTATAGCTCCCAACAGACAAGACTGAAGAGACACATTATAGGCAAGGTGTCAAAAAATACAAAACAAATATGTTAAAATCTACCACAAAAAAATGCCAACTCATCTATAAAGGCAGAAATGACAGAATAATATAGATCTCACATCAGCAATCCTCAGAGCCAAGAAAGGACAACGTGATATCTTTCAATACTTGAAAGTAAATAACTGCCAACCAAGATTGCTTAGCAAACAACGTTATCTTTTAAAATTGGCGGAGAAATAATGACATTTCAAGACAAGCACAAACTAAGGCAATTTCTGACCACCATGCTAGCCCAGAGATTCAGAGAAGTAAAAACGGACCCTCTCAAACAGGAGAACCCAAGAAGGAGTAATTTTCATGGGAGAAACAGATGAACAAAGGACCTCCAGAAAGGACTCCATCATGGGAAGAATAGTGAATCAGCAAGCCCCTAATGCAATCAGGGTTGAGGGTTAAATAACAATATTCAACCAACCAGAAAAACAACCAACAAAATTACAATAATAATCATTTCTTAATAATAATCTTAATGGCTTAAATTCACTAATGAAGGAACCCAGACTAACTGAAGTAGTTAAAAAAAAAAAAAAACTCAACCCAATTATCTGTTATTTCTGAGAAACAGGCATTGCTGCTAAAAATACCCACAAACTTAGAGTCAAAGGATGAGCTAACGGAAGCTGTCTTAGTTAGGGTCACTACTGCTGTGATGAAACACTATGAACAAAAGCAACCTGGGGAGGAAAGGGTTGATCTTGTTTATACTTTTACATCACAGTTCATCATTGACAAAAATCAGGGAAGAAATTCAGACAGGAACCTGGAGTTAGGACATGATGCAGAAACAATGGAGGGGCACCGCTTGCTGGATTAATCCTCAGAATTTGCTCAGCCTGCTTTATTTATAGCACTCAGAACACTAGCCAGAGGTAGCCCCGCCCACAATGGCTGGGCCTTCACCCACCAATCACTAATTAAGAAAATGTCCTCCAGGCTTGCCTACAGCCATATCTTATGGAAGCATTTTCTCAATTGATGTTCCCTCTTCTCAGATAACACTTGCTTGTATCAAGTTGCATAAAAACTAGCCAGCACAGAAGCCAAAACCAGCTGGAGCTGGCACAGCTAATCTGATATTTGATAACATAGACTTCAAATCTAAATTAGTCAGATGAGATAAGGCATGCCACTACATATTAATAAAGGGAACAATTCTCCAAGGAGATATAATAATTGTAAACATTATTACCAAATGTAGGGCTTCCAATTTCATAAAACAAGACTAACGCATGTGAAAGGACAGATAGGGTCTAATACAATAACAGTAGGTGATTTTACAGCCCACTGTCCTCTTTAGATAAGTCATACAAATTAAAAATTAACAAAGAAATCTCAGAATTAAAGAATATCAAAGAATGACTTAGTTACATTTGTGTTGCTCTGCTAAAACCAAGGCAACTCATAGGGAAAAAAAACAGTTTATTAAGGGTTTACAGTTTCAAAGAGTGAGTCCACTGTGCTGGTGAACATGGCAGCTGTCATAAAAGCTCCCATCTTCGGACACAACCACAAGGCAGAGAGAGCTAATTGGGAGTGCCAAGGGCTTTTGAACCTCCAAAGCCCAACCCCAGTTACATGCCTCCTCCAACAAAGCTACACCTCCTAATCCTTCCCAAACAGTTCCATCAATGGAGTATTCAATACAAGAGCTTGTGGTGGGCATTCACAGTGAAAATAATAATACATAGAACAAATAACTTAGCACATATTCTATCCAACAAGAAGACAACCTATGTTCTTCTTAGCAGTGCATGGAACCATCTCTAAGGCCAGGAATCAAATCATACCAAATGGAAAGAAATCAAAATAATTTTTGTCTGTTATCTTAGTACAATGAAACTAGAAATTGGTAAAAAGGAAACCTACAAAAAGTGTGTACATTTATGGAGCCTGAACAATATACTCTTGAATAATCAGTGGGTCACTAAAAAAATCATAGAAAAAAATTAAAGTTCCTAGAACCAAATGAACATGAAAAGCACAACCCTCCCGAATCATTAAGACACAGCAAGGACAGTGCTAAAAGTTTATAGTTGTAAATGATTACATGAAAAATCAGAAGTTTCAAGTAATCAGCTTAATGATTCACTTCAATGTCATAGAAAAACAAAAACACAAAAGGAATATATGGCAAGAAGCAATAAAGATCATGGCTGAAACTCAGGAAAGGGAGACTAAAAGAACATATATGAAATCAATCAAACCAGATGTTTAGGGGAAAAAAACAAAACGATTGGCAGGAATTAGCCAAACTAACCCCCCAAAAGAGGATTTCCATTAATAACATCAGAGATGAAAGGGGAGCGGTTCCCAAAGAAATCCAGATAATTCACACTAGGAAATACTTTGAAAGCACATTTTAAAACCAAACCAGAAAATCAAGAAGAAATGGGTAAATCGCTAGATACGTGTGACCTACCCGATTAAGGAAATAAACAACTTAAGTGGATCCCAAAACACTCAGCAAACTTAAAGCAAGAATAACAACCCTCTGTTCCCACTGCTAAAATAAAGGACTAGATGGATTCACTGTCAAATTCGGTCAAACTTTCAAACAACTGATACCAATACTCTTCAAATAGAACAAAAAGGAGTCCTATCAAAATCAGGCTGTAAAGCCAGCATTACCCATGTCTTGGGGTTACTACTGCTGTGATAAAACACCATAACCAAGTTGGGGAGAAAAGGGTTTATTGACTTATATATTCTGAATCACAGTCCACTGAGAGAAGCCAAGGCTGGAATTCAAGCCAGACACGGACCTGGAGACAGGAGCTGCTGAAAAAGACACCAAGGGGTGCTGCTTATTGGCTTGCTCTTCATGGCTTACTCAGTCTGCTTTATTATAGAAGCCAGAACCAGGAACCAAGGGCCTACCCTACCCACAATGGGCCAAACATCCCTTCATGGTCCTGAAGAAACCAGAAATAGAGAAAATATTTCTCAGCATAAAGAAGGTGATACGCCATAAACTGCTGGTCAAATGAGAAGTTAAAAAAATATCCTAAGAAATTTGCTTCACAACTTTGGCAAGTCTAGGGCACCTATTCCTTCCATTCTTATTTCATATAGATAGCACTTAAAGTCTGAATTAAAGAAATAATACAAGACCAAGAAATAAAGGGAATATAAGTAGGAAGAAAGGTTACATTATTCCAATTCATAGATAGCATGATCCTGTAGCTAAAATACCTCCCCCAAAAGATCTACCCATGAAAAGACCTCATACCCCTTATAAACATTTTTAGCCAAGTAGCAGGATATAAGATCAATATATGAAAGGAGGCTTGGGCAACAGGACTGTAAGTTCAAGACCAGCCTGGGCAACATAGTAACTTAAAGGCTAGCCTGTACAACATAGGAAGATCCTGTATCAAACAAACCCAAGTTTTTAATAGAACATTTTTCATCTATGGTGGGTTTATTTGGTATGTTTATGTGCTTGCGCACACTTGTTTGTATGAGTGCAAGCATTCTATAGTATGTACATAAAGGTCAAAGGGTAATCTTAGCTGTTGGTCTTCATCTTTCACCTTGTCCAAGGCAGAGTCTCTGTTTTCTTCTATTGTATATGCCAAGTTAGTTGACCCAGGAGCTTCCAGAGATTCTCATATCTTTGCCTCCCCTCTTTCCATAAGGGTATCAAACTCAGGTCCCCATGTTGTACAACAAGTACTTTACTTGATGAGCCATTCCCCTAGTCCACTACAGAATTTTTAATTAACTCTATAATATACTTGAAAATTAATCTGGAAAATAAAAATCATCAGGACAGATGGTAAATTACTGAACCAAACTTTAGTGCTACACACCTGTAATCACAATATCTAGGAACTGTTTGAAGCAGAGGACTAGGCTAGCCTAGGCTTCATAAGGAGGCCTTGTCTTGAAGTGTGTGTGTGTGTGTGTGTGTGTGTGTGTGTGTGTGTGTGTGTGTGTGTGTGAAATAGCTTTAAAACTAGCTGCCACAATGGGCTATAAGAACATGCAATTTCACAGACATGGGCAATGGTTTCTCTAGAGTTCACACCTACAAGTCCTACACATGTGCCAGAAGGGCTTCAGCAGACTGTCTCATTACAATGCATGACTTTTCCCATTCCTTATACCAGAAACTGGATTTAGTATTATATAATGTTAAATTTTTGGTAATCCAATATGCAGTTCGTTGTTTTCATTTCCACTTCCCTAATTATGTGCTACAAAGATTGATGGTCTCTTTATTCAGATTGTTAGCTGTTTGGGTTTCCCCTTCTGTGGATTACTATTAATATCCTTTGCTCATTTTTCTAGTAGATTTCCTAATATTTTTCTCTCAATGACTTGTAAGAATTCCTTGTGTGTATTATATATTAATCTCTTGTCAATTCCTCTTTTATTTTGCAAATATCTTCTATCAATCTGTTACCCATCTGTCAAATTTGTCTATAGTTTCCTTCATTAATCAAAAATCCTTAATTTGTATGTGACCAAAGGTCTAGACTTCTTACAGTGGATACCAAAAGAAATGGCCATAGAGAGAAGGTGACAAACACATATGCTCCTTGACTTCCAGTGGAGTTACATTGCGGTGAGCCAATCATTTTGAAAAGATCTCAAGCCAATGATGGTTTGAAACTATTGATACAGTAGTACATGAGGAGAGATGTTTGTTTCTACTGTATCCTCTCTTCCATGATGCTCTGCCTCACCACAGATCCACACCTCTGGAGCCAAGAAACCAAGGATTGAACCCATTGAGCAATAAGTAGAAAAAAGTGGGGAATAGGGCTGTCTGATGGGGTGTGAGGGAGGTTGGCTTTGACAGTGTTCAGCCAAACCCTCCAACTTTTCATTTTACATGTATATGTAATAGTGTTTCTTGATGGCATTGAAAAATCAGTTTGCCCAGTTAGTCAAAGGAAATGATTCAGTTTAAGGCTAACTACTTCCTTGTTTTGTAGTTTCCCTAGTGAAATCAAAGGAACTATCAGAAAGGGATGGTCTTTGGGGACTTCCTAAGGAGCAGTGAAATAATTTGCAGACAACCCCAGCCCCATGTAATGCCAAACTAAGTCCAGCTTGGTGTGTCTCTAGTGTGCCTCAATGAAGAGAAGTACTCTAGGGCAGCAAATGTCAGAAAGACCACCAAGATGCTGGCTAAGAATGCTGCCTACAGTTCTGAAACAGCCCAGATTTTATAGGGTAGTGTTAAGGGGATTCTTAACCTCCTTAACGTGTACCTCAAGATGTTGGTTGGCAAAAGAAAATCAAGAAACTTATCAAGGGCAGAGCAAAGGCAAGCAGAGATTCAGCTATTACAGGGGACTATCTAGGAGGTGGTTGACTTTACAAACTAGTAGTCCACGTTGCAGGCAGTCTTTTCAGTGGCAACAAAAACTTGAAAAGTACCCACGTACAGGCAACAGCTTCTGAAATAGACCCTCTTCCAGTTGTTCAGGACCCACATGATGGCCAAGCTGCATACCTGCTACATGAGCAGGCAGACTAGGTCCTGTGTCTGTGTATGTTCTTTGGTTTGTAGTTCAGACTCTGAAAGCCCCAAGAATCCAGGTTAGTTGATTATTGGTCTTCCTATGGAGTTCCTATTACCTTTGGGGTCCTTTCTCCTTCCATAAGAGTCTACAAACTTGCCTGGGGTTTTCTGTATCTGTCTGAATCAGCTGGTAAGTGGAGCCTCTTGGAGGACAAAATGCTCCTGTCTGCAAACATAAAAGAGTATCATTAATAGTGTTAGGATTGGTGTTTGCCCATGGAATGGGTTTTAAGTTGGGCCAATTACTGATTAGCCATTCCCACAGTTTCTGCTCCATCCCCCATGCCTGCATTTCTTGTAGACAGGATAAATTTGGGGTGGAAAGCTTTTTGGGTGGGTTGGTGTCTCTATCACTCCACTGGGGTTCCTGTCTGGCTACAGGAGGTGGCCTCTTCAGGTTCTATATCCCCAGTGTAGTGAGTCACAGCTAAGATCACCACCACTGATTCTTGGGCATCTTCCTTATCCCAGATCTCTGTCTAGTTCTGGAGATGCTCCCGACCTTCTCACCCCTGGCAGTTGTAGATTTCCATTTATTTTCATGGCCATCTAGCCATTTCCCCTGCCCTTTCCCACACCTGACCCTGAACCTACCATTTTCCTCCCTTTTCCCCTCCTTCCAAGTTCCCTCCCTCCATCTGCCCCTTATGACTATTTTATTCACCCTTCTAAGTGATATTTAAGCTTCCTCACTAGGTTCTTCCTTCTTGTTTAGTTTCTTTGGGTATGTGGAGTGTAGCATGCCTTTCCTGTGTTTCATGGCTAATATTCATTAATAAGTGAGTATATAGCATGCATGCCCTTTGGGGATTGGATTACCTCACTCAAGATGATATTATCAAGTTCCATTCATTTGCCTGCAAATTCATGAAGTCTTAGTTTTTAATAGCTGAATAGTATTTCATTGTGGACCTGTTCCACGTTTTCTCTAACCATTTTTCCATTGAGGGACATCGAGGTTGCTTCCAGTTTCTGGCTATTATGAAGAAAGCTGCTATGAACATAGTTGAGGAAGTGTCTTTGTGGGATGTTGCACTATATTTTAGGTATATGGCCAGTAGTGGTATAGCTAGGTCTTGAGAAAGAACTAGTCCCAGTTTTCTGACAAAATGCCAAATAGATTTCCAAAGTATTTGTGTAAGTTTGCACTCTCACCAGCAATGAAGAAGTGTTCCCCTTATTCCACATGCTCACCAGCATGTACTATTTCTTGAGTTTTTGATCTTATCCATTCTGATTAGGGTACGATGGAACTTCATACTTGTTTTGATTTCCATTTACCTGATGTGTAAGGAACATTTAAACATTTAAACATTTCTTTAAGTGCTATATACATTGTCGTATAATCCAGCCATTATATACCCTTTAGGTTTCCCCACACCATGTTGTGTGTGTGTGTGCGCACGCGTGCGTGCGTGCGTGTGTGCGTGTGTGTGTGTGTGTGTGTGCGTGTGCATGCACACTTATGCTGACATACACATAGATGCCCACATACATACACAAAAGACAGAAGAGCATATCAACTGTCTTGCTCTAGCATTCTCTGTCATATTTTCTTGACAGAGGGTGTCTTGATTTGAACTCATGTCTTCATATTTGCATAGCAAGACCCTTACCTACTGAACCATCTCCCCAGCTGCCCACTTGAAGTTTTACCTAACAGAATTTAAAATTGTATGTGAATATTTATCCAAGTGTTCTTCATACTTGCCAAAACTCAGAGATAATCAAGATATCTTTTCATAAAGAAATGAATGCATAACCATGGTACATCCAGAAACTGAAGTGTCAGTCAGCACTAAAGCGAAATGAGCTGCCAAGTGGTCACAGCACACCTTAATCCAGTACTTGAATAGGTAGAGACAGGCAGACCTCTGTGAGGTCATGACCAGCCTGGTCTACAAAGCAAGTTCCAGGACAGCCATGGCTGTACAAAGAAACCCTGTCACAAAAAAAAGCAATAATAAAAAAATAAGTAAAGAAATGAACAATAAAGCCATGAAAAAGTTAAGGAGGGATTGGGCTGATGACAGGCAAAGAGATGAAACTTGCATTACTACTAAGCAGTTTTCAGACTTGCAACAACGTGTGATCCCTTAAAGATTTGAGAATCTAATCAGTGGGGTATTGACATGTGGCTAACAATGTGGAAAGGATATTCCAAGCAAATAGACCCAAGAAGCAAACTACTATAGCTGCTTTGCTGTCTAACAAAATAGGCTTCAAACCGAAACTAATCAAAAGAGATACACCATACACTCATCGAAGAAAAAAAATATCCACCAAGATATTTCTATTCTTAACAGCTATGCCTCAAATGCAAGGGCACACAGTTTGGAAAGGAAAAACTACTACAGCTTAAATTGCATATTGAGTATCACACACTGAAAGATGTAGACTTTTATATGCCACTACCACCAATAGACAAATCACAAAGACAAGAACTAAACCGAGAAAATCCAGAGCTAACAGATAGTAGAAATCAAATGGTCCTAACAGATATTTACAGAACATTTCCTCCAATAAAAAGAATATGTACCTTTTTCTCTGTACCTCATTGAACTTTGTCCAAAATTGACTACATACTTGAACACAGAGCAAGTCTTAGTAGATATAAGAAAATTGAAATAACACTCTTTATCTTCTCAGGCCACAATGGATTAAAGCTAGATATCAACAGCAACAGAAGTCTTACAAACTCATGAAAACTGAACTTCTCTACTGAATTAAAACTGGATAAAAACAGAAATAAAGAAGAAAGACTTTCTAGAATTCAAAGAAAATGAATGCACAACACACCCAAATTTATGGGACACAATGAAAGTGGTGCTAAGAAGAAAGTTCAGAGAACTAAGTACCTACATTTATAAATAAATAAATAAATAAATAAATAAATAAATAAATAAATAAAGCAAGCCTGGGGCAATCTAAAACTAGCCAGGTAACAGCACAATCAATCGAAAGTTCTAGAATCAAAAGAAGTATTTACACCCAAGAAGAGTTGACAGAAAAAAAAATCAATCAAGAGTTTAAAGACTTTGGATTTTTTTTTAAATCAACAAGATAAGCCCATCGTTGTCCAAACTGACAGGCTAAAAGAATATCCAGATTAACAAATGCAGAAATGAAAGAGGGATATAGTAATAGGTACTAAGGAAATCCAGTAAATCTTACAAAAGTTAATTCAAGACCCAATAAGCAATTTAAACTGACCATAAGCACTAGTGAAATAGAAGCAGTTGTTACAAGTTTTCCAACCAAAAAGAAAAAGCTTAGGATCAGATAGTTTTAGCACAGAATTCTACAGGATTTTCAAATAAGCGTTAATGCCAATACTCTGCAAATTATTTCACAAAATAGAAACAGAAGGAACATTTCCAAATTCATTTTATGAGGCCACAGTCAACTTAAGAGTCAAACCACATAAGGACCCAACAAAGAATGAGAATTTCAGAATAATTTCCTTTTTGAACATAGATACAAAAATACACAATAAAATGCTGCCAAACAGAATCTAAGAACACATCAAAAGCATCATCCACCATGATCAAATAGACTACATTCCAAGGATACAAGAGTTTTTAATATACAAAAATCCATCAACATAATCCACCATATAAGTAAAAGAAAAGAAAATACACATAACCATAAAATTAGATGCAGAAAAGATGTTTGACAAAATCCAACACCTCTTCATGATAAAAGTCCTGGAGAGATTAGGTATGCAGGGACAAATGGAAACATATAAAAGGCAGTTTACAGCAAGTCCATAGCCAACATCAACTTAAATGGAGAGAAACTCAAAGCAATTCCACTAAATCAGGAACAAAAGAAGGTTGTCCACTCTATCCATATCTTTTTAATATAATGTTTAAGTTCCTAGATAGAGCAATAAAACAACTGAAGAAGATCAAGGGTATTCAAATTAGAAAGAAAAAAGTCAAAGTATCTTGATTTGCAAGTGATATGATAGTATACATAAATGGCTCTAAAAATTTCCCGGGGAACCCCTACATCTGATAAACACTATCTGCAAAGTAGCTGGATACTAAACTAACTCACAAAAGAAAAAAATAAGTAGCCCTTCTTAATACAAATAACAATTAAACTGAGATAAAAATTGAGAATCGGGAAAAAAACACCTTTCACAATACGTGAAATATAATAAAATACCACAACTCTGACCAAGTGAAAGACTTGTATAATAAAAGCTTTAAGTTTTTTGAAGAAAAAACTTGAAGATGTCAGAATATTGAAAGATCCCCATGCTCAAGATCTATAGGATTAACATAGCAAAAATGGTCACCCTACCAAAAGGAATCTATAGAGTCAGCGAAATCCCCATCAAAATTCCAACACAGTTCTTCATGAAGCTTAAGAGGACAATTCTAAACTTCATATGGGAAACATAAACAAACACAACACAAATAAACAACCAAACAAGCACAACAACAACAAAAACGGGATAGGTAAAACAATCCTGAACAACATAAGGACTGCTGGAGGTCTTATATTTGCAGTTTCAATTACACTACAGAGCTATAATAATAAAAACAGTATGGCATTGACATAAAACAGACACACTGACCAATGCAACTGAAATAAAAATGAAGAAATAAATCCATGCACCTATGGACACTTTTTTTTATAATAAAGATGCAAGAAACACACACTGGGAAAAAAGTGTGTGTTCACACTTCAATAAATGGTGCTAGTCGAGCTGAATGTCTGCACGTAAAAGAATGCAATAGATCCATACATATCACCCTGTGCAAAACTCAAGTACAAGTGGATCAAAGAACTCACCATAAACCAGACACATTGAACCTGATAGAAGAGAAAGTAGAGAATATATATCATTGAACACGTTGGCAAAGGAGACAACTCTGAACAGAACACAGAAAGTTCAAGTACTAAGATCAACAATGTGACCTCATAAAGCTGAAAATTTCCACAAGGCAAAGGACAATATCAAGCAGACAAACTAGCAGCCTACATACTGGGAAAAGGTTTTCTACTTACTCCATATCCAGTAGATGTCTAATGTCCAAAGTATATAAAGAACTCAATAAACTAGATATTAAAAAACCAAATAATCCAATTTTAAAATGGGCACAGATCTAAAAAGAGAATTCTCACTAGAGGAATTTCAAATGGCTGAGAAAAACTTAAAGAAATGTTCAACATTCTTAGTCATCAGGGAAATGCACATCAAAACTGCGTTATGATTCTACTTTTCATCTGTCAGCATGGCTAAGATCAGGAGCAAAAGTGACAGCTTATACTGACAAGGGTATGGAACAAGGAGAACATTCTTCCATTGCTGGTGGGAGTGCAGACTTGTACATCTACTATGAAAATTAATATGGAAGTTCCTCAGAAAACTTGAAATCCATCTACCTCAAAATCCAGCTATACCCCTCCTGGGGTTTTACCTAAAAGGTACATCATCCTACCACAAGGACACTTGCTCATCTATGTTCATTGTGACTTTATTCATAATAGCCAGAAACTGGAAATAACCTAGAGTCTTTCAACAGAAGAATTGATAAAATAATGTGGCATGTTTACATAATGGAGTTTTATTCAGCTATTAAAAGAATGACGTTATGATATTTACAGGCAAATAGATGGAACTAGAAAAAAAATCCTAAGTAACCCGGACCCAAAGACAAATATGGTAATATCCACTTAGAAGTGGATATATAGTGGATATTATAAGTAACTAAGTGGATATTAGCTATTAAGTAAATGATAATCAAGCTACAATACGCAGACTCAGAGAGGTTAGGTAAATAGTAGTGTTCTAGAGGGAATACATGTATCTTCCTGGGAAGGAGAAATTGAATAGATTTTGTAGGAAAACTGGGGCAGATGGGAATAGGAGTGGAGAGGGGGCTTGTGGGAGAAGGGAGAGAGTATGAGGAGAGATGATGGGGTTGGGGTAGGGCATTTGTAGTATGGTGTGGAAACATAGTGCAGTGGAAACTTCCTGGGATTTATCAGGGTGACCCTCATGAGGAGTCCTGGTAGTGGATGATAAGGAGTCTGAACTCGTCATCTTTTATAGCAAGGCAAGGCTTCTAGTGGTGGGATTGAGTTACAATAGGTTGAGTTGTTAGCCAAAGAAGTCCCGTGGAGATTCCTAAACAACATAGGCTGATGCTAGGACAGAAGGTCACCCTCTGAAAACTGACAGTGAGGACAATATACACACAGCACATTGTAGAGAGGTTGAGCTGGTGCCGGCATTCAGCCTTCCCCCCTATATTCTAGTCTCTTTGGCATGGGGAGGTACTCTGAAGGGTACAGAAAGAGAAACCTGGGCACCAACCCAGCCACAAAACCCCAGACCTACAATCTGTCCTGCCAGGAAGATGCTAGGGCAATGGTGGCACGAATTTGTGGAAGTGGCAACCAAGGTCTGATTTGATTTAAGGCCCATTCCACCAGATGAAACACATACCTTATACTACTTGATTGTCCAAGGACCAGAGACTAAATAGCCCATAGACCTGAGGTAAAGTAAACACTATTGGTCAAGAAAGGAAAGAATGAAGGAAGGAAGGAAGGAAGGAAGGAAGGAAGGAAGGAAGGAGGGAAGGAAGGGAGGGAGGAGAGGGAGAGGGAGGGAGGAGGGAGGGAGGGAGGGAGGAGAGGAGGAAAAAAGAAAAGTATTAATAAAATGATTCTGCTATACTCGTAGATCAGTCAGAGCTTTATTCACTGCTTCAGTGAAAAGCTTCCTCCTGCAGCAGACAGGAACAGATACAGAGACCCACAGCCAGACATTATCAGACATTATGCAGAGAGAGAGAGAGAGAGAGAGAGAGAGAGAGAGAGAGAGAGAGAGAGAGCACTTAGAATACATAGCTCTAAATAGGATATTTCCATCCGATCTGTTACCTCAGAGCCCAGAAAATTCTATGGAAGAGGAAGTGGAAATAGTCTAAGAGCCAAAGAGGATCAAGGCCACCAGGAGTAAAGGGTTCTTGGAAACTGAGCAAGGCTCATATGAACACACAGAGACCCAGAGACCAAAGTAACAAATTGCAGAGCCTATACCGGTCTGCACCAGCTCACTTGGGCTTTCAGCCTAATATCTGTGTGGAACTCCTGAGTGAGAATGAGTGGTTCTCCGGCTCTTGGGTCTGCTCCTGGGGCTCTTTTCCTTGCATTGGGTTGCCTGGTCCAGCCTTGAAGCCATGTTTTCTACTTCATCTATTTTCTCATGTTTGGCTGCTGCATCTTAGAGGCCTGGGCTTTGCTGATGAGAAACAGAGAGGGAATAGATCTGGCAAGGAGAGGAAATGGGGAAGAACTGGGAAGATTAAAGGGAGGGGAAAGTGTGAACAGGATATTGTATAGGAAAATAATCTATTTTCAATAAAATAAACATAGAGAAAAAGAATGTGGAAAAACTCTGGTCTGTATTCATCCCACTTAAAATTGCCTTTATCTCTCATAATATTTCATCAAACTTTTCTGATAGTAAGTCTTTTAATAAAATGTTTACAACATCTACAAAAAAATAAATTATATACACACAGATTAGTGCCCCAGCCCAGCACACTATAGCACACCTGCAGCTTGCTCTCTCTCCTCTTGGGTGACTGAAAGCTGTGCCTTGGTGCCACATGCCACAGGACAAGGAAAAAGCTAGCTTCAAAAATCAAAGTATGGTTTCTACTAAGTGCCTAATGCTTTCACCCCGCTACAAAAACAGAAAACCTATAAATCAAACTGTAATTAAGTTGCGGTTCATCTGTATATCTACAAAAACAACAACTGTATAACAAAAGATGGTAGCACATTAGCTACATTTAATCAAGTGAGAATGGCACAAGGCTACTAGGGAAGGTGTAACTTCCAGCGTGTGCAATGGAGAGGGGATTGCTTTCTGCTTCATATGGAAGCACAAACTGATAAAGAAGCAAGATACAAGCGACCTAATAAGGAAGAAAATTCTGTGAGTTTGAGGGCAGTCAGAACACAGTCCAGGTATGGAGTCCATGAGAATTCTGAGTGCTTGTGGGAAAGCTCCAGGAAACCAAGACTAGGGTCTTGTGATCTCAGTTTCTTCAAAACAGGAAATTGTTCTAGGGATGTATTTGTGTGCTCCTCCCGGGTGTAGCAGATAGGAGTGAGTTTACTTCAGATTATTCGTTACAACTGGCTATTGTTGTGGGTTGTATCCACCTCTAAGGGGGGAAAAAATCAAGGGGATACGAATTGGAAAGAAAGAAGTCCAAGTGTCTTTATTTGCAGATGATATGATGGTATACATAAGTGAGTCTAAAAATTCCCCTGGGGGACTCCTACAGCTACTTTTAGCAAAGTAGCTGGATATAAAATTTACTCATAAAAAATTAAGTAGCCCTTCTTTATACAAAAAACAGGGTTTTGCCATGAGTGGCTAGTATAAAGTGTCTGATGCTCTGAATAAAGTTGGCTACTGAGTGAGACTTCGGTTCATCTCATTTCTAGGTCGCAGGGCCGACCACCTCTAAAGCAGCGACAGAGCTTGTAGAAGAGCAGAGATAATTAGCAGCACATGAAGAGATGCAGATTACATCTAAGAGGTTTCTATGTGTGGGCATCTGACTGAAGATAAGCCAGAGAAGAGGTGCTGAGGAAGAAGAGTCTCCTACACGGACGAAATTTCCCTCTTCTGGAGGTCGGTTAGGTCTGCATGTTTAGATGTAAGGTGTGCATGATCCTCTTCCCTGGCCTCCTGCCTAGGTGGGCTAATGTTTAGTGCATCATCGTCCATAAAAGGTAAAGGTTATCAATAACTAAAATGATCCTGAGCAAGTAAAAATAAATAAATAAACGAGCTGTCACAGGTACAGACGGTGTGAGCTAAAATGAAGCGGGTATTTTATGCCTACTGCATATCTACTGTGGGATTACGCCTATGACACCATCAATGGGAAGCAACACAAAACAAACATAAGATACATACAGCACAATCTGTCACCTGAATAAGCAAATATCCCCAAAGCCTGGTGAAACATACCTTTCTGTGCAAATTTTAATGACTACACAAGACACAAGACAAATAAATTAATCTTTGTACAATATGAGGTATACAGGTAATAAGAGTATACCTTCATTAAGACTTGCCTCCCAATACCAAAAGCCCTCAAGGACTTGTGTCTGGTAATGGTCATGCCAATCTGGGTTCCCTTCATACCATTTGCCCTGCCTGTGTCTCATAACTTTGTATTGTAGACTTTCTAAACATATACAACAAAATCTATTATTTAAACATAATTTTAAGTACGTAGGAAGGGTTGGGAGACAACTCAGCTAGTAGAGTGTGTACTTGTTTTGGAAGAACGAGAACCTGAGTTCAGTTTGCAAAGCACACCTTATGAAGCCAGCCTACTTAGGGAGATCCAGATTAGCCTGATCAGCGGGGTATTGACGTGCAACTAAGAATGTGACTACTGTGTCTGCAAACTTCCCACAGAGAAAGGCCTTTATCTCTCACAGTATCTCTCAAGCTTTTCTGATATGAATTATTTCGATAAATTACTTGACAATATCTACCATCAAAACAAGCACTGTACACACCCAACTTACCAAGCATCACCGTTCAACTGTAGCATACACAATATTGTACCAGTTACTTGCTCTCTCTGAGAAAGGCTGTCTCAGAAAGGGTGAGTAGGGCCTGATAAACAATACTTATGCTTGCCCTCCTCCCTCCACATGCAAAAAAATAAATAACACATAGAAAATGTTGGAAGAATCTATATCAAACTCAAAAACCAAGTTCCTGTGGCCAAGGATGGCAATCAAGGAGGTGCTTGCCATACAGCATGAGAATCCAAGACAAAGCACATCTAATGTGCACAAGCCTGTGAGTCCCAGGGCTAGAGATAAAGAGACTAAGGGATCTCTGGGGTTTGCTGGGCAGCCGGTCTAGCCAACGGTGAGTCTCAGGACTATTATAAGACCCTGCCTCAAAAACTAAGGCGGAAAGTGTTTGAGAAAGACTCCTGAGGTCAACCACGGTCTCATTCACACAACACAACACACACACACACACACACACACACACACACACACACACACACACACACACAGGCAATAAGCTTCTCAGTGAATGAGAAGGGGTGACGTGAAAAGAGGTTAAATCAAGGTTCTTTTTGTTTGCTTGATTGGCTTTGTTTAATTTAAGGAATATCTTTAACATTCTACTTATATAAGAAAAATTGAAGATGGTTTAAAATGTAAAATCCAGTGATTCTACATAATTATGGAAAAATACAGAAAAAGAACTAATTGAGTTTAAAGAACCTTCTGACATTAATGTTCACTTATTACAATTGCCACACAGTTGATCTTCTAGTTCTTCAACCAAAGTCAATGTGCAAAAGTATAGAATGGTGTTCATCCCACCTAAGTTCTAAGACAGATCTCCATTTGTCCATGAGGTAGCCAAGTGTACACATCCTGGGGTAGAAATAAGTTCTATATTCTTAAATGATTGAACTTGCCCAAAGAAGGAAAATCAATTTGTAGTTTGATGAGAGGTACATAAAAATAAAATTTTAGAATCCATAAATAAAAATGTATTGGAATACATCCATCTCGACCTACTTTCTCTTGTCTATGGTGCTTTGGTGTGAATATAGCCCAAGTAGGTAAGGCCCAATGTGATCTACAAAGTTCAGGAAATGTCTACCACTTTCTGGGGACAGTGTGTTGATCTGCCACAGTCCATCTTTCTGTGTCAGCACCTTATTCGGGGTGGAGGTTAGATCAAGGTTGGCATAAAAACCTATATTCACATTCCCTGTTGGTGCTGAAGACACCAGAGACCCTAAGCAGCTATTTTTAACTTAATGAATGCTGCAAGCACTCCTCAGTGTTCACACTGCCTTCTCATCCTACCATGGCCGGCTCTTCTGAGTCTTTTTAACACAGAGGGGAGTTATCTCTGAGGGAGATCATAAGTAACCATCAGCTCTATTATTGCACTTCCTAAATTATCCACCCTCACAGGGACACTCCGCAGGACCCTAGGTGGCCACGCCAGGCATCTTACAGGGATGGCTCAGTTCCTAAAGCAGTCCTGCAGTGAACAGCTCTACCAACAGGACCCTGGGACTTCAGATATTTTGATGAAACCCAGGAGTCCCCTCCACTTCTAAGTCAGGTATGTATGCATAAAATTTGGGAGTTCAAATGCAACCTACAAGCCATCTTCAATCTGTAGGTGTCCATCCATCTGAGGTTGAAAAGCCTTTTTTTACAGTACTACTAATCTACAGTTTCCGGAGCCAGGCTCTGCTCACATAATGGTTAGGCAAGGGGGCGGTGCATAGTGAAAAGTGGGAACCCTCTGCTCAGTGGTCACAATCACTATTGCTTCCCTCTCTGGCTTCTGCCCTGCCTTTGTGCATTACGGGGGGAAAGAGAGAGAGGGGGGGGGTGGGAGGGCACATTAGGGGAACGTGTGATGATTAGGTATGGAGCGGGATGTTAATTACAAACTATGTTAAAAGATTATGAAGAGGATTATTAATTTTTAGCCAACAGGTGAAAAGCTGTGAGTGTTTGATGGTGCCAGTGTGTCTCAAGCCATGTGTGTGTCTGCAAGGAAAGAGAAAGAGCTGCCAATCTCACATGTATAATCCTGAGACACACTGAAATAGCAGAAGAGGATGCACTTACCTGTGCATTTAATAGGCATATATATGTAATATATACATATTTTATATATAGTATTATGTATAATATTATATATGGTGTATTTATAACCTATAATAGATGTATATAATATGTATGTATGATATGTAACAAATATAATAAATTATAGTATATATATCATTTATTTTCATTTAGCATACTTGTTTTTCTTTTTGTGGGATATTTTAGGGTACCATGTGGTCATTTAATATATGCATATGATGTAAAACATTCCAAACAGAATAAGTATATTCTGTCTTCAACATGATCCCTTTTTAAACAAGACTCTCAGATAACTCCAACCAGAATAAACCGGAAGACATACTGTGATGGCTGCTCTTAGTTGTTAACTTGACTATATCGGGAATTAACTAAAAGCCAAGCTGCTGGGGACATCTGTGAGAGATGTTTCCCTTGACTGAATGAAAGATACCCCTTAAACCTGGGCCTCATCTCCTGGTCGCCTGTATAAAGGACATGCCCTCACTCTCAGTGGCGAGTTCATTCCTTCATTGGTATTAGCACTTACTTCTCCAGGATTTTGACATATACTGAAGACCAGCCAAGACACCCAGACTCATAAAATGAACAACTACTGGATTCTGGACTTTCTGCTAGAATATAATCATTGGTAGACGTGCTGGACCACAGCCTGTAAGCCACTCCAATAAACCTTCCTTTTTTGTATCTAGATTCATTCTCTCAGCTGCTTCTCTAAAGAACCCTGAGTAATATATGTGCACGAGGGCACCACTAATGATTACAAAGTTGCAAACAAATATCCCTTCAAAATGTTTCAAAATCCCCAAACGTTATCAAAATTTCTAACAGAAACTAGTAATACAAAAATTGTAATTCTATACTATAACCCTGTGGGATTTATCCAGGAATCCAAGACTTGTCTGATATTTCAAAATCAGCAGCATGCCCTATAGTAATGAGAATCAACAGTTTTAAAATGTATAGATAAAAGGTGGTGAGCAAGACATAACCCCTTTAATCACACACACACACACACACACACACACACACAAGCACACTAACTCACACACCCTCACACACAAGGTTTCTTTCCCTGAAGAACAGTTAGAAGTCCACAGTTCTACATCTTAACCATTAGAGCAACCTAGAACAAAGCAACCTGGGAAGCTATGCCTTCCTGGACACCATGTGTGCACTGCTGTCTCAGCCCAGACCTCACAGGCATCCCTATCCATGAAGGATATGGAGTCAAACAAGAGACAACAGCCTCTCAAAGCAACAGGTGTTACAAGTGGATCAAAAGAGAGCCCAGCTCTGCAGCCCAGGGAACAGGAGCGGAAGTCATTCTGGTCAGTTGGTGCAACGGGGTAGAAATGGCGTAGCTGCCTGAAAGTACCGATGTACAGGTTTCGAAGTCGTGAGTGGCCACAAGAGGTAAGTATTGCCAGGTTATGAATAAAAATGTTTTTAATGCAGCAACCTTCTGGGCTGTGTAGAGAACAGAGCTGAAGTGATGAGAGGAGCATTCCCCCACATAGAAATGTCTGCCAACATTTCCTCATTTAGATCTGGACACCAATCTGGGACCAGTCTTGTAGTTGGATCACCCATGAAGAGAAATTCTAAAGCAGTTAGGAAAAACATGTTTCAATTTGGGCACAATTTGCAGCTGGAAATGGAGAACCAGTATGAGACCAGACTTCCATCTTGTCCCGCCTGCCTGTCTTTCAGTCCTTATACATTGTTATTCTGAGATCGGGCTGTACTGGAAAGACAGCTGTCTTAGACAGGTTACAGTTCAATGAATTTGTAAATACCAGGCCTTCTGAGGGATTTAACACTGAGAAAGCAGGGGGAACTCTGAGCAATTCTGAAACAGCCAGGTTTTAGCTTCCAGGCTACAGGAAAAAGAAATAAACTGCTGTGTAAGTCATGTACAGAAGAGTAGATGGTGTTGTGACTGCGGTGGACTCCGTGGATGTAGAGTGGATGGAAGAAGTGAAAAATTGGACTTCCTAGAATGCCTAAGATACCAGAAAACCAAGGAGTCCCTTGGTTTTATAGTTGCTCTAAACTACACTGTAAACAAACAAGAGCTAAGGATTCTGCTCTGAGAGAGATGGTTATCAATGAGCTCACAGGCTGTCTAGGTATTTCAGCCTACCTGTGCAATCATGGGAGGTGGACTTAAGGATGAACTACAGAAGCTACGTGATGTAATCATTTAAGATGTGGACCAGCTGAGAGAGACACAATGAGCAACAGAATCTTTAATGTCAGTGGGGAAGTCTTCCTTGGTCTCATTCTGAGGAACAGAAGATTGTGTGCAGACTGCATTGTTTGTCTCTCCTTCCAGATGCTAAAAAAGCATTTTGTTGTTGTTGAATGGTCAGGTGTCTAACACTGTTGTCTTAGGGAGGACGAGCGAATGCAATGCTTCTTGACAAGATCTTGTCTACCTAGCCCATGGATCTTTGAGGAAGCCAAGCAAGAATAATAAACCGACAACAAAGCAGTTTGTGGAAATCTGACCCAAAGTTAGTAAAATAAAACTTGGGGGGGGGTGCGAAATCCCACTACTCGATTTCATCACAAATTTTTACTGGAGACTAGAGCCAGATAATTTTAATAACAGAACAACAGTAAGCTTAACCAAGTTACAAGCTATAAATAAGGTCCATATTTAAAAATCAACTGTCCTACTATAAATTAGAACTGAACTATTCAAAATCAAAATTAAAGGAAACTATTTTAATCATAAAATTGCCAGTGAGAATAAAACACTTCCAGACACGTTTGTTAAGATAAATGTAAGATTTATATACTAAACACTAAATAACATTATTGTCCTGGTTTATTTTCTGTTGCCGTGATAGATAGATAGATGATAGATAGATAGATAGATAGATAGATAGATAGATAGATAGATAGACAGACAGACATACAAACTGACTGACTTGTGGAGAAAGAGTTTATTCCGCTTTTACATCCATGTCATCCAGTCCATCATGAAGTCAGAGAAGATCCTAGCCAGGAACAAGCAGGAACTGAAGCAGGCCATACTGTTATTGACTTGGTCTCCATGACTTGCTCAGCTTGCTTTTTCTATACAACTCAGGACTGCCTGCTTGGGAATAGCACTGTCCATAGTGGGTTGGCCTTCCTATATCAACCAGTCATCAAGAAAATGCCCCACAGACTTTCCCATAGGCCAATCTGATAAAGGGATTTTCTTGGTTGATCTTTCTTCTTCCCAGGTGACCCTAGCTTATGTCAAGCTGACAAAAAACTAACCACACATTTATTGAAAGATGAAAGAAATCTAAATGAATAAAAACATATATGCCATGCTCGCAAATGTAAAACCATAATAAGATTCTTCAATGGATTCAATGGATTCTGTCAAAATACTAACCATACATCCAAGAGTTGATGAGGAGCACCAATTGTATTTGATGAATTGAAAGTTTTAAAAGGACCAAAGTTGGAGAGATACAGAAGCAGGAATGGGGTGGAATGAGTTAGAGGTGTGGTGAATATAATCAAAATACATTACATACAATTATCAGAGAACTAATGGAAACATAAGGAGAAGTTCCACCTATCTTTTTGAAAAATTATAAACTGCTCCTAATATCCATGAGGAGATGCGAGGACATCAGTATAGCCAAAACAAATTTGGAGGAAGAACAATGATGTCAAAATACATTTACTTTTTACCTACAAAATTGCTACAATGGATCAGTGCTAGAAACTCTATGATATCGATGCAAATATAAACATATCAATCTATGGAATACAATTGAGAGTCTTAAAAGCCTATATATTTACAAAATGTACTAAGACAATTGATTGGAAAGAGAATATTCTTTTCAACAAATAATGTCAGTACTAGTGGCTATTACCACAAAAAAAAAGAGAGAGAGAGAGAAAGGTTGAATCTCCACTTCATGCCATATACAGAAATAGTTCCAATCACCTAATATATACATATATATATGTATATATCAGATATATATGTCAGATAAAAATCATAAAACTTTTTAAAAAAATCATACAGATTTGAATTAAATAATTTTTCATAAATACATCATTAAAAACATAAGAAAAATAACTTGGGACTTAGACAAAATTTAAAATTTGTATGTTCAAGAAAACTATAGAACCTCCACAAGATGAGGGTTATTTGCGGACCAAATATTTGTTGACTCTCAGTATGCGTAGAACATGTAGTTCTTACCTCTCAATGGTAAAAGATAACTACTTCTAAAATGAGCTTAGGAACTGGTTATGGTAGCACATACCTATAGTCCCAGAACTTGAGAGGTAAAGGCAAGACAAGCAGGAATTCAAGGCCAAGCTTAGATACATACGAAGAGTTCCTCCAAGAAGGCATTGGTTGTCAAATAAAAATCCCAGTGCCGGAGGTTGGGAGAAGGGATACCTTGATAAAGTTGTTGGTCAGGAGTCTTATGGACATACTAGTAATCATACTAGCGGACTGTTCTTGAGTGAATAACAAAACTTGGTGCTAAAAACCCTATGCTGAAGATACCACATACTTTGTGTTCATGAAGAAGTTGGTGTTAACCATGAAGCTCCTGCCTTCAAGATAGCTTTTATAGTACTGGAGAGTATTAAACATGCTGCTGAAGGAAGTCACCAGTAGTCTTGCCAAGTTGTGAAACCTGTGAGCTGCAATAAAGACAAGGGTGTTGAGATGAACACATGGGTGCCATAGTGGCATGCACACTAAGGGGATAGCCAATTATTTTCTGTCTGTCCTCAAGGCCCACTCCACAGGAGGAAACACATGACTGGTACTGTGCATCTGGCCTATGATCCATGATTGGAGTATGCTGGGGTTGAACTACTAATAGTATTTTGCTAAATAAGCACAGTATTAAATCACCCTCTAAATTGTTATCTCTTTACTCATAGATTAGAGCAGTTCTCAGACCTCATCAGAAAAGTTTCCTTGTGCAGCCAATTGTGGTTAACATAGAAACTCACAAATAGTCAAAAATACAGAGAACAAGTATCTATGGAGTAGTCAGCCACTAATGGGACATCTATCTCTCTCTCTCACACACACACACACACACAGAGGGGGGCGGTGGGTTAGGAATCATAATGGAAGAGGGGATGAAAAGGTAAAGCATTATTTTATGACATGACAAAACTGCTATATTCAAGTTGTCTGTACAAGGTCTACACAAGATCACACAGTCAACATTCCAACAATAAAGGAAGGAGGGGTTCACTAGCCCCTGACCCTCACTAAAGAGTCATTGACAGCTGATGGCTTCTAGAGGGCTGAGGGCAGTCACTTTTCTTTAAAAGTGTGGCCCCTGGTAGGTCAACTACATGTCAATAGATGGATTCACCCATGAGTATATAGGTAGCACAAATTGGACAAAACCAGAAAGAAGACACAAAGTTTGGAAGGGAAAGGGAGTAGGGGATTTTTCTGAGAAGAGTTAGGGGGAGGGATGAGTGTTGAATGTGATCAAAATTCAATGGATGCAATTAGGAAATTCTCTAAGAATTAACAAAAATGCATGAAAATAATCATTAGCCATTAGGGAATGCCTAATTTGAAATTCATGGCAGGTAAATAGAATCAAAATGTTAAATAACAAATGCTGGTAAGTTGTAAACTTCGTATGGTATGGATACTATTGTTCAATGGTAGAACTATCTGAGAAACGATCTGGCAGTTCCTCAGAAATACATGGTTACCAAAACTTGTGCAGATTCACCACCTAATCAGGAACTTTCTCTCTATATATACCCCCAGAGAATTGAGAACTTAATTGCACACAAAAATCTACACAAGATATTCATAGAAGCATTAGCAATGAGAACAAAATGTAAAATCAATTCAAATGCCCATCAGCTGGTGAATGGGTGGCCAGAATGTGGTAAGTTTCTACAATAACATATTATTTGACCATGAAGAGGAATGAGTATCTGACTCATGATCCACTGTAGATGAATTTTGAGCACTGATCCTAAACAGAAGAACTCAGCCACAAAGGCCACAAGCTACATGACTGCATACACAGGCAAGATCCAGAGCATGGAACTCCATCAAGACAAAAGGAAAGAGATAGTGGTTTCCAGAAGCTTAGAGAAAGGGGAATATTATGTGATTGTTAATGAATATGGAGGTTTTATTAATAGTAATGAAATTAGATAGTACTGAGGACTGTACAATGTGTTGGAAATGTACTTGTAAAGAACTGAATTTTACACTTTCAGCTGAATTGTTATGCTGTGTGAATCATACCTCAGTAGAATTCTCTTACACATACACAGTATGGGCAGGAGTGGCTTTCTGGCTTCAGCAGGGGAAACTCTTGTCTAACCATCCTTACACAGCATGTTAGAATTGTGGTGGTTCCCAGTGCTTAGGGCTGACAAAGATGAAATGGAGATGTTCCATAAAGGGAAAGACGCTGTGAATAGCAACAGCAATTTTAAAAAAGGAAAACCCAAAGCATGTGCGAATGGGAAGAATTGGGGCCGCCTGTCACACATCACACTGTGCAGCCACACCTCCCCCAAAAGGAGCACCTGTGCTGCGAGGCGTCATTTAAATAGATGGGGATTGGCATTCTCACGAATGGCTACAGAACTCTCGCCTGTGCTCAACCCACATCTAGGGTTCATAAACTATTGCTCCCATTTATTAATGTACCGACTTTCAAAAGCTTCCTAATGTCTCTGCTCCAAATGTGGAGAATTCTAGGTTTTGGAAATTTTTAGACATGTGTCACTACAGGCAGTGAGATGGAGCTCCTTCACGAGCAGTGGAAAAAGCAGACACGGAGGGCCAGCATGGAGTCCTGCTGCAGGAAACTATGGACTCAGCAATGTAAATTAAATCACTTTTCTTCCTGGCTCACTAGGAAAAGATTAGGCCATTTTCCAACCCTTTATTCTAGCTTCCCGGTACTCCCAAAGCAACACTTCCTCAAAAACAAACATACACATGTATAAGTGAGAAAAGCTGCTCTAGAATGTTCTGCCTCAAGTCCAGATGCATCAGAGGAAGGCCAAGAAGACCTGGGGTCCCTGTGAGTGGAATCTCAAATGTGACACCACACAGCATAACAGTTTACAGCACTCGTGAACTAGGTGTCTACTTATAAAGACTGGCCTCCAGCTACAGCCCTCCAGGTTCCTGCAGAGGCACAAACATCCTACTCTAACCACTCAGCAACTCTGCTCATATCCTGATGGACAGATGGGTGAGCTCCAGGGATGATGTGATGTGGTGCAGAGGAGACTCAAAATACCAGGGCTGGCCAGACTATTTGGAGCAAAAACTGGGACACTTTAGAAAGTAGAAGGTTCTTTAAACGGCAGCAAATCAACCTTCTTGGAGGTTAATCAACTGGAGACTCAGGAATGTGAAATGACTGCAGTCCTCTCCCTCAAGGAGTGAATGGCTTTATAGCCTTCCTGAGATAGAGAAACTGCGGTGGGAAGTGCAAGAGATGTGCATGGGCCATAGAGAAAGCCTCAAGCCTGGGAATAGCCGTAAGATACCTGGGTGTAAGGGATAAAAACCTAGCAGGGACTCAGGCAGATTGCCTCACATTTCTGTCTCTCATCTCTCAAGTGCAAATTAACACAGCCTTAGGTTTATTATACACTGTCTATATTTTGGGAGGATTTCATGAAGTACAAATCTGACACTACTGTGAACACACTTCTTTTTGCCTTAGGGTTCATCAAGCAGTGATCCTTCCTTAGGGCTATCTTTGGGTATGAAGTGAGGAAAAAAAAGGCAACAGCTATATTTACTGAGAAACAATTATGTACCAGGTACTGGGTGAATCTCTTGCAGAATTCTCATAATTCTTTCTACCTGTGTCCAGAAGGGTGCCGTATTATACATTCTCAAGAAGGGGAGCCCATATCCCAGGTTGGCTCAGCCAACAGGCAGAGGATGTAACTCAGGTCTCTCTTCCTTTAAGTCTACATCTTTCCTCTCAGCCATGGAAACTACAACCTGAAGGGAGCTCCAGATCTCATGGCTAAATATCAGTGCTGTTCCTGGTGATCGAGACAGAACAGAGTGGCTTCACACTTTTTAACTACCACTGCATGTCCTAAAACATTTATTGTCTAAAGGACCTAAAACAGTGAAGTGGGCATCTGACTGCCTGGGTTGAAGGGTAAGCACTTCCGCTTACCAGTGTGAGCAGAAGGGGTGATGTGGTTTAGATGGCGTTTAAGTGTGCCCTGGGGGGTCTCACAGTGCTAGGATGCAAGTACTGAGAAGTGGACGCTTTATGTTTAATTCCTTTGAAACCCCTTGATCTTTGATGGGCTAGGGGCCCTGCCCTCCCAACAGGTTAAGAAATTCCTCATGTCATCTTTCGTAGTTGTGGAAGATTGTCTAAAGAAAAGCCTGAGACTGTCCTGTCCTGATTTTGTCTTCTTTGATGGCTTTGTTCTGCACATGCTCCAACATGGCAGTGCTCCTTGTGATCTAGCTAAGAAGAATGCTTTCCAGAGTCCACACTCAACCAAACCTTTGAGTTAGATAAGCTATACAGGTTAGTTTAGTTCAGGTACTCCCTTAGGAAGATGAAAAACTAAAAAAAAAAAATAGTTATTTCTAATATGCAAGTTCAACTTTCCTCATCTGTGTATCGAAGTTATGCCAACACATCTTCGTAGGACTGTGGTGGTATGGAACTGATGCACTTGGAGCTCCTGTTGTGTGACAGACTTTTCCTGTGAACACACACACACACACACACACACACACACACACACACACACACACGCCTACCTTCTGTCTCCAGACAGGGAGCTCATGAGAAACCAGAGTACAGACAGTGCCAAATAAAGCCTTGGTGAGCCAATGAGTTTTATTGGGACTATTTCAAGGAATATGGGTGAGAGGTTACTTACAGGATCAGAAATGACTCAAAGACAGTTGCATCTCCAAACCCCACCCCAGCATAGGTGACAGTTCACAAAAACTAGGAGTCTGAGGCACACTTCACAGCCTATAGACAGCTCAACAAGTTGAAGAGTGTCCTTCACAGCCTATAGACAGCTCAACAAGTTGAAGAGTGTCCTTTCCAAGTGGCTCCACTGATCGACACCTCTTCTAGGTGACTCAGCTGGTCTAAACTTCTTGTGAGCAACTGGGTTGGTGGCTGGTCTGGTCTTAGAGTCCTCATTGTACTTTAGCTTATCCCAGCCTTCTTTACTATTTCTATACTCTGGGATTGATATGGCCAGGTGAATCTAGTCAGTTTCAGGGTCTTCCTGTAGCTATTTTGCATTGTTTACTTCCTGTCTAAATGAACTGCTCTGTAGGACCAAGTGTTTCAATCTCAGAGAAACTGCTGTAAACCAGCTCCCAAGTCTACAAGGCCTGTGCTCAGTAAATGCAGCAAAGGGCCTGAAGTGTAGCTGCTCCCCTGTCTCTTGGTCCCTTATCTGGATACTTTTGTCTTCCAGGTTTCCACTTCAACATCTGGAAATGATTGAGTTTCTCTTTCCTCCATCTTTCTCAAAGCATTTTCTTTCCTTGCTTCTTCCTGCAGAGCACAGCTCTCTCTGGCTAGGTATCATGTTAGACAAAGAATCCATGCTGGTGATTTCTGGAAGCTGCCACTCAAGTAGAGTTTGATTGGGACCACTCAGCAGGTGAGAGAATAAGGGGGTATTAGCGAGAGGAGACAGAAAGAGGCACAAAGCTATCCCCATCTATTCCCGACTCTGAGTAGACCAACATTTTCCAGTGTTCTCAGGAAATAAGGATTTTGGACTGAAGAATATTCAGAGCAGAGGCAGGCTGGTGAAGCGCAGCCACCAACTATTTTTAACTATCTATTCTCTTCTCCCAAGCCTTTAAAGACTGGTTCAAATACATCTTTCAAATAGAACTGCTCTCCTTTGAAAGGAGTTGTGGTCTTTTAATGGCAGCATTGAGAAGTTTTAAAAACCAGCCTCTCTAGTTCCCTACCTGTAAAGATTCTCTGGGTAACTCAAAATGGGATTCACCCCTGGGCTCTAAAGATTCCTGTAGTCAGCACCAAAGCCAGGAACAGGAGCGGAGCTACAGAAGCCATGCATAGGAAGCTCCCACAAAGATGGCCTTCACAGGGGCAGAAAGGGTGGCTCTTGATCTCCAGGAAGGCAGGAAAAGAGCCACAGCCTTGCTTGAGTAGACTATTAATGGGTGTGTGGGGACACATTCAAAAACACCCAAGGTAAACTCTGAGTCCTCCTGTTCTCAACAGGGCTTCCTCCTCTTTCTGATTCTTTCTCCAAGACTGAGCATCACTGGAGAACAGCTAAAAACAGTCCCCCTCTGACTACCACTACTAGAAGTTGGAATCTCCTCAATGCCTATGTTCTAGATACCCTGCAGAGCCTCCAACTAGGATGTGGTGGAGTAAGGAATTGGTACAGTTTTATGTGTGGTTAATCTTCTACAAACGTTGGTCTACTCTACTCTGTATTTTGTACATACCTATCTAGAGACCCCCCCCATATTGTTACCCTTCCCACCTGGGTCAGATGGTTCTAGAAGGGGAAATATGAGTCCCTTACCCCAATTGGCATGCTCTGTTCATGCCAATAGCCTCAGCCCATGCTGCAGAGGTTTCTCTGCTTCTTATTAGAGGAATGAAAAGGAGGTGAGATCTAAAAGGGAGGCAGAAGGAGTGTATCCTTTCTGTGGTTCTCTCCAGGGATAAAGCTAGCACCTTCAGGGTTCTGGGTAGCAGATCCACATTGTTTTCTAGCTACAACAGTATGGAACACCACACAAGCCACGTTATTTTCACTATTTAGATTTGTTTTCAAGCAAAACACCTTGACTTGGTTAGTTTTTCCATTTTGGTACAAATGGACTATAAGACTTATGTGCTCACCTGACCCCATCTTTAGTCTCCTTAGTCTCCTTGTCTTTAAAGCACGCTCTCTCTTTAGAGGTAGGATGAAGCGAGCCAAACTGGAATGCCACACATGAACAGGAATGGGCCTGAAGTTATGAGCAGACTAGATAGATCTCAAGAGAAAATGCTAGGGGCATAACAAGGTCAATAAGACAAGAAAGAACTCAGCAGCAATGACCCAAAGATGAAAGATGAAAACCCAAAGTAGGCTCTCTGTGCCAAGTTCTCCTCCCAGGGCCTGCCAGGGAGCTCTGCTCCCTGCCTCCACCTAAAAACCAATGACTTCCAAGGCCTTGAGCCTAGTGAAGGACAAGAATTCTTTGCCTGAGAATAAAGCCCAGACTTTTCATTTTCAAAAAGCTTTTACAGGCATTAGCTAATTTATTTTGTTCCACCCAGCTTGACACCACACCAGAGCTGAGCATGTAGAAAGAGATGTGTCAAAGTGTTAGCAATATTGATAGATCCAGGAAATCATCCACCAGTGAGCACAGTCTGCAGTCAGGGATAGAGGAAAAAAAGGGTAGGAGATCACAGCATGGTAACTTACAGGCCAGACAAGGAGCTCCCACCCATATTCTTAAGTCCTTTCCTCAGTGGAAACATTGGGGACTGCTAGAAATTCTATGTTCTGTATCTCCTCAATATCTATATATTGAAGGTTCAGTCACTCTTTGATGGGACCAGGTAAGTGGTGGACACTTTAGGAATGGGGTCTAGTGGGAGGTCCTTAGATTTCTGGTGTCACAATCTTGACTGTCAACTTGATTGCATCAGGAGTCAACTCAGAGACATGCCTCTAGGTGGGTCGTGAAGGTATCTAACAGAAGAGACAAAACCCCCAGATGAGCAGTACCTCCTGGTATTTGATCTTAGGCGAAAGGTCCAGAAAATACGGCCTTCCCAAGAAGTCTCATCCAGTTAGTGAAAGGCTTGAGTAGCACAACAGGGCTGAGTAAGCAGTAACTCCTTATGTCCAGAGTAAGGACATTGATCTTTTCCTACCTTTGGATGCAAGCTGAACACTCAGTTTATCTTGGATTTCAAGTTTGCCATCCTCATCCTAGAGCTACCTACTCTATACCTCCAAGTTTCCACGTTGCCCACTGCAGGTCTATGGCTTTCAATTCCCAAAAGTTTATATTGTCAGTCTTTCATAACACACATACACACATGGCGGGCACGCATGTGTGCTTGTGCACACACCACAAGATGTAGTAGAAGACCCTGACTAGTATAACCTCCATGTGTATCCTGGATGGATATGTATTGGAGAAGATGGCTGAAAAGAATTCCACCAAACCCTCAAAGATGTTTTAAAAAAAATGACCCCGTGCTGTGCGATCAAGTCTTAAAGGTAATTGAAAATAACTGCAGAACTGGGTGTTGGTTAGATCTCTAATGAGGCTGCATGAAGTGCCACAACACAAGGTTATTCTGTCAGAGGTTAGGAACAGACCCAGCACCTTGGGAAAATACTAGCATTGCTCTCCTAGGGCAGCCAAGCCTGCTTTCAAGTGAACTAGATGGAACTAGGTGTGGTGGCTCATATATATATATATATATGTGTGTGTGTGTGTATGTATGTGTATATATATATGTGTGTGTGTGTATATATATATATATATATATATATATATATTTCAAGTGTTGGGGAGGATCCTCAGTTCGAGGCTACTCTGGACTACATCAGGAGATCCTGACTCAAAAAAAAAAAAAACAAGAAATAAAATGAACAAAAAACAGTTGAGGAACGAGAGAATGAGGTGGGAGGAGAGGCACACTGTACATGTAACATGGAATCTGTTGAATAGATTTGTAAGAGAAAATTGTCTAGAATTTACCTGTAGCCATAGCCCAGTAGTTTGATGCATATCTCTCTTAAAGTCTTTCTTGCTTCCTTTGCTGACTTTTACATCCCATTTCTTTCATTTACAAAGGCATCATAATCACTTTCCTGAACCACCAACCACCTCCATGCACTGTAATTTTTCGGTAAATGACGTCATTCTATTATACAAATACACCCAAACTTCTTTAACAAATTCCTTATCTGGAAGCTTTTATATGTTTTCTAACTTTTTACTGTTAAAGAACACTATGGTGAAAGGCTTGCACTCAAATTAACATTTCCACATTCCTGATTTTTCCATGCACAGATGCAGAATTGCTAACTCGAGGCCTCCAAACCCAGATCTGGGTGTGTGGTGGTGCAACCCAAGAAGCTGAGGTAGAAGGGTCATGAGTTTTGAGCTTAGCCCAGATGACAAAGCTGAGAAAAAAAGACATTGACCAATCTGAGAAGGTTGAAGGCTACAGCTGAGCCTCTTCAGTGAGTAGCTGGTGTCCCCAACTCCTCACAGTGAGGAAACAGCCATATACCACAAGCTCATTCACACCACAACACATATTCTTTTCTTTGCACATGAATTTTTAGTAGGGGAGTATCTCAGGCTTTTTGTGAATGAAGTAGCAAGTGAGCTGGCCCCTGAGGAAACGGTGTAATTTCAATCAGTGCAAATGTGGAAGAGAAATTTAACACAGCAGCTTCAGTTGCAGTTGCTGTTTTTTGAAGGATCCAATAATCTAGTTGTAGGAAAGCGTCAGGTTCCTAGGTGATACACAGGAAAGATGGGCTAAAAAGCCAGGCTAGAATGGGATCACAGAATGCCTTGAATGGCATCTTAAGAAGCTTATATTTTAGTCTGCAGCAATTGGAAGCCATTAGCAGTTTCTGAGCAGGGGAGTGATGTGTTTTTGTATGCTATCCTGAGGTTGCCAAGAACCTGCCAGAAGGTTGTGAAATGGCAGGAGTAGGTTTCATAGTTTTGACAGTAACAAGGAGACATGTCTATTTCCCCTACTCTGGTATCACTGGGGTTACAGTACTTCACCAGTGTTTCAACATGCTTCCTATTAAGAGGACAAAACCCCATTGGAACAAATCAAAAGGGAGCGAGAAGGAGAAACGGATGCGGAGCGGGCACCACAGAAGGCAGCGGGGCCCACAAGCAGCATTTGATAATTCATCTTACTCCTTATTTCTCTCATCAATATTTTATGTCACTAGGAAACTCCAGCCTCATTTTCTGGTAATGAATTTATCATGAGACTAAGAGTAAGTTGCTGAAACAGATGCCTGGGGAAGCCGGGTAAGAAGGCAGCTCCCAGCTTCAGTTTGCTGGCTCTGTCACCCGTAGGGCAGATGACACAAGACCCAGCCAGCAAAAGCAGAGAGGCCTGGTCCTGTGCAACAAGGGGCTTCATCTATGTGGAGCACTGAGTCCTCAGATAAACCCTCTTCAAAATGCCTTCCCTCTCTAGGGGGCTGAGTAGTACTAGGGGGAGGTTAGTCAACACCACTGATTAATCACACACTGGGCCAAGAACTGGGGGAAATTAGAGTACTCTAATATAGACCCTTGTTCTCCCAGAATTAGCTGTCTTTGTCTACATCCCAACATCTAGCAGAGAGCTCTGAGAGTGGGGTCTCGAAACTCCAGCAGCTGTCCCTTAAGGACTCTGGTGTCTAATTTCAGCTCTCAGTCTGACTTGTGTATAACTGGCGTAAACCACTTAGTACAGCCTAGCTCCAGAAATCAAATTTTACAAATGGGAAAATAAAACTAGCCACAGCCATGTAAATGGCACTTACTTCATGTGCTTCCAAAATACCCAATTCATTTCGACAGCAATCCTAAGCTATATACCATTGACACTTGTGGTTTAAGGATAAGGATGTTATACCTAGATACATAGGGACCTTGGTCCCAGTCATGAGCCAGCTTTGAATCCAAGGCTTTTAGTGGGCTAAAATTACTGTCTTCTGCCATCTTTTGTCACATGTTAGAAAGAGCTGTTACTCTACGTAACCAAGAGAAGAAACTGGAATCCCATTCAAGGTGGCTGAAAAAATAAAGGAATTTACTGGTTCACAGAAAAGTCAAGGTATATTGCTAATTTTGAGTATAGTTTGATCAAGGTCACACAGGACACAAACTCGGTTTCCCTGTACTTCAGGTGCCTTCCCATAGAGGAAATAATCTCTCAGACAGGAATCGGAGATAGAATGACAGTAATCCCACGAAGGGGCATTGGTACCGTAGTTACCTGTCTGAGACAAGCGAAGACATTAAGGACCTCTCTGCCTTATGGCTAGAGTTACATCACCATAGAATTATGTGATTGAAAGATCATGGATTTGGGGTACGTATGTGCAAAATAAAACTTCAATTCCTGGTCTCACTGAAGAAATAAATCTGCCTTCATTGAGAAAAATTGAAATAAGATTAGAATTTATCTATAGCATTCATTGGTGCAAACTAATTAATTACCTAAGTGGAATTTTTAAAATAAGATAATTTCAGACACTCATTAACATGTGACTCATAACCTCAGGGAAATACAGGCAAGAGTCACTACTAAAGGTGGGGGGGGATAATATTACTTCATTTCCCTCCTTTAAAATGAAGTTTTGGTAACTCCTCATGTCCTTTTTCCCCATAGGACAGCCTCTGTTATCTGTTGCATATGTAAAATTGATTATTGCAAGGTAGCATTACCATCGATAATGCATCTTTAGAAAGTTATAAATACCCTGCAAACAATCTCTGCTCATTCTAGATGCAGCATTATTATATTGCCAACTTCTCATTAAATTTCTGATGAACTAATAAATGATTGATAGGCATTTGGTAACAATGTTTTGCAGAACATGCACGTGGGGATGCCGACTGCTATAACCAGGCTCCACGCTGGCTTAAAGACTAAATGTAGAGGATTTCTCAAAAGGTGCTGGCCAGAAGGGAGCAAGAGCCAAAGAACAGCAGTAGGCACATACCCCAAATCCAGGTCCCCTCACTTCAAAGTCAGTCTCTTCTACGCTGCAAGGTTTGAGTTTCCTCACAAGCCCTGTGGCCAGCTCATCAAAAATCTAACCTCTCCAAAAGAGAAAGAAAAGCTGCCACTAAAAACCTCTCACTGGAATCAGAGAAAGGACTGGAAGAGCTTGAAGGGGCTCGAGACCCCATAGGAACAACAATGCCAAGCAACCAGAGCTTCCAGGGACTAAGCCACTACCTAAAGACTATACATGGACTGACCCTGGACTCTGACCTCATAGGTAGCAATGAATATCCTAGTAAGAGCACCAGTGGAAGGGGAAGCCCTTGGTCCTGCTAAGACTGAACCCCCAGTGAACGTGATTGTTGGGGGGAGGCGGTAATGGGGGGGAGGATGGGGAGGAACACCCATAAAGAAGGGAGAGGGAGGGTTAGGGGGATGTTGGCCTGGAAATCGGGAAAGGGAATAACATTCGAAATGAAATGTAAGTAAGAAATACTCAAGATAATAATAATAATAATAATAATAATAATAATAATAATAATAATAAAAACTCTCACTGCAACCAGGCTCCTTACTCAGGTCCAGCCACATGCAGTTCATCGGTAGAATCTCATCTCTTCTCCATTTTCTTTAGCCAAGCCACTGAATAGATACCAACAGTGTGTACTAAATGTGCCCAGTTGTGTACTAACTATTCAATACAGTTTATTTACTTTTCTCTACCCTCGGAACAACCAGTGGGGGGGGAATAAAATCGCCCATTTTACAGGTGCAAGACTAAAAGCCTAAATAATCAGCTAGCATTTAGAGTCTCATGTTAAAGACTTGGTCCCCACCTTGATGCTCTTGGGAGATTTTAAAACCTTTAAAAGGTAAGGTCACAGTGGGAAAGATCAAATTAGTTATTTCCCTTGTTGCTGTTATAAAATGACTGACCTGACCAAAACAAAGCATCCTAAGGAAGGAAGAGGTTCTGAGGGCGTATAGTTCCATGGGAAGGCTACCATGGCAGATAAACCATAGCAACGGGAATATGAGGATGCTGGTCACATTGAATCTACAGTAAAGAAAGAGAAGACAATAGACGTCCTAGTCATCTAGCTTTCTTCTTTTAAGCAGTCCTGGCTCCCAGTTTGTGGAGTGCTGCCAACACTTAGGGCGGGTAGGTTTACTTCACTTAACCTAACATAGAAAATCCTTCATAGACCTGCACAGAGATTTGTCCAGCAGGGTGACACATTTAAGCCAAACTTTCCACCCTTCTTCCCTACCGGCTCACGGCCATCTCATTATAAAATGTGTTCTATCCATCTTCAAAAGCCTCTGTAGTCTTTACTGGTTCCAATCCTTTAAAAATCTAAAATCTTATTATCTTCTGAATCTCAAAGTAGTCGCTTAACTCTGAACACTTTTAAAATAAAACAAGCTATATAGTTCTAATATGAAATGGAACCAATAAACACGACCATCACTAGAAGCATAGCAAGGAAAGGTTGAGTCAAAGCAGGAAACCAAATCCTGTAGCTCCTGGCCATCAGTGGGGCTACTGATGGATTCATCTAGACTTCAAATACCTTGAGTAGACACACTTCCCATCTCTGTTGTTCAAACTCATAGCACATCTGTAGGGCCAGCTCCACTCCGTGCCAGCAGCTTCCCCTCAGCTAGCTATGTCTCCTTGTTCTGGCCTCTCTAACATCCTGGACTGTACACTGCAACTTGGGTTTTACCCACACAGCCTCATGCAATAGCTTCTCAGAATCCCCTTTCAAGGATGCTGTACCTGCCATGTATTGTCTGCTGTCTTAGTCAGAGTTCTATGATTGCACAGAGACACCGTGACTGCAGCAGCTGATAAAAGAAAGCATTTAATTGGGGAAGCTTACAGATTCAGAAGTGTAGTCCATTGTTATCATGGCAGGGAGCATGGCAGTATGCACAAAGATAGGGTGCTGGAAGAGTGGAGAGTGCTTTTTTTTTCAATATTTATAAGATATGTTCTTTACCTACATTTCAAATATTATTTCCCTTCACAGTTTCCCCTCCGGAAACCCCCTGTCACATCACCTCACCCCCTGCTTCCATGACAGTGCTCCCTCACCCACCCACCCACTCCCTCCAACCTCCCCACACTGGCATTCCCCTACACTGGGGCATTGAGCTTTCACAGGACCAAGGGCCTCTTCTCATTGACACCCAACAAGGTCACCCTCTGCTACATATGCAGCTGGAGCCGTGGATCATCCCACGTGTACTCTTTGATTGGTGGTTTAGTCCCTGGGAGCACTAGGGGATCTGGTTGGTTGGTATTGTTGTTCTACTTATGGGGTTACAAACCCCTTCAGCTACCTCAGTCCTTTCTCTAATCCCAGCCCTGGGGATCCTTTTCTCAGTCCAATGGCTGGCTGCAAGCATCTGCCTCTGTATTTGTCATTCTCTGGCGGAATCTTTCAGGAGACAACTATATCAGGCTCCTGTCAGCATGCACCTCTTGGCATCCCCAATAGTGACTGGGTTTAGTGACTGCATGTGGGACAGATCCCCAGGTGGGGCAGTCTGTGAATGGCTTTCCTTCAGTCTCTGCTCCACACTTTGTTTCCATATTTCCTCCTGTGAGTATTTTGTTCCCCCTTCTAAGAAGGACTGAAGCATCCACACTTTGGTCTTTCTTCTTCTTGAACTTCATGTGATCTGTAAATCATATCTTGGGTATTCCAACCTTTTGGGCTACTATCCATTTATCAGTGAGTGCATATCATATATGTTCTTTTGTGATTGAATTACCTCACTCGGGATGACATTTTCTAGTTTCCTCCATTTGCCTAAGAATTTCATGAAGTCATTATTGTTAATAGCTGAGTAGTACTCCATTGCGTAGATGTACATTTTCTGTATCCTTTCCTCTGTTGAAGCTGGGTTCTTTCCAGCTTCTGGCTATTATAAATAAGGCTGCTATGAACATAGTGGAGCATGTGTTCTTGTTATACATTGGAGCATCTTTTGTCGGGATCAGTAGATCAGCAGGCAGCAGGAGAACAGAGAGATACTGGACCAGGCCTCGGATGCCACCCACAGTCCTCTAACAAGGCCACACCTACACCAACAATGCCATACTCCTAATCATTCTCAAGTCCTGCTGCTCTCTGATGACAAAGCATTCAGATTTAAATGTATGCGCCTTTAGAGCTTATTCTTATTCAAGTCACCATACTGTGGCCTCCCCTAGTTTCTGGAACCTCGATGCAAGACTCCATGACCTCCTGACTGCCTAAATCTTTCATTTTCCATTTCTACCAAACCAGTACCACGTGTGGCCAACTTGAACCACAGATGTGGGCTTCTGTGGAACCCTCGGTGTATGAATCTGTAAAATCACTTTCCAAGGCTGTTTAAGTCTTTTGTTGTTGTCGCTGTTGTTGTTTTTGTTGTTCTTTTTTTCAAATGGGGAACCCTTCCGTAGTATTTGCAATTCCGACTTTTTCATTTCAAACAAATACGTATTTCCACAAGTGGGAAACTTTGATGGGTGAGGTCTTTCCTCAGCTCACCCATAAAGATAGCACGATTCTCTTTAACAATTATAGATATTTGCCTGAACTCTCCTTGTGATCAATTTTAAACTTGTTCACACGGCTTTCTTTGCTAAACACAATTGTATATCCCCTTGTTCTCTCTCAATGCAGCTCTGAATAACAGTAATGAGAAGTAGCCATACTTCTGACGCAGTGCTGTATGGAAATGTCCTACACCAAATAAAGTAGTCTGTTAGTTTTTAGTTCCACCACACAAATTCTCAGGAGAGAATATAGCCAGTTTCTTTGCCAGCATCTACCAGGAGTGAATTCTAGTCTATTTTCTAATATAGTGCCCTTTCCCCTTTGAAGCACCATGATCTGGACCTCTCCACTTTCTGTTTTCCTTAGCATTCTGGTTTCCCAAACTTCCACCAAAATGGCCCATTAAACTCTGCTTACATCACAGTATGGATTTTCTAGTCCTAAGTTCCAAACTCTCCTACGGTCTTCTTACAACAGTTATCATGTTGGACCCAAAGGACCACTACCAAAGATCTGCTCGTCCCCAAAGACCGCGAAAGCTGAAACTCGATGCAATCAACAAGAGGTTTACTAATCCCGAAGTCCAGTGTGCCGGGGTTCCTTAGCCTTCAGACAAGGACAGAAGAAGAACCCCGTCCTACAGATACATGCTACTTTTAAGCACAAAAACCACAAAAGTCACAGGAATGGGGAGGGGGACATTGAGGCACACAAGTATTGGTTGAAACCTTTTGCCCTCTGAGTTATTGGTCCACGTTGTGGTCACGCTATTCCTGGTGACCTCTTTGGGTGGTAGAAAGCCTCTGGTGGTCCTGCTGGCCATGAGACTACCACCTGTTAGTCATGGGACTCTGAGGACAGGATGTAACTAGGTCACAAAACCACAATGGAGATGGGTAAGGCATAACCAATGGAATTTCCCAGCAGGGGAGTTCTCTTTAGGGGAGGGGTATAGCTTACAGGCTACTTTTAGCTTGTGGAATTTTCCTTTAGTTCTACAGTCACAGTCACAGCCCCCTTCCCAGTACTGATTTTCTGTATTGTTATTTTCCTTATTTCTGTGATATTTGATCAAAGCAACTTAAGGAAGAATAGGTTTATTTGGTGAGGAACGATGGTAAGGGTGTGAGCCTGCTGGTCACTTTGAGTCTCAGTCAGGAAGGAGGGAATGCTAGGTGCTCCTACATAGTTTACTTCCTCCTTTATAAGCAGTCCTGGACCCCAAGTCATAGATCAGTGTTGCAAACATTTAGAATAGGTCTGCCCATCTTGTTTAACTAAATCTAGAAAATTCCTCACAGGCACGCCCAGAAGTGAGTCTTTAGGATGATTTCTTATCCTGTCAAGTTGACAATAAAAATAAAGGATTTCAGGGGCTTAAGTCACTGGGTCATACCCTCTAAGGAAATTTGGGGATACTGGTCTCTTTTTCAATTTTAATTAAAATATAATTATATCGCTTTTCCTTATCCTTTTATCCCTCCAGCCCCTCTATCCCCTCAATCCCACTGTAATTTATTTCTTTGATTATTATTGTTACACCCCACCCCATACACACACACACACACACACACACACACACACACACCCACACACACACACAAATACAGTCTGCTGAATTTATTTAGTGTTGCTTTTATGTATATGGTTTTAGAGCTGACTACTTTGTACTAGACAATAAAGAAAGTGCCTTTTCCCTGGGCAAGACAAAATCAAATCTCTCTGTCTCTCTGTCTCTGTCTCTCTCTGCCTCTGTCTCTCTCTGCCTCTGTCTCTATCTCTGTCTCTCTCTGTCTTTGTCTCTCTCTGTCTCTCTCTGTCTCTCTCTCTGTCTCTCTGTCTCTCTCTCTCTCTGTGTGTGTCTCTCTCTCTCTCCCTCCCTCTCGCTCACTTGATTGCTCACTTGTTCTCACTCTCTTTCTCAGTAGTAATTACTTGCCTACAGCTCTTTGTCAAGGAATATGGCCCATTGAAATATTCCCCCTCCACATTAGCATGTCTTGGTATTAACTCTTCTTCAGATCTTGCTTCGGCATATTGCTGATGAATCATGGATGTAGCTGCCATGTTATTTCTAGGAGATACAACCTCACAGCAAATTTCCTGGTCCTCTGACTCTCATAATCTTTCTACCCCTCTTTCCATGATATTTTCTGAGGATTAGATTCAAGAGTTGTATTGTAGGTATATCCACTGGAGCTTGGTTCCACAATCAGTTGATCTCTATAGCCACTTATGGTTTCCGTAATGGTCTCTTTCTCTGCAAAGAGAAACTTCTTTGATGGAAGATGAGAACTATACTTATCTGTGGGTATAAGGAAAAGTTTTAGAATGCACTTAAGAATTATGCTGGTCTAGGTGGGTGATAGTGGTACATGCCTTTAGTCCTAGCACTTGGGAGGCAGAGCAGTGGATCTCTGAGAGTTCAAGGCCAGCCTGATCTTTAAAGCAAGTTTCTGGATAACCAGGGCTGTTACACAAAGAAACTGACACAAGCAAACAAACAAAAAAGCAAAACAACAACGGAAAGAGTTATGCTGGTCTAATAAAGTGCTAGTAGTCGTTTCTCTTATAAGATCTGTGATCACACTAACCCTAGGTAGTTGGCTAATGTATAGCACCAGGCATGACTTCCCCCTTTTTGAGTGGGCCATAAGTCCAATTAGATAGTTGTTGGTTACCACCAAGATAGAAGCGCCACTATTATAGTTTTAGAGGTATTTTGTCATGCCGATGGTTGGGGTTCATAGACATAAGATCTGGATAGAACTCTTTATTATGTCTGTCCCTTAGAAGCTTGCCTATCTGGTACTATGAAAGCGCAACTCTAGGAAGGAGGCTTTGATGTTCTATCCATGTTTAATATAAACGGATTTGTGTCTTCAGCAATAGGAACTTAACCTTCAACATCTGGGGAACAACGGGGACCCATTTGAACTTTTTGATCCTTGGCCACTCAACCATCAACAGAAACCTACACAAATGTGAGCTAAAATACTTTATTAAGTTAACTATTCTAGGTGTATGTTGCTTGTAATGGATAATTATCTAAGTCAAAGGTCAAAGAACTGGCTCTGAGACAGTAATAAATGACTACAGTTGGATAAGAGCAAAGGTCTTGGTCTCTCTACCTCATAGATTTGAGTCATTATAGATAATATTATCTCCTAATGAATGGCCATCAGTCGTCAATGATGAAATTACCTGTGAGGTCCTTCAGCAATTAGTGTCTCTTCAATTCCTTTTGTAGTTAATCATAAGCAGCCTATGATAACTCAGCTGTTGTCATTCAACTAGTCATTGCTCCCTTAATTTGAATATTTATTTCTTGTCTTGACAAGCCTTTAAGATGCAGGAATTTATCTTTACCCTAATATGGTATCTATCACACATAACAGACTTACCAATTCCATGTCTATCAAACAGTCAGTACTTAGAATGGCAAAAAGCAGACCTAAGTCAAAAGCCCTTGGTTTTGCCCCACCTTCCCATTATAGGTACATACAGTATCCATCTTGTCTTTACTCCCTCTTATAACTCAGCAGCCTTGACATTCAGTCCAACAACTTCCTTCTGACCCAAATAGAATATACAGTTATTACCTTTCAACATATTGTTTGTAACATATTGTTTCAATATATTGTTTGTAAAAGGCAATGCATAAAAATGAATTCAATTTAAAAGAAGAAAACATCCATAGTTGGTTAATGATCTTTTCCCAACCAATACTTTACAAGGTCTCATTTGTCACAGACGCAGTTCGGTGACTTCCTTCTGACTATGATGTGTGTTTTAATTTAGTGTTCCGTCAGGTCCTAACAGGTCCTCGAGAAAGAAAGGAAGGCTAAGTACTATTTTTCATTATTTTATTATTTTAGTAAAAAGATATCACACAAAATGTACTATTTTAAGTGTGCTTGATTTTATTTAGTGGCATTACATACATCAACATGGCTAAGGAGCTATTGTCACTATATACCTCCTGAATCTGTCACTATTATTAACTGAAACATCATTCTCAGTAACCACATAGCCAGCACCAGACTGTTCCCTACTAGTAGCTGCACCATGGATGTTACTCCAAGAAGGGCACTGGGATTCCAGCTCTTTTCCAGCTTGGCCAACACATGCCATTTTGATTGCGTTTCTGTTGTTGTTGTTGTTGTTGTTGTTGTTGTTGTTGTTGTTATTGTTGTTGTTGTTGTTGATGATGATGATGATGATGATGATGACGATGACGACGATGATGATTGGGAACCATACTAATGGCACTGCTGCCTCATTCTTGTTAAACTACATTTCCCAACAGCTATTGATGTTGAGCATCTTTTATCTGTTTATTGTCTGTCCAGATCAATGTCTGTCCTAGTCCTTTGTCCATTTTTTAATTCATTTTTTACTTACTCATTTTTAAGCTGTAGAAATCTGTTATATTTTCATCATTGGGTGCATAATTTAAAAATATTTTATTCCATGACTTGTTCTCACCCCCACCCCCTGCCTACAGTACTGAAGATGAACCTGTGGCACTATTCATAATCTATGCCAATGAGCACTATTTTTAATCTGTAAAAAAAAATATTTAATTAATTCTTTAAAAATTTCATGCATTGTATTTTGATCGTATTAACCTCCGCTCCTCCAACTTCTCTCTTTTTTATTCTCCTCCATACTCTTATTATTTATTTATTTATTTATTTATTTATTTACTTTCTTACTTAATTACTTAGTGAGACAGGAGCATTCTAAGTTGCCCAGGGCAGCTTTGAACTCCCTCTGCAACCTTCAGTTCCTTCCATTCACAATTCTCCCTCTTCGGTTCTCAGGTACCTAGACTTACATTACAGGCTTATGCCTAGAGGCTTAGCTCTCTCTCTCAATAGTATCTATACTTGTTGTCTATTCCCTTGTGTCATAAACCAGAAACACCTACCACATCCAAAGCCGTGATACTTTGCGTCTGTTTCCCCCAAGAGTGCTATGGTTTTTATTTATAGTTAGATACTGTATCAGCATCACTCTGACTGGACACCTGAGAGAAACAGCTAACAGGAGGGAATTTCCAGTTTGGCTCAGGGTTCAGGGGGTTTAAGTGTGTGGCAGAGGACAGCTATGCACATTATACTGATCTAGGAAAAAGATTAAGACAGAAACTACCAGCAGGTATACCCTCCACAGGTCCCTAGTTACCTACTTCTGCCTGCTAGACCCCACCTCTTAAAGCGTCCACAGATTTCCACCAGCCCACAACTAAGCTCTTAAAACAGGAACCAGGAGAGGGGCATTCCAGATTCATAACACCATTGGCTTTAGCATGTTAGCGGAGAGCAACACAGGTACTTCAGAGACACGGGACACGTGAAGAGGCAGAAGCCAGAGCAACGGTGCTATGAAGCTGCAAGAAGCAAGGAGCAGCTGCTTCCTTCAAATCCCCCACAGTATTGTGGCCCAGCAGCATTTTGAATCCCTGACCTCTAGGACTGTGGGAGAATAAAATATCTGTTGATCTTTACCATCAAGCCTGCTGTTGTTTGCAGAGGCAGACTTAGGAAGCACTATGGCTCTTAATCAGGGTTAATGGAGCCACATATCAGTGGATTTTACCTTTACCTGTGTCACATAAAATAATAGCAGTGAGCACAGCCCACAAGAGGATCTTGGGAAAAAAAGAATACCAAGCAGGCTGGATCGTGAGCTAAGCACAAAGGTTAACAAGGTGATACTTTCCAATGCACTTTCTCATGGGTCTAACCACTTAACCATCTAACCCCACCCAATCTCCTCCACACATAGAACAGAATCACAACCAGGTCTTTCTTCAAGATCTGAACCATGACTCCCTCTTTTTCTTCCAAGTAACCCCTTCCTCTCCTTACACTCATCTTCTAAGGAAGAAGAGAAACAAGCAGGAAGCCTCATGTGTGTGCTGTTTTATCCTCACAGTTGTTTGTGGGTCTCTGGTCTCTCTTATTCTTTCTGTCCTCTAGGAGCAGGAAGCCAAGGCTGAGGGAGGTCTAGGGACTTTCTCCATGACACATAGAACTGGCAGCGGCTTGACCCTCAATTTACCACAGCTACACCAAGATCCATCACATGGAAATGTGCAAGTTCTAGACCCAAATACTCATGATTTTTTTTTCATTTAAAAATAAAAATAGCCTTGATGTAAAGTTAAAAAACAGGGTGATTTGCATGAGACCCTGAGCTCTCAATTACACCAATTACTTTATAATTACAGGCAACGCCATCTTGGTTTTTTTCAAAACCTACGTCTAGTCTTAAGGCTCTGTCAGGAAGAAGGCCCCTTTTCAGAGAGAGATTTCAATTAGTATGCATGTGGTGTGCAGAGGGAGAGAGCGAGCCTGCTGGAGCTCCAGGAAAGAACGAGGAAACAGGAGCCTGAGTCACCTCCTACTCACCAAATGGGGCTGTTTCTATAGGAAACCTGAACCTCTGAGAAACCCCTCAACTCTCAGCTCTGAAAGAGGGGCACTTCCAGGCCAACTGCCTAACCTTTGTAAAAAAATTAAAAAAAAAAAAATGCCACCGGTCTGATGCCCTGACTACCAACAAACATTCTTGGGGTTAGCGGAGAACAGTGTAACCTTTAAATCACTATGAGTCACCTTACAAGCCCCAGGAAGTAAACAGAACAGGTACCCCTCACATCCCCCTGGTGGCAAGGATGCTCTGCTCTCTCCTGTCTAGTAATCCCTGATTGAAGGACCCTAGGGCTTTAGCCAGCTTTACACCCACCCGCCTTGGGTCAAGGCTAGGCCAGGTTCCATTCTCCACTCACAGTTCTCAGGAGGAGCAGGAACTTTCTTGAAAAACCGCAGAATGCACTGGCTGATAATCACCTGACCCTCTGGTCCCAGATAGAGTTTGAATGTATGTCATAATCTGCCCATGCTTGCTAGCCAATAGATTGATCAATATGTTTAGCCAATAAGTTTAAACTGTAACCTTGATGATGTACCCCTAAAAAGTATAAAAGCTGCTGGTTATGATCATTTGGCATCACCTTCTAGTCACTCGCCATGAGGAGCTAATTGAGACTTGACCCTGACGTGCTGGAAAATAAACCTCTTGCTTTTGCTTTGAACTCCATTCTTGTGTCTCACTTGGGGTGGGGGTCTCCTGGTGGTTTACACTCACTTTGAGTCTTACATGACGAAAGAGAGAATCGTTAACAGGAATGTCTGTCAGCTTAGAAACTCTTAGAATGGGGATGGAGGAGGGGGTTACACACAGCCAGTAAGCCTAATAGCCCTTCTCCAGTGTCCTTGCTAAGGCACCAGCCCTAAAATATTGTCACTCAAAGTAGAGCTTCCTGACAAGAGCCAGGTGTACCTCCATGCTAGAAAGGGAAGCCGAGGGAGCTGGAACATCAAAGCATTCTGGCAGCTCCTGAGACTACCTCCTTATACCCTGTGAAAGCGTGTCACCAGTTCTTGTTCAAGCAGAATGCTGCCCTGTGAAGCCACTCTGCTGCAAAGCATACATCTCTGGCCCTCTTCCCCCGTGTAAAGACGTGAGTAGGCATGTATCAAAGATATTTTGTTCTGTTCTGACAGGTGAATGTCATCTCTGCTCCACCTGCTGGGGCTATCGAGTAAGATGGCACATTGAAGTCTGTGCAAACTTGGTACTCAGCTCTCTAAACAGCACCTTGGAAGGCTCTGTCTGTCTCTCTCTCTCTCTCTCCTTCTGGAAGGAACTGCCACCTTCCTATAATTAACTGACTCCCGAAGATTTCTAACCCATGGTGGAAACCAGTTCCTCCCGCTGCTGCCGATGTCACTGTTCCACGCTGCATTTCTTTAAGAGCACACCTCCAGTTACAGTTTGCAAAGCACCTTGGTTCCTGTCAGCTCAGTCACCAGGACACAGCACTGCTGAGAAAGGCTGTTTCTACTCTATGCCTCCACCTTCTGCTCTCCCCATGTCTACTCTTCAGAAAATGGCTGAAATAAATAAAGGGGAAAAAAAAGGAAAGGGAGCGAGTCTGGGTTCTGAGAGATTGGAGCTCTCAGTGGGATTAAGCCTTGAGTGGCTCCCTTTAAGCAGAAAACAAAGTCTGAGCTTTCTTGCATTAGCTCTCTGCTCTTTCCCCCCTCCCCCTAAATTCCAATCAGATCTCTGAATGAAAGGCCCTTCCCTGCCTGAATCTCCAGGAATTCCTATTTCCCTTTCTTTGCTTTCCTAGCATGTGGTGTCTCTATTTAAATGGTGTTTCTTATCTAGCTAGCTTCATAAAGGCATGGGTCTGCCTCACCTCCCCCACTCATTCGCTATGTAGCTCACAAGGGCCAGCCACATCATCACTAATTCTCATCTTTCACCTCTTCTTGAACACACCAGAAGGTTCCTGTAATTCTCCCAAGGTCACCTGACTAGTGTGGGCCTGGCAGGCCTGGGGAGTGAATAGAGTGGCAGGTGGCATGGACTCAGAGACCTACCTCTGATCCAACAAGCTGTGAGACCTTGGGTGTTGTTTCTGGTTTTCTTTAACGTGCTTGTGTTTCCTTGCCTTATTCTTTAAGGGAAGGCAATAATAGTGCCTATCCCATAAAGCTATTGTGAGGATGAAATGAATTAATGGATGAAAAATGGATTTTAAATGTCTAGCACACAGAACACACTCACAAAACTTTAACACCTTCAGTCAGACTTCTTCCTGCTCATATATAGTGACTACAAACCACCCTCAGTTGTGACTCAGAGTCTGATGCCCATGGGGTCTGATACTGCTCCCTTCTGTCATCTGGTACTAACCCTACCACTTACCTGGATGGAGACTTCAGACTGGGAATCACTAGGTCCAAGCCTTCCCCTCCTTATAAGACCTCCTTCCCCAAGTGGTTTCCTTCATCTTTCAGGACCTCAGAACTTTCCTCTCTTACAGCACACAATAACTTCCCTTCCCCTCTTCTTCAAATGTACCCCAACTTGTGTCTCTCATTAAAACCTATATCATCCCTAGAGACTGGCCTCTGAACATTCTCTGACATCAGGCTCCCTTAGCCTCTAGGCTTCCAGAACACATCTTCCCTGATCCATGGGGTTATCTCCAAGAATATCATAAAGTCCTTTGCTTAGCTTGAATACAATTCATCTAACTAAATACTTAGTTACCTCTTATCCTTGATCCAGTTGTCTCATGCCCTTTACCTTACAGCTTAACTCCTGACTGTTGGTAAACTGAGAATCACCCACATCCTAGAACCAGGTACTCCTAACCTGCCTTCAATGGCTCAGTGCCAGAGGTAACATTATCATCAGCTGCCAAATGCTACACATTTCCTCTGTACCTATGGGTTGCATAGTGTCCCTATCCACATGTGCTATATACCATTTATAAAGACCCTTTCCATCCTCACTGAGGGGCAGCCTTTTGTGTGCCCTTCTATACATAAATAAATCCATCCCATGAGGTCTGCTGCATGGTGTGACTTTCCAGCATTCTTTGGCCCCACTTGGTGTGTTTTATAAAAATATAAGGAGAAAGCGAATGTGTTTGGTGGATGTGCATCAGGTGTGGGGGAAGGGGGTGCCTCTGTGGGCCCATGCTGAGGCATCCCTTCCCTGTAAGGGACCAGCCACATGGTGGTATAGTATAGAATAGAGTTTATTCAGGGAATGGGGAGGGGAGTTGAGGGAGTTGGTGGTAGGGGCAGAGAGAGAGAGAGAGAGAGAGAGAGAGAGAGAGAGAGAGAGAGAGAGAGAGAGAGAGAGGAGTAGAGGCCAGCCTCAAGCATGTGGGGAAAGAGGGCGTAGAGGAATGGGGAGAGAGGGAGTAAGTAGTGAGAGGACAGAGCTAGAGCAAGAAAGAGAGAGCAGAGTGGGCAAGCAGCCCCTTTTATAGTGAGTCAGACACACCTGGCTGTTGCCAGGTAACTGTGGGGCGGAGCCTAGACAAAATGCCAATGAAGGACCCTACAGGCTTTTGCCAGCCTTATACCCACTGCCTTGGGTCAAGGCTAGGCCATGTTCCATTCTCCACCCACAGTTCTCAGGAGGAGCAGGAAAATTCTTGAAAAACCGCAGAATGTACTGACTGATAGTCACCTGACCCTCTACTCCTAGACAGAGTTTGAATGCATGCCATATTCTTGCTAGCCAATAGATTCATGGTCAATATGCTTAGCCAATAAGTTTAAACTGTAACCTTGCTGATTTAACCTGCACCCCTAAAAAATGTAAAATCTGCTTATTATAGCCATTCAAGGTTACCTTCTAGTCACTCCCCATGGTGGGCTGATTGAGGGTGAACCCAGATGTGCCAGAAAAATAAATCTCTTGCATTTGCAAAGAACTCCGTTCTCATATCTCACTTGGGGGGTGGGGGGTGGGGTGGGAAATCTCCTGGTAGTTAAGAGTCACTTCGAGCCTTACACCAGCACGACTGATCACTGCAAAAGAAGCAAAACAAAAAACAAAATAACTATTGATTATTTTCTCCAAAACAAGGGCTTTCCTATTTGGCGACTTTAATACACAAATGCTCATACATCAAATACCCTGACCTCAAGGAGAGGGGATAAAGTTCAGTGGTAGAGAACTTGTCTAACATATAAAAGGCCCTGGGATAGATTCCCAGCACTGTAAGAAAACGAATATGCAGTACAGTAGCTAATGTTGTTGTTGTGTAAGGGTCCATGATTCACTGAAGAAGAATGATAACTCGGACTCAAATGGTATGTAAATGCAAAGGGTGTTTTATTTTACAAAGTCCAGCGTGCTGGGATTTCTCATTACCAAGACAGAGAGACAACCAAGTGAGCTCCTGAGCCTGATTTAAAGCACATTAGGAGAGTCTGGGATAGGTGAACTTTATCGTACTCTATCTCTGGGGACATTCCATTACTGAGGCACGGGAGCTTGAAACTGTTGCTGAGGAAGTCCGGAAACTGCTGACTCATTGTCTTTGCCTCAGGCCAGGTGACAGGGCAGCTTCTGAGACCTGGACTTTCCTGACTCGTCCAGTTCCTGGAAACAGAGATTTAGACCTTATCTCCTGAACTGCCAATTCGAAGTCTGTCATAGAGTCAGCCTAGCGTTCTCAGTTGTTGCTGTTGTTGCTGCTGCTGCTGTTGCTGTGATGTAGTATGTGACAAGGGTAATGTAAGGAAGGAAAGATGGGTCTTGGCTCACAGTTGGAGAACACAGTCCGTCGTGGCAGGAACACATGGCATTAGGAGTGTGAGACAGCTGGTCACGTGACACTGGTAGGAAGAAGATAAAGAAGAATGCTAATGCTGTTTGCTTATTTGGTCTGGGATCACATGGAATGAGGACAGAAGACGAAACCTATTAGTTAGGTTTAGGAATAGGAATTCAATACTGAACTTACTCCTGTCCTGACCCGAGGCCAGGGATGCTAGAAGTGAAATGACTACTTATCTCCCATCCACTAATTTCTTCCAGGAATACATGAGAGTATGACCAAAACTCTATTCTAGACTGATGGCTTTGGAATTGGATCTCCGTATTTTCATGGAGGAGATAAGATATATCTATTCTCCAGTTTCAGCTAGTCTCCTGTAGGGGTCCATGATTCACCAAAGAATAACATCTCAGACTCAAATGGTATGTAAATGCAAAGGGTGTTTTTCATTCTGCAGAAGTCCAGCTTGCAGAGGTCTACCATTTCACCAAGATGGACATGCCCAGATGAGCTTGAAAGTTCAATTTAAAGCAGAGTAGGGTGTAGCTGCTTGTATTCAAATTCTAAATTGGGTTCCCCCAAAAACTGTTTACCTAAGAGAGTCTGCATGTAGCTTCTTGGAACCTGCTCCCAGTTGGCTCTGACTGGTAAATAAAGATGCCAGTAGCCAATAGCTGGAGAGGACAGAGGCGGGATTTTAGGATTCCCAAGCTTGGGAGCAATAGGAAGAGGATGAGATCTGCCAGTCTGTAGGAGACTGTGGAAAGAGGAGAGACACAGAGGCTGCCATGGAATAGAGAGGGAAGGAGCCCTGGGCTCTGAGCCAAGAAAGCATAGCCTAGAAGGCTGCACAAATGGCTTTGGAGTGGCCAAGATGGAACATAGAAATTAGTAAGTAGTAACTCAGAATTATCTGCAGGAGGTAGAGTCTAGCAGCATGGAAGCTAGGCATTCACCCAGCTATTGTGCTACATAAGGCATATTAAAATATAAAGACTGTGTGTGTCTTTTGTTCAGGAGCCTAAACCATTGAGAGGGTAGCATCCCTGTGTTGGGCATAATTAATAATTAATACTTTAGGGGAATTCCAGGTTGTAGTAGGTAACCTCTATCTTGATTGGTTGGCTCAGTCTCTAGGGATGTGGGTGTCTTTGGGATTGGTTAGGACTCTGGGGACATTCCAGAATTGTTGCTGGGGTTGGGGCAGGGGAGAGAGAGGAGGCTGGAAACTGTTGAGGTCACTGCTCTTACATCAGGCCAGGTGCTGGGGCAGCTTCTGATGGCAGGGCAGCTTCTGAGTGACTGCCCACAGGCTGTGGTTTTTCCAGTAACTGACTTGCCCAGTTCTGGGAAACAGAACCTTAGGCATAGTCTCCTAAACTGCCAGTTTAAAGCCTGTTGTGTAGTCAGCCTGGCTTAGTCTTTTCGTCCCTAAATGATTCTAAGGTCTGAGCTCTTGAGGTGGAATGTTATAATAGTCTTGAGGGTCTAGATCTTGAGGATACTGAGAAGGTCATTGAAGATAGGGGTTTTGTCAAGACCCATTAAGGTAAAGCTGTTTCTTCCTTGTCTACAAATCTGGCCCTGTATGGAGATATAAAATGCTGGTCTGCTCCGAAGTTTGCAAAATTACAGACTGTGATCTTTTCCCTTAAGAGTTAATTCAATTGAGCCTGCCAATCATCTGGCCTAGAGACTACCCTTCAGGAAGGCTGGTTCATGAAAACCCCTACTAAGGAGATGGGAGGAATAATTATCCCCTTAATGGCATAATGTAATTATCCTTCTCAGAACCCCTGCCCTTCCCAGGCCGCCTCTAGAAGAGTTTCTGGTATGTTGCCTGCAGCTTTCTTCCTTTTCCAAATTACTCAGGAAAATGTATCATTTTGTTTCTCTTTTCTCTGTTGCTTTTCCTAAAGCCCAGGATGGTTTCCTGGATGCTCTGGACTTTCTCTGCTTTTCTCTGAAGTCCCACTCGTTCTCCCATGAGGCTTCTTCTCTGCAGCATGGTCCCTTGGTTACCTCCATTACTAAGCCCGCCTGCTTGCACAGAGATGACCTGCTCTCTTCCTCCTTTGGACAGCTGCCAAGAATTACCTCTTGCCACCTCTGTTATTTGTCTCTCAAACTCTGATACAAATTGTCTTTGAGCTTCTTCTCTCTGAGTTTCTTTTTAAATTATTTTATTAATGAGACTCAAAACCCATGAAAGGGAATTTCCCAGTCATTGTCTCTGTAGCCTGCTCTTACCTCTCCTTCCTCCTCCTATACCTCAAACTCTTACCAATCAGGATGGTACATCCTTGTTTCTACCTTCTTCTTGCCCTCATTTTCTCTACTTCTCTGTCCTCTCTTTCACTCAGCCATGCTCTAGTTTTATCCTACTGGATTATATTTATACAGTGAAAGGCGTTTAAGAAAAGCCCTCAGCCATGCTGGCTTATTTTAATTCATGTCAGTCCATTCAAGGAAACCATGATGCTATCTGGCATTTATAACTAAGTGCTTTTTCACACATACTCTGGGGCTTCACGACATGGTTAAGTTACATGTTCTCATTCATATGAAACGTCCATTCACCAATCCTTACTCACAGCTGATAACCTTGTTTATATTTGATTGAGAAAAGTGAGCAGCATGAAAACAGACGCTCCCTCCACCACATCTGTCTGCCTTCTAACATTTGCACCCGTAACACTTCCTTTCATCTATTTCCCTGAGTGGGTATTCCTATCTAAGGCCAGCCCTTCCACTTGTCCATTAAATCCATCCTTCCTCATCTGCTCAAGGACAACACTGTAGCAATTTTCTCTCCTTTCTCTTACAGCACCAATTATTCTCACTCTACTCGGCCTTTTCTATCAACATACAAACACGCTTTGGTTTTTCAATTAAGAAACCCCTCTCACTCATGCCTCACGGGCAGATGTCCTCCATTCCTCTCTTTCCTGAGAACAAAGTTTATAGTTATTATCTCAAATACACCATCTCACATTCTCCCTTGAAACCTTCTACTGTGGTTTTCATTCTTACAACTCTGCTCTTCATGGTCACCAATATCACACATGAGTCCAAGGTTTATGGCAGGTGTCAGTCCTGAGTGATCATCAGTATTTTACAGAGTTGATGGCTTCCTTCCTGTTTCAATACTTCCCCTGGCATGGCTTCCTGGATCCACAAACCTACTTGACTATTAGCATTTTCACCACCCCTTCTTGGTTTCTTCTTCTGTGTCTGTCTTATCTTACCCCCAAACCCTAGGATATCCTGATCATACATCTCTAACAGCCCCTCCCCCTTCCCTGAGTTTCACCATTCATTTCTTGTTTCCAATATTATCTTTATACTTCTACTAGACTCCATATTCTGGATTTATAGCCCAGTCTTTACTACACACATAATTCTCTAAGGTATCATACTATCTGAGAAGCCATAATGTGATGGTTTGTATATGCTCAGCCCAGGGAGTGGCATTATTAGAAGGTGTGGCCCTGTTGGAGTAGGTGTGGCCTTGTTGGAGTAGGTGTGTCACTGTGGGTGTGGGCTTTAAGATTCTCATCTTAGCTGCCTGGAAACCAGTCTCTTTCTAGCAGCCTCCATATGAAAATGTAGAACTCTCAGCTTCTCCTGTACCAGGTCTGCCTGGATGCCAACATGTCCCTGTCTTGATGATAATGGACCGAAGCTCTGAACCTGTAAGCCAGCCCCAATTAAATGTTGTCTGTATTCAAGTTGCTGTGGTCATGGTGTCTCTTCATAGCAGTAAAAACCTAACTAAGGCACATCCCATCAGGATGGCTAATGGATGTAACCTTACTGTGCTAGGTAAGCTCCTGCTATATAAAACCTTGTCCTATTTTTTTTTCTCATTAGTTTATTTATTCACTGCATATCTTGATCGCATGCAGTCACTCCTCCTGTGGTCCTGTCTCATATAACTCCTTCCTCCTGTCCTCCTCCCCATCTCCTCCAAGAAAGGGAATCCCCCCACCACCCAGGTATCACCTTGCCCTGGTACATCAAGTCACTGAGGCCAGACAAGGCAGGCCAGCTAGAGGAGTGGGATCCACAGGCAAGCAACAGACCTCAGGATAGCCCCTGCTCCAGTTGTTGAAGGACCCACATGAAGACCAATCTACACATCTGCTACATAAATGCAGGGGGAGAGGATCCGTGTATGCTTCCTGGTTGGTAATTCAGTCTCTGGGAGCCCAAGGGTTCAGGTTATTTGACTCCGTTGTTCTTCCAGTGGAGTTTGTATCCCCTCCAGGTCTCTCAATCCTTCTCCCAATTCTTCCATAAGACTCCCCAAGCTCCATCTATTATTTGGCTATGGGTCTCTGCATCTGTTTCAGCCAGCTGCTGGGTGGAACCTCTCAGAGGACAGTTATGCTAGACTCCTGTCTGCAAGCATAACCAGTATCGTTAAGAATCAATCCCTATTGGTTCTTGCACATGGGATGAGTCTCAAGTTGGGCCATTCGTTGGTTGGCCATTTCCTCAACCTCTGTTCCATCTATGTCTCTGCATTTCTTGTAGGCAGGACAAATTTGGGATCAAAGGGGGGATTGGTATCCTTATTCCTCCACCAGGGGTCCTGCTGACTATAGGAAGTAGCCCCTTTAGGGCTTCGCTGATAGGAGTCTCAGCAAAAGTCACCCCCATCGCTCCCAGGCGCTTCCTCCATCCCATGTCTCTGGAATGTCTTAGACTTACTCTTCACCACCACCCCACCACATCATCCCTACCAGTCACCAATTTCCATTTACTCTCTTGACCCTCTCTCCTCCTCTCTCCCCACACCTGAGCCTGAGCACCCGCCCCCATTTCCTTCCCCAACTGCCACCCCACACAGCTCCTTCCGTTCATTTGCCTCCAATGACTCTTTTTATCTCCCCTTCTGAGTAAAGTTCAAGCATCCTCCTTGTTATCTAGCTTCTGGGTCTATGGATTGTAACATGGCTCTCCTGTGCTTTATGGCTAATGTCCACTTATAAGTGAGTTTATACCATATTTATTCTTCTGGATCTGAGTTACCTAACTCAGGATAGTTTCTAGGTTCATCCATTTGCCTGAAAATTTTATTGTGCCTTTATTTTTAATAGCTGAGTAGTATCCCACTGTATAAATGAACCATATTTTCTTTATCCATTCTTTGGTTGAGGGGTATCTGGGTTTGTTTCCAGTTTCTGGTTATTAGAAATAAAGCTTTTATGAACAGAGTGAAGCATGTGTCTTTGTGGGATGTGGGAGCATCTTTTGGTTATATGCCTAGGGGTGTTACAGCTGTGTCTTAGGCAGAACTATTCCTAACTTCCTGATAAACCACCAGACTGATTTCTAGAGTGGTTGTACAAGTTTGCCCTCCCACCAGCAGAAGTTCTTGTGGGTGGGTTGTTACCCTTATCCCTCCTCTGGGGGTCCTGCCTGGCTACCTGAGGAACGTTCCCCTTGCTCCACTTCCTTGTCAGCATATTCTGTTTCTTGAGTTTTCGATCTTCTGATGGGTATGCGATGGAATCCTAGGGTTGCTTTGTTTTGCATTTCCCTGATGACTAAGGACATCAAACATTTCCTTAAGTATTTCTCATCCATTAAAAACCCCTCTGTTGAGAGTTCTCTGTTTAGCTCTGGACCCCATTTTTGATTGGGCTATTTGGCTTGTTGGTGTCTAACTTCTTGGGCTCTTTATGTATTTTGGCTATTAGCCATCTGTTGAATATAGAGTTGCTGAAAATCTTTTCCGACTCTGTAGGCTGCAGTTTCATCCTATTGACAATCTCCTTTACCTCACAGAAAGCTTTTCAGTTTCATGACATCCCATTTATTAAGTGTTGATCTTAGCGCCTTACCTATTGGTGTTCTGTTCAGGAATTTGTCTTCTGTATCAATGTGTTCACAGGTATTCCTCATTTTCTCTTCTATTAGATTTAATGTGTCTGGTATTATGTTGAGATCTTTGATCCACTTGGACTTGAGTTTTGTACAGAGTGATAAATGTAGATATGCTTGCATTAGTCTACATGCAAAGATCCAGTTAGACCAGCACCACTTGTTGAAGATATGTCCTTTTGTCCTACTCTTTTAAAAGTATCAGCTAATGCAACTACATTCTTTCAACCATGGAGCTAAACACACTGGAATGACCTTGGCATTTCTCCTTTCCTTGTCCTCACATATAACCCACTAGCAAACACGATCATTACGATCACTTTAACAGTATGTGCAGAATCTTACTGCGGTGGTTAATGATCATTAGCTACCCTGAATTTAGACTCACCTAGGAAACATATACTCGTCCTCAGTGTTTTCAGAGCAACATAATTGAGGAGAAAAGACCCACTGTGAACAAGGCTGGCTATATTACATGGGCTATGGTCCCAGACTGAGGAAAAAAAGAAAGAAAGAAAGAAAGAAAGAAAGAAAGAAAGAAAGAAAGAAAGAAAGAAAGAAAGGGAGAAAGAAAGAAAGCGAAAGAACTAACCTTAGCACTATTTATTTATCTCTGTCTATCTTCCTATCCATCTCTCTTCCAACTACAGACACAATCGATGTAACCATCTGCCTCACAGTCCTACTACCATGCCCTTCCTGCCATAATGAACGGTACTCTCAAACCATAGGCCAAAATAAATTCTCTTCCTCAGGGAAGGATTGTCATAGCAACAAGGCAAAGTAATGAATGCACAACACTGTTCCTGAGAAATGGGGCTCGTTGCTGTGACTATTTGTGTGGTTTGGAAGAAGCTGGAAGAATCTGGACCTGTGGCTAGAGGAGCCCAAGAGTACCATAAGGAGAGCTTAATGGGTCATTTTGGGAGGAAGCATGGAAAACCAGACAAAAGGGTAAAAAGTAAATGTTGTGCTCACAATGACCTATAGGGAAACAGGAATTTCCTGGGCAAACTAGAGGCTGTTCATGTTTCCTTCTGGCAAACACATCTGGCTGCTTTCTGCCTCTTCTCTGGTCACCTGAACGAGGCCAAATTGAAAGGCGATGGCCGGAACTGTTTGGTAGAGGCAATTTCAAGATAGCATAACATTCAGACTGTGGCATGGTGATGGCTCACTGTGCCTATTGAGGTTTATAATGAGAATTCAAAGCAGGAAGATACTTTCCAAATGTGCAGCTTGGCAAGGAAATGAGTGTAAAGGGGTTTAAGCTGCAAGCGTGGCAGGTGAAGAGAAAGTAGCCCTAACCTTTATACTTTTAAAAATTAAATATATATAAATTAGGGGATGGCACTGTGCCTTGGCATGCGTGTGGTGGTCAAACAATAACCTCTGTCATCTGGTCTTCCCTGGGATCCAGAGATACAACTCAGGTTATCAAGGTTAACGGCAAGCCCTTCTTTATCTGTTGCTACCTTGTCACCCCAGCAGGAAATACAATGCTTAAAGAGATTAGTGCCATTAAATAGGAACCTTTCAGGCTCTGCACTGAGACAATTTTTAAAAAAGTGACCCTTAGAAAAGGTCCACAAAGCAAAGCTTCAAATACATTTGCCTAAGATGTGTTGCCCCAAGTTCAGCTATCGAAGCACACACAGAGGACAGCTTTGGCCAAAGGGTGACAAGAATATACCTTAGGCTTACCAGATACTGATGAACTTGGAAGAGTCATTCACTGGGGTGTAAATTAGGAATGAGTAAAAGAGTCACAGTAGCTTGTAACGAGGTTCTGGACTGCTACTGAGGACAGGCCATGTGTGGTAAGGTCTGGTTTATCTGCAAGGAGCCCATGGGAGACTACTGCATTTAGTTGAGAATGTGAAGTTCAAGTTACAATTGAGAGATCCAAGGATGCTGGAGATGATGATAGGACTATGGGAATCTTCTGAGGACAGCTGCAGGCATGACACAGAGCTTACCCAAGAGAGAGGCCATTTGTGCTGCAGAAATAGAGCTGGAAGAATAAGGCTTTCTCAGGTGTTTGAAGCACAGATAACACCATCATGAGCTCCAGATGTTGGATCTAAAGCTGCAATATTTACTGTTGCCCTGCAGAGTACTAATCTTGCTTTAGCCCAATGTATCCTTCCTTCCCCCCCATTCCTTTCCTTTGGAGTGAGAATGTTTCTTCTGTCCTATTGTATCTTGAAATATGTAATGAGCTTTTTTCCCATATGTACTCACAGCTAAGAAGTTATCTTGACACCATGTACTTCAGACACAGGACCTAGAGGATCCAAGCTGGATCTGACCCAAACCCCTCCTCTCTGAGAACTAACTTTGATAGTCCCAGAAGGCGATGACATATCAGCTACCAAGGAGAGAGAGAACCAATAGTTCTACCCAGCTGAAATCCTCTGAACAACATGGAAAGATATTTCTAAAGTTGTAATAGTAGCCACCACATCTTGGTAGTAAACAATGGCCATCAAATAGCTAGTCCTGGTGATGTCATAGTTCCTGCAACCAAGACTTTATGCAACCAGCATAATACTTAACTATCTTCTAAAACTTATACATATGCCTACTATAACTCTCAACTCTCACCAAAGAGGCTTCTTTATGCAGTAAAGGAATCTATCACAGAAATTCACAATGCAGAAATCAACAGATAGTGGTGTGCCCAGGCCCAACAGATATATATCTACAACACAATTCCTGCACCTAGTTCTCCAAAAAAAAATTAAGGAAGAGAAGGTGGAATGATTGTAAAAGCCAGAAGACCAGGAAATCTGTTGTGAGATTGTGTCTCCTGGAAACACCAGGGAGGCTTGACCTCTGATACCTCAAACATATGACTACCTGAACAAGACCTAAACAAGCCCTAAACAATAGGCATGCTAGCATGGAAAGGTTACTTTTTTTTTTTTTAATCACACAGAGCCTTGCCCTTAGACAAAGATCTATATGCAACTAAGAGATACTAATAGTGGTACAAGTATTCTTTCCCTGGGAATGAGCTGTCTAATTGATTATCAAATAAAAAATGCTCAGCCCTGAAATATACACAATACATACAAGCGACATATGCATATACATCATATACATATGCAAATACATATACATCATATACACGTATATCTACACATATGCATATATATCATATACATATGCAAATGTATATACATGATATACATGTATATCTACACATATACATATGCATGTACACATACATATACATCCATGCACTTGTTTCTCCTGCCAGAAGGCATGCTTTCAAATTCCACTTACATCCTTCAAGCATTTGTTTATATCTCCCCACATAGTGAAACATCCCCTATACATTCTTTCTAAGACTTCTAACAGGGAGCTCCATTTGGGCTTCCTGTTGTCAGTGATGCTGCCGCCCTCCAGAGAATACCACACATCTGTTCATCTTCGGTTGCCATCTTTTAGGCTTCCTGAATTAGAAAAATTCTGCCTGCTTTGGTTCTTACTGCCTATAGCCCTCAGAGCAGTGTGCAATAAGTGCACACGCACTGGTGGGGTAGCAGACGCCAGAGGCCTTGAAATAGACCAATGGCTCATTGCAATGAGCATTTGCAAGTAAAGCTGGTCTGATACCGTGGGACACAGCACATTTCCCAATGCCAGTACAACGGATGAATATGTGACAGAGAGGTGAGAAAAACAGAGGAGAGGATTAGTGCATGCGCAGTGGAACTGGAGATAGGACAGCTGTGACGGGTGTGAGAGAAGGCCGTGGTTGATAGGGGAGGGATCGTGGCTTAGAGGGGTCACCAAGAGTTTTTGTTTTTTTTAATATCTACTTTTTATTTTCTTTGGGGGAGAGGTTATGCAGGTGGAGGGCAGATATGTAAGGACTGGAAAATGAATGGGATTTGGGGTGCATGGTGTGAAATTCTCAAAGAATCAAAAAAAGATTATGTTAAGAGAGGGCAGGGAATAAAAGAAAAAATAAGGACACATGTAGTAAGGGTACAATGAGCTAAGGATGAAACTGATAGCCATTGTTGTCTCCTGGACAGCAATACTTTCTGATAAGAACTCTTAATTGATATGCTCCTCTGCCCTGTCATACACAACACACACACGCACACACACACACACACACACACACACACACACACACACACACGAGAGAGAGAGAGAGAGAGGCATGCACACACACATGCACGTTCTACTTGTTTCCAGTATTTCTTCCTTTCCTTTCTTCCCGAGTTCCTCCCCTTCCTTCTTGCCCCTCAACCTACCAACCATAAACTTGCCCACTCTACTTTCAGCCATGTCCATAACTCCAGCTCCCGAATCAGTCTCCACTGTCTTTACCTCTCCCACCTCCAAACCAGAGCACAGTGCTTTCTGGACAATTGAAACTGCTCCTGGCTGACTCTCCTCCAGCTTCACCTTCTTTAGTGTTCACTCATCTCTTTTTTTATCCCCAGATATGTCTCTGAAACCTCTGCCACACTGGCCACACACCCCTTCCTGGTTCCTAACCTGCTTGGCTTTTCCTCCTTCTGGTCACCCCTGGATCTCCAATTAGTTGCCTTCCCTGAACACCCTGCCTAAAGCAGGTGCCTTGTCAACTCTGCTTTCTCCTTCACCATTGCTATTACTAGTTTATTTTCCTGCAAGCGACTGTCAAGCTGCAATGACCTCATTTATTTATGTAAATGTTTTTTCTATGTCCGCATTGAAACTGTGATATCAGACAGAAAATTAGCATGCAGTGAGTAAACTGTTTGTAGGACTACAAATGCATCCAGGGAGGGCTGAAAGGGAACACAGAACTGTTACCATCTCTACAGCCATCAGCTGTCCCCATCTGCCCTGGGAACAGCTGTCCTATAGAAGCAGCATGAAGACATAGCAACTTGCTAGAACATCTGACTGCCACAACCAAGTGTCCTTGGTTCCCTTGTTTCTCTGCCCATCCTTGGTCTTTGCCTGGGGCAGTTTCTCCCTATCAGGTTCATGAAAGTGGGGACGGCCTTCTTCATTAAGCTGAATGATCCGAGACAATATGTGAAAGGGATTAAGAAGCAAGAAATAACTCATCCCAAAATAACCTCTCCTTGGCTTCCAGCTGCTCTGAACAGCTGGACGCATTTTCCAAGCTAGATACTTCTGACTTTATACTAATAACATGGGGGAAACCAAACACATTGAGACATGCTAAACAGGGTCATTGTTGCTAATTCCCTTAGGAGGATAAATGCCATCAGCTCTCTCCGTGAACATTTCTCAGCATAAAGTTTCAGACTCAGAGCTCAGTCCTTGGTTGGGGTAGCATCAAAGATTCATGAAGCATCTACCCATGTGAAATTTAAAAACTGGATATGTTGAGACAAATAATAGCACAGGTTAGACAACTGGAAAGTATCATAATGGAAGACAATGAAGCAACAAGCAGTACCCTTCAGGTTCAGAGCGGACCAAGGCCTGGGGCCATTGAGGAAGGCTTCTGGAAGGAGGTTTACACCACACTTTGACAGAATTAGAAAGGCGAAGGAAAGGTGAGTACCGTCTGCATAAAGTTACTTGTATGTATATTTTCAGGGCTGACCATTTCGTATTAGATAACCAATTCTCATGTGCTTCCCTGGGGCAAGCTATTTCTCCTGCTCTTGGCATTCCTTAATTGCCTACAGCTCTTTGTACAAGGCTGAAATCTCCTGGGCTTTCCCCTGCACATGTTAGCATGCCTATTGTCATATATGCACACGCGCACATACATATGTAACAGTGATTATTGAAAAGGGAGACCACGGATTTTAAAAAGAGCAAGAAGGTTAGGAGGGAGGAAGGGGGAGGAGGAAATGATTTACTAATATTAGAATCTCAAAAAGAAAAAAAAAAACCCACCACCAACAACAACAAAAAAAAGGCAATATTTTTAAAGGTAGGTACACAGAGAGCGCGGAAGTCATAAAGTTCCAGAATCAGGAACAAGTTGGCATGAGGCGACTGGCCATCCTACAGCCTAGGAGTGGCAGAGTGAGGAAAGCACAATGAAAATATGGGGAGGCAGGAAGGGGTGGGGGGATGGGTGGGGGGACACCCTCATAGAAGAAGGGGGAAGGGGATGGGATAGGGGGTATATGGACGGAAAACAGGGAAAGGGGATAACATTTGAAATGTAAATACATTTTTAAAAATCCAATAAAAAAATTCATGTGAAAAAAAAAAGAAAATATGCAGCGTAAATCTCAAACCTATCTCTTACACAATATCATTTAACATGCCTGGGCTCTTTGCTTCACCTACCGAGTAACAGTATTGCCTGCATTACCTCCGCAGCTCTCTACACAGCCCACATGGGACTCAAAGGATGTGTGGGATCACTGTGCCCCAGACATGAGTGCTGTTCCCGTTCCTTGGGAAGCATTCGGTGAATGGTGGGTAGAGTGAGGCTGCCGAGGCTTGAGAGGCGGGAAGACGTGGAGGCTCCTATCTTAGAGAAGCAGTGAAGACTTCACGGCTCAGACGTGACGGCTGCCTGCTTTGTGGAAATATGTTTCTTTTCCACATTGACGACAGGTGGGCTGGGACGCCGCGGCCACATGCTAGCAGGCAGCAGCAGCTTCTTGCTTAAAGAGTAAAGGATTCTTATAAAGGGCACTGCCCCAGGATTAGGAAAGCATCTGGTGTTCCTTTAGGAAGGCTATGCTATGCTACGCTTAGACTCTCTTGCCCTGCTCTGGGGCCGTCTTACGGTGCTGTCTCTGGAAATGAGGCTTTGGCAACTTCCTGAGGCAGGGCTTTCTTCCCTTATAAATACCGCCATCTGTATTTAGCATATGAGAAACCCACCAGTTTGTCTGGCATTTCGCTAGCCTCCAAGTAGGAATGCACAACCTTCCAGGAAGGGGGGAGCTGCAGTCTGGAGCAGGTGGGGTTAACAGAGGGTAGAGACAGCAGGCAGGGAGCCGTGGAAATTACTCCAACCCTCACACAAAAGATTTTACCCTGGTATTGTAGAGCTGTGTGGACCAGGGTTCCCATTAGCTTGTTTCTTAGCATTTCTGTCAAAGCAGAGGGTACAGAACTGGGACTAAGAAATTCTGAGCTCAGATCTATCCGCTTGCTTTAAGTCAGACCCTGTGTATCCGCTGTGTGATTTGAATCTGCAACATCCTCCACCAGCTCTCGTTTTCAGTGATCAGTTCCCAGTTTGTATCACCATTTTGAAGGCATCATTAGGAATGGGACCTCAATGGCAATGAATGAACGAATGAATGAATGAATGAATGAATGAATGAATGAAGCAAGCCTACAGGAAGGCTTTGGAATGTTGCATCTATTCCTCATTCTTGCTTATGTTTTCAGCTTCATGGGCCATCACTCTATGAACAGTCTCTACCACAAACAGGGCCATCCCTTCTCCCCCGTGGTTGACTGAAATTCTGCTGAAACCATGAACCAAAACAAGCCTTTCATCCCCTTAATAATGGGTCACATACTTTGTTACAGTGAGGCATACACCCTGTGGTGGTTCCGTTACTATTGCTTCCCCTGTAAAGGCAGAGTCAGGTCTCCCTCAGTGGGTCTCAGGTATCTACCTGCACCACCTAGAATGCGTGCCTGTACCTCCCCCTCCCAACTCCCACATTTTAGAAACTGGGCCAGTCTTTAGTATAGGGATGATACTGGAGCCTTGGCATGGTCTTTGTTAAGCTGCATTGTTTTGAAGCTGCCTGGTCTCCAGAGCCCAATCCTACATTAGTCGTTTTTCCTGTTACTGTGGCTAAGTCTCTGGTAGGCAGTTTAAGGGAGACCATCCCCTTAAATTTACTTCCAATAAAAGTTGAAGGAAAGGTGGTCCATCATGGGGGGTGGCACATGATGCCAATTGCCTCCATGGTGCCAGGGGTGTGCGGCTGAGCCTGGTCACCTCATGTGTTGTCTGAATAGGAATTAGAGCAAGCGCAGGTTTCCCCCAATAACCTACATTCTCCAACAAGACCTTACCTCCTAAGGGTTCCACAACGTTCCAAAACACCATCAATACCTGGAAACCAAGTGTTCAAAGACATAAACCTATGAGGGTCCATTCATGTTCAAAGCACAAGACCTCCCAGTCCAGCCTTTTCTGCCATCTGACTGGTAGGACTGACACACCCATGTGCATCCATATAAGAACCCGATTATTATTGCAGAGACCTCTTTAGACCTCTTACCCAGGCATAAGTGAAAGACCTGCATGTCCGGCTGTCCTGTGGTGTCTGTGTTCCTCAAGAGCAGTGAATAGATGCGTCTGATTCAGGACTCTTCTGCAGGGTCCCGGTTGTAGAGGGCACATGGCTGAACTGTGATTTGGCCATGCCCTTGGTCTTGCGGTTCTGCATTCTTCCTATCCTTTCATTTCTCTTTGTGGCTGGGGTGACGCTTGTGTTAAGATTGGAGGTGGCCAGACAGATAGCTGCATGTTCACACTTGGGTATCTGTGTGAAGCCCAGGCCATCTTTGAGTCTCCAAATACAGAACAGCCATGAAAGAGTGGGCTGCGTTCTCTTCAACATCTTATCTTCTGCCTTAGCCCACAGGGACTATTAACACAGGAGAGGTCAACAGTCTTGGGTTCTGAAGAAAACTGGCCACTCACTCCACGTACTTCAGCAAAGAGCTCGAGCCACAACCTCCATCCATCCACTGCTCTCTACAGTCTTGCTTGTCTTTCTGAGCTCAGCCCAACACCCCCTGCCTGTCCCCCAGCCAATGCCCTCGGGAGAGAAAACTGTTTAAGATTCCCTGCACGGGGGTGGCGGGGGGGGGGTGTCCTTCGAGTGGATCCCAAGCATCTTGCTGCAGAATGAACTAATCCTACCTGGTAAATTCTCCCACTCACTTCAGTCCATCTTGTTTGAGCTGGCAGGCACCCCACAATGCTTCATTACCTGTGCCACTTGAAGGTAAGACTTCCTTTAATGAACTGAATGGTGTGGGGAGCCCCCTGCTAAGCGCCCCAGACAATGCTTTTGCCCTGAAAGGGAGGAAACCCTAACTGCCAGGCTTACCCAGAGGTCAAACTGCTAAGGAGTAAGAGGACCCGCCTCCTGCTTGCTGTCACTCACTCCTGACACACTTGACAAAAGTCTAGAAAATGTTTACTCTCACTCCCAGGCCCCAGGATTGGAAAGATCCAGCCCTTTGTCCGCTTAATGCAACTACAGCCTCTGCATCACACCTTATTTTCTAACAGAGAAACAAAGCTACAAAAGGACTCATTTCCAGCGCTCTAGAAAGCACTCCAAGAAGCCGGTAGAGGCTTGTGCAGGAAATGGAACAGAAAAAGCTGTATAGGACTTGTGTGGATGTGAAGCACCCAGGTACCTAAAACCAGGCCTGCAGGAGGCAGAGGTCTGGCATGTGGGACAGCAACAGCCAACCCTGTGGATAGTGAACATCTTTGTCCTTACACAGCCTGGCTCTCCTCACTGAGCAGGCACACTATATGAAAAAGATTTCTCCTCATTAACCAACCCTCTCTTCTTTCCCCTACCATTAGAGAGGGCTCCCACCAGAGGATAAAGTGCTGGGGCAGCTGAGGGAGGACAGTCAACTTGGCATGGCTGACTGAGACAAGGCAGAGGGCCATCAGGAGGGCTTAATTACATCTCCAGCATGCCATGCCTCTACTCCCGGAAACCTCCGCTGCCAAGCACACTCCCCCCACTCGCTGGCTTTGCTCTGTTTGATCTATGTTTTATCCCTCTCCTCTCCCAGCCTCCTTCCCTTGCTGGGTGGCATTTAATTTGTTACATTCCATGTGCTCCTTTTCATGAGTTTGTGTCTGCACACGGTCCTGTCTTTCACTACGGTTCCTCAATTGCTGTTGCCCAAAGGGAGAAGGAAAGAAAGAAAGACCACGGCTAATGCCAGAGTGAACGCCATGTGTGAGCTGCCACGGGTAGGGACAGCTCCCACATGAAAGGGCCTTTGCATGCCTTGCATGGAGGAGAAACCCTGAGAGGGAGTGGAAGGGGAAAAGAAAATAGCTTGCAGAATGCACTACACAGTTTTCAGCATAAAAGGGTCTCCAACAGAATAGCCCCTGTTGTGAAGCTCCACTCACTGGGACTCGGCAAACAACTTTCCAGAAAGAAACCAAAGTATTAAAAAAAGAAAAAAAATTGTACTGAAAAACAAATCCAAATGGGCTCTGGGCACCTGGCAGGAAAGCAAAATGAATAATGATATTCTGAGAGCCATGTGCCAAGTCTACTCATTCCTTGTGTCCCACACTACCACGGCCTCCTAAAAATATTTTTCTTTGCCTCCTGACTATAGCTTGAGATGTCTGTCTATAGTCAGCTTTGCAGTACTGTAATGAAATACCTGACACATCTGTTTATGAAGCAGAAAGGTTTTAGTAAACTCATAGTATGGAGGTTATGTCCTAGATAGATGGCCACACTACTCTGGATACCTGGTAAAGGTGTCAGATCATGGTAGGATTATTAATAAGAAGAAACCTCTCTCCTCACCAGCCAGGATCAGAGACAGACAGGAAGATACCCTGTTAATCTTCTACTGGATCTCATCTTTCAAAGGTCCCTTCACTTCCCATACTGTCACCCTGGGGATCCAAACTTTAACAAAGGGCCTCCTGGTGATATTCATCCAAACCAGTGTAGTGCTGAAGAGCTTAGGAATCCAGCCCATTACTGAGCAGCAAGTCGTATGATTTCCAAGTGCCTCAGTTTCTCCTCCAATCATTTCCTATCTTTTTAAATTATTTTATCACCACTATGTACATGAGCGTTTTGCCCTCACATAAGGCCGTATACCATGTGCATACCTGGTACACCCGGAGGCCAGAAAGAAAGGCTTTAGATCCACTGGCACTGGAGATACAGATGGTTGTGAGCCACCATGTGGGTGCTGGGAATTAACCCCAGGTCCTCTGGGTGAGCAGCTAGTACTTTTAACTGCTGAGCCATGTCTCCAGCCCTAGGTTCTCCTCTCCACAGGGAGCTGGAAGACTAGCATTCCTGTGCAACACATGCCATTCACTGTAGAGATCCATTTCTCTACAGGGAGTCAGTAGAGTTTACTGCCTTTGGAATAAAACAAGGGTGAAATGAAATATTCACACTCACAGGCTTTGAGCGGGCTCTGCTTTCTCCACAGAGGGGGGTTGGAGGCATCTTCCAGCCATCCATCATCTGCCCATGTTTTCATCCTCAACCCCTTCAGTCCCTCCAGTCTCCTCAGCCGGCTACATCCTGCTCTTGCCCTCCTCTGGCCCCTGGCATGCTACAGAAGATATCAGCCCCTCCTCACCCCTCCTTTCTATTGCTCCCCTGGCCTCCCTCTCCAGGCATCTGCTCTGAAAGGGGGTGATTAATGAAAAGGCCACCTGGGCATTGCATTACGAGATTAAATTCTATAAAGCGCAGACCTGTGAGGTTGAAGAATCCTAAATCAGCATCCGGGTCACACCTGGGCCACTGCAGGATTTCTGCCGGCATGAGAAATGGCCCAGGCCGAGGGCAAGGCACAGTTCCTTGAGTCATCAAATCACAGAAGGCCTGAGCTACATAGGGTAGCAGAGGCCATTTCCCTAGTTGACTCAATCCTCACAACACATTAGATTAAGTGGTCAAACAGACTGCTCCGGGAACTCCTCCAACATGGGAGACTTCCCTGCACTGCAAGGGATCTGCTCCAAGGTAGCGGAGGAATCTCAAGTCTGCCTCACTTTAACTGTTATCTCCGTCCGCTGCCCTTACTCATTCATTCCTTCATTCATTCCTTCATTCATCCACAGGTATGTGCAGATCATCCCATATAATGCTGTCAATCACTCGAAAACAGGCCAACCTAGCCTAATGCTGCAACAGGAGAGGTTCTGGGTCCTGTGAGAATTCATGGAAGAAGTGCCACTGGAGCTTTGCAGGGAAAGCTTATGGGGGACAGGTCAGAAAGGGCATGCTTGGAGGAATGATACTGAGAGCGGAAGTTGATCATAAAGTAAGTCAAATAGATAGCAAGCATGGGAACAAGGCTGGATCATTAGGCCATGGGTATAGTCAGACAACCCACGAGGGGGCTTCGTAGATGAACAAGGCGGTTCCAGTGCAGAGAGGACTGGGTAGGGAAAGGGAGTGTGCTCAGGAAACTTCATGAGCTGTCCGTTCCACATGGCCATCCTGGAACCCAGTGTGTTCAGGCTGGTAGAGTAAAGCACCATAGGCTGAATGGCTCACTCACAGCAGAAAATAACCGCTCACAATTCGAGGACGATGGAGCCAGAGGCATGGCACTGGTGATGTCCCTCATCCTGCTTCACAGATAGCTCCTTTCTCCCACCTCCCCAGTTGGTGAAAACTGGAGGACTCTGACATCCTCATCCCTTGGGAGAGCATTGGTTCCACTCACTAGGTACCACCTCCATTATTTAGTGATCTCCCTAAGGCTCCACCTCCTAGGACTGCTCCTAGGCATTCAGGGTTGGGTTTCTACATGTGCATCCTAGGGAGTGCATGTTCGGTTCATTTCTTGTCCACCATGATCCTAGTGACATCACCAACATTCCTGATCTCTCGACTGCCAGGACTGCTCCAGCTCTGTCTCAGGGCCTCAGGCATGGTCTGAACACCAGGACACCCTAGCTCTTAGTTATGACAGTCACCTGATGTCACTTGCTCTCATTTGCCAGGTCATTGCTCCTGGTGATGCTCTGCTCAAAAGCAGCCACAGTACAGGCCATCTAAGAAGCCACTAGTCACCACATTTCTCTCAAGTCCACTAGGAATGGGGCAGAGCTCAGCTCCTAGTCCCTGGTCCCCAACAAGAACTTAGAAGCGCTCCCAGAGGGCTAAAGAAGGAATCTCCTCTTCTTCACTTTACACATCCCTACTCATCTCCAGCCTCAATTCCTCCACTGCCCAGTGTGATAATGAAACTCTGGGTGATATTTTAAAACAGAAAATACCTTTCATATAAAAATAAAAGCCACACACTCATAAAATGAGTTAACACTAAGCAAAAACGAAGAAAACAAGCATCACCATACATGTGACATGGATGTGCCTAGGCACGATTTTCTGGATACAAGCTATGTGGCTAAACAGAAGGGTTTCCAGAAGACAAAATTCACGACACAGAAAGCATATTCAAGGACTGGGAAAGCAGGGAAGGGGAGTAGCTGCCAATGGGTAGGGACTTCTGAGGGTGATAAATCTTCTGAAAATAGGTTGTGGTGGCAGCAACACAGCAGTGTGCTATACAGGATGCCCATGAACTCTATATGTTCATGTGACTACAGTGGTCACCATGCTACACGCATATCACTATGCAATGTGTATGTTGCCATGCTGCATATATGTTACCAGAATAAGAAAAGGCCTGCTATTCTGTGCCATTTGCAGCATGCTCCTGAGGTTTACATTGTAGCATTTCATCCTCATTCTGCCCTGACGCACTCTTCTCACGTAAAATGAAGGAGCCAAGGTCCACTCTGGCCGGGACAGAAGGCCCAGTGCTCAGGCTCACTCACACCAGCCTCTGGACATCTGATCCAGAGTCTTTGTTCCAAACTGATGAGTCCACAGTGTGGTCTGCTAGGGAATTTCACTTTCCCAGTCGTCAACAAGAAAACAGAAGTAGGAAGTGTCACGTGGGAAAGGGACCAAGTTAAATCCTCCATGTCCCCTTCTGCCTATAAACGTCTGGAGGAGGCAGGCAGATGCTGGAAGGAATGATGTGTGTGAAGGCACGCTCTCCTTCCAGTAGGTGCTATAGCTTGAATACCCCACTGGAGCTCACAGGAAATCTAATCTCAACTGTGATGAGTGAAGAGGGTGGAAACTAGATCTAACTATGGTATTCAGATGATGGATAATCGAAGCCATATGGAGGAGGCCCTAACCTATGGAACTATGGCTTTTAAGATAAAGAGGAGACCAGAGCTAGGACAACTATGTCTCCATGGTTCTGTATCACCTTAGGACTCTGTACAGTTACTACCAGTGCTAGGGGAACTTCTCACTTTTGAACCAACTTTCAGATTGATGCACTATTCATCAATGTTTATTCTCTGCAAATTTCCAGTTACACTCTACTATCTATCTATCTATTTATCTATCTATCTATCTATCTATCTATCTATCTATCTATCTATCGCACACAGTACTGTATGTAAGGTTTTTATGGTTGGGTGTATGTGTATGTACATGTGCTTTGTGCAGTGTGGAGGCAAGAGGTAAGGGCCAAGTGTTATTTGTAACTCTCAACCTTTTTTCCCCTTAAGACAGACACCTCATTGAACCCAGAGCTAGGTTGATTAGATGGCCAATGATCTTCAAGGATCATCTGCCTCCATTGTCCCAGCATAGAGTTACTAGTATTTGCTACCATGTCTGCTTTTTATAGAGGTGTTGGGAACCAGAACTTCAGTCCTCATCCTTGTGGGACAGACACCTTACCAACCAATCCCTCTCTCCAGCTCCAGGACGGTGGCTTTCTAGGATAATGACACCTGAACTAGGACATCTATCTCTCTTCTGCCATTCTGTAACATCCCTACAAGCAAGGAGTACTTCCAGTTTTCACCCTTTTTCTTTATGAATGACCCAGTCTTGGATGCTCAGATATAGCCACGGAAAATTGAGTAAGGCACCCAGGTTCATCCTCCTAGAAAGGCATAAAGAGTATGGGGGTAGTGTGACACCTGGGGTTCCAGTAGGGACACACAGAGGAACAGGAAGTAGGAATAGGAAACATGTAGAAAGACAGGGCATCAATAAGAGGAAAGAAGACAGAGCTGGGAGCAGGGCCAGGCAGTCAGTGGACTGAAAACTACATTTTGGATGAACAGGTTGTAGGCAGAACAAGAGCTAGCCTTCCCTCTTCTGAATCCCCAGAGAGCACTGTGGCCCAATGCATTGACCTTTGGCCTCTATTCTGCACACTCCATAACATCGTCTCTCGTAGTTGCCAAACTAGGGACCCGCCAGCTAGAAGCCGGTGAGGGGACACAGAAGAGAGAACAGGAGAGAGATGGCAAGAGTGACTGCAGAAGGGAGAAGAGGTCTACTACACTTGACCTCTGACACCCCTACCACTCAATCCCTGAGGCATCCACAGAGGGAAACCTCCTGGGTCTGCCAGAGAACACAGGGAAGCCAAACCCACGTGACCGTAGAAATGGAATCTTGTGGGTTTTATCTGATTTACTTGGTTGTTTTTGTTGTTGTTGCTCCTGCTCTTTGTTTGTGTGTGTTTGTTGGACAGAGTTTCTAGCCAAGACTGGCCTTAAAGTCTTCAGAACTGAAAATGATTTTGCACTCTGACCTCTGTCCCTCTACCTCCCACCCGCTAGAATTGCAAGTGTTGGCCATAGTGTCCTGTTCATGTGATGCTTCTTAGAAACACAAGTCAGAAACTGGGGGCTTTAAAGTATGTAAGAGACTTGAGACCATGACAGGAAGCACAGGCTGAAGTCCCATTCAAGCTACTCCTGTTCCCTGGGTTTGAACTCCTGTCTCTGGGTATAGGTCCAAGTGTACAAGGCAAATTGGACTCCCTAACCTGGTTGTGGGTGTGGAGCTGACGGCACGAGGGGAGGGCCCATGTGCAGATCAGATGATAGAAGTGGGAGAAATTTTGCTCACTACTTGGTAGGGCCAATTGGGCCCCTAAGCCCATGCAGAGCCAGCCCTCTGAGTAGCACTTGTATCAGGCCTACCACCATGCCTTAACTCACTTTCCATGTCTGCAGTAAAACGACCTAGCCAAAAAGCAACTTGCAGAGAAACATGTTCCTGTGCCCTATAGATCCCCTGAGAAGAGACAGCACAGGAACTCAAAGCAGGAAGCTGGGGGCAGGGACTGAGCAGAGACCACAGAGAAAGGCTGCTGCAGGCCTGCTTGTTTGCTTGCTTGCTCCTCTTCAGTTACCTTTCATCTACAGGCCAGGACCCCTTGCATCGGAATGGCACTGCCCACAGGGGCCTGCACCCTCCTACACCAGCTAGGGATCAAGTAAATGGCCCCACAGACACGCCCACAGGCCAATCTGATAGGAGCAACTCCTAAACTGAGGCTCCTTCTCTTTCCAGGTGTATCAAGTTGTGTGCCAAGTTTAACCACCACAGCCCCGAATCTGGCAGACTGTTGGCCACCCTGAGATGATAACCCAGTCCAGTAAGGCATATGCGCCCCATAACTTTACTCTGACCCCAATCTAAAGACACCTGCCTCCTGCAGACCCCATATGGAAAAAAATTAGCTAGCCAAATAATTAATTAATTTAATTAATTAAATTATACTAAAAATAGCATGCAAGAAGATACCCAGCAGGAACCACTTCTGTATCTTTCGAATTATTCCAAATCCCAAGTCTGTGACCCTTTGGGATTGAGTGACCCTTTCACGGGGATCTCATATCAGCATATCAGATATTTATATTATGTTTCATAACAGTACCAAAATTACAGTCATGAAGTAGCAACAAAAGTAATTTTATGGTTGGAAATCACTACGACATGAGAAACTGTATTAAAGGATCTCAGCACTAGGAAGCTTGAGAACCACTGACCTAGACACATCAAGCAAGGTGTTTAGCAAAGCTGAGTCACATGTGTCTTGCTTGAGACAAACCCTTTCTATGCTAGCCAATGGCCAACGGTCCTTTCTCCCCCTAGCTACCCGAGCCGACATTCTCACCAGCAGACTGTATACTTACTTCTCAACTGTTCATATCCCTTATTACATTTGTTACAGGACCATCATCCTTGCTTCCTCTTGGGCTGGTTCCTTCCCCAGACTTTCAGAGCTGGTCCTGGGCCTTGGGTTGTACCCGTTCATACAATTCAACAGTACAACTCATCCATGAGGCTACTGCAGGCTGCTTCAGGCATGCAAGGGATTCTAGTCCCAGACACTTGTTAGAAATGCTTGTCATTTACAAGAAGGATACTGTCAGTCCGTGGGTGTCTGGGGCCACCCTAGAAAATAGCTTGGATAAGAGTGAAGCCAGCACAGCATGGAGAACACAGTCATACGGGGGTTGAGAGACAGAGAGAGGAAGGGGAAAGAGGTGGCATCCCAATGACATTACAAGTCCCAGAGTCAGCTGTGTTTGAAGACAATCCTAACTCCTTCACTTACTCTTCATATGAAGGACTTGAATTGAATTTTTGACACTAAAAAGGAAATGATGTCTCTATAATAGGCTTTCTGAGAGGCTTGGTTGAGATAATACAAGCAAAACACTTAGGCCAGGGCCTGGCACATAGTAATCCCTCAATAAATAATGATGGCTATTATGGGAAACAAATGGGATGATGGATTTGAAAACACTCAGAAAAGGCGTAAAACATTATAGAAAAGTGAGGTGCTGGTTATGGACTTTTCTGATCTACACCTCACATTGTAGCTTTATTGCTACTCTCTCCTTCGCTAAATATTTCATGTACCCAATTAGACTGGGAGAGCCTCGTGGTAGGGACTGTGGTTTATAGGCAGTGTTAGCCATCCCAGAACATAACTTGGTTGTCAAGTACACCACAGCACAGCAGGGCAATCCAGATCTCAGGTTTCTGGCACTGGCCCTGCCTCTTACCTGCTGGTAACCATAGGGAGATGCTTTCGTTCCTGTGAGGCCTAGCTTTCCACTACAAAAAGTGGGACTAAGCTGATAACCACCACGTTTAATCAATTAGGAGGATTATGTTAGTTTTTGGCTTTCTATGTGTTACCATTTTGGGTTTTTTCCTTTGAAGTCAGGTTTCATGATGTTGCTCAGGCTCACTTTGAACTCACTATATAGCCTAGGCTGGCTCTGAACTGACAATGATCCTATCCTCCTGACTCAGCTGTCTAAGTATTGGGTGACAGACATGCACTACCATTCGCAGCTTTAAAATTAGTTTATTTACTCATTAAGTAAATTAGTTACAAATAAGATTAGTGTAACTGTACAGCATGCGTAACCACGCTTGGCACATAGTCATTTCTGTGACAGTAGGTGGTAAGACCCACTAATTAGATTATTATTGGAAATAAAAACATCTGCTAACTATATAAGGGACATCCAATCCTTTCCCCAAAGCTGAGGTGGACATAGCAAGCCCCTGCCCGTAAGATTACAGCAGCTCTCACTTCCTAACGCTATCCTATCTTCCGTCATCTGGAATCCTCATGTCCACCTTTAAAACTGGAAGGAAGCTAAGGAGATGTGTGAGCTTGCAGATGAGAGAAGGGAGATTTGGAAAGGCTACACGATTTACCCAGTGTACACAGCTTGCTATAAGCAGCGTGTGGGAGAAGCCAGGGCATGTGACTCCAGCCTCCTCGTGGTTTCCCCACTCTACTTCACTGCCTGAGGAGATGATACACAAGCATATGGCCGAAACGTATAAACACAAACAACTGCAGCTGCAGATTCCTCCCTTCCTTTAACAAATATTTATTTAGCGCTGAAATATGTTCAACTGCCAAGAAATTAGGGAAATGGACTTGAATGGAGTAGAGCCACTCTCCACCTTGTTGTTCTTAGGAAACAGGTGGTCAGGCTACCTTTCACGAGTTCTCTTGGCAAATGCTGAAGCACTTAAGAGTGGCCAAATACACGGGACAGTTATGGAGTTGATAAAGCTTACAATATGAGTTTGAGCATACCATAAGTCTTCAATATTGAGAATGAATTACTGAGTACCAATGAATCAACAGATGGATTCATGGATGAATGGATGGATGGATGGATGGATGGATGGATGGATGGATGCATGGATGCATGGATGCATGGATGCATGGATGCATGGATGCATGGATGCATGGATGCATGGATGAATCAATGAATTGATGGATCAATACATGGATGGATCAATACATGGGCGGATAGGTGGACAGGCAAATGAAGAAATAGATGGATAGGTTTTTCTAGAGGCAAATGTGTCTTTGAGCTATGAGAACAGAACATTGTATCCTCTCTTGATTTTTCCCCTTAAGCATTTGATATGTAATATGAGAGAATGAGTTGTTCATTTAAGAGATGAAAAGAACTCAGAAAATTCAATATGCTAGTCTCACATATTAGGAAGCAGTAACTAGAGTTAGGGGTCATATATGAGTGTTCAAATCCATGGCCTCTGCAAACATAACCATCTAGAACACGGGTTGCTCCTATTTCTCGAATGAGATCACATCTTACGAAAGTTAAGATGCATCCAGAGCCCTTCCTTGACCCAGAGAAGCCATGCTCACTGAAGTCACCTTCCCCCAAGAATAAATATGCTTTACCAGGAGAGTTATCTGGCCTTTTTTTCTGTGGAGATAGATCCTGGTTAAAGAGTGGAAGGTCATCGGATGGTCCCTGGAACACCATTTTATGAAGCTGCTAATGAAATCTATCTACTTCCAAAGGAGCTGGCTCTGCTTGTGATCGCTGCTCACTTTTGAGGAAAAGCATCTACTTTTCCTGTCCTGTTGCTCATTGTAATCCTGTTTGTCCCATCCCTCATCCAGTCCAGCCATTTCTGGGCTGGTGCACAGTGACGTTAAGAGATGCACCTGCAATTCTGCCTACCTTTTCTCCACCATCTTGCCCTGTCCTTCTGTCTGCTCCCTCTCGGGCATACTCTCTGACACTTCTGGACCTTTTAGACCCACAGTTCAGAAAGCCTTTTTCTCTCCCAAAAGCACTGGGCCCTCTCTCCTAACTCATTGACTATATTGAAAGTTTAATACTTTGGACTCCCTGCCTAGATGACATACCACAAAAAGCACACCGTGTTTTCAAAAGAGAATCAGTCTTCTTGGTATTCAGTGAGATACCATCCTGACCAAAACAAATTGCAAGCTGAGACAAGCAGGTAATGATGTTAACCACAGAAAGTTATCGGACGGGAGGATGAACGGCTATCCCTGAAGTTCTGTTGTAAACTGCCAATACTAGTGTAGAATTCCCAATGCCCTTTAACGGCTGGAAGGCGTGAGATACCTCAAGACTCCAAGGAATCAAAACATCAAATGACACAGGTTAAGAAATGCAAACCAAGCCACCTGCTGTGCTCTTCAAATATTTCCAACGATTTTTCTGATGCTTTGAACTGATTCAACCCAAAGTATATTTGGACCCTAAATAGTTATTGCTTTGATTTTTAAACTGGGTATAATTTAATTCACAAAGTCCCAACTCTCCACCGTTCCTCAGTACAAGGCTGGAAGCACAAAGCCTCTGAGGCCCGTGTTGCTTTTCTCCTTAGAACAAAAGAATTACAGTTCATTTCTGTCTGAAGAATCCAACCACGTCAGGAAGAGAAATGGACAGAACAGCAGAACCATTGCAAAAGGAAGGGTTAGCCTGAGTCTGAAGAAACCAGGTGTGAGCTGTGAGAGGGGTTTATCTTCCAAATAGATTTTTTTCTATTCTAGATTCTTCTTCAAGATACTCTTATTACCTAACAGCAGAAGAAAGAATAGGACACAGAAAGGTAAGAAAGACAGAGGATCATTAAGCCAAGCCATTAAGTGTCAGTCCATCCTCTTGCCCATTGTCTGAACCCAACGCTATACATAACATCACTACCTTACAAAAGGCAGTAAACCATGAGAAGTATCTCTGTTCAGACATGAAGGGTAACTGAGGATGAGGAGGCCAAACCTGAAGCTGAAGTGGCTACCTTCTAGTGTGATTCCCAGTCTCCTACCTGTTGGGTTTGCTCTAAAGAACTGGTATGTTTGTCCTCCATGCAGGAAGAGCCCTATTGCCACATTCAGAACCATTTGCAAAGCCTGTGTCCTTAAACGTTCACAGTATTTTTATCAGACATTAGGAAAGCCCTTGGTAATTTGCAGCAATTTGGTATGCTTGCTTTGCTTTTAGAAAATCCACAGCAATTCAATAAACACCCAGTCACTGTGGCTGTTAACACACACACAATATCTCTCCAGCTGCCTACCAGCTGTCATTCCAGGAAAGAGAGCCATCAGAGCCTTTCCACAAACTCCCCATGTCTTTAACCCCCACACCTTTCTCTCTCCTACTAACATGAACATCCCCAAGAAGACCACATTCCCCACTACACATATATGCACACACACACACACACACACACACACACACACACACACACAGTTTCATTCTACCTTTCTCCTGGGTACTGGGAAATGAGTACACAGCCAAGTGGGGAAGCCCTTTGTGTGTCCCAAGTTGGCCTCATCTGGCTGTAAGGTACCATCTGTTGCATTTCCAGGGATGATCAAGACCCAGAAAGAAGGAACCACCTCTCCATCTGCTCTCTTCAGCACAAGCTACCTTGGACTTGCTAAGCCTAGTTGCAAAAACACCAGTTCAAAGGCAATAGTCTGGACTCTACCACAAAAACCTGCCGCTGTTCCTAGGACCTCAGAGTCATAACTAGTTTTAAATTCCTAGTTCCTTTCCTCACTTGTCATAAAGTTCTCTGGTTAATCCCAGGGGATCACTCTTAGTAAGTGTTCTATTAGCCACCACCTTCAGAAGCATATGCTGGTACAGACAACCCACTAAGGTCCATGACTAAAGTCCAGGTTCTAATAGCTATTTACTGCTTTGAGAGCCTAAGGCCACATCTCTCATAGTTTTCCATGGCTTAAGCAGAGAGCTTGATATACAATAAGTACCTAAGAAGCATGCATTGACTTTAATGAATGAAATAACTCATTATTGGACACCATTATTTGCATGACTTATACAGTGGGACATAAAAGCACTTTATAACCTTTGTATCTTGTTATTTCAGTGATTCCAAACCAACCCCTTCCTAGAAATCCCTGCCAGCAACCTTTAGTCAAACTCAGCACTCTTTCCAAAGAGAAAAACAAAACAAAACAAAAATACTAGATGTTCTTGAAACTAAAAAGATCATGTTTTAGTGCCGCTATGTCATCACCTGAGCCATCAGAGACTAGAGGTGGCTATTTGGCAAAATCAGCCATAGAGATGTCTCCTCAAAGCACCTTCTACCTGCTGTGAGCCAACATGTATGACAAATAAGGCTTGTGAAAACCCAGTTACTACCTACCCATCGCTAGTACCCAGAAGCCACTGAAAGCCTTCAAACGTAGGATTCACCGAGCACCAGTTGCCCTTGAGAAACAACACCACATAGTACTTCTAATCCAGCCACCGCCTCCCTCACGGTAAGTGCTCACCGTAATGGGTTGGCCTAATGGTGCTTGTATTTTAATGCTAATTTGGGGCCCTCAAGACTGGTTACCCTGAAGAGAAAAGAGAGTCTGTCTGCAGGTAAGACACTGAGGGACCCTGCCCCCAGTTAATTGTGATTGATAAATAAAGATGCCAGCAGCCAATAGCTGGGCAGAAGAGACATAGGTGATGTTGAGGTTTTGAGGGCTTGGGAAGAGAGGACCACGAGGAGGGAAGGAGGAAGAAGGCTGCCATGGAAGGAGAAGAACATATAGGAGGGAGAAGAAGAACCACCGTGAGCTAAGGGCCCGAGAACATGGTCCTAAGGGCTGCCCAACTGGAGTTAAGAGCAGTCCAGATGGAACACAGTAAGTAGTAAGGGGTTATCAATCGGAACGTAGATTCTAACAGCGTGGAGGGTAGGCAGCTGCCCAGCTACTGTGCTGCCTAAGAAATATTAAGAATATAAAGGCTTTGTGTATCTTTCATCTGGGAACACGAACGGTCAAGGCAGGGAAGAAGGCCCCAGCCAGGATTTTTAATATTTTTTACAACTGCTCACCACATAGGCTACCCCAGAGGGTACTGCCTCTGGCCCTTTTAGGCTTTCTAGGCTTCCTAGTAGCCACTAGGAGCCAGACAAATATACTTTCCAAACTATATCCTGTTTTGTGTTTGACACACTGCTTCCGAACTGCAAATACACACTACAATGGGTGTCTTTGTAGGCCATTGGACTAGATGGCCCCTACCCCAGCACCGTCCTCCAAAGAACACACAGCATTCCCAATAGCTGGATGTTATCATTGACTCCAACGAGCCTCGTGCCAAGCAGGGGACAGAACGAGAATTTTAAATGACACTCCCCGCATCCATAGCCTGGATCAAAAATGTCTAAAAAGGCATGTTTGAGAAATTCTTCCAAAATTCACAAGCAACCAAAAGTCGGATGAGGACAGCCCCTCACAAACATAGGGGTGGATTGAATATTTAAAGTTGCTCTGTAGAGCCAAAGAGCCAGGTTATTTATTTTGCAGGGTTGATCAATCATTTGTTTCCCTAAAGAATGCCAGGCCTTTAACTACTCATCTGATTACGTCTGCAGCAGCCACATTACTGCTGCCTTATACTTAATATTTCATCCACGTGGCTCCTAGCACACCAGTGGCTGCAGGAGGTTGACTCTTCACCGCGATGCCTGTTTGCTTTGAGGAATCATTCTACCCTCCCCGGTTTCACTCACCTCCCCCCCCCAGCCCCCAGATTAAAAGGTAAAGGACAGAAATGGAATAATAACTGCTTATTTCTTTTCCTCCTCACTTCAAACAGGAGATTTACTTTCAAAAACCCCATTAAGGGTTTGATATGTTTGCTGAAAAACTGCTACTGACTTAAAAAGCGCCAGCAAATTACATTGGCCTGCAGCTCCCGGTGGCTGTAAGACTTCAAGATAAGGCAAGGTTCTTGTCTCAGCAGCAGGGCTGTGGTCTGAATTGATACCAGACCAGTGATTGCCTTTCCGTGTGTGCAGTGGGCAAGAGGGATTCCGTTATTTGTCAGTCTTCATGATAACGACAAATAGGTGTTAAGTACCTACAGGTGAGGTAGACATGGTACGTGATACAGGAGGAAAGGGGCACTGCCCTCACGTTGCTTCAGTCTAGAAGAGAGACGACATAAATCTGTCACTCTGGGGACTGCCAGTCTCCCAGTCGATTTGGCCTTCTACCTGCCACCCAAGTAATTTCCTACAACATCGCTTTTGTTTCATGCTACCAATGATTTGCTTTAGAGAGTCAGCCTTTCCACTGAAGGGAAACAACGGGGAGAGAAGTGTGCTGGTCAAATGCACGGTACAAATAAGATAGCATCGCAAAGTGTAATGGAGTGAGCTGCCTGGTTTCAATATTGAATACCGGGACAGAGCAAATGGCTCCGTTTCTAAGAGCACTGTTGGCTCGTTCAGAGGACCAGGCTGACAGCCCAGTAGCCCCCAGTGTGGTTCATAATTACCCCTAACTCCAGTTATAAGATTGAAACCCTCTTCTGACCTCCACAGGTACTGGGCTCACTTGGGCACATACATACATGCAGGCAAAGCACTCGTGCACATAATACAAGAAATTTAAATCTTAAGCAGAGGGCACTTTATTATCTTGGACCATTCAGGCTTCTGTAGCAAAATACTCAAGCGCCCTAAAGTGGTTGGCTTATGAAGAGGAAACATCTCTCCGTTCTGGGGCTGCTGGGTCTAAATAAATACCAGGCACTGAAAGACACCATGCCTGGTGAAGGCCACTTTCTCTTTCTCAGATGTCTTCACCATAATGGAAGTTTAAGTCTTGGACATTTCTCCTGTTGAAGAAGACCTAGTGTTGAAACTAGAAAGGAGTCCATGGGAAGGGATGGCTAAGATCTTCAGGAAGCTGATAAACAGAGGGCAAGAGAAGTTGCATGAGAAGGAAACAGAGGGATTCATTCCTGGAAGGAAGGGAAACCAACCACCTAGAATGGGGCAGAAGGCAAAGGGCAGTAGGGGAGGGGTGCAAATGAAACTAAAGCAGGACACATGTACAGAAACACTACAGTGTAATTCATTACTGTGTATGCTAATCTAACAAAATTTTTTAAAAATATGTCTAAACTTTAAACAAAAACAACAAAATTATGTCTATGTCCAATCACCCCATTTCTGCCCCTCTGGCTCTACTTTTTCTCCCTTTATACCACACAGAACTTTATCATCTCACACAGTTGGCTGTGTCTTCTCTGCTTCCCTGCATTTCTGGGGGACAAAGGCCAGCAGAGTGCAAGCACATGCGCAACTTGAGAGACTGAGTTCAGATCTCTTCAGAAAAGGAAAGGCTGGGGCTGGAGAGATGGCTCAGTGGTTAAGAGCACTGACTGCTCTTTCAAGGTCCTGAGTTCAAATCCCAGCAACCACTTGATGGCTCACAATCATCTGTAATGGGATCCGATGCCCTCTTCTGGTGTGTCTGAAGACAGCAACAGTGTATTCATATAAATAAAATAAATAAATTAAAAGAAAGAAAGAAAGAAAGAAAGAAAGAAAGAAAGAAAGAAAGAAAGAAAGAAAAGGAAAGGCTGTGAAGAGAGGGATAGCTTTAACAGTGTCAGGGATTGGTTTTTGCCCATGAGATGGGTCTCAGTTTGGGCCAGCCATTGTTTGGCCTTCTCCAGCCTCAGTGAGACAAGATGTATGCACCTAGTCCTGTATTGGCCTGATGATGTGCTGCAAGGGTGCATGATGTGCTTCGAGGGGGTGGGGGACGCTGGAGCAGGGGACCACATTCTCAGAGGAGTAGTGAGGGAGAAATGGAGGAGGATCTGTGAGAGAAGACTGGAAGAAGAAGGGTGCTGATATTGGGATGTAAAGTGAATAAATAAATTAATGGAAAAAAGAGGGGTGGGGGTGAGGACAGCAGCATTCAGATTACACCACAAGATGGGTGCTTCAAGTTCACTGTCTTACCAAGAACTTCTGGAAACATGATCAGCAATCCACTTCAAGGAACTGTTTGCAGCATCTGATTCTCCTGACCCTTGTGACCAGGCTCAATTAGGAAAGAACCTCTGGCCTACAGCCCAGAGGCTCAAGGCTTCCAGGCAAAATTTGTTCCTCCATCTGCCTGGCATAGCCCTGAAGTGCATTTCTCCAGCTGCAAAGAAGGCCCGCAAGAGACAAGGACCCGTGGTCAGGAACTAACATGTACCCAGTCAGGTCTCACTGGATGAACAGATGAAGATATTCACAAATAATTGTCCACACAACCAGGGAGTTCAGTCTGGCTTTCCTTTTCAGTCAGGTTAATTTGGAGAGATTTGCAGTAAGTGGGTTTTCTCGTCCTCTGAGTAAATCCCAGAATAATTTCCAACTCATTGACTGGTTTGCTTTGTGCCTCTAGTCACCAAGGATTTGTAGGGATATTGAGATAACTGAAGAGGTAAAGGGGAGACAGTCAATATAAAGATACAGAAAACAATAAAGCCCAAAACGACTGGTCAATAGGAATGAGGATTAAATGGACCCATCCAATTGTATTCCCAGTTGCCAAGGCAAACTCTTTGACCTAAAGAAATCAGCCTGGTGCTGGAGAGATGGCAGGTCCTGAGTTCAATTCCCAACAACCACATCGTGGTTCACAATCATCTGTAAAGACACCCAATACCCTTTTCTGGAACAAAAGTGTACATGCAGATAGAGTACTCATACATTAAATAAATAAATCTTTTTGAAAAAGGAAAGAAATAAAAAAGAGAAAGAGAAAGAGAGGGGGGAGGGAGAGGGAGGAGGAAGAGGGAGGGAAGGAGGGAGGGAAAGAGAGAGAAGTGAAGAGAGGACAGGAGAGGAGAGGGAGGAGAGGAGAGGAGAGGAGGGGAGAGGAGAGGGAGAGGAGAGGAGAGGGAGGAGAGGGAGGAGGAGAGGAGGAGGAGGCGAGGCGAGGCGAGACGAAGAAGAGAAGAGAAGAGAAAGAAGAGAAGAGAAAGAAGAGAAGAGAAAGAAGAGAAGAGAAGAAGAGAAGAGAAGAGAAGAGAAACTTCACTTAGAAAACTCAGCCCTCAGCCAGGTCCCTTGTTCCCAGAACTGAAGGGGCCCTGGTCTAGTCACCTGACCTTGCCATGTGCCCTGCCCCTGCCCACTGTTAGTAAAATATTGCTGTTTATACTTCTCTTCCCAACCAGTATGACATAAAATACAATCAAGGCTTCCCTATTTTCTTATTTATCTTTCCACTCTGAATCCCTCATTTTCAAGCCCGTTGTCTTTTGGGTATTTTTGGAAGCTCCGGCGCTTTGCCGCTGACAGGAGGCTCAGCGAAAAGCAGTCAATGATTTCATCTGATATGTTTGTTTCTCTTAATAGCAAGTCTGACTCCTCCTGCCAAAGATTTAGGCCTAACCTTTTCTTCTGAACATTTTAGACAGAATTGTTTTCAGGGGACAACTCCCTTCCCTCAGCCTTCTAGCTCTTCCCTTACCATCATGCTCTGTGAAGCTACACCATGTTTTCCTGCAGACTCGCCCCGCCTTGGGTATCTAGGCTTTAGATGGAAGCTCTCCACATGACAAAGGCACCCCGGGCTGCAGGGCAGTGGAGCAAAGCCTTCTCAGGAAGCTCTCACACTGAAGCTGCTCAGAGTCCTTGTTAAGGACAGTGAGTCCCAGCTTAATTGCACATCTATGGCCCTGCTAACTAGGCCCAAGGTCTGAAACAGGACTCGGGGCAATCTTGAAATCATGTAATTTTTCGCCTCGATGAGCATGCAAATGTATTAGGGAGAGGCAAAGGAGAAAGGGGTCTTAATTCAAAGACTTCTGAAAACAGCAGTGAATGATAAAGGGGTTTAGATCATAGACAGGAGAGATGGCACTGTCTCCCAATTCTTTCCCACCTAGAGCCTTGATGAGGGGAAGAGCAATGTGGTCATCTTTCACCTGGGCTGGGCAAGACTTGAATGCCTGGGGATTTGGGGCTCAGTAGCACTGTGCCTAGCACAGCTACTGATTCCCTCCCACCATCACAAAGCACTGGGATAATGAGATGTTTCTGGCAACAAGGAAGACAGAGGAGAAGCAGAAGGCACCCTACCTGTCTGAAAGAAACATGGCAGGCAGAAAAGATGGGGACATCCAGAGAAGATGAAGACACACAGAGCTAAGTCACAGAGATGTACACCATCCCCACTCCCAACCACCATCTCAAGAGCACAAACAGACAACATCTCTACTTGGAAATTGTTCAACAGTGTCCTAGGTATCCAGTTGCAAAAGTTAGTAGCTTTCAAAGAACTGGTCTAAGCTGGAAGGGAGAAAGGTTTAAGGAATTCCTGGCAATGCTGAATCAAGAAAGACAACCTTCAGATTAATTTTCTAATGTTCTGGAACGTACCATTTAGGTTTAGGTTTGCAGACAGACAAGAGATAGTCCACATTTCCTACCGCCATCTGCCCCAATCATTACATTCCTGTGTAGCCAGAGAGTACTTCTGTAGATAGGATGTGCAGGCAACAATCTCCTGACAAGGTTCAAGTCAACAGACTGCCAGCTATACAGAGAGACTCCACATCTACCCTTTCCTCACTTCCTACACACCAGTCCGTGCATAAGTCCAGGGGAAGGCAGAGTGAGATCTCTGGCTGTCACTTAAGACACACTGAGGTAAATCAACAGCCACAGGGCTTATGAGCCAAGTACCAAACATCTACCCTCCCAAATCCCAGGGTAAGCAGATGCCCTGGACTTCAACTTGAGAAAATACGGCCAGGAGGAATGATGGTAAGTGTGAGGAGAATCCTTTTGCTATGCTTGCTGAAAAATTTGAGCTCCCTGTTCTACACAAGCTAAGAGTTTGATAGCAACATACTCATCAAGAATTTATAGACAAGAGAAAGCAGCATATCCCTAAGAAAGTGCATGCGTCTCTTCCTTCCTATGTTTTTTAATTCCAAAGTAATCCCATTTTAATTACATTTATAAATATAAAGTGGTTAATATTGTGCCATGTAAGACACCCACATCCACCTTAAAAACCACACTTTAATTTCCATCTCGATTGCAAGTGTAAATCTGAAAACTGAACACTGGGCAGATGAGAACAATTTCGCAGCCTCCCTCACATGAACCACTTTGAAAACCACACTTGCGCTTTACTTCCTTCAATTGCATGTATAAATTTTTTAAAAGTTAATGCCAGGCTGCAGAGAAGAGCTTTAATTGAGTGTTAACGAGCTGCCAGATCAGCTTCCAGCCAGCTCTGCTTCTCAGCAGGGAGACTCAGAGGCCCCAAGATACTGAACTGAGAGAGAGCACGTAAATAAGCCATGTGCCCCAGACACCTTCCTCACATCCATCATGCCTGGTCCACTTCCTGGAAATCAGGTGGGTGGATGTACACACAAGAGGGCAAGAACCTGGTTCACCAGAGGGAGAACCAAGTGGGGTTACTCGGAACCAAGGTCGTTCCTTGTAAAGCTATGCACCTCACGGTTCTAGAACAAAAGGCCCAGACACAACCTGAAATGTTTCTAAACATAGACTGTCATATTTTGTAAATGAAGAAACAAAAAAATTACTTTTAGAAGAGGTTGGAAGACCTGATGATCAAGGTTATGGTGAATTAATGGTCAAAAGCAGAACTCGCAAATCTCTTTTTAGTTTATTAAGTCCATCTCCATAGAGATCCTTTTAAATTTGAGGTTTTAGTTGAACAGAAATAGCACGCACCCATTGCTTAAAACTACACAAAGGGCTGGGGATGCAGCCTAATGATGGGATATATGACTAGTGTGTAGGAGACCCTGGTTTGATCCTTAGCTCAGTAGAAGAAGAAAAAGGAGAAAAGACAATCAACCAAAACCAAATAACAACAACGAAAATCAAATAAAACAGACTCAAAGCTACAAAAGGCAGATCTCTGTTCTCCTGGAGTCCCTGAAGGCCTCATTCCCACACTCCGTGTCAGGCAGCTTGTCTTGTTCTAATGTTTGCCTGCATTTCTTCTGGGAATTCATTCCAGTTCCATCCTGAACTTTCCTCCCTGTATCCAGTGTCAGCTCTAGACTTTATTCTAGCTTTTTGTGAGGAGGAGGTTGTTTGTTTCTTGAAACAGAGTGTTACTAGCTAGCCCTGAGTGGTTTGGAATTTCTACATAGACCAGGCTGGCCATGAATTTACAAAGATCTGTTCACCTCTGTGTCCTAAGTGCTGGACACAGGCGTGGACTGCCACACCAGAGTTTGTAATTGTGTCCCTTCCCCTCAGTCCCGGGCTGAAGACTGAACTCAGGACCCTGCACTTGCTAGGCAAGTGCTCTACCCACTGAACCAAATCTTGTAGGTGTTCAGTTGCTATTAATGAGACCACTACCCATCTAACCTCAAATACTTGCCATCACATATGGCACCACATGGGAGAGGGGATAGCATCCCTGAATGTCTGGTTCAATCCTCAGTGAATACAACAGCAATGAGAGATAATAATGAGGCCTCATAGAGAATATGAAGGTCTGCAGGTGGGAATGCCAAGAAACAGTCCATAGTGGGGGTGCTTTCATGGTTGGAAGAAGGAGATTGTTTTCTGATTCAATTACCATTGCAGACAAATGACACAGTCTACAAGAAAAAAATTAAAGATTACCATCCTAATGATAAAAATCCTGACTGAATGAAAGTATCAACTTAAAAATCTGTAGCAATATGAAGATCAAGGGTCAGCCTGGGCTACATAGCAAGTTTGAGGCCAGCCTGGGCTATCTGAGTCTGTCTGAAGCACACACATACGCACACACTGCCTTCAAAAGTCCTTTCAAATGAAACAAAAGGGAAAGGTGGATGGTTCTCTACCATGGTCTCATCAAGTCTTCCAGTATATTTGTAATTAAATTGACAGAGAACAATTAAACATGCTTAGTTTTCTTCTGCAAAAGAACTATATGTAGTTATTAGCACAAGGAACAGCCAAGAATCACATGAAGAACACAGATGAAACATGAACTATATTTTTTAAAGATTGACATGGCTAGCAGGGCTGTGGCTATTCAGAACTTAGAATGAGTGCTAAATTTCCACCAGCATCTGTGCACAGCAGGGGATGCAGAAGGTGGCACTGTGCCAAAGGAAGGGACTGCCTCAGCACCTGCCTCACAGGGGACATAGTTCCCTACCTGAGACCAGGACCTGGGAGAGAACCTGAACATAGCTGCCTTGTGGAGTCACCATTGTGATTCTCTTGCCACTGGGTGCCTTTCTTCTGTCTTTGTTCCCTTTTGATATATCGGAGCCACCCTGTCTCTTTTCCATGACTATATATTTGTGTGTTTAATTCCTGGATCACCAGATGGCTAGAAATCATGTATGATCTGAATACATGTCTTGAGCATGTCCTTTTGCAGAGAGATGGCCTCATATGTTAACTTCCAGAGGTAGCATTTGATGCCTCTGCTAGATGAAAGGGTACAGAGGTGTACTTGGGGAGAAATAAGCATACCTCGTGTATGTGAGGGAGAGCATATGCAATATTTGGTGCCAGACAGGAAGTCTGTTGCATAAGTTGTTCATATTATCCTCCTTCTATTTCTAGGCTATAGTAAAATGTCACTTCCTTGCCAACTTTTTGTGTAGACATATGATTTGCTTTGACCAATGAAAAGTGTACTAGAATGTGTCACTTCATTGGGAAACTTTTAAGAATAAAATGCAGACACTGTTGATGGGGATGTAAATTAGTACAGCCATTATGGAAAGCAGTAAGGAGGTTCCTCAGAAGCTAAAAATAGAACGACCATATGATCTAGCAGTTCTACTTCTGGGTAGATATGCAAAGGAAATTAAATCAGTATGCTGGAGAGATAGCTGCTTCCCACTTTCACTATAGCATTGCCCATAAGAGCCACATGACTAGTCTGCCTGGCAACACATAGATGGGTAAAGAAGGGATAGATAGAAGATAGACAGACAGATGGATGCATGGATGGATGGATGAATGGATGGATGATAGATAGATAGATAGATAGATAGATAGATAGATAGATAGATAGGTGGATGGATAGATGGATGGATAGATGATAGACATAGATAGGTAGATAGATAGATAGATAGATAGATAGATAGATAGATAGATAGATAGATAGATAGATAGATAGATAGATAGATAGATAGATAGATAGATAGATAGATAGATAGATAGATGAGTGGGTGGGTGGATGGATAGATGGATGGATAGATGATAGAGATAGATAGGTAGATAGGTAGGTAGGTATGTAGATAGATAGATAGATAGATAGATAGATAGATAGATAGATAGATAGATAGATAGATAAATGGACAGGAATATAAGACTTTTTAGACTTTAAAAAGAAGGGGATAAACATGGATGAACATGAACAGAATTATGTTCAAGGAACTAATCCAAACACACTAAGACACATACCACACAATCTCACTTATATGGGAAATCTAAAGCAGCAGAAAGTTTTAATCACCAGAGCCTAGGACAGGAAGGCGAGGACTGGAAAGTTGTTGCTATGTGGATGCAAAATTCCAATTAGAAAGAATAATAAATTCCAAAGATTTATCTCGAAGTGTGGTGACTGTAACTCATGAAGATCTATGGCATGCTTGAAAATTGCTGAGAGCTGATCATGGAGCTCACAAGAGAATGAGAGCAGTTGGCAATTAGCTCGATCTCAACATTCTAGAAAGCAAACACATGAAACATCATATTGTTTTGATAAACATCATGTTTTTATTTGTCAGTGATTTATATAATTAAATAATCCATCCTATCAAATATTTACAAAAGCATTTAGCATTTCAGCAAAAGATCCACCTCACACCATTTCCTCTGCCATGGTGATGGTGAGCAGGGGATACTGAATTAGCATAAGCCCAGATGAGGATAGCCTGGAGCAGAAGCCCCAGCCAACCAAGGATGGCATGTGGCTCCTTTGAGAATGAACGTTCATTGGTGCAAAACAGCAAGATTAATGCTGGTTTGTTCTCGGGTGGCAAAACCTAGTCTATGCTGCGGGCTGAGCTAATCAATGGAGAGTTTCTCTGCAGACTGGGAACTTGATGGGCTTAACTTTGTCTGGGCTCTGCTCAGGATCTGAAACTCTTTTTCTGAATATCAATTTTCTTAGAGAGGAATCATCCGCTGCTTTTGTAGGAGGATGGGTTTCCTGGATCAGGGAGTGGGGTGAGAGGACCACAAGTTTCCCCAAACTTTCGCTTGGTCCTTCTTTACTTTCAGATCAAGTTCATGTCTCTCCACAAGCTTCTCAGTTTCTGTTAGAGAGGAGCAGAACAACCACACAGCTCCACACACAAGGTGAAGGGGAAGCCTGGCCTCCAGTGCTTTTAAGCAATCAAAGCTTTTCAGCCTCAAGACTGCCAAGGTCTCTATATCCAAGGTATCTATATTCAGATTGTTTTTCATTTGTTTACTGTCCCTTCAAACACAGGCACACATGCACACACACAGACACACACACACACACACATACACATATACCATGCATGCTACATACATAGCCCCATACACACATGCATATATCCACACACATATGCACATAGATATACACACACGTATACCATGCACAATATACACATAATCACATGGACACATACATATATACATACACAGACACACACTCCACAGATACATACATTGTATGGTGCCAGCAATCTTTCATCTTCTCTCTGCTCTCTAGCTATTAACATTATTGTTTACCTCTTACATGCTGTTCTCTCTTTCCTATTTGTTTATTGCCAATACCCTTTCCTTTTAAAAATTCCATAGCATCATTACAGTAACAAAAACTTATACTTGTGACTCCAAGTTTTATCAAAATTCTTCTACCAGATACTAATTCCACTTGAAATTCATAACCTTACTTGTTGCCATGAGAGAACTCAGCTTATTTATCAGTCAATTTATAAGTATTTACTGCGAAATTCACATGCCATATGGAAGATGGTGTCACAGGAACAAGAAAAATGAAAGCCAATCACCCCTCTCTGTCTCTCTCTCTCTCCCTCCTCTCCAGCCCCTGGTTCCCAGAGTACAGAAGTCATCATCTCTGCTATTCCTCTCAGGCCAGAATCAGCTGAGTAACGATTATCTCATCATCGGTGAATGTTTGAAATATATAGCATATCCAACCCTCAAAAACCAGGCCAGATTCTTATGAAGGATGGCTAATGTTTTAGACAAGTAAACAACGCAGGTCCTATCCAAGGGGTCTACAGTAATGAACTCAAGCTGATTTCATTTTAACAGTAGAAGCTTTTTGAAACAAAGCACCAAGGGTTGGGGAGATTAAACAAACAGTCAAATACGATGAAGCCTATGATATTACTTCAGCACAAAATGGATTGACACAGTCCTTGATACGTTACCATGTCCTTGCTTAGTAATACCCGTACTTGATCTAAGAAGGGTTTCGGTAGTCCAGACCCCTGGTTAGCTACTAGCACAAACAGGGCATATAACACGCATGCCAACCCCTTTATCCACATCAACAGCTCATGAATCTTGAGGTTGCCATTGGCTTTGATCATGGAGTTCTATGGAAGAGGTGGGATATCAGCACAATGCCCCGCCCCTATCATCTACAAAGCAGTGCTCTCAGTCTTAGGAACCCCAGGACAGAGGCCTTGTTGCTCCACAGGAGTCATTTGACCCACCAAGCCTGTCTTACCTGGTGTGAGTTCTAACAGAAAGCCAGAGACTGAGCAATAAAAAGAAAATCCTGTCCTCGTAAGGTTAGAAGCTGAGGATTCAAGCCCAAGGTGCTGGCTTTGGCTGAGCACCTCTCCTGTATCACAACAGAGATTTGCTCTCCGATACAGTAGAGATTAGGGACTGGTGATGTGGCTCAGAAGCTGAGAGCCTGCCAAGGGTGCACAAGGCCCTGGGTTTGATTCCCAACACTGAGAAAGTTGGTCATGAGAATCAGCCATGACAGCTCTGCTTTCAAGGAAGACCTTGCTTGTGCCCTGTCATAGACCTTTTGAGAAGATGCAATCAGATGCATCCTCTCTCTCTCCCACACTCTCTTCCAACATGATAATGCACCAAGATGTCCTTACCAGATAGGATTCCCTGATCTGGGACTCGGCCACCAGGCATAGGTACCAAATACATTTCTGTTCAATACACCTAGCCTGTGGTATCATGTTACTCTGGCCCAAGATGAGTTTGACATCTTTCTGTATCTCTCCTACATTCCCAAACACAGAGTGGGGAGCAGGAAGCCCAAATGATTAAGTCTGAGATACATATGACATCTACTTGGGTGTCCCCTCTATGCCACTACCTCACACACTCTTAAGTCACACTGTCCAAACCCGATAGAGCCCTTCCCAACAAATAACAGCTTGCAACTTGTCAGGATCAAGTGTCACAAGGTCAGTCCTGTGATCTAACCCCACTCACCACTTCTCACTCTATGCGTACAATTCCCAGACTGCGTTTTAAATTATATGACACACTCCCTCTAGTGTCTGTTTCTTCTTCTGTGTCTCCTACCCTCCTTACTAACTGGAAATTCCTAGTAGCAATGATGTAGCCCAACTAAATGCAAGGGCAGGGGGAATCCAGAAGTTATACAGTCACCGACCCAATGAGACGTGCTGAACATTTAAACCTAAAAGAGTTGTAAAAGTCAAACCAACCAATATGGCATCCCCAGAACTGATGACTTGGAAACACCAGAAGATGGTGTATTAACCAGGCAACCTTGAATATGAAGGAGAGAACTTGAAGGTCATAACAGAACCCTGTGCAGATGCTGGCAGATGAGAGAGTAGGAGGCATTCAAGGTGATGGAGAGAGAAAGGGGTTGTACAGCACCCCTGTGCTCTGCAGGAAAACGTGGCTATGCCGGGTTTGCTCACGTGGTTCCCTCCAGTGTATCTGAAGGTTTGCACTGAGGCAAATGCCCCCCCTCCCATATGGTTTCAGCTTAGAGGACAGGAAGCAGCCTTCCAACCTGCCTGAACTCGCAGATGGGAGTGGGAGGGTGAGTCAGAAGCAGGCACAGAGCTGGAGTGCAGGCAAATGATGGAGTCTTCAAATCAGATTGAAAACCTCCCCTCCAAAGGTCTGATTACCAGGCCTGTAATGGCTCATCCACTAACTTATAGTCTGATGAGTTTCAGGTTTCCACTTCTAGTCCTCGTTGGAATTAACCATCAGAAGCAGATGTTTCCCTCCAGCAGGAAGGGAAATCACAGGAAAATGTGATTTTTAAAGTGGGCGAAGGGATACCTTTGCCTCTGCCTCTCCACTTCGGTTCAGAATTTTTTTTGGAAAGTTCCCAACCCAATGACTTCCTATAAAAATAGTAAATCTCAGGTGTCAGGTTGCAAGATGAACACCTAGGAAAGCGATGAAGATTATTTTAGTGCCTCACCAGGGAAGACAGGTGTGTTAGAACTGAGTGGAGAGATTTGGACTCTGTACGGAAGAGAACCATCCAATCAGTAGGAATAAACCAAATATAGAAAGCGCACTGATCTGTAAGAGCCAGGTAGACTTTTCTCTGCTGCCTTGGACAGCAGAATTTCAGGCACGTTTGGGTTTCATAACTATATCGGTGGCTTCCCATTCCAAGCCCTTGCTCTTCATTTTTGACAATAAGCATTGTACTGGCTGGTTTTTGTGACCTTGACACAAACTAAAGTCATCTGGGGAAAGGGAACCTAATTAGACAATTGCCTCGATCAATTGGCCTATGGTATATCCAGGGGGAGCATTGTCTTAATTGCTAATTAATGTAGGAGTTTCCAGGTCACTGAGAGCATTGATATTCCTAGGCAGGTACACCTGGGCTCTGTACATGAAGGAGCTGACCCCATGGAGAGCAAGCCAGTAACTTTCCTCCATGGTCTCTGCTTCAACTCCCGCCTCCAGGTTTCCTGGCGATCCATTGGTGATGAACTGTAACCTGTAAAACAATAAAGCCCTTGATCCTCCAATTTGGTTTGAGTCCATGTATTATCATAGTAACTAAGATCCTTAAGCCTTTGGTTTTCTGAAGCAGGCTTCCAGCATCCCAAGGTCTCTAGCTTGCAGATAGCCTGTCATGGGGCTTAGCCAGCATAATCATGTGAGCCACATCCCTTAATAAATGACCTCTCATATATCTATAAACATATATCATCAATCTGTCTCTCTGAGGAGTCCCGATTGATATACTGGTGGCCATCATTTTAAAGAGTCATGAATGCTCTGGTTCCTTTCAATCAATAGAAAGGTCAGGCGGGTTCAACCAGTGTGAGAGAGGACTGAAGGTGGAGGCGGGGAGACCGACAGGGAAGAAGCACAGGTTCTCCTGAGACAGGACGTCTCTAACTGAAGACTTTATTCACAGAAGTTGACCTACTTAGTTCCCATGAGAAGAGCTGGGAAGGGACTTGCAGAGGAGAATGCTGAGCGGGGGCTCAGAGTGTTGGAGTGGCTAACAAAGCAACAGAGCCATGGAGTGAACTGCACTTGAGCTCAGGTCTCTATGAAGCACTAAGTTCTGAAACCCCAAGCCATTTTTATGACAAAGAAATGGCCATTAGAAAATGCTCTAAAATATAGATTTGCAGAGCCACAAAGATGCCACTCTAAGCCAACTCTTTCTGCCATTATCGCAAGTTAAAATATAATGGGCAAAAGTTTGGGGTGGATTCTCTCTTCTCTCTCTCTCTCTCTCTCTCTCTCTCTCTCTCTCTCTCTCCACCCTCCCTCCTCTCTTTCTCTCCCCATCTCTGTTCTCCCCTCCTTTAGTGACTGAAGACACTCCTTTTTTGCCAACTCATTTCCCCACCCTACCCCCATCTCTCCACTCTTTTGCCTTCTGATCTTCAGCAATGTATTCATGTATTCATTTAAAAGTTCTGTCTGTGCTAAAGCCGGTGCTGCTTGTAATTGCTGGCGGCCAAAAGCTGTTCTGTTTTTTCTGGCTGAGAGTACTAGGCAATCATCAGCTGTAATTATTTCGAGTCTTGTTACAGATGGAACTTCGAGGTTTTCAGTCTTAAACAGAATTCATTATTCAAATGTCTCCAGAATTGACAGGAAGGGGTTCAGGGCAAGGCTTTCGTGAACTGAGGAACTGTAGAAGGTCCAGAAGAGAAAGGCTGTCTGCCTTGTCAGGCATCCTGGTGGCCACATGGAATCTCACATCTCCTGTCATCATCTCAGCCTTGGACCCTAGGTCCTTCCTTTTAAGTCAGCTGTTTCTACACCAGGAATGATGCAGAAGCAACAACCTCCCCAACTCCAAACCCACAATACTTTATATATCTGTAACTCCAAAAGGTACACTGACTCTCTTCATTGGAATCCTTGTGCCTTAGCTGCAAGCTTCCTAGAAACAGAACTTTGTTGAGAAACTGCATGACCTGAGACCCTGAGAGAGAAGCAAATCTCTGTACCGTCAGCATCCTAGCAGCTGAGACACTTGTAGGTTACCTGGTCATAAGGGCTGTGTGAAGTATTGCTTTCACTGTCCAGGCAGCTCTACAGACTTAGGGGCACACTGCCTTGAGAGTGGATAATGGGGGCAGAAAGTTCCTTCTTAGGCTGGCATGTGGCTCAGTGGTACAGTGCTTGCCCACTATGCATAAGGCCCACAGGGATCCCCAGGGATATAAAAGAAAAGTGTTTAAGGAGTCTCTCTTGGATTAGGGAAATGGCTTGTTCAGTAAAGTATTTGCTGAGCAAACATGAGGACCAGAATTTGGATCCCCTATGTTCGCAAGAAGAGGAGGGGGAGAAGAAGAACAAAGGAAAGAAAGGCAAGGCAGAGCTAAGTACAGAAGTTTATCTGGAAGCCCAGGCTGATGGTGTCGGTGGGGAGAAAAGCAGATCCCCAGAGCTCGGGGGACAGCTAGCCAGCTGTAGAGACTCAGTAAGCCTCTGGGTCAGTGCAAGTAAGGTAGACTGGAGAGGGTAGACTGGAGAGATGACTCAGAGTGCACACAGTTCTCACAGAAAACCAAATTTGTTTCCCAGAGCCAAGTAGCTCATAACTACATGTAACTTCAGTCCCAGGGGAGCCAATGCTTCTTGCCCCCAACCCCACTGGGCAACTGCAGTCACATACATATTCTCACACTTAGACAGGCATACAAATCCCTCCACAACATATTATAGTTAAAATACTGAACATATAGAACAAAGAGAGTGTACTGAAAGCTGTAAGAGAAAAGCCACAAATCACGTATAACTAAAAACCATCAAAATAAGTCGATGTTTCAATGGGAACTTTAAAAGGTTGAAGGGTCTGGGCAATGTGATTCAATTCATAAAAGACCATGGATGCCAACACAGACTAGTGTAGCCATCAAAACCATTGGCTATAGCTGAAGGAGGAAAAAAAAGCTTTCCATATTATCAACAGACTAAAAGAACTCATGCCCACCGGAGCAGCTTTACAGAGAACATTGGAGGAATTTCTTAGGACTGGAGAGAGGAATAAAAATATCAAGAGACTATAGGAAAGAAATGAAACTATAATTATAAAGACACAAATAAGGTATAAGAACATAAATAGCAAACAAACAATAAAATGAATGCAGTTAAGACGAAGTTTTCAATAAGAACTTTAAATATTAATGACCTCAACTCAATCATCATCATCACCATCATCACCACAGGTTGAATAGATGAAGAGACAAAAATCTAAATCTTTCTATTGATGACAATACACTTATCTTAAAAAGTGAAAGGAGGGAAAGGTACATCGAACAAAACAGACTTACTGAAGTTAATCACAGGAGATAATAAGGGACACTTCAGTCTAATTAAGGGCACAATTATCCAAGAAAACATTATAATCGTAAATCTACATGCACTGAACTCTGGTACACACACTTTCATAAAAAAAATCATACTGGAATTAAAGACAAGGATTAACTCCAACTTACTAATAACAGTTGGTTTCAATACTTCACTTCATCCAAAGTCCTGTCATCTTGGCAAAAATAAACAGAAAAGTATCAGAATGAAGTGACATATCTCAAATGGACCTAACAGATATCTACAAAATGTTTCACCCAAAGACCAAAGAATATACAATATACTCAACGGCTGTAAAACGTCTCTCCAAAATAGACTGCATCCAGCAATACAAGACAAATCTTAAACGGAAATAGCTCCGTGTATCCTATCTGAACACAGTTCGATAAAGCTTAAGATCAATAATAAATGAATCTCTAGCAATCACACAAACTTATGAAAATGAAACAACACATTGCCGAATGATGGATGGACCAAAAAGGAAATCAAGTATTTTTAAATTAAGAATTAAATGAAAACAAAAACCCAACACAACAAAACCTCTGGGACATGTTTTTAAAACCATTCATAAGAGGGAAATTTATAGGACTAAGCACTTGCATTAAAACATCAGAAAGAGCAAAAATAATAACTTAATGATGCCCCGCAAGGATTTGGAAAAACAAGAACAAACCAAGCCCAAATTGAGTCAATCACAAGAAATAATAAAAATTGAAGAAGAAATTAATAAAATATAAACAAAGAATCAACACATCTAAGATCTGGCTGTTAGAGAAAATAAATAAGATTGACAGATCCTTAGTCCAACCAACCAAAAGAAAGAAGGAGAGAACCTAATTTAACAGAATCAGAGATGAGTCAGGAAACACTAGACACCAAAACCATTCAGAATATTATAAAGGGAATACTTCAAAAACCTGTGCCCCACTAAGTTAGAAAAATCTAAAAGAATTGGAAGAATTTCGAGATTTATCCAAACCATCAGAGTTAAACTAAGAAGAGATCAACAACTTAAACAGACCAGTACAAACAAGGAAGTGGAAACAGTTATAAAATTCCAACTCCTAAAATGTCCAGGGGCTGGAGAGATGGCTCAGGGGCTAAGAACACTGACCGCTCTTGCAGAGGTCCTAAGTTAAATTCCCAACACTCACATGACAGTTTACCACTGTCTGAAACTCCAGTTCCAAGGGACCTACCACCTTCTCATAGATATGCATGCAGGTAAAACACAAATGCACATAAAAATAAAATAAAATGTAAAAAGAACAGAAAAGTGTAGGCTCAGATGAGTTCACAGCAGACACTAGACTTTCAGAGGAAAAACTATAATACCATTCAGAATATTAGAAGGGAGAACTTTAAAAAATATCTGTACTGCACTAAGTTAGAAAAATCTAAAAGAATTGGAAGAATTTCCAGTACCTTCAAGTTATTCAAAAAGTAGTCACCTTCTGGCCTCCACAGACACTTGTACACATATATACACATTTATACACACGAGCACGTGCATGTACACATACACACCAAAACAATCCAGTAAGTCTCTCCGTCTCCCCTGATTTTTTTCTTCCACTCCTATTCTTCTCACTTACCCCCTCCCTCTATCTCTATTCCAGAGTCCTCCTTTGTCCTCCTCTTTTCTCTTCTCTCCTGACTCTTTCCTTTCTCCTGCCCCCTTTACTTACTTCTGTGGCTTGCAGCACTCCTTGTCACTTTCCCTACATGCATTTCCACACACTCCTCGATAGCTCCTTTCTTAACAAAATCACACAGGGACCTGAGAGGGGTCGAGGCCCGGCAAGCCCTATAGAGAGAATTTCTTGTGTACTGTATGGAAGCATCACCTGTCAATAAAAAGCTGATTGGCCAATGAGCTGAGGGAGGAACTAGGAGGCGGGAGTTCTGGTAGGAAGAGGAAAACCCTGGAATAAAGTCAGGAATGGGAAGAGATTCAATAGGCACATGGAACTGCGAAGAGGTAACGAGCCATGTGGCACTCATAGAATAGAATAAACAGGTTAATGAATATATGAGCTAGTCAGGGAACAAGCTCATGGCCTAGGCATTTATTCATATGTAATTAAGTCTCAAAGTCGTGATTTAGGGAACTTGGGTGCTGGTGAAAAAGTCCACAGGTACAGAGTCCCCCACCAAGGATGGAACTAGAACAGTGCTAAAGATCCCTGAGGGCAGGAGAAAGCAGCAACAGGGAAGGAACAGTAGACACAAATGGCTACACAGACTCAACAGCGCAGGAGCCCAGGCAAAACCTTTTCCCATAGGTCTTCCTCAGCGATATCTGCACAGCCTTTCACAATCTCTTCCCCGGCATTTTCAGCCTGCCACAGCCAGCTTGCATCACCTCGCCTTGGCACATGCTCATGTTGACCCTACTGTTTGCTACGTGATTTCCGTGGTCAAGAAAAGTACTGAGGAGGCCAGGAACACAACAGCATGCTCATCTCCAATCTGAGTGGGAAGTGCACTGAGGCAGAGCCTGCTTCCAGCAACACGTCTCATCTGTGTGCTCCAACCAAGGAGTAAGATCCACAGAGACCCGTACAGCTCGAAGTAAAGCTTGGAGCCCGGAACTTGGGAGTTCTGTGTGCGCCTCTCTTCCCTGACAGACGATACCGTGAAGGTAGTAAATAGGGAATGGTTGGTAAAAGATGCCACCTGTGAAAACAGCTGTTCTCAGCAGAAAAAACGGGGCTGGAGATCCATTGATAAACTTCAATGTATAAAGCATGATCAAAGAGCCTACTACTCATAGGATATATTTTTTTGTTGCAAGAATCTTGTTATATAAATATTTACATTTCGCTCACAAAGAAACTGAGTTTGAAAGGTGAACTTGCTGCTAAACCTGACGGAGGTAAAAATGTAGAAGCTGGATTATTGGCATCTTTGTATGTAAGCATCTCTGCGCCCCGCACCTAATAAACTGTCACCCATGGGTGCTCCCTAGCCAGAAGCAAACATGGAGCAATCGACGTTCCAGTGCCAAAAGTGGACCTCATGGCACTGTGAGGCAGCTGACATCTATGTGGCTAATGTGATCTCTTCTCACAGTAGGTATGCAGGTGTAGAGAATGACAAGGCCTGCATGTGTGAGAATAAATACGTCCCAGAGCAATATATGCCATAAATTCAGAGAATTCTTTGGCTTGGATGTTTGACCAAATGCCTCAGTCATTTGAGGGATTCTAATGGGCTATCACAAACTAGCATTTTTATATCAGAATTCTGAAAGCCTGGAAGTTCAGGATCAAGTCATTATGACATTTGACTCATGGAATAGGCTTTCTTCTTGCCACCTCATGAGGGGAAGGGGCTGAGGCAGTAACCTGGGGCTTTTATAAGGAAAGTTTCCATGTTATGACCCAGTTGCTTGCACACATCTGATCAGATCTCAACGCACAAACGTAGTGCGACAACGGCATTCAGATAAGATCATAGCATTGGCTTTTGTCTACAGTCCCACAGCCAAGGACTAATGCATGGCAGACAAGAATCTACCACTGAGCGACACCGAGACACCAACACCCACCTCTTCTACCATGGAGCGACACCCGCCTCTGATGCAAGAGGACCACTAGCTGCTCCCTCTGCATGGTCAGAAGGACAGAGAGAGGAGGAAACTCTCCAAGCTCCAGTTCTGCAGCACTCAGTGGTGTGTACAGTGGGAGATGTGAGTCAGCACCCCCGGGAGGAGGTGGGCTACACACTAGAAGGAGGAAGAAACCATCCTATAGTATTGGAACAGTGTGGAGATTGAAGGTATCTGCTTCTAAGCAGAGGACTTCCCTGTGACGACCTGCTCCCATTGGATTAAACAGGTAGCGGGCACAGAGAACAGCGGAAGCAGAAGAGGCGATTCAGCCATCGCCAATCAAGGCAACGAAGCCAGAACAAAAATGGCAAAAGCAGAAACAGTAAGGATGAAATTTAAAAATAAATAAATAAATAATAAAATAAACGACTTGAAGACTTAAGCCCATGGGGAAGAAGGAGAAAAATCTTGAGGACAAAAAGATTTGGGACATTAAGATGAGCAAGAGGCTCTGAGGATGGGCAGGTAGGGGCTGGAGCAGGGGACAGCTACAAACTCAGACATTTACTTGTCAGACACGTCATTCCACCCAGAACCGCACTGGCATTAGGTTTGAAAGATAAAACATATACACAACACAGTGACAACCAGAGCACAGCTACATATGGAACGAACGGGAAATGCTGCGGTGTAAACTCCGCTCCAAAATGCTAAGGCTGCATTTGTACAGGCTGCGAAGTGAGACTCCGCGACTTCTGCGCTCAGGAATAAATTGAGATAATTCTCTTCTTCATCTGTGCTCTTAATCCCTCCTCCTTTCTCCTTCCCTTCCCCCTCCCCTCAACCTCCACCTTCCCTCTACTTTCCTCCCTTCTGTCTCTGCCTCTGCCTCTGCCTCATGAATTTTCATGCTCACACTACCTAGAAATCAGATGGAAGGTCTCCAAGACCTCCAGCAAACACACACACACACACAAACATATATATATATATATATATATATATATATATATATATATATACATATATACACACATATATATATACTTGCCACACCCAGTTCTCCCAGCCTTTTTGTATTTAGTTGTGGGACATGTCTGGGTTGTGGTGTGCAGAGGAGATAGACATGGCTAGAATGAGTTCTGAGAGTTTCGGATGTCTTCCTCCCAGAGCTGTGGTATATGGATACAGACTGTGGGGGCTGAGGTGTAGTAGGTCCTGGGTCTTCTCAGCTGAAGGTTCAGAGGGCCCTTAGATTCTGTGACCCCAATCCAGGTCTCTATTACCCTAGGGGAGAAGTTTTCAAACAAGAGGCATAGATGGAAGAGAAACTGGTAAAGCATGGTAAAAGCCTTACTCCGGTATGAAAGAAACAGACCCAGATGTACCCAGGCACCACATCCAGAGGCTGGCATTATACATGGAGGTCCGACCACTCTCTCCCTGGACCAGAACAGGACAAGGGACCCTGTGTGTGTCAGTACGGTGGTCTGGCTGTGGATGGAGAGAGGACCCTCATGATTGGGACACAGGTTGTCTTGGTACGTCTTTGGAACTACTTCAACGCCTCAGAATTGTGGACGAACCCTAGATGGGGATGCAAAGCATCATGACCTTTCTCTTCCATCCCCCTTTACCGCGCGCGCGCGCGTGTGTGTGTGTGTCTGTGTCTGTGTGTGTGTCTGTGTCTGTGTCTGTGTCTGTGTCTGTGTGTGTCTGTGTGTGTGGCACTGTGCATCATATGCACATGTGTGTGTGAGGGTGAATGTACGTACCCTACCCATGAATGCATGTGAAGGCCAGGAGGAAGCTATCAAGTGTCCTAGGCTATGACTCTCCATGTTCTTCCCTTGAGACAGGGTCTCATTAAATCTGCAGTTACGCTGGCTGCCAACACAGGGGTCCTCCTGTCTCTGCCCCCGCAGCCCAGCCCACACTGGGATTATAGACATGGCTGTGCCTCACCTTTCTACATGGGCAATGGGGATCAATCCTTATACAAGCAAAGGATCTATCTCACTGGGTGATGCTTGAGGAAAGCTCAGCAGTCAGCCATTGCTTAGTGATCCTGAGGTGGTCCTTCCAGTCTGACAGCTCCCACTGAGTCTATAGAACTGAGATGAGATGGGCCCCTACCCCTAGAGGCTACAGAAATTTTAGAGTATCTTTACTTTCCAATCAGACGCCATCACTGAATACTCAGCCTCTTCAGCATCCCCTGCCCCACAGCAGGTATAAGGAACGACTGCCAAAGAAACTGGCAAGTGCTCTTGTTCAGAGTATTTATTAAGCTCCCAGCTGAGAGGCCTGCAGTGTGCTAGTGAGTGAGAGAGCAGGCGGCGGATGACAGAGTCGAGCGTCGAGCGCGTGCTGAACCAGAGAGTCGTGGCTCTCTCTTCTAAGATTCCACGCCCCAAACCTGGATCCTTAGCTTGCCTGTCACCCTAGAGGGAATCAAGGCACATCTACACTCTCCTTCCTCAAGTAACCGGGGTAAAATAATTGGTTCTGCCAGAATCCTTGCCACCTAACAACACTGGTGTGGTCTGTCTGTCATGTGTTTATTTTACAAAGTCAAAACCCTGAAGAGGAGTCATTAAAATATTCTAATTATTTGTACTGGGTATTCCTTTTCCTCCATCCCTATTAAGAGTATGTATGCAAATGCGAAGTGGTCCTGGCCTTCTCTTGGGCCTGCTCCCTCCTACCAAGCTTCACATACTGGCCTTCTGAAAATGCGTTAGTTGGGTTCCTTTAGAAAATTGTTGTTTGCTTTTTAAAGGATTGTTCCCCCCATTTCCATCTTAAACAGGCAAAATAATTAATTAGCTGCACAGAGTTTTCTGCCTCTGTATGTTTTCCTTTCTTTCTGGACCACACTGGCCAATCAACAGGGGAACGGGGTGGGGTGGGGGTGGGGGTTACATGGAATGAAACTGTGTGACAAGGTCACTCTCATAGGACAGCTCACAGATACGATCAGATCCCCAAGGTGAGCTAATAGAGTATGGCCACTCAGGATTTCACACTATCCTGAACTAATTTTTAATCTTTTCCCAAAAATCATCAAAGTCTGCATAATATATACTGCAGAAATATCCCTAGAAGACAGGTGTAAGTGGACGGGAAGGGTTAGAACAGCCCACACCGGTCTACGGGTCTCGAGAATTTCAGAGAAGCCCAGGAGAATTCAGAAGGGGAGGTCCCAAGGGAAACCATATCAGCCAGCATATGGAAGTGGATGGGAAGCTGGTCAGACAGAGGTGTCCCTCACAGACGAACATAGCCCAGTGCCCTGCTTTCAATAGCCCCTGCTAATGCAGAGCCCGGCTCCTCTTCTTCCCCACTGCAGGTTCCCAATCAGGTAGGGAGCACTCATTTGGCTTCCCCTTCCCATCGGGCTTCATAACAGAAAGGAAAGGGGCCACACAAGAAGGAAAGCAGACACAAGGTCTTGCAGTCTTCCCTGCATCGCCACATCCTTATCTGTGGTCAGTTCCTAACTGTGCGCACGGCTTTGTCTCACTGCTGAACACCCTTAGCCAAGTGTACCCACAATCCCAAGTAGCAGAGAGTCAGCATTAATTTTATCCTGTCCTTTATTGGTGGGTCATTTTCCCTCTGAAATCTCATCCCTTTAATAGAATTTCAACTACAAAAAGACTGCCAGAGACTCCTGGGGAGCTTTTTTTTTTTTTTTTCCCAGACCTGTGGCATGAGACCTTTCTTCTGTTCTGATATCTGTCTCTTCTTCCCACATGCAGGAGGAAGCACACCTTTGCAGCCCCACTGTCCTGCACATTTCCAGGAAGAATAAGCCCTTCAAGTGGCCCTTTATCCCTGAATTCACTCGCCATCAAAGAGAACATCCTCTCCCACACTGCAAGACCCCGAGAGACCTCTGCTTTGCTCCACAGTCCTACTCTCTCCTATGCTCAATGGTTCCCCAAATTCCCAATGAAGCAACTGTTGACCGGCAAGCCATCCCTTGTTTTAAGGGAGTCAAGATTCAGGGGGGGTCACCTGGAGACACTGAGACACCAGGGTTTGGATCTCTGCTATGTTTGACAATTTTAATTTGGTGCCTACACCAAAAGTTGACGAACACGGTGACTGACTTTGTAAATGGCTGACATTAAGACACAGAAGAGAAGTGAAGGAGAGCACGGGCAACGGCCTGAGACCTCCTGCAAAACTTAATTCTATAAAATGTAATAGGTAATAGGTTCTCCATGGACCAAAAATTCGAAAGAAGAGGAAGGAGAGGATGGAGGGAGGGAAGGAGGGAGGGAGGGAGGAGGGAAGGAGGGAGGAGGAGGAGGGGTAAAGAAAAGGAAGAACCTCTGTGGAAGGTGAGAAATGTCATAGTCCCTGGCATACAGACATTAGGCCAGGATAAGAGGCAGTGAGTGAATGCTATTGTTCCCGCTAACTATTGCCAATTCAACACCATTTAGTTTCCAGAAATTGATGAGCAGATTGTACGTCTTGTATGAAAATTCAAAATCCTGAACAGTATTTCTAAATGACAAACTTGGAGTACTCACACTTCCGGATATTGAAACTTACTGTAATGCTATAGTTATCAAGGCAGCATGGAGATAAAAATATAAATCAAGGGAATGGAAGTGGGAGTCCTAAAATAACTCCTTATGTTTGTAGCCACTCGACGTTGGCACAGATGCCAGTCCACGGGGGAGCCAGTATCCTATAACAAGTAGCACTAGGATGCACGGACATCCAAAACATGAACTCAGACTGCCCCGTCGTCCTCCAATTAAACCATTCCACACGCATGCACAACACAGTCTCTCTGTGTGACTCAGTGGGAGGGTTAAGTTTCTATCCACAAGTAGAAGCCCTAAAAATAGATGAAAGATTGAGGTGCATCTTGGGGATGAACTTTCTAGTCAGATAAGGAGGTAATGGTGAGAGCCCCTGAGAAAATTCAAACATAAACAAAATGGGCATTGGGAAATGGAATGGGAGAAGACAGGAATGTGTGACTTCGAAACTCGGTGCTGCTAAAATGTCCTGTGTACGTCTTGCTTTGGACCCATCAGAATGATGAATCATAAATAATCAGGATCCATCAGATCTGTGAATATGAAGAACTATTTGTAGGAATTTCCCACAACGAAGATGGGTTTTCCCAAATTCTTACTGAGGCTTCATCAATGTTTACTTCAAAGACTTTACAGGCTCTGTGTTAATTATGCTCTTACTGAGGGGAACACTACTTTACTCTGCAGAGATCTCCTTTATCCCTGCAAATATGTTAAACCCTTTTTAAATCCTTTTCACTGTCTGGGCCTCTGTGTTATCTCACACAAAGGCAACTTGCACTTGAGGTCTTTTTCCTGGATTATCGTGTGTGTGTGTGTGTGTGTGTGTGTGTGTGTGTGTGTGTGTGTGTGTGTGTGTGTGTGTGTGTGTGTGGTGGTGCCTTTGGAGGCCAGAAGAGGGTGCTGGATTCCCGGGAGCTGCAGTTACACACAATTATAAATCATCAGATGTGGATGCAAGGAGCCGACCTCAAGTCCTCTGCAACAGCAGCAAGAGCTCTTAAGCACTGAGCCATCTCCCCGGCATATGTATATTGGTTCTTGACAATCGAGACATTCTGTGTGTAGTCAGGAATCAGGAGCCTAATCTGCATTCATTTTTTTTCCCCAGTAAGGCACTACATACCAATCACAACCCGCTAATCTAGTTCCTCAAAACATAAATATGCACAGTAAAATGCCTGTTTTCTAGTCACAAACTAGTTAGTTTGCAAAACACTTAAAACATCTCCTCTGAATCACCAGTAATCAGCATGGCTGTTAGCAAAACATTTCCTCATTTGCAGTAGGATCTCCACCATTCAATCCATCTTCTTATTCTCTTTGCTTCTTCCCATAATTTCTTTAAACACTTGTCAACTTTCTGGAGCACATGTCTTCCAACACTAAGCTAAGAATGAACAGCCCCTGCAGAAGCATGCTCGGTAAAAAGTGCACAGTGACACGGGATTGCTCAAACGAGTGCAGTTCTGAGACGCCTTTCAGCAATATCCAAAGTGAACATCATCCTTGCTAACACTTGTCAAGCCTTCAAAAACCACTACACACGATTTCAACAATTGTGTTTAGAAAATAACTTATTTTCTCTGAAATCTCTTTGCTAAAAATTGAGTTTGGTTTGATGGGTATAAATATAAATTTTCCCCATATAACTTTGGATGAAAAGTGTGATGCTAAGAAGCTTATGTATTCCATAAAGTTTGGCTAGTAAGAAAACTTCCTACCAGAAAAAAAAAAGAAAAAATGAACTAAAAGAAAAATTCTATAGCTACACAGGGACATTTCCTAGGTCCACTTATGTTGGTCTTGTAAATGGTAAGATTGGTCTATTTATATTTATCATAATATTGATATGATCAAACTTGCCCCTTGTACAAAATTTACTTTTTGTTGATCTCACGCTTTTTATGTTTCAATCTATGCCTACCTCTTAAATAATAGTATTCACTTATAATTCAACAAAACTTTTACCTCATTCTTGTAGACTTTGGAATCCTTCCCAACGTATAAAATATTTATATTAGTCTAGATGTTTTACTAAGTCATCATGAAAACATTCTCCTAAAAATAAAAGGGAAAACAATAACACATAGGCATTTATTTCCATTTCATTTACATTGATATATTCTGAATTAGTTCTCTGTTGGCATTAAATATTCTGGCCAAAACTGCTTTCAGTTGAAATCTCCATGAGACAAAGCCTTGTGTCTCCAAGAAGCTTATTATGTCCTCATATTTAGACAGTGGTTTGGCTAGACATAGTTGGAAAATAAGTTATTCTTAGAAACTTTAAAAAATAATGTTCCAGAGTTTTGGTTTCCTATCAAGAAGGTAGATAGAAAAGCTCACTCCACCCCTGCAACAACCAAATAAGAGAATGCAGCTGAAGTGCTGAGTGCCCAGAGAAGCTGACTGGGCTGAGGTCTGAGGAGAGTCTGATATCCTTGCCCTCAGGCCCAAGTCAAGAATAATAACATTAATTAGTGGGGTTCAAGTACAGTCTTCCTTGGGGCACCTAGGCTAACAGCATATGCTAGGGAGGAACGTTAACATGAAAAAGGTCACACACAGAGGCCCAGAGATGCAATACTTGCCAAGATGGAGCTTGATAAGATCAAAAGAACGCTCTACCCTATGGTTAGGCCCTCAAGTGTGGACACGAGTTACAAGAAGCAAACCTCCGGGTTCATTGCACATGAAGACCTCAGGCTATTAAGTGCCATACTTTAGAAAGCATCCTCTGACAAAGCAGCCCACACCCAAAATACAAATTATTGCCATGGAAACCTGAAGTCTTCAATTTATTATTTGTTCTCTTCATTTATGCCCTTCATTGAGATTTTATTGTGGAGGACTTTTCAAATTTAGAGAAAGCAAGCACTAAGAGCCTACTCGTGAAGGAATATCCTACCATGTCTGTAAAACAATATGATGGGATCATTAAAGAGGTTCCCACGTAGTCTGTGAGCCACTAATATAACCATAGCAACCACAAAACCCAAATCCAAGCCAATCTAAAGCCAGATAAACCCAAAATGCCACTTTAAAGTCTTAGCAGAAGGAAAGTCATATTGTTTTTAGGCATGAAAAACATTTACTTCAGTCCCCAATGTCCTTCACAAGATGCCTCCCTTTCAACAAAAAATCGCAAGGCATACAAAGAGGCAAGGAAAAGCAGCATCCTAAGAGATCAGCAGTGGATCCAGAGATGTGCGCGTTGCAGGGTTGAACAGACATCTGAACCGGCACAGGTAGCATATTAGGGGCTCCTGTGGCAAAAATAAACCAAGCACAAGGCTTGCTGAGGGATATCAGGAGCTGTAGCTGTCAGAATCAAATAGAAATTCTGAAACTGAAAAAAGGGGCCTTGGCAATAGAGTCAACGAGAAATGAAAGAGGAGAGGAGGAGGAAGAGGAGGAGAAGGGGGGAGGAGGAGGGAGGGGGAGGGGAGGGGGAGAAGGAGAAGGAGAAGGAGGAGGAGGAGGAGGAGGAGGAGGAGGAGGAGGAGGAGAAGGAGGAGGAGGAGGAGGAGGAGGAAATATAATAAGATTTCTCATTGATTTGTTTGTTTTTGAGACAGGGACTCACTATGTAAACCAGACTACCCTTACACTCACAGAGTGCCTGCGCCTCTGCCCTCTGCCCTCTGCCCCTGCCTCCTAAGTGTTGGGATTAAAAGTGTGTTGTAAGGCTTTGGTTTTATTTTTTTTTAACAACCATTTTTCTTTTATTGCTTTCAGAATCAATAAAATGTATCAAGTGAGCTACAAAACAAGCATTCTGTAAATTATAGATCCTTGGGTTTGTAATTTTCAGCAATGAGGATTTTTCTTTTCTTCATTCACTTATTTATATCACAAATGCTGCCCCTAGCCCCCACACCCCCTTGTAGGGTTCCTCCTCCATCCACCCTTGTCTTTGCCTCTGAGAGGACAGCTCCTCCCATGTATCCCCCCCCCCCTGGGGCATCAGGTCTCTATAGGATTAGAAGCATCCTCTCCCACTGAGGCCTGACATGGCAGTCTTCTGCTACATGAGTGCTGGGGGCCTCAGACTAGCCAATGAATGCTCTTTGGTTGGTGGCTCAGTCTCTGGGAGCTCCCAGGGGTCGAGGTTTGCTGGCACTGCTTGGCCTTCTTGTGGGGTTGCCATCTCTTTGAGGACTTTCAATCCTTCCCCTAACCCTTCCATAGGGGTCCCTGACCTCTGTCCGAAGTGTATGGGTATCTGCCTCTGTCTCAGTCGGCTGCTGGGAAGAGCTTGTCATGGGGCTGGTATGCTAGGCTCCTGTCTGAAAGCACAACATAGCATCATTAATAGTGTGAGAGATCAGTGCCTGTCCATGGGGTGAGTCAAAATGGGTTGGTCAATGGTCAGCCATTCCTTCAATCTCTGATCCATCATTGTCCCTGCATGGGACATGGGACAATTTGAGGTCAAAAATTTTGTAGGTGGGTTGGTGTCACCACCCTTCCACTGCGGGTCCTATCTGGCTACTAGAGGTGGGCTCTTCGGTTTCCATATCCCCACTGTCGGGCATTTCAACTAAGGTCACGGTTAACTTCTTTGGGTCTGTGGAGTGCAGCATGGGTATCCTGTATTTTAGATTGGCTAACATCTACTTATAAGTGAGTACATACCATGCATGTCCTTTTGGGTTTGGATTATTTCATTTAGGATGATATTCATCCATTTGCCTGCAAATTTCATGGTATCTTTGTTTTTAATAGCTGAATAGTATTCCATTGTGTAAATGAACCACATTTTCTGTATTCCTTCTTCAGTCATTTGGGTTGTTTCTAGTTTCCAGCTATTACAAATAAAGCTGCTATGAGCATAATGGAGCACATGTCCTTGGGGTAAGGTGTAATAGCATTTGAGTATATGCCCTGGAGCGTCAGTATAGCTGGGTCTTCAGATAGAATGATTTCCAATTTTCTGAGAAACTGCCAGATTGATTTCCACAGTGGTTGTACCAGCTTGCAATCCTACCAAGTAATGAAGCGGTGTTCCCTTTTCACCACATCCCCACCAGGATGTGCTGTCGCTTGAGCTTTTGATCTTAGCCATTCTGATTGGTGTTAGGTGGAATCTCAGGTTCGTTTTGATTTACATTTCCCTGATGACTAAGGATGTTGAACATTTCTTTAAATGCTTCTCAGCCATTCGGCATTCCTCTGTTGAGAATTCTGTTTAGTTCTGAACCCCACTTTTGACTGAGTTATTTGGTTTTATTTGTTTTTGGTTGTTTGGAGTCTAACTTCTTGAGTTCTTTATTTATTTTAGATATTAGCCCTCTGTCAGATGAAGGGTTTGCTGTTATTTTATTGTATTGACAGTGTCCTTTGCCTTACAGAAGCTTTTCAGTTTCATGAAGTCCCATTTATTAATTCTTGACCTTGCTGACTGAGCCATTGGTGCTCTGTTCAGGAATTCTCCTGTGCCAGTGCATTCAAGGCTGTATCTTAGTTTACCTTCTGTTAGATTTAGTGTATCGGTTTTATGTTGAAGTCTTTGATCCATTTGGACTTGAGTTTTGTGCATGGTGAGAAATAAAGTTCTCCTTACATTCTTCTACATGCAGACATGATAGTCCAGCACCATTTGTTAAAATTGCTCTCCCTGTTCTATTGTATAGTTTTGGCTTTTGTCCAAAATCAGGAGCCCCTAGGTGTGTGGGTTTATTTCTAGTCTTCAATTTAATTCCATTGATTTGTCTTTTTTATACCAATACCAGGCAGTTTTTAGTACTATTGCTCTATAATAAAGCTTTAGGTAAGGGATGGTGATAGTTCCAGGAGTTCTCCTACTGTTCAGGACTGTTTTGGCAATCCTGGGTTTTTTGGTTTTTTCCATATGAAGTTGAGAATTGTTCTTTCAAGATCTGCAATGAATTATGCTGGAATTTTGATGGGGACTGCGGTGAATCTGTAGATTGCTTTTGGTACAATGGCTATTTTCACTATATGGATCTGATCCATATAGTGATCTGATCTTGATCTGATCTTGGATTCATTTTATTGAGTGTTTTCCATCAATGTTAATTAGGGAAAATGGTCTGAAATTTTCTTTGTTGAGTCTTTGTATGATTTAGGTTGAACAGGGTGACTGTGGCTTCATAGAATGAATTTGGCAGAATGCTTTCATTTCCATTTCGTGGAATACTTTGAGGAGTATTGGCATTAACTGTTCTTTGAAAGTCTGGTAGAATTCTGCACTAAAACTATCTGGCCCTGGGCTGTTTTTAGTTGGGAAAGTTTTAATGGCTGCTTCTATTTCCTTAGGGGTTATAAAACTATCAGATGGTTTACCTCATCTTAATTTAGCTTTGGTTATTGATATCTGTCTAGAAAATTATCCATTTCATTTAGATTTTCCAATTTTGTGCAGTATAGGCTTTGAAGTAAGACCTAATGATTCTTTTAATTTCCTCAGTTTCTGTTGTTATGTCTCCATTTTCATTTCTGATTTTCTTAATTTGGATACTGTCTCTGTGCCCTTTAGTTAGTTTAACTAAGGGCTTGTCTATCTATCTTATTGGTTTTCTCAAAGAACCAGCTCTTGGTTTCTTTGATTCTTTGTATTGTTCTCTTTGTTTCTAATTGGTTGATTTCAGCCCTTAGTTTAATTATTTCCTGCAGTCTACTCCTCCTGGGTGTGTTTGCTTTTTTCCTTTCTTTCTTTCTTTCCTTCTTTATTTCTTTCTTTCTTTCTTTTTTTCTTTTCCCTAGAACCTTCAGATGTACTTTTCTTTACGAGGGCACTTAGTGCTATGAACATTCTTCTTAACACTGCTTTCATAGTGTTCCATAAGTTTGGATGTATAGTACCCTCATTTTCATTGAATTCTAGACAGTCTTTATTTTCTTTCTTTTGTTCTTCCTGGACCCAATGAGAGTTGTTCAGTTTCCACGAATACAAAGTAATTTTTTTTTTCTGTTTCTGTTGTTAAAGTCCAGCTGTAATCCATGGTGATATGATAAGATACATGGGGTTATTTCAATCTTCTTGTATCTATTGAGACTTGTTTTGTGCCTGATCATATTTAGAGAAGGTTCCATGAAATGCAGAGAAGAAGGTATATTCTTTTGTGGCGAGGGGAAATGTTCTATAGATATCTGTTAGGTCCATTTGAATCATAACCTCTGTCAGTTTTGTTATTTTTCTGTTTATTTTCTATCTCGATGATCTGTCCATTGATGAGAGTGGGGGTGTTGAAGTCTCCTACTATTAATGTGTGGTGTATGACCTGTGATTTAAGCTTTAGTAATGTTTCTTTTACAAATGTGGGTACCCTTGCATTTGGGGCATAGATGTTCAGAATTGACATGCCTTACTGGTAGATTTTTCCTTTGATCAGTATGAAGTGTCCTTCCCTGTCTCTTCTGATTACTTTCTGTTAGAAGTCTATATTATTACATATTAGAATGGTTACTCCAGCTTGTTTCTGGATCCATTTGCTTGGAAAACCTTTCTCCAGCCCTTCATACTGAGATAATGACTATCTTTGTTGCTGAGATATGTTTCTTCTATACAGCACAAAGATGGATTCTGTTTACATATCCATTCTGTTAACCTGTGTCTTCTTACTGAGAAACTGAATCATTGATGCCGAGAGATATTAATGACCAATAATTGTTAATTCCTGTTATTTTGATGGTGGTGGTGGTGGTGGTGGTGGTGGTGTGTGTGTGTGTGTGTGTGTGTGTGTGTGTGTGTGTATGTGTGTTTTCTTATTTTGTTTCCACTGATGTAGAACTATTTCTTATGTGTAGTTTACCTTCTTTCGTTGTGGTATTCCTTCTAGCATTTCTGTAGGGCTGCATTTATGGATAGATACTTTTTAAACTTGGTTCTGTTTTGGAATATCTCCATCTATGGTGTTTGAGAGTTTTGCTGGATAGAATATTTAAGGTAGGCGTCTGTGGTTTCCTAGAGACTATAACACATGTGTCCAGGCCCTCTAGCTTTAGAGTCTCTGTTGAGAAGTTGGATGTAATTGTGATAGGTCTGACTTTGTATGTCACTTGGCCTTTTTCCTTGCAGCTTTAAACATTTATTTTTCTGTGCATTTTGTGTTTTGATTATTATGTAGTGGGCAGATTTTCTTTTCTGGTCCAATCTATTTGGTGTTCTTTAAGCTTCTTATATGTTTTTAGGCATTTCTTTCTTTAGATTGGGGAAATTTTTCTTCTACGATTTTATTGTTCTTATCATATACAGATGGTAGTATAATTTTGTCTGAAAGTACACCATGATTAATTGAAGATATTATTGTATACTCTAGGGAAATCTAGGTTTGAAGAGAAATAAATAAGTCAATATTGTGCCTAAATGACATAAAAATTCACAATTACCCCCCCATGAGGATGCAGGGAAGAAATACTGGGGAAAAAAAATTAAAAACCACTGGTCAAGCTGCAAAAACTAAATGCAAATATAACAATAACCACATTAAAGATGAAATCATAATGACCCAGCCTTTGAAGCAGAGATCACCAGCATCGATCTTGAGAGGGCAACAGTGAGCACATAGCCTTGTGTTTACCTGCCTGAACCTTATATTAAACATGAAATCAAAGTTGGTTTAAAATGACAGTGATAGAGCAGGGAATATCTACTTCTATCCTCACCAGGATACACAAGGTACCTTGGCATCCTCAAGAAAAAGCCTAATACAGAGAAAATTGCATCCCTTTCCCCTCAGCAAGAAAACTCTCTACCACCCAGAGGCCCTGAGGGTGCTGCATGAGGGACATCAATGAAAAAACATAAGCAACCCGCTTGGTTGCTGTCAGGGGAAGCCTTGTGCATAGTGTAGGCTGTCATTCTTAGCCAATGGGAGCAAGACTGTATCCCTTACAACATAAGTGGAGACTACCTGGGGACCCAAAACACCTAATCTAGGGAGATAGTACATAGTGGCTCCCAGCTTGGGCCACAGGCTATGGGGGAAATGATGTGTCAGTAGTAAGGTATCAACCTCCCTTTCCAACTTTGGGAGCAGTGTCAACCCTAGCCAACAAAAGCAGTTATAGATAAGATCTGGAGTTTCACACTGGGCATAATGGCCCATGTCTATAATCCAGAAGGTTCAAACAGAAGACTTTGAGTTCAAAGCCAATCTGAGCTATATAGTACCATACTGTCAAGAAAAATGTATTATATCATCTGAAATGCTTCCATTGGGGAAAAAAATCACTGGTCATACCAAGAACCAGCAAAGTTTCATCTGAGTTGTTAAAAAGAAATAGTACCAATTGATGCTAACACAAGGGTGACAGGCTGGTAAATTGATGGACTTTAAAGCAGAGAAGGGGAAAATAAAAAACCATTTCAACACGCAATAACAAAAATGCTTGAAACAAATAAAATATCAATAGTTCTACAAAAGAAATAGAAAGTGAGAAGAAGCCACAGGAAGATTTAGAACCCAAAAAGCACAACCAAGAGAAGCATGCTCAGGCAGAATTTGTGGCACAGCAAAGAAGAGATTGAAAGATAAGGCAATAAGCATTTACCCAGTGTCAACAGAAAAGAGAAAACAGACAGTTCAAAGCAAAGAGAACCTCGGTAACCCTTGGGATGTATTACAGCAGGAACGTCAAAATCTAACATTGTGCTATTGGAGGGCAGAAACAGACAAAAAGAAAAAGAAGACAGTGCTGAAAAAGCACTCAAGGAAATCACAGATGAAATTTGGCAAGAGGCATACATCTACACCTCTAAGAACTGAAAAATTCCAAAACAGTAAGACTTGAAAGGAGCTCAAACTTAAATTCATCACGGGCCATTGAGAAGGAAGGCTCAGTGGGTAAACAGAGCTGTCTACCAAGCCTGAAGACCTGGATTGGATCCTAGGGAAGAAGACAATGATTCCCACAAGTTGCCCTCTGATCTACACACACACACACACACACACACACACACACACACACACCATGATGTGCATGCACCTATACAAATACATTCACATACACAAAAAATGATAAGATATTTAAAACACATCACAAACAAACTGAAAAGAAAAAAAGGCAAAAAAAAATGTAGTCAAAGAAGAATGTCATCACCACAACTACATGTAGGAAAGTAATTTAAATGATAGTAGATTTATGAGTAGAAACCATGGGAGCCAAAATAAAGAGGTACAGAGTGTTTCCAGTGTGAAACGGGAACTGAGATATTAGGAAAGCTATGTTAAGAGACAGGAGATAACACTAGTCTGCAGATCAAGAAGAGGGCTCAGGAACTACCCAGCTGACACCTTGATCGTGGCCTCTAGCCTCCAAGATTTAGAGGTGGGTTTCTTTGCTTCTGCTGTCCAGGCTTTGACAGCACCATCAAACAAATGCATCCAAGAGGAACAAAATTCAAAAAGGACAGATTCCATTCAATGCTCCTTCCACTTCCTGGGCTGTTAGAGAAGCACTAAAGTCTATGGCCCACAGAGAGACCATTTGGTTTTGGTTCTTTTGTGATGATGGGTATTTTTAAGGCTCCCAGTGGAAATTATGTATGAACAGACATCCAGCCAATGCATACATAAGGCAGATCCCGTGCATCTTGCTGACAAGATGATTGCTAGAAATACTCTGATTCTGATTTAATCTCCACAAGACCACTCAACACTCAACACCCACTCCCGAAACTTGGAGATCCTGAAAGGGGTGGCAGCGAAAGGTTTGCCTTGAGACTTAGAGGACACTTTTAACTTCAAATTTTGAGCTGGTTGAACCTATCAGAGCCATGCGTGGTGGACCTCAGGACCCAGAAGTGGAATGGCTTGTCCTTAAAGGATAGTGTGTTAGTAGCCCCACCCTTTGCTGCAATGCTGGAGAGTGGCACCCTGTGAAAAGTAGTTCCCCGGCTCCTCCTGGCTCTGGCTTCCTGTCTGGAGATGTAATTTCTTCCCACAACTTTAGTTCCTACCACTGCGATGACTCAGCTCCGTGCTCTTCACTAGAACCATACTGCTGTTTTAGCCATGAATTTATGGAACTGTGAACTAAATAAACCTTAAAATGAAAAAGAGAAAGGGGGAGGGAGTGGGAATGAGAGAAAAGACATCGCCCTAGAATTCTAAAACTGTTGAAAATACCCTTTAGAAATGAAGAGGAACATCTCAGATAAAAAAAAAAAAACCCTAGAAGAAAGAATCTGAAGTAAAAACCCTAGAGTGACCAAAGGCTCTTACCTAAACAGAAAAGAAATAGGAACAGAAGGAAGTAAAGTTGGAATGGCATAAGGAAAAAAATGGCAATAAAACAGATTAATAAATTAATAGATTTCATCTTCTTATCTCATCTGTTTAGTAGTTGAAAAAAAATAACAACTCTGACTCATGTGATTCCAAACATAAACACATGGAATATTATGACAATCGCAATTCGAATGCCAAGAACGGGACATAAATGGAAGGGAATTTCCAGGCTTGATGAAAGATCAGCCATCCTAGTGGCCCGTGACAAATTGCTGTTTTCCATTCAAGTACCAGTTTCCACTCTGGAGGATCTCAGAGTTGACAAGTGGTATTTAGGGCCAGGTAATTCCTTACTGAGGCAGGCTCCTGGGCCTGTGTTCCATGGTGCAGGAAACATCCACTCCCAGCTGAGACATAAAGGTGTCTCTGCAGACTGCTGGGGGATCATGCTTAATAAAGACCATTGTTTTTCCCGTCCCTCTATGTCTATTTGGGACTGTAGGACGTCCCCATGCCAGCTGGATGCTCTCCCAGCAAACAACTCCCTCTGCTTTGTCACTGCAGCCAATAAAGACGGGAGAAGGATGGCCGCTCTCCTCCTCTGGCCCCTTCCAACCCAAGGGGACCAGTTTTAAAAGTCAGGTCGTAAACTACACCCCTCCCCCAAGGGGTATGAGGGGAGTTGAAGGGAAACTATGCAAAGGAGGTCATTGGCCATCAGCCTGTTGGGACTTGTGGCCCAACCAGGGTCCTGAACAGAGTGAAGAGTGCCCTGCTGGCTCATCAGTCACTAGTCATTGTCAATCAAACTTCCCATCTCCCAGGGCCGGGTGCAGTCAGCACAGCCAGGAACCCCGTGCTGGCCAGCTCCAGGCATCAGCTGATGGCTGTCTCATCTGGGCAATGCACAGGCTTCAGTTGCCCTACATTTAATTGGTATTAAAGATTAAAAAGCAAATTACCAAAGCAATCACGCAGAATCCACTTGTCTATATCTCACTATGGCTCCCGAGCAGTTTGATATTTACTGTCAGCTGGCATTTAATTACTCAACCAGATTTGGAGGCTGTAATTGACAGAATGCTGAAGACTAATTCTTTAAAAGGACGTTTTCCCCATACAAGAACACTTGGGCTCAGAGGTGATGCCGTTTTCCCGTTCCAAGGATCAGGAGACAGCACCAGAACAGATTGGCTCCCTCTGGCTCGCCCCTCTAGACTGTTCTCCCATTGACGTTGGTCTTTGTGCCTGCTGGAGTCGGTGGGGAAAAGCCAGAGGCATTGCAAATGAAGGCTACCCCATTCTCAGACACCAGATCCAGCACTGCCATAAATCAACCAAAAGCCCACAGGCTAGAGAGGGACATGTCCCCGAGGCAGAATCTCTCAGTCCACAGACTGATGCTGCTGCTGAGAGCAAAGGAAGCCACTCTGGTTAGAAACAGTATTGAAGGGCTAACTGCTGTCTGTCTAGTGAATTGTAGCTGCACATTGCAAAAGCATCTAGTTCAACCTCACTGCCCAATCTTATGTCACCATTAACATTGTTGTGACTCTCTAATCGGGCATCAGTGATGTCACATGTATTTAAAAATTTAAACATTTAAAGTTGCATTGGCCTCGGCTGCATTAAATACAACAAAAGGCCAGTGTGGTTCTGAGGAAGCCTTTCAGGTAGCTGTTGGGAACCCACACACTCAAGGCCGTCCTGAGAGCAGAGAGAGAGCATACGGCTACTTTAGCCACAGTTTTGCGCTTCAGCAGAGGGCCCTTTAAAACAAATAATACTGGTGATCTAAATAGAGCACGTTTTCAAAAAAGAAAAACAATTTCCAATCATTCCTAAGTCTCAGTTAGTGGCAGTCAAGGTCAGAATGTGTGAACTCGATTTTGTTCGCTAGGTGTTATTTTGGTGTTCAGATTTAAACATTTAAGCTCAAAGTGAGGCGGGCGAAAGCTGGGTTTTTCCAAAGGAAGATGGTAGTAGGATAGAAACCCTGACTTCGGAGGAGTTGTTTCCTTTTGAGACTCGGGGCGTGGCCGTGCAATCAGAGGCTGTGGCCCACCCCTGAACCCTCTCTACTTCCGTGTCTGCGCCAGGAACGCCGGGCTCTGAGACTTGGTTGCGGATATATCTGAGTCTGTCCAAGGCCAAACCATCTAAGCCTGGATGAAAGTTTTTGTAAGCCAGATTTGCATTCGCACCCACCTGGCTTTATGTGGCGAGGGAGACAGACCAGGGCTATTTTTAAAGTCCCATTTGAAGCCAGGAGCTGCCGGACGCAGATAGCATGTGCTGTGACTCAGGGCTTGCCATGCAGCTGTCAGTGGCCCAGGCAGTGCTACGCGGCACAGATGCTCGCCATGCAGCCCAAGTTGGGTAGATTCCGTCTGTGGATTCTCTCCAGGCGTTCTGCTGCTGCACAGGCAGCCAGGCTCTCCCCCAGGGCTCTCACTCACACAGCTCTTCCCAGAGCACTCTTCTTTCAGACTCTTCCATGTATCTTATGCGCCTTTATTCATAGATGGCTGTTGGCTTCTAAGGAATCAATGAAAGATCATGTATCAGCTGCAGTGTAGAAGGCTCTACCATGGCTACATCATGCGTGGTGCATGCAGGTACCATTTTCCATTGGCTCGTTGTTGCCCCAGCTTCTTTGAACTTCGGGCAGAAAAGCTCCACTCTGCTTCCGCTCCCACAGTACCCCAGGTAGTCTGCATTCTTAACTTCAGTGCTACAAGGCTGGTACCCTAAAAACCGCCATGGCTGTACAACAATGCCAAGCAACCAGAGCTTCCAGGGACTAAGCCACTACCTAAAGACTATACATGGACTGACCCTGGACTCTGACCTCATAGGTAGCAATGAATATCCTAGCAAGAGCACCAGTAGAAGGGGAAGCCCTGGGTCCTGCTAAGACTGAACCCCCAGTGAACTAGATTGTTGGGGGGAGGGCGGTAATGGGGGAGGATGGGAGGGAACAACCATAAAGAAGGGGGAGGGGAGGGGGATGTTTGCCGGAAACCGGGAAAGGAATAACACTCGAAATGTAAATAAGAAATACTCAAGTTAATAAAAAAAAAAAAAAAAAAAAAGCCATGGCCTTCATATCTCAACGAAGAATATTCACTGTAGAAATAGCAAGAGTTCATGTTAATATTCATTCGTTGATATTACAATCCCAATAATCATTGTCCTTTTCATAAATCCCCTTCCGATAGTTGGCTTTAATTTTTTTATTTTTACACATTATGATTTATACGATATATTTGGCTTTGAACTTTGCATCCTTCACTTGATGTTCGACAGGCGTCCTCTCGTTGCAAAGCATTCAAGAGTTTTGTTTTTTAAATGGAAGCACAGTATTCCTGCAGCCAGATGCCCTTCGTTTATTTAATCATTCTCCTATTGTTGGGCAGTCGGGTGGTTCCGTCTTTTTTCATTATGATGAATAACCTGGAATGAACATCCCTGGCTATCAATCTCTGTCTCTGTCATTGATTGCATTTGTAGGTTTCTAAGAGTCGAGTTATTGAGTCAAAAAATATGAACATGTTAAAGTTCTTCAAATAAATTGCCAAATTTATATCCAGGGGTTGTTCCAATTTGTTCACACACCAACATGTATTATCTTCATTTTTCTAAGAGAAATCTTTAATAATCTGATAGCCCTCAGATTGTGTGTAGTCAAAGTTATCGATTGGCGCCTTTGTGATTCTTCCCACAGTTCCAATGCTAAGAAAGGCCATTCTCATTCCAAAGGCTGGGAAATAATCATCTAAACAACGTTTGCTCACAGATATATTTTCTCATGCTTAACTCTAATCTATATGACATGGAGACATTAGTGGATATCCTTTGGGGGAAAGGCTCGCCTTACCTCACAGCTTCAAGCTCCATGTGTGTCTTCTTCATGTTTGATTTCTGACCTTTCTCAGGTTTACTCCATTTGATTTCCTTACCTCAGGCAAGTAAACTTCAAGGCTCCGTGTGAATGGGAGATAGAGACTTAGCCTCCTTCTCTCTTTAGAGATGCACCAACCCCCAAACGGGCTCTGTCTGCTCTCCTCAATGGCCCTGTAGCTTCACAGTCAATTTAATGTTTAGTGTGCCCAAGGGTTAAACCTAAGCAAGCCTACCTCACCAAGGGCAGCGTGCTAACAAGCCTGGCTTCCCAACAGATGTTGGTTCACATTCTCTGACCCATGTTAGTCAGTCTGAGTGTACTTAACGTACAGCCTGCCTTGCAAATCCATATCCTGGAGCCCAAAATAAAAGGTGTTTGTACCAAAATACAGACTGCCTTCTTGTCATTATTCTCTCAATAGCACAGAAGAACAACTGTTTATGTGATGTTTGCGCCGAAGCATCGTAAGTGATCTGAAGGTAATTTGAATTATCCAGGAGATGTGTGCGGATCCCGGGAATCAGACTAGGGTTATCGGTACCTTCAAATGCTAAGCCATCTTGCTGGCCCCTGCTATCTTTTTTAAAGTCTGTGATGATGATATTATTCACCTGCATTGTCAAAGGAGCCTGAAGGCAGGGGTTCCCAGATTTTGCTGTGTATTAGAATCATCTGGGGAGCTTGTGAAATGACAATCTGAGGACACATGACATACCACCAGTTAAATCGGGCCTTGTGGGGGGCGTGAATGCCAGCCATATATATATTCCAGCATTTCGGGTGATTTTAATGTACAGCAATGTTTTAAAACAACTGTAGGAGAAAACATCTGTGCCAAGTCAGGAGGCCAGGAACGGAAGGTACAACGGTAGTTCCTCTCCTGCCCCTTACTCTTCATTTGAAGAACAGAAGCATAGTAGTACCTGGTTGCTGCTGCTTCCCATATTGGGTATATGCTAATAAAACAAGGTCCATTTCATAGTCATATAACAGGAAAGAAATTCATGGCATTTCTGACAGTTCTAAGTCTTACCAGACAGTAAGAGTATGTCGATGCAGACCTGAGGCTTGTTTCCCATGGGATAAAATGATGGGACAGACAGCACAGGTGCAAACCAACCACAAACACAGACTGAACCACAGAAGCATGGTCCTAAGCCCCCGTAAGAAGAAGCCACCACTCAACAGTTGCAATAGGCACTCATTTTTATCGATTCAAAGTATAATTTAAAAAATGGGATTTTTTTCCCCTTTTCATTTATAACATTTGCAGAGCCTTGAACTCGGGCCAGACTATAAAAAAAGCCTAGAATTTATATAGCATGTTTCATCTCCACCCCAGCCCCAAATGTGCATCGGCTGTTTTAGCTTTCTGTGCCTCTCTGTTAGAGCGTTGATGGGAACCAGGACTATTGTGACTTGCACAGCCCCTGATGTCCTTGTTATAACCCAGCTGGAAAGTGTCTGCTGCAGGGAGGGACTTGAACATGATGCTCGAATGCCCTCTCAGAGTTGCAAAACCTGCCTTCGCCCTCCATGGTTTCAGTGCCCACAGAAAGATTCTTTTTCTGAGCCCTACATAACTTTAATGCCAGCTGGGCATAACAGTTCACGGTTATCTTTTATAGTTCAAAGGCATACCCTTGTCCTTCTGCCCTTTGAATGGCTCCGGAACAGCAACACCCTGGACATGTTCTGCTTTGGACTTTACCTATCTACTTCTATCCCTATGTCTCTGCTTCTACCCACCATCCTCCTCTACTTCTTGAATACCTTCAGGTAGTCAGTGTTAGCTGAACCAGCTCCCCTCTGATGACAGCTAAATTGGCTTTGCCTAGTAACCAGTCCCTGTTTGGAATTTATGTCACTCTCTGTCACACCCTGTGCTGTCAGATAGCACACTAGTCCTGAGGCTTCATATTCTTTCAGCCACTCCCTACCCAGGACACAGGTACAATCCAAAGTCTTCTTCGTTCCCTAGGCTGTCTCCAAAGCTTCAGGTTTGTATCTCCGCTGGCTGCCAGAGGTCCTCCAGTGACCATTCTGGGGGAATTTGTTGCAAAGACTCCAAAGCCAAACATCCCACTTCCCCTGGTATTCTGTGACACTCTTGTGACTATGTAGATCGCGTCTTCTATGGTCACCAGAAGCAGAGTGGTGATAACAGAAAGCAAGGCAGTAATCAATGACAACAGGAATTCGTGGCATTTGTCAGGCACACACTTGAGGCCAGGCACTGAGCTGGAACTCAAGCCTGCATCTCACTTATCAGACAACTAGGCTTCCAAGCAAGAGGCAGCATCCTCATGTTACAACCGGGCAGGATGAAGCCTGAAGGATCTTTGCATCTTGCTCCAGGCAATGCAGTCAACATGTAGACTCTGCGATCTAGAACCTTCTCTGCTACACACTGGTTTCCCCATTCCTCTTCCAGTAAGTGTCCTCTGGTATATTGAGTCAGAACTCCCTAGTAATGTCCCCAGGAGACTTAAGCCAATCAGAGTTCAAACCGAAGATAGGCTGTGGTTGCAGTTGGAACTGTGTTCTCTCCACCAACATAAGAAAGAAAGAAAGAAAGAAAGAAAGAAAGAAAGAAAGAAAGAAAGAAAGAAAGAAAGAAAGAAAGGAAGGAAGGAAGGAAGGAAGGAAGGAAGGAAGGAAGAAAGGAAGGAAGAAAGGAAGGAAGAGAGAGGGGGAGGGAGGGAAAGAAAGAAAGAAAGAAAGAAAGAAAGAAAGAAAGAAAGAAAGAGAAAACAAAACAAAAAGAAAAAATGAGCCTTTACACTGAAACCCTAATCCCCCAGAATCTCAGAATGCAAGTTTACTTGGGAAAGAGTCCTTTTAGAAATAACCAAGTAAAGATTAGGTAACTAGGGTACAGTCTAATATCTAATCCACTAGGATTAATTGTCCCATTAAAAAGGGAGAGTTTGGACATAGAGCCTCACAGGCAAATGTCACTGGAAGATGAGAGTTTGTCCCCCACCTTATAAAAGACCCCTCACCCCCCAGCATCTAGTAGAGAAGCTGAGAACAGAAAGCATGCAGTGGGACCATGGCCCAGCAGTGTCTTGATTTTAGACTTTGCTCTCCATACATAGCTGTGAGTCAATAAATTTTTCTGGTTCTAAGACATTCAGGTCATAGTACTTTAGCAGTAATGTAGCTGACCTCAGTCATCTTAGGTGACCACACTTGAGAGAGGAGCTGCCCAGGACATCTAAAATGCCACTCCCTTCTCCCACTGGTTGTGAGAAAGCAGCACATTGCCACCAGCTGATGACTGTGAGCGTCTTGCAAGCATAAGGAAGGGCAGATCCCAAAAGGTGACTCCTAACTTCTAGACCCCCCCCCCAAGCCTGCTCAAACCTGGAAGCTCCCTTTCCTTTGATGTGAGGGAGGTCTCTGCTTGTCAGTTTGAGACTGGTTATAGCAGAGACTGCAATACTGGGGAACTTAGGGAGGTGAAACCCTGCCTATAGTGGTTTGAATAAAAATGACCCCCACATGGAACACCCCTTCCATTGCTGGTGGGAGGAAAAGCTTGTAAAACCACTTTGGAAATCAATTTAGTGGTTTCTCAGAAAATTGGAAATAGTGCTATTCAAGTCCTAGCTATACAACTCCTGGGCATATATCAAAAAGATACTCCACCATGCCACAAGGACACTTGCTCAACTCTGATCATGGCAGCTTTATTCATAATAGCCAGAAACTGAAAGAACCCAGATGTCCCACAACTTAAGAAAGGATAAAGATAATGTGGTACATTTACACAATGGAGTATTAGTCAGCTATTAAAAATGATGACATCATTAAATCTGCAGGCAAGTGGGTAGAACTAGAAAAGATCATCCTGAGTCAGGTAACCCAAACCCAGGAAGATAAACATGGTTTGTATTCACTTATGAGTAGATATTAGTCATAAAGTACAGGGTAACCATGCTACCACTCACAGACCCAAAAGACCTAAGTAACAAGAAGGGTCCAAGGGAGGTTGCTTGAATCTCACTGAGAAGGAGAAATAGAATAGATATCAGAGGTGGGTAGAGGGAAGGCCTGGGTTGGGGAGGGAGAGAAACAGGAAGGATCAAGTGTGGGGAGAGAATACCAGGAAGGAAAACTGGAATTGGTGGGGAGGCATCTCTGGGATGAGCTAGAAACCTAGGACAATGGAAACTCCCAGAAATCTTTGAGGGTGACCCTAGCTAAAACTCCTAGCAATTGTGTATATGGAACTGAGATGGCCATCTCCTTTAACCAGGTAAGACTTCCAATGGAAGGATTGGGACACTAACTCAGCCACAAAGCTTTTGACCTACAATTTGTCTTGCCTACAAGATGTGCAGGGATAAAGATAGAGTAGAAATTGGAGAACTGGCCAACCAATGACTGGCCGAACTTGAGCCCCAAGCCGTGAGAGGGAGTCCACCTATAACACTATTAATGGTATTCTGTTATGCTGGCAGACAGGAGCCTAGCATAACTGTCATCTGAGAGGCGTCACCTAGCAACTGAGGGAAACAGATGCAGAGACCCACAGCCAAACATTAAGCAGAGCTTGAGGAGTCCTGTGGAAGAGGGGGAGGAAGTATTGAAGGAGGCAGAGGGGTCAAGGACACCACACACACACACACACACACACACACAATTCTACAGAAGCAACTAACCTGAGCCCATAGGGGACCACAGAGTCTGAACCTCCAACCAGAGAGCATGGGATGGACCTAGGCCCTCCACAGCTTGGTCTTCATGGGGGACTCCTAACAAGAGGAGCAGGGACTATCTCTGACTCTGTCAGATCCCATCCCTCTAACTGCGCTTTCTTGTCTAGCCTCAAAAGGTAAAAAGGTGATGTGCTTAGTCCTACTGCAACTTGCTATGCCAAGGTGGCTATTCAAGGAGGCCTCCCCTTTTCTGTGGGAAAAAAAAAGAGAGATGGGTGGGGAAGGGGAAGGGAGAGTGGGGGACTAGGAAGAGAAAAGGGGGGAGCTGCAATTAGAGTAAAGTTAGTTAATTAAAAATGGCCACCATAGGCATATAAGGAGTGGCCCTATTTGGAGGCGTGGCTTTGTTGGAATAGTGTGCTTTGTTAGAGGAAGTGTATCACTAGGGTTTGGGCTTGCTTCGAGGGCTCAGGTGTTGAAGACCCACCCAGGGTGGCATTCTCATATTGCTGTCTGCTGATCCAGATGTAGAACTCTCAGCTCCTTCTCCAGCACTGTGTCTGCCTGCATGCAGCCACGCTTCCTGCTGTGATGATAATGGACTGAACCTCTGAACTGTAAGCCAGCCCCAATCAAATGCTTTCCTTCATAAGAGTTTCCTTTATAAGAGTCTCTTCATAGCAATGGAATCCACACTAAGACACTGCCCAGGAAATAGCAGTGAACATGAGGCTAGGATGGGATTTGAAGAAAGTCTATCCAACCTTGAATCTGCTGTTCCAACCCTCTCTGTGATGTTGTCTTATACTTAAAGATTTGAGCATCTGCGGCCGCACCAGCAAGAACAAACCTCCATTTCTGGTTATGCCTTGCTCTAGTCCCATCCACTCATAGCTCCATCCCAGAACCTTGACTCTAATAGAATCATGAAGTTCTCTTTTTTTTTAATTTTTTATTAAGATTTATTCATTTATTTTATGTAAGTACACTGTAGCTGTCTTCAGACACACCAGAAGAGGGCCTCAGATCTCTTTACAGATGGTTGTGAGCCACCATGTGGTTGCTGGGAATTGAACTCAGGACCTCTGGAAGAGCAGTCAGGGCTCTTAACCACTGAGCCATCTCTCCAGCCCCCGAAGTTCTCTTTTTTTTAACTCCGAGATATGCCCTACTGACCTTCTGGACCCATCTTCTCTTGTCACTCTAGGTCACCTACCCACATGGATAGTGGGTACTCAAAACATGCTACCCTTGTAGGATGCTCTCAAGTTCTAACCAAGCTTGGCCAAACTCCCACATTAGAATCAAACTCTCCCAATCTCCTTGATGGAGAAAGCCTTTTGTAAACCTCTCCTCTAGGATACAACCGGGACAGGTGTCTACAGTTCAATGACTTAAAGCTTTTATGAGGACTACCCATTTATCACACCAAGAAGGCTTGTACTAGACCATGTGTGGTTAATGCATCCAGTTCACAATTGTAATCTCCAAAGGAGGTCTCTTTTAATTCTGACTTGGATTCCAAGCCATTTAAAAGTCAAGACAACAACTCTTTGCTTTGCCCCAGTGTGCAAATAATATTGGAAAGTATTTTAATCCCTACAATGCATTCAATAGTATTTGAATATATTTTAATGCCTACATTATGAAGCACCGTGTTAGAAAAACTAGAAATTCTGTCCACACTGAGCCGTGTATAAGTCGAGGGGAAGAGGAGGAGGAGGAGGAAAAGGAAGAAGAGGAGAATAGAGGAGTGAAAACGGGACTTATTTAAGCAAGAACTGGTTCTGTTTCCTGTTAGATTAAAAGCGGTAATTGTACGAGTGAGTAAAACGACCTTAGATACCTTACAAGTCATCTTAATAGCCCCAGGCTGATTGATTGGCGTGTAATAATTATTAAATCATTCCGTGTATTGTATCACTCACCCACACTAAAATATGTATGTGCGGAGTTCCGTTCCATCAGAAAGAGAATTAACACCTCCAACATACTTGATGAGAGTCTAGTCAGTGCGCAGGTGCTGACTTACAAGCCAGGGTTCTGTCTCCTTCCCCAGCCCAATCCCTTTTCTGCAAGTCTGCTGGTACAGCTGTTCTGATGGGGGAAGGAAAAAAAGCTGTTTCCTATCGGGTTTTGCTGGGCTTGGCCCCAACCCTGCTGAGCTGCAGGGTACTGGGCTGTAAGAGCCACGTTGGAAGTGACTCCTTTGATGTTTTCAAAGGTCGGAGCATATCGTACCCCTTTTGAGTGTCACTCGGCTGTAGGCAGAGGATGTTTCAGCTGCTGGGAGAGCCAATTAGAGCCAATTATAACCCAACTAACCTCCCATGACACTGAAACTCCTTGTAGAACTTGCCAGTTTCTTGCAAAAAGAAAAAAACTGTGCTCCTGCGCCTAGCTCCAGTGTGAATGGAGCATGTCCAAACCCCAGGTATCCCCAGTGACTCCAGTCACTGTCCTAAACACCGCAATCACCTGGGCAGGTCTTTAATTACTGATACCTAGACTCTGCCTGCAGTCCAATTGAGATGGTCTGAGTAGCAGATCTCGGCATCTGTCTTTTTGAAATATCTCCAGGTTGCAAAGAAAAACACAGACACAGTGGGGCTTCTAAGAAACCCAGCTTTTGTCTCCTTCTCCCTGATGACACATTTTTTTCTGGATTATTTGGAGTCCGCTTTTATTAACTTTGGGTTATTATTTTGTGTTTTTAATTATTTAATTTATCAGGATTTTTGCAGGGGAGGACTTGGAGGAGGATTAAGCCCATACCCTCATACAAGTTAAGGATACTCTTGACCACTAAGCCCAATCGTTACACACGTTCAGAATAAATCTGTATTTTACAAGATTGTGCTCTTTCCTAACTAAAAGTATTTCTAGAACCTGAACGAAGCAAGTAGACCAAGTAAAACTGCTTTTATCCAACAGGAAACTAAATCTATATCATTTAAAAAGAACTTGGAGCCTTTATGTGGTGTGTGTGTGTGTGTGTGTTTCCTATGATTATCTATACACACTCGCACACGCGTGCGCGCACACACACACACACACACACACACACACACACACACATCTCCCATACTGAAAAGCACTGTGCAAAGAAGATATCCAACGAGAAGTAATGAGTCCATAACCATGTGAATGGCTCAGAGATTAAAAGTATAAGTAAGATAAATAACTTTTATTTGCACATATAGATATATGAATATGTAGCTCCTATGTAAATATAACCTTATTTCCAGTTGGCATCTGATAACCAGACATCTGTTATAAATTTCGTATTTTAATTCAATCAGATGTAAATAACCGAGATATATATAATACATAGTACATATATCAGGATATGACTTAGTTTCTTAAATGTTAGTTTATTACATTGACGTCTTCACTAATGATTAAAACAAGGGTTCATAAGTGGGTATTTCTGAGATGAATCTTGAATTGTAAAGGGGGTTCATTCAACTCCACGACGTCAAATGCAAGCTAGCTTTCAAAATAGCGAGAATAGTTCCAAGCAGCCTTAGACGGTGTGTTTAATCATTGTCGAAAGTTACATTTGGTTTCCAGCAGCTCTTTCTGGTCCCAAAACCGTGAGCAGAAAGCATAGTTATGGATGTATATTTACATCTCTTTATTGTGCGTTGTAAGAGAAAGGTGACCCATCATGATTGACAGGTTAGGAACTTTACTAACAGGTGAGAGTGGGTGTTTCCCTGAGTGTTTTATGCATACGGTCTCATTAATCTATCTAAGAGCCCCCGAACTTGATAACTACTCAGATGAGGAAACTTAAGCTCTTGGTGCTTAAAGGGTCTTAGTAATTTGTCCAAGCTTTCAGAGATTTAATTGGCTTAGCTGAGAATTGAATATGAGGTCACCAAGTCAAGTGCCTACATTTTTTAACCACAGCAATAGAGAACAGGAAGCAAGCCCATTCATTGGCCTTGATTTAAAAGCTCTCGACAGAAGACAAGGCTCTGAGAGAGGGCGTGCTGATGCCTCTTTCCTGAAATTCACTGTATCCTGCATCCTAAAAGCCCATCTTTGGCTAGAAAAACCCTTCCAGTCCCTGTAAAGAAAACATCACTCCAAATGAACCACGTTAGCATTCTTTGTTTTCGGTATTTATTTCTTTATTATTTGCTCTAATTATCTAGGAATCTATCTTTTAACCCTAATTGTCTCCCTGTGGTCATGATTAAAGCATGGCTGAAATTTGCATTGCAAACGCCACGAGGCCCTCCACAGCGGATGAATGCTGAACTTGGTGACTAACAACCTTTCCTGCTTCACTTTCATGTCTTACCTGGCTTCATTCTGGGCCAAAGTTGTTTTTTTTTCCAGGTTCTAAAAGTTGAGAGGGGGTAGCATGCAGGATAACAATTTCAAGCCTGCACCGACTCTATCAAGTAGATCAAATTTGAACTTATTGCTGAGACCACATCTTTAAATACAAAGCTCAAGGATCCGGGCCACACGAACATTGTACTAATGAATATTTATAGGGCCACCCACGGAGTGCACGATCCTATACAAAGCTGCCCTATTTATATGATGGCTATTTGGGAAAAACAATGTGGTCTTAGAAAGAGGCATGCCGTAGGTAGGATGCCTTTTTATCTCTCTCTGGGGGAGGGTGAAAGCCTTCGTGGATATTTGCTCTCCTTCAGTCCTGTTATTTTAACGTTTTATTTATTTTAGAAATAGTTACAGCCTACCCAGGTAAATATATTGCTATAAATCCCATTTAACTCCCCCACCCCTCACTGGAATAGGCTCATAAAAGACAACAAAAACCTGCAGAAAATTCAATGAGGGAATAAGATTGTCAATACAGCGCGTGTATTTGGAAATAAAACGGCACAATCAGGTATAAAGAAGAACCCACACTGGAGTTAATAAAAATCAGTCTCCAAGAAAGCTGCATCTAAGTAATCTTATCTTTTAACAGCGATAAAACTTGCTGGGACTCTTCCTTTGGTGTCTGTCAGAGTTTGCCAGCCATGTGCTGAGACTGAAATGATGGAGAGTGGATCCTTTCTCGGAGCTCCATCCATGGGGTTGGAAGACCAGGGGCACAGGGCACCTCACTCAGCTGCACACACCCCAGCATCACCACACCTCAGCTGACCACTCTGGAATGCTAACAAACCAGTGTCCTAGAAGACCTTCTCTGGCACTGTCCTGTTGCAAATCAGGAAATGCACTTAATGAACGGTGGCTATACCCAGTTAACACATGCCTTTAAATATTCAAATGAAAAAGAGTAAAACGGATCTCCAGAGCCTCGTAAAACTATTTTATTTATATTGAACTATTATATTTTCTTGTCTCCAAGAAGCTACTTGGCTGTAAGATGCATCATTCATCTAATAGCTTTCCTGGGGAAAGAGGAAAACATGATCATATTGGATATTATATATAATTTATATATGGTAATATTTTGCCTCAATTGTCAGCTAGCCACAATCTAGAGTCACCAAGGAAAGGGAGTCTCAATTAGGGACTGACTGTATTAACTTGGCCCCTGGGCATGCTTTTGATGGATTTTCTTTACTGTGTCAATTAAAGTTAGAAGACCCATCTTGAATATAGGTAGCACCATTTCTGGGCTCGGGCCTTGGAACAGAGAGAGCCCTGAGCGCTAGCAGGCAGGCACTGATTTATTACCCCCTGCTCTTGACTACAGACGTAATGTGACGAGCTGCCTCAAGTTCCTGCCATCTTAACTTCTGCCAAGGATGGACCTGATACTGGAAGCCAAAGAATCCCTTCATCCTAGCAACAGGAAATGAAACAAAGACACAGATAGCAAGACACACATTTATTTTAGAAACACTGAAACGTGAGGAAGCATATCTTATAGATGAAAACTGCTATAGAAGAAACGCTTCCTTCAGAGAGCGTCCTTATAGTCGTTCTCTAATTTAATTTTTCACCAGACTTTTCGTAAGTTTGCATTAACCGTTATTCCCACTTTTGTGGATGAGAAGAACCAAGCCCCTGAGATGGTCTATCACTTCCTGGAGATAACCACAGCTAATAAGGCAATACTTGGAGCTCTTTGCTGGTAAGTATTTCTTCTTTCTGCCAACCTAGGCTGTTTTTTTGCCCTAAGATAGTGGAAGCTTTTGACTTAAATACGTTGCTGAGCACAAGTAAAGGACACGCACATTCAGATCCTGACAGAGTCGAGTCTTCCTAGCTGATCTGGAAAGTTCTTCATACTTAATGATGATTATCTTTGTCCCCAGCTACAAATCATCATCTCCTGTCCTGACAGAGGGCAGGTGGGACAATAAAGATGCAGCCGACTCCCGGTGAGGAAAGAACGGGTGGGTCGTGAAGGTTCGGCTTGCTCCTGGGTGGCTGGCTCATTACCGATTGCTTGTCACTTATCTCTGAACAAAGAACGGCCTGCTTTAGGGATCACCATGGTGACTTGGCTACTTAGCTACCTGTGGTCTGCCGAGAATCTTCTTTCTGACTCCTTGGTGCAGCGAATGAGCAAAGTCAGCTTTACTCCGCTAGACTGCAGTCGCCCGTCCCTGCGGTGTCTTAGGTAGGGGTTTTGCTAGATGCGTTCTCCATCAAGGAGACCCGGGGAAATTGATCCGTTGTCGGAGTTTAGCTGAAACTCGTTATGGCTTGGAAGGCTCTGGGAAGCTCAGCAAAGCTAAACTGGGATATGTCTGACTAGAGCAGACATGGGCTTCGGTGGTAGTGGCATCTGGGTATGGAAAGGGGGGTGCTAGAGGATATCTGACATCTGCCAGTGCTACCAGCCAGAGTAGTGGCTACAAAATGTGTAAACAGAACACCCTTCCTCAAGCACAATTACACCCCAACCCACATCAAGAGAAGAAAGAGTTCAGGGTCCAGTGTATGTCATGCATTAACTAAGGGCGGGTGAGGCTGCCTCGATTAGTGCTTAGTTCTTCGTTTCTGCATTATATTATCCATCGACAAGCTACATGCTTTGAGCCTACTTTGTACTTAGGACCTAGTGCTGTTGCTAATCATACTTCAAGAGGGGGAAACCCGGATCGTGGATGTTATGAGGAGCACAGGGGCTTGGTGGTGACCCTGAATCAAGGAAGATTCCAAAGTTGCACCAAAATGGCCTCTGTAAAACCCAGACCCCCTCCCCCATCACCAGTGCTCACTCTGTAAGACCTCAAGAGGAAAGGGAGGCAGCTCTTTTCAATCTCATTTTGCTGCATCTCTTAGCATGCCTTGTGGGTAGAGTGATGCTTAGAAAATAAGAAAGCTGAGTTCAGTCATTTAGAACCACCGTGAGACCCCACGCCTGTCAGAAGGACTGTTATCAAAAAGGACTGGTAAAAGAGCTACTGGCGGTGCCATGGAGGGGATGCTTGGCAGGCTGTTGGTAAGAATGTGCTATCGCATAGCTGTTACCAATACAACAGGAGCTCCTCCAAACATTCAAACCAAAACCAGCTCAGAGAATTCAGGGAGCTTCAGCAAGCACTGGACAAGCACTGTGAGACCTCGCTTAGGTCTGGAATTTAAAGCAGCGGATGTCAAAGAAGGCCAGAGTAGCATGGTAGCTGCCAAAGACAAGGGCAGAGGAGAAAGGAGGAGATCTTGGTCAACGTTCAAACTCTGCCCTAAGATGAGAATTGAAGTCGTAACACAAATGATAAGGGGTACAGTGAGGGATTTGATTGCGGTAACCATGTCATGGTGTACACCTATCAAATCACATGTCGTACATCTTAAATTCATGATCAACGAAACATTTTTTAATTAATTTTAAGTGCATTGACTATAAAGAATACCTAAGCTGTGGGGTTGGAGGAATGGATCAATAATCAACAGGACATAGTGCTGCTATGGAGGACGATGGTTTAGTCCTCGGCACCCATGTTGAAAGGCTCACAGCTGCCAGTCATTCCTTCTCCAGGGGATCCATGTTCTTTTCCGGCCTCACCAGCCCAAACCCACACAGAGAAAACACACAAAATTAAAATAAAATCTAAGAGGCATTACGGTGAGCATCTATAATCCCAGCACAGGCGAGGCAGAGGCAAGAGAATTGCCACGAGTTCCAGGCCAGCCTAGGTGACAATAAAAAAAGAAAAGAAAAAAAGAAAATCTAAACACGGTATTTCGGCAGGAGGAGGGAAGTGCCTTTTCTCAACCCCTCACAGAACAGAGTAGCCCTTAGAGTGACCCTTAGCTCTGTCCAGGGGACAGGGAAAGTATAACTAATAAACTCCACAGTCCCCACCCCCACCCCATCACACACACACACACACACACACACACACACACACACACATCACTTGGATTTCACTCTTCCATGGGCTCCTCCTTCTTCTGTAAAAAGAAAACAGATGTCCTCCAGGCAAATTTTCTCTAAAGGACCTCAGAAAGTAGCATCTGCTGCAGGCTTCAACCTCCCTCCCAGACACTTCTGAAGATGAGGGAATTTCCTTCCTTCCTGGGCCACCCCTCCCTGAGTCTCCACCCACAGAGCCAAGCTTGCCTGGTCTGCTCCAGCACAGAGCATGAGGACAGATCTGATATACATAAATCAACATATTACTCATTTTCTAGCACTGCCTTTGACAGCTGTTACATGAGCACATTGTTAGAAACTGTCAAGCAATGATACACAGTGCCTTTTACAACATATGTTGACTTTTATCTAATGTAGTTCCATAATTAGCCCCGGGGAGAGCGAAGCCAAGCATCCACCTGGCTGTGTGATCTCAGTTAACCTTTGCTGGGCTCTGAGGAAAGTTACCAGGGTCAGGGTGGAGCTAAGGCAGCTGTGGCCGAGGAATCAGGGGAAGCCAAGTTTGGGTGTGCCAGGAGAAGACATGCTTCCTTTACTTTCCTACCCGCTGGTTCAGGGAAAATAAGTCAGCAGTCGGAGCCTCCAAGGATTGGAGAGCTAGCCAGACCTGGGTGAGCCCTGGAGCCCCATTATGAAAACATCTCCCTGGAACTGGGTCACGCAACATAAAAGAACTTGGAGGAGAAAGCTGAGTGTCACTTCAAGCATTATTCTTGGTGTTGTACTGTTTCTCTTTCAGAAAAAAAAAAAGATGAAAGTTACAAACTACACATGCAAAAAAGAAGGGATAAAAAGCATGTGCTACTGCAGGGTCCAGCAACAGGTGACTTACATCACAATACTGCAAGTGAGCTTGAGGGGGGAGTGGGGGGGGTCTAGATTCTAGTTCTGGATCCCTGAGTCACTTGCTAAGTAACCCTGAAAGGTACTCCATTTCCACAAACGCGCTATGCGTCATTAAGGTTGAATGATGTGGGCGTTGTACTTTATGGCCTCTTCAGCACCCTGGACAGTGATCAATATATACTTGGAACCGTATGCACATGTATGTGTTCACCTGTATGTGCATGTGGGGAGCTGCACATGTGTGTGCCCATGTGTGGAGAGGCCAGAGATGTATTCCTCCATCATGCTTTCTTATTGTTTGAGATAGGGTCTCTCACTGAGCCTGGCAGACACCGTTTCAGCTGGATTGGATGGCCTCCAGGGATCCTCTGTCCCTGACTCTGAAAACTAGGATTGCAGGCCCCTGCCTCCATTCCTGACATTTTACACAGGGGCTGAAGATATGAACTCAAGTCCTCATGCTGGTGTAGCCAGCATTTTGCTTCCATTTTCCCAGCAAGAAATGTTTTAATACGTGAGTTCATGTATGGAGTGTTCTAATGAAGAATAAATGAAAAGACACAAATATACTCTGAGGAAAGAAAGTCGGTGCCCAGACTATGGGTTATCTGATTTAACTTTCCATGTCCAAGCCAGTCAGGAATAGAGCTCTGACTACCACGGAGTCAACACACCAGAATAAATCTGAGGGAATCTGAAAGCACAATGGGACCAAAAACATGAGAGTTTCCTAAATATTCATTTAAGATAGCTGAAGACACATGGCATTTCCTACACAGACACACCAAATCAAAACAGGGAAAGACAGATGAACTCTCTCTGCAGAAGCACCCCTGTTCTTACACTGTGCTTGCCAATCCTGCTGAGCCAACCCTGAATATCAGTCCAGCCTCTGCCCCCACGAATCCAGAGCCCCTGTCTGTCTAGGGATGCATCCTACACCTCTCTGGATTCGATTCCCATCTATTCTGAAGACAGGACACTGAGTGTGGCCTGTCCAGTGGTAAAACAGTCCAAGAAAGCAGCAATAAGGTAAGAATTACTACATATAAGATCACCAGTGGAAGGGAAGCCCTTGGTCCTGCTAAGACTGAACCCCCCAGTGAACGTGATTGTTGGGGGAGGGGCAATGGGGGAGGATGGGAGGGGAACACCCATAAAGAAGGGGGAGGGAGGGGCTAGGGGATGTTGGCCTGGAAACCGGGAAAGGAATAACACTCGAAATGTAAATAAGAAATACTCAACTTAATAAAAAAAATTTAAAAAAAAAAGAATTACTACATATAGGAGAGAGTAAAGAACAAGGCTAAAGACCCCTATAGAGTAGGGGGCGCTAGATGAAGCGATTTTCCAAAGAAGGAAGAAAAGTGGAAGGGATCCTAGACAATAAGAGAAGAAAATCTCACCAACAAGACATGCTGTGGAAAGTTCAAGAACGATAGAACGAGAACCAATTCAGTGGGTGTGCCAGTTAATAAAGGACGGGTAACTACTGAAACACGTGAAGAAAATTACAGAGCAGTAAAATGAAAAGTCTACAGCCAGGTAACACATGGTTAAAAACTTTGGTATATGCTGCAGAAACTCAGAAGATGGGAGACAAGAGCCATGTGGGGCAGGGGAGTCAAGCAGTGAAGGATTGGGATTTAGTGATGATTTAGTGGAATGGGAGAACCCTGGGGTATGGTCTACAGATAGGAGCAAAACGCTAACACAGCACTAGGCTATGGCTGCTCTTTCAGATTCAAGGCAGAGAAGAGTAAGCAGAACTCAGGACTGGGGAGGAGTTTGATCACAGTGGGAATATACTTAGATGTCAGAGTCCAGGTTATCCCATGAAGTCTGAGCAGGATCGAACATGATGGCCCAGGAGGCAAGACAGCAGTGCACTGAACATGTGGGACAGCAGAAGAGTGGGAAAGGGGAGAAGGGTTTTGTATGAAAAATATAAAGACCACTCATCCGCTAAGGCTGTCTTTTCATTGTAACAGAGAGAGGGGGAGAATCATCTGTCCACCTGTCTGCTGTATGCTGTATGGCTATGCCCTTAAGTCAGTTTGCTGGGTTTCCTGGGATTTGAGAACATGAGGTCTGAGCCACATGAAGTTGGTTCAAAGATGAAGCCAATGACATCTCCAGTTCATAACCTTGTTAGTTTGTTTCAGCCTCAGTCTCCGCATCTGGGAAATGGGGAGATGATAGCACCTACACAGTCTTTCAAGTATATCAAACGAGGTGACACGTGCCAATGGCCAGTGGGGCAGTACCACAGAATGAGTGCTGCCCATGGCACTGTTTTATTATGAAAGCATGCCGCATGCATCAGGTCAGAGAGACATCTTCAAACAGCGAGAATGAAATAAATGCCCTGAGAAGAAGAAGTCACCGACGAGTGGATAAAACTTGCGTACCTTCAGACACTCAACAATTACACAATCCAGGAATTGGAAAGTGACCCACTGACTGTAGCAAACTGAGCCTCCAGATTCCCAGTACTGATGAACGCCAATGAGCCTCTTCCCCCACTTGTGGCAGAGCCTGTGAGTAGGACTTCAGTCTTGTGATTAGATTAGCAATCCATCAGCTCCCAGTTAATCAAAAGGAAGCGATATTGGGCAGGCCTGACCAAATGAAAGGCACCTTTCGAATAAGGCCAAGTGTGAGGGAGGCAATTTCTTTGTGGTCTTGAAAATGCAGGCCCCACATTCCCCGCAGCCGCTAAAAAATGCATTCTGCCCAATGCCCCAAAGTGCAAGAGAGGTCTCAAGTCTTAGAGAGGACCATAGCCCAGACCAACACCTTGTGACATTGAACAAAGAACCCTTTGAAACTACCCAAGACTTTGGCCCTGCAAACAGTAACACAGCGTTTTATTAAAACACCAAAATGTTGTGGCAACTCAACTTGTTATCAAGACAGAAAACTAAAATACCCAGTGTTAAGAAAAATGCCAAAACCCGGGGAGTTTCCCCACTAATTTTGGCAGAGTATTTGGGTTAGTTTGGAAAGCGACTTGACATTATCTATTAACGTTCAGGATGACCACGTGTTAGATGGGTGGAGCATATACCCTATAGACTCTTACAAGGATTGTCTGAATAAGAATACTCCCGAAAAAGATTTCAATAGTTAGACAGTAAAGGAAACCACAATCTATGTCCGCCATAAGAATAAATAATGGAATTATTCAACAAAGAAATTGAGCAAACTGCAATTAGGAAGACTATGAATGAATCTTAAAAAAAGAACGAGGCAAAGAAGCAAGATTTGAGAGAGCTCAATCTCTTTGTCAGCAAACAGACAAAACGACACTGCTTGTGCCTGGGGAGCACGCAGAAACATTAAAGATGAGAGAACTAAAGACAAAGCAATAATTTTCGTAAACTTTGGAACAGGAATTATCTCTTTCTGGGGGTGAGGGATTGTGTTCAGGAATGAGAAATAGGATCATGTCAGATGAGAGCGGGCACGTTCAGGGTGATATGGCCATAGACCAGGATCATGTCAGGCTGGCAATGTTTGCTTTATAATTACCTTTCACACAGGTGTTTGCTGTATAATTCTTCCAATTGTCCAATCAAATTATGGGCATGCGACTCTGAATGGAGGATGTATCGTACAATAAACGGGAAAGGGCAGGAAGACCTCCAAATGGCAAGTCTCAGTTTGCCTAAGAAACCTGCTGGACAAAGTCCTGTGACACAGACTGGAGCCTCAGGTGACAGTTGGGCTGCAGGGGCCCTAGGCTGGTGGCTCAGAGTGGTCCCCCACTGCTCACCATGCCTGCTGAGCCATCAGCTTCATGACACCTGTGCCTGCTGGCAGCTGCAGTGGGGAGGGGGCTCTGTCAGGAGCAGTCACTGGCAGCAGGCTAATAATAAGATTCATTTCCTTGAGACTCACAAGACACGATCTAGGGAGAATGGAGAATGCTAACGCTGCCTGCCAGGACTCTGGGGGCACGTTATTTATTTTTATTTTTTTAAGGTCAATTGTTTCTGGTCGGTACACTTATTAGAAGGGGATCGGTGGGAAAAGACCATGTGCTGCTGTTCAAAGCCTGAAGGCGGGGGAGGGGAAGGCCTTTATTCATCAATCATGCCCGGATTCTCTCTTCTAGCTGATGTCCAAACAGGTAGAGATAGAATCAAGACCGGCAGTCATTACTGAACCTGGAGCGCTAAGAGAATCCAGACTCAGATGCAAAAAGGGGGATTCCTGAGGCTCGTTCTTTAATTCAGTCTTTAGCAGAGGTTTCTTCCTCTCCTCCTTCTTCATCACTGAGCTGGTTTTCTATCGTCATGTGATAAATTGCCACACTGGCTGACTGCATACAGCATAAGCACGGAGGCTCTGTACCTCGGAAGTCTGGGCATGGCTGGGTTCAAGACCCTACTGGCGCTCAAGCATTGTCAAGGCCTGAGGTTCTCATCTGAAGCTGAGTAGAATCTGCTCCCTTCACACGTGGGTGCAGTTGAATTCAGTTGTAAGGCAAGGTTCTGGGCTCTTGGTAGATGCCATGGGGGAGACATCCACGGTTCTGTGGCCATTCACACCCTTTATCAAATAGCTTCTCTCTACCTTCCAAGTCAGCAGGAGAGAAGTCTTCTGTGTGTCTGATTCTTCATGCTATAACTCTCTAACGCACACATGCATGAGTGTAAGTGTGTGTGTGTGTGTGTGTGTGTCTGTGAATTCTGCTGTCATAAGACTCAAGTACTTAGCTCTGACCCACCTGAATTATAACCTTAAGATGGGGTCAACTCAATGTCCAATGTCCAACTGCCAAATATCCACACAGCAGTACCTGGATTAACATTTTGACTAACTGGAAAAATATGGATATACCAGAGACTGGGAATCTGAGAATTCTGTTTCCATCAATCATCAAAGAGCGGTATTATTCTTCCGAACACAGAATTCAGGGGGACGCAAACAGATCAATGTGCACAAAGAGATGAGGAATGTCCAGGACTGCTCCAGCAGTGGGAGTATTATTAATTATCTGAGTTGAATACAATGGCTAGTCTTCACTCATTCAGCAAACCCATTAGGTAGTGTGGAAGTTACACGGACAAATAAATATGGATCCTTCAGTGTCATTTATGGTTTCAAAAAGAGTGAGCTTACAATCGTCACTCGTCTAACAGATAGCTAGTGGAGGTCTCTAATGAGCAGGTGTTAAATACTAAAGGTCTTAATGACTAATGTGTGATACACAGTCCTGCATGTACATAAAGAGGTATGAATCTCATAGGAATTCAGAGGAAAATGACAGGTTCCCAAGGCAGGAAAATTGAGCAAACATGTTTTTCAACAGAAGGGACCCTTGGGTGTGGCCTTATTAAGAACTAGGGATATGAGAGAGATAGCTGGCTGGTTAGAGAAACTGGTATAAACAGAATCAGAGAGGTGAGAAGGAACAGAGAGAATTAGGGTAGAAATATGAAGCCCACTTTGAGAGATGACAAGGGATAAGAAAGTGCATTGCTCAGGTTAAGGATATAAAGGGAAGATGGCACACATTTTGAATGATCATAAAGGGCCCTGACAAGCATTTACAGGATATGACATGCCCAAAGGTTCACTCTCAGAAGGTCAATTTAATAACATCATCATTCATTTACTCCTTCAATATTTATTGAAAATCCAGTAAGTAAACTCAGGCACTGTTTACAGAATACAAGCTAAAATCCCTGAACTTCATGGTATTTTTCATTCTAAGGAGATAATAAACAAGAAAATTACTAAATAAATGCATTAAGTAAGACAATCGCAGATAGCGATAAGTGACGTAAATGACAAAATAAAGCAAGATAGAACAATCAAGATTAGGGAGAACCATTTTAAGTTGGATGGCGAGGCTTCTCTGAGCAGGTGCTATGACAGCACCTGCCTCCTGGAGATGGCAGGCCATGAACACTTCCAGGGGAGTCTTCTGGGCCAGAGAAGGGGAAGATCCTGTTGTAAAAATTATGTGAGCAAGGCAAGCAGCCAGCATTGTATACTTGTGCAAGCGAAGGGGCTTGGAAAAATATTGTAAGAGAGGCTATCAGCACCCAGTAGTATGGACTTTGAAGGTCTTTAAGGGTAGTTTGATTGTGTTGTATTCTCAATGTAGAGAGGCATTCTTGGAAGTGTCTGCATTGACGGAGAGTCAAATGGATTGAAATGTAGACTCTAAAGGAAAGAAAAGAAAGAGCACTCCTCTAGGAAATGAAAGGCAAAGTCTCTAAGACTATGGTTTTGGTGGTATTGGTGGTGGTGATGTGGTGGTTGGTGGTGGTGGTGGTGGTGGTGTGGTGGTGGTGGTGGTGGCGGTGGTGGTGGTAATGGGGTGGTGATAAGAGAGATGCTAATAGCATGATGATAATGTTGATGGTAGCAGTGATAGGGGAGTACTGAGTGATGAGTGCTGATATTAGTAGTGGTGACAGTGATGGTGGCAGCAGTAATGACAATGGTAGTGGTGGTAATGATGGTTATCATTTTAGTAGTGAGGTGGTAAGAGTGGTAAGAGTAATAACAGTAATGGTAATTATGGTAGTGGTTATGGTGGTGATGGTGGTAATGGTGGCAGTGGTTATGGTGATGGTGGTGGTGATGGCAGTAGTAGTTATGGTGATGGTGGTGGTGGTAGCAGTGATGGTTTGGATAGATTAGTGGTGGTAGTGGCAATGGCAGTGTTGGTGATACCAATGATATTGATGACAATGGGGTGTGATGGTGGTGGTGGTGGGTGATGTTGGTACAGAGTGAATGTTGATATTGATGATGATAACACTGATTGGTAGTGGGGGTTGGGGGTAGTGACGGTCAACTTGGAAATGTCTTAAAAGTTCAACAATACTAGATTAAATGAGTGTTCAAGAGATGAGGAAATCAAAATCAGAGGGGAAAAAAGCTTGTAGCAGAGGAAAGAGACAAACTCACTAGGAAAGTATCCACTAGGAGAGGCCTGTGGAGGAAGTATGAGTGCGGAAAAAACATGACTGAATGACAGGTCCCGTGAGATGTCAAAGAACAAATGTCAATAGACTGTATCCTCTAGCTATGATTGACTGATCCAGTCATGAACTTACAACTGCAATGTAAACACACTAAGCCTTCCCAAGAAATCCGACTTGAAAGTAAGTGAGGGATGACTTGGATAAAAGAGGGAGTATAAAAGAATAATGGCAAATGTGTTTTTAGACATTGGATACATGTATGAACTTGTCAAGAATTAAATTTAAAATAATAATAATAAACTAAAGTAACTAAAAAGGAGTCATATGAAAGGGACCTTGTATGTAAGAAGAGAGAGAGAGAGAGAGAGAGAGAGAGAGAGAGAGAGAGAGAAGGAGGGATGAGCCAGTCGTGATACTTCATAAGCAGTATGCAGTTTAACCAGACCTGCACACCCAGTGCTTTCCAAAGTCTAGTGCCATACAGCCACCAACAAAAACTGCCCTTACATTACACTAATACTCCTCCACATCACTCCTTTGAATTTACAACTATCTGTTTTCAAATTTTCAGGTCCAGCCAAACAATGAATATGTTAAACTTCTGATCAAAAGAGCAGGGGCCAGTGTGATTGTTCAGAGCATGGTGTTAACACTAACAGTCTAATGTGTAATGAGTGGCATTATGGAGCACAGGTGTTGGAGGTCGGGGTTTTTTGTTTGGTTTTCTGTTTTCAACTATTTCTTTTCTGGGTCATTTCTTTGATGTTGCATTGAAAAACCATCATCAAGCCCAAGATTATCTAGTTTTTCTGTGTTGTCTTCTAGGAACTTTATGGTTTTTCATCCTTAATGTTTGCAAACGATGGGACGTTTGTGTCTCGGCTTCCTTTTGTGGTAAGAGTTCCCAAACCATTCCTTGTATCTATATGAGACCGTATCTGTGCTCTCTCTTCTATTCCAGTATTGTGAGTTCTTTCTTCAGTAACTCACTGTCCTGGTCACTGTGGTTTTACAAGTCTTGAGGTTGGGAAATATCAGCCTTCTCATACTGTTCTTTTCCCTCAGTCCTATGTTGGCCATTCTGGGTTTTATACCTTTCCATATGTGTGTTAGAACTGGCTTATCAATAATAAAAGAACTATCTTGGATAGTTATTGAAATTATATTAAGTCTACAGATTCCGTTGGGAAGACTCAACACCTTGAAAACGTTGAGTTTTCGTGTTCATGAACTCCTGTGCACTCTCTGTTGGGTCTTCTATAAAATCTTTTATCAGAGTTTTGTAGTTTTCTTCATGAATATTTCACACATGTTTTCCTAAATTTATACCTAAGTAGTTCATTTGGGGAAGTGTTGATGTGAATTATAGCATGTTTTAAATTTAAAATTCTTCTTTTCCCAGCTTTGGGTTCATTTTTCTTTTTTGCTAAAATTTGTTCTTAAATATATCTGTAAGGATTTATTGGTAAGCATCTCTATTGTCTAGAAACTATTATATTTTCTCACACCCTTCAATAATGTTTGAACTGAGGCTAAATTATTGGTTTTTTTTTTCTTTTTCAATGCTTTGGGAATATTATCGCTCTATCTTTCAGCTTCTATTATGTTGCAAACACGAGTGTTAGTCCAATAACATTCTGTTCTGACGAATGGTACTTATGCCCAAACCACTGTGTGCAGCACCCTTCACAGGAGATTGCTCATTGCCCCAGTCAATGACAAACTTACCGGAATAGAGAAACTTAGCCCTGTTGTACGTGAACTCATCATGGACCCCAAAGACCATGCTGAAGTCAACTCAGCCTTTATCTAGAATCTCAGTCCTTCCTTTACCCACCTTGCTTCCTTCATTCCCTTACAGGGTCTACACATTCATCAGACAGACTGTAAAAATCTGTATAAGGATCTTCTAAACATCAAAATCTAAAACATTTTAAATTTTATCTTTTTTGAGAATGCCCTACACCAATACTGTATTTACAATGTTTCCATTCTTCCTTCTCCCCTTCTAGCTTCCCTTGTATCCTTTCTCCCTTCCAAAGCCATGAATTATTCTTTAATTATTACACACACACATACACACACACATGCACAAACACATACACACACATGCACACACACATGTACACATGCATGCACACACATGCTGAGTCCATTTAGTATCGCTCATATGTATGCATGCTTAGGACTGACCACTTAAGATTTCATAACTTATCAGGGGGCTAATAATACTGATTAAAAATATTTAGAGTAGGGGTTGGGGATTTAGCTCAGTGGTAGAGCACTTGCCTAGCAAGCGCAAGGCCCTGGGTTCGGTCCCCAACTCTGGAAAAAAAATTTAGAATAATTGCTATCAATTACTGAGCAGTTGGCATAAGCCAGGCATTGATAAATGAGTCCTTAATTGTATTACCTCAGTTTTCACAAGAGCTTTATGAGACAAGAGCACTATAAGTATTGAATAGCAGCTCTGGATTCCAGGCATCCTAAAGCAAGTTACATTTCCTCTAGGCCAGTGGTTCTCAACCTTCCTAATACTGTGACCATTTAATATAGTTCCTCATGTTGTGGTAACCCCTAACCATAAAATTATTCTCATTGTCACTTCCTAACTGTAATTTTGCTACTGTAATATAAATGTCTGCTATTCAGGATGAACTTAGGGGACCCCTATGAAAGGGTCATTTGACCACCAAAGGAGTCACGACCCACAGGTTGAGAGCCACTGGTCTAGAGGCTTTCATGCAGAACCTATTTCTTCTTCTTTCAGTTCTGAGGGCTGTCACTTTAGTTTGTGTTTAGGTCATTGAAACGTATGCCTCCAAAGTCACTTCCCTGCATTTTTTCCGTATGCCTGTGCTATAAGGGTATGTATGTAGAATCCATGCAGAGAACACTTAGAATGATCATCTTCTCAAGATCCTCACAATATTCACTTATTTTGCTATGTGTGATAATATTCACTCTCTTAGCATATAAACAAATACAAGTTCCAGGGAGTCTAAAGTAGACAGAGCCATTTGGAGGCTACCATTTACTGCATTGTTCCAGTTTATAGAAAGGAGAGAGAGAAGCAAAAGCCAAAGGTGTGGTAAGTAAAGATCATACACGAAGGTAGGAGACACAAATACATTCAGTACAAATAATAAATTCAAATGTGCTGGGCATCTGAGAACAATTTAAAAAAAAAGTACAGATAAAACTCACCTCTGTGTGGTTTATAGAAATTTAAAAATCCAAAAGAGAAATAGATTGAAAAGAATATAGGAGAAAAACACCATTTCAAATAAAATTGAAGCCATTACAGTAATAGACAAAAATGGCCCTGGGGAAAGGTAGCACAGGGAAGTTTTGAACATCAGTCAGGATAGGTTAAGTTGGGCTTCAGTAACAAACAACTCTCAGAACTTGACAATGGTAAATTTCTTCCTCTTACAACATTTCCGTCCAGACTAGGAGACGCTCTGTTTCTATTATATTACTTGCTGGGGGAAGGGTTTGGAGGAGCGAACCATTCCTTATTTAGAATACCACTGATCTTATGCTAGAAGAAAAGAAAAACTCATTATGAGCCATGTGCTGCCTTTGAATCTTCTTTAAAGTGATGTGTCTCATTTTCACCCAGACTTCATTGTCCAAACCAAATCATGCAACTAAAACTGATATTCTGGGCTAAAGAAACATAATAGTCCTTTTCTGCAAAGAATTAATATGATACAATCTACCATAATGGGCCACTACATAATTAGCAAACGTATTCACTACAAAGTTATAGTAGTTCTGTTATTTCGTGTGAATAATAATTAAGCTTCTAATAATTTTTGTAGGCAACGTTGCAATTAGAAAATGAGCTTTATAATAGTTGGAGATTTTACAATATTTCTACCCAAAATGTTAAATAGACGGAATTAATAAAGATAATAAATACATCCGTAAAATGGAGTATTATGCATTCTTGAAAAAATAAAACTAGGCTTGTTGGTCCACCCCTTTAAATTCCAGCACTCTGAGGACTAAGTAAGGCAGGGTAATCATGGCCTCCAGGGCAACCTGAGCGAACAGGAAGTCCCAACCTGGGAAAGAAAAGGAGAATGAAATTACAGCATTTGTCAACATGAATGAACCTGGAGACAACAGTGTTGGTGAATTAAAGACAATCATAGATGCAAAGATACTATGTAACCTCACTCATGTGGAAAATAAAATTGTGAAACTCTTAGAGCCAAAGAGTAAAATAGTGGTTTCCAGAGACTGGAGGAAGAGAAAAATTAGGCATTATTCAATGAAAATAAAGTTTTAGTTATGTAAGACGAATGTCAAATATGAAAGATGAGTTCCAGGAAGACCTATAAAGCATAGAATGGCCTCTCTCTCTCTCTCTCTCTCTCTCTCTCTCTCTCTCTCTCTCTCTCTCTGTGTGTGTGTGTGTGTGTGTATGTGTGTGTGTATGTGTGTGTGTGTGTGTGTTTTATCTGCGGATCCAAGGGAAACAGAGTGGTGGCGGGTAGCACAGTCCACCCAGAGCTTTCAGGGTAGTACACTACATAAATGTATGCATATATTCAAAAAGGTGTAATTGTATATGTTAAACATGTACATAGGCCTTATGTGCATCACTTAGATTTGAAGGAAACTCTTTTTAACAAAATAAGGATACTAGCATCCCAAAGAACAAAATAAGCAAGTTTAATCAAACAGACACTACTAGAAAATGAATGTTGGACCAATGAAGAACACACATGCACAGAGCACATGAAACTTAATCTTGAGCTGGCTCGGAGGACAGCACAGATATCTGAAAGTATCAACATACAGAACAAATAACCCAGAAAATCACGATTAGATGAAAGCTAGAACTTTTAAAAAGATAATTTAAGAAATATGTGTGTTAGGAAATCCACCGCGTTCTTACACGGCCCTTTATGAATAGTAAATTAGTGATGATAAAATAGAGTAGAACAAAAATATAAAGTATTAAAATTTATATGATATAGTTGAAGCTATAGAGGCAAATGTATAAGACGATTTTCTGGAAATAAAAGTCAAGGCATACCTATTTATCAAGATCAGAAACACAGCAAGCTAATACTAGGATTTCTCCAAAGAAAATGATAAAAACAGAACAAAACTAATAAAGAGAAAGTGGAGAATTAGAACCAGTAACAAATGCAGCAGATTCAGCACAGACATAATCCATTCATAAAGATCAATTGTGTTAGTTCCTACCAACAAAGATAGTTTAAAATAGTTTAAAGGCAACAAAAGATAGAGGATGCTAAGAATGTGTGAAACAATAACAAATGGTACATATTGTACTTCCGAAGGAAATGGCAAAATTTTATTGAAAGATATTAAAGAATACATAAATAAAGAGATATGTTGGCTCCAAAGGTAAGAAGACAATATCATAAGGCTGTCAGTTCTCCTCAAATTAATCTATATGTGCTGTGTAATTCTAATTAAAATCAGGAACGGATCTCCAAGAACCATGACAAGCTGATTCTAAAATAGAGAGAGAGAGAATCAAAAGAGCAAAGATGGACCAAAATTTTTGAAGCATGACAGAATGGAAGTAATTTCTAGATCAAGTATGATGACATTACAAAGCTAGGCTGATGTTAGGCCATACTGCTGCAGGAGCAGACAAGACAAAAAAGAGAGTTGAGAGATGAAGACTTCAATATGTAACAACTCACGCATGTGGCAGGGACATGGCACAAGGGCTAGTGCTGGGGCAAGCAGGGATGTCACATTCCTCAGGATACATCGTCTCATATGATTGCAAAACTCATGCAAAGCCAGGCTAAATACTTCTACAAGAAGACTTGGGATTCTATCGCTCAGTGTGGGAAGGTACTTTTAAGATAGGTTTGGTTTGGTTTGGTTTGGTTTGGTTTGGTTTGGTTTGGTTTGGTTTGGTTTGGCTTGGTTTGGTTTGGTTGTTTTTTCAGTTGGCTGTTGGTTTGCTTTGTTTTCGTTTTTATTTGTTTGTTGTTTTAGCTGCTACTGGAAATCAAATCCAGGGCCTTATGCATGCTACACAGATGCTTTACCACTGAGCTACATCCTTAGCCCAAGGATGAATTTCTAAAAATACAACAAACTTGAGCTTTAAGAAGTTTCTGAACATGTCTGGCTTAAAATTGAAGATCTATGAACTTCAAAATGATCGTGCAAGACCTATACTCAGCGAAGGGTTTATATTCGGGGTAAATGAAAAGTCTAATTCCGAGGCATGCGAGACAGTCCAACACTGTGGAGCATAGACTGCTCTTCTGGAGGATCTGCGTTTGGTTCCCATCACACATGTAAGACAGCTCACAACGTCTTAGATCTCTAACTCCACGGGATCTGATACCTCCTGGTCCCCAAGGACACATGCCCTCATACACACATACCCACACACAGCACACATACACATAAATTTTAAACCCTTGTAAAGTAAAAATAATAAACAGAAAAGTATAGCTCCACAAGCACAAGGGGAGAACTTACTGAAAAAAGTCAACTGCAATCAACATTCAGTTCATAGTTGGGGACGGGGAGGCCAAAAGATTCAGTGCACATATGTAATTATAGACACCATCACTACAGTTACAAATGACATGCATTTATACCTGGAATCTGTTGTTTCACATCCAGGTGCTGGCCAATATCTGAAAGCCTGGTGATATCAAACATTGATGAGCATATGGGACAGTTAGCACTCGCAACCAAACAAAAGAAGGGTCATTTGGGGAACAACCCAACTGAATCTGGTTGTGTTGAAGAGACCCTCAGTCTTGTCTTGTTGAGATGGGATCTATGTGTATAATACTACCTGTACAATAACTCACTATGTAGACCACACTGACCTCAAACACATAGAGATTTGCCTGCTTCTGTCTCCCAAGTGCTGGGATCAAAGATGTGTGCTACCATGCCGGGCAGCATGGACACTCTTAAGACCCAACAACAGCATGTTTCTAAGCATGTCCCCTAGAGAAGTCCTCTACATGTGCTAGAAGGCATGGAAAAGGATATTTGCAGAAACACTTTGTGTTACTGGGAAAAAAACATGGGTAAACAATCTGAAAGACCATCAACAGAAGAGTGGGTGAATTGTGATATATTCGTGCAAGGCTACTCTCTGGCAATAGAAATGAAAAGTTAGACATCTAGTCGATAACCTGGGCAAATCTAAAATACACAATATTGAATGGGGGAAAATGCTGTGGAAGCTTTCTCACAGGGAAACCAATTACATAAAGCTTAATGCAAGCAAAACAACGTTTTATAATGTCAATAGGCATATTTTAAAAATGCTAAAATTCTCAACCCTAATGGTACATATGTATCACAACCCCTCCTCCCGAGGCTCAGGACTTATCTCGGAAGACAGCTGGGTGGAAAATAAGAGCCACAGGTAGCCAGAGGTGGCAGATGACTACAATGAAACAATGTTTCCCAAAAACAGCAAGGTGGCTGCACAGACAAACCCACAACAGTTGTCACAGCATGTGCGAGACCTGCACAAGCTCAACACAGACAAAATCCAAGCCCGAAGACAGCAGGAAGATGGGCGTAACATCCTACTTCTAGTTGAGAAGAGCTACTGATAATTGGTAGCTGTTGGAAAGGAAGAGTTGGTTTTCTGTAGGGGAGGAGCTGATACTAAAATCTGGTTCCCTGATTGGTTCTTAATTGTGTCAATAAAGAGGGCAGAAGCCAATTGCTGGACGAAGGGAAAGGTGGGACTTCTGGGTCCCAGGAAGAGAAGAAGGAACGTGCTGGGAGAGAAAGGGTTTGTCAGCCAGATTTTGGAACAGGAGGCGCGTACGTCCATCACGTACGTCCATGTAAGATCTTGGGTGGCTTGTAATGGTGGCCTCCGCCACTGGCGGATGGCTGGAATAGACTAGCTGATAAGGTTACAGCAGGAAATTCTTTAGCCAGCATTTGTGTTATCTGACTAGTTTTAAAATAATAAAACCGTCCATCCGCGGGGACTAAGGTGGGCAAGAGGAGAAAGAGAGCAGCCGGGGCAGTTGATGGCAACTTGGCGAAAGAGGCCCCAGATTCTTCGGGTGGGGGATGGTCACGATCAAGTTGGAACTAGGGGAACCGGAGGTCAGAGTGGGCCGCAGCACCTGGCAAGGAGATACTGTGTTTTTAAAATTACACACACAACAATTTTCTTTAAGGGTGTGACCTCTGGTGTGCCAACCAAACTCCAAGGAGTAGCCATGACCTAAGCTTATTTTGGCAGCATAAACAGGACTTGGTGGGTTTTTTAAAAGCAGGGGATACAATATTGGATGGTACTAGTGGTTGATCTGGAAGGAGTTAGGGGAGGAAGAGTGAATACAACTAAAACGCACCGTATGAAATTCTCAAAGATTCCTAAAAATACTATTTTTAAAAATAGTTAAGGTGTGTGGCATAAATAATAAACTTTGAAGAGTGAAAATCTCTGAGGGACTGAAGGAGAAGAGTAGAACTCCTTCAGCTAAATAAAGGAAAAGGAGGAAGCTAACGCTTAGTAGGTCTACTTGATGGGTGCACAGATATTCACACGTGCGCGTACATGCGTGTGTGTGTGTGTGTGTGTGTGTGTGTGTGTGTGTGTGTGTGTGTGTGAAACTTTTCAGAAGACTTTGAAATTAAAAATAAAGAAAAAACGAGAAGTGAAGAGTGGAAGGTTCCTGTACAACTTCACCCTATGGGGAGAAGAAGAGGTTGACTCCTTTTCCCTCATAGCAGCAGTCAACAGATAAGGAGGAAGAAAGTAAGACCTCTCCAACCCTGTGGAGAATAAAGTCAGGCCTCTCCCTGCAGCACACAGCACTTCTCTCCTGTGCTCCCTTCTCCACTTTCTGCATAGCCACTTCCTCTTCTGACCCTTCACCACAGGTCCCCCACTCACTGTGTTCTCATGGCTCTCCAGAGGTCTACCAGGTTTGTCAGCTCAGGACTGTGCTGTCCTCAACTGTCTCTCCATCCACATTTCTGACTGACCACAAGTAAGCCCCAGGTCACTCTACATCAGACGGCTGCTCTGTCTTCTCAGTTTTAGCCAAGTGGAAAAGGAGTGATGTAATCAGTTAGCATCCTCTCAGGGTCAGGATGTGAGCTCAGCAGAAGGAACCAGACTTCCCCTCCCTGTCCATCAACCTTGGAGGGGAGGAAAGTGCATGGGATCTGGCGGGAAGCCTGACCACTCACAAGTAAAGTCCAGGCAAGAGGCAGCAGCAGTCTGGTGGTGTCTGGCCACACTGTTTCTCAAGGGAGCGTCTCAAAGACTGAATAGCATTCCTCACATCTGATGCCTGCCAAGGACAAGAAACTCAACGCATCAGAACAGACAAAAGAGCAGCACTGATGGAGAAGCAGGTGGGGCAGGGAGGCCGGAGTCTCTTGGGGAGACAGCTTCCTTTTAAGAAACAAGAAATCCAAGTAACACCAAAGCCGACCAGTGACAGGTCATCAGGGCCCATGTTGAATTCATACTCTCCACCTCCTATCCATGCAGAGAGCCCTCCACTGGAACCTCTACTCATCAAATATCACCATTCCTCCCATAACCAGAAACCCCCATGTAACCTTCTCTTTCCTCTCTCCTAACCAATCACATTACTCAGTTTCCGCCCACCCAGTGCCACCTCCCCTCAATTAATCCTGACCTTCTTTTATTTCTCTCCTGGATTTCTACAAAATGCCTCACAATTTAGGCAAATGAATCATTGAAAATTACTCATCTGACTCTCCTCCATTCAATGAGCATCTAATACACCCCCACTGTGTGCCATTGTGATATCACCAATCGTGTACTGGAAAGAAAGACACCAGGAATTACCTTGCATTCTCAGAGATGGAAACAAATGGATGTTTAAAAAAAATGTTAAGCAGGCCACAAAGATAGCTCTGGCAGTAGACGTGCTTGCCTGATGACCGAAGTTCAATCGTTGGAACCCACAAGTAAAAGAAGAAAGCCTATTTCAGAGAGTCAATCTCTGACCTTCATACACGCAGTGTGGTACATGTGCACCCACAGAGAGAGGGGGGTAGGGAGGAGGAAGAGAAAGAAAGAGAGAGACAGACAAAGACAGAGACAGAGAAATCTATGAATTAAATGTTTAAAGGTTCTTTGAGGGGCCTCTAGCCAGCTGGAGCATGGCTCTGGCAGCCTTGCCCTTCTCCCCAGTTCTCTCTGCCTTGCTAAAAAAACGCTTAGATTACATCCCTAGAGCTAGCCACCAAAGTCTGTTCCCTTATTTGGCCACTTCCTCCTCCTGAGGCTGACCACCAAGGTCCAGCTATCAAGGTATTGAAATCCAGCAAACAAAAGCCCCCCTTGGCTGCCCTACTTAGCAAGCCCAATTAAAATTAAACACCTCATCCTAACACAGGGTTTCCCCTTTACCTTTATAAATTGTCATTTGCCTATGGACTACATCTATGTCCTCTCTATCCAAAGACTCCTTTGTCCTCTGGAACAAATACTACTTACCTCTCCACCTTCCCCCTCTCCCCTTATTTCCTTCCCCTTCTCCCTCATTCTCTATCTCCTGCCTTTGTCTCTTATTCCCTGTTCTCTGCCCCCCTGAGGCAAATAAATCTCTTTCATGATGAGAATTTGGTCTTTCCTGACCTGATAATGTTCTATGACACTGTCAGATGTCCAACATGGTGCCACATGCCTATAATCCCAACCCTCCTCAGGAGGTGAAGCGGGAGGAGCAGGAGTTCAAGGCTAGCCTCAGATACATAGAATTTGAAATCAACCTGGAAAAAAAAATATGGTTTGAAAAACGCATCAAATTGATTTTCTTGTTGTTTAAACTGTCTGTTGGAAGATGTGTATCCTCAGAGGTTTTGACTAAAGAAATCTAACGCAGACAGTTGGAGAGGCCTTGTGCCTGACAGTAGACCTGTTTTTGCCTCTCCCTTTTAAGATAAAGCCATGGCATCACTCAGGAAGCTTCTGTTTCCTGTCCTATCCAACTTCATCATCACTTTCTCTATAGCTTTCTCCTCTCCAGCCACTGAGGATACCTCTATGCTCCCTGAAGATGTCATCGAGAAAGGTCTTCTGTCATTTCCCTCAGTCAATCACTAATCAGGTATCAAGTAAAGATCACAATCCAAGAAGGTACTCCTCTGAGTAGCTCACATGTGACAGATGAACACGCTCTAACCATCAGTAGTGGGAAGGATTAAGACAACAGCTTGACTGTGGTCCACAGCAGCTGCCCCGTAGAAGTCATCTTTACCATCTGCCCTTACATTCATCCAAGAAAAACACATCAAACCCACTTTGTCCTGCCCATGTAGTCTTTGATTTATGGTCATCCTCTGGTATATGATGGCCACACCTTATAATCTTTTTCCTGATGACTTTGAAGAGCGTGGTCTGCCAGATACTAGCGTCATATGTAATGGTTTGTCCTTATATAAGATTTTCTTAGGACCTTTCCTTCAAAATATGTGAGAACCTTGCTTCTTCCACAGCCTGTTACTATAGCATCATACTCAAAAGTAAAAATTTTAGAAGTAAGAGTCATATATTTCTTATAATCCTGGAGGCTGGGGAGTTAATGTTGTGTGGCTTTGATGTTCTATCATGCCATGACAGAAGGCAGAAGAGAACATGAGAGCTAGAGTGAGAGATCAAACTCATATCTTTTATAGTTAACACTAATGCGTTCATGAGGGTGGGGCCCCAGACTTGCACCCCAGCTCTCATTAGGTGTCCATTTCACCGCTGATGCAGTAGATTAAGGGCAAGAGGCCATTGAAATTACTGCAAACTACAAGTTGCAGCGACATTGGCAGAGAATTTTCTGCCCTCTTTCTCAATGTGTCACAGTAGGTGGCTTAGTAAAGACTCATAAGAAATAGCTGTTAACCTACCAAAGGAATGAATGAATGAATGAATGAGTGAATGAATGAATGAGTGAGTGAATGAATGAATGAATGAATGAACACAATGAATGAAATTGCTGACCTAGCTTTGTGGAAACTTAGTGCCTTAGAACTGGAGTCTTGAAATTCCCATTCTTTCTGCCACTGGATCCTACACCACGTGCAACAATCTTTCCCAAACTTTCATTTCTCTTCCCGGCTCAGCTCGGCTTACCCCAGCAGTGGATCCTTCTCCAGGAGAATCACACATCAGACAATTAGAAGGGACTACTATCCCCATCCACAGCCAGGTTGCGTCGAGTCAGTACGTGACTTGCCACCGGTCAATGGGGATCCAGAACCACCACGCCCCTGACTGCAAATACATCCCCCTGCCTCCTCCAGGTTCACCTCCTCAGCAGTAGCTTCACTGAGGGTCACTAACTATAAACACACGGCCGTCCTGCACTGCGAGCCATTCCATTGTGCCCAGGGTCCCCATTCTGATTTTCCATTTGCTTCTAAAAATTCCCTTCGCAGGCATCACACTGCCTCTGCTGAGCTGGCCAAATGCCCAGTGAAGTCCTAGGCTTCTTTAGCACTGTGGGCTCTATTATAGAGAATTAACAAGGAGCTAAAACCCACTACCATGCAAACACGCATGCGTGCGAGCGCAGACACACACACACACACACACACACACACACACACACACACACACACACCCCAGAAATGGATCCTGCCTCACTCCCTATCTTTAGGGCAGTTTCCAGCTCCAAGTCCTCCAGTCTTGGCAGCAGCCTTTGCCTTTGGGAGAAAGACAAGCAACTTTAGAGTGATATGGAAATCTCTCCCTAAACATTTGCAAGCCTTGCAGGACTTGGAGGGGTACCAAACCCAATTCAATCAGCTCTTTCTCCCCCACATTTGCTGCCTCCAGCTGAGACCATCTCATACAGTGGAGCCCAGTGAATGATGGGCACCTGATGACTCCCGAGTGGCCCCACCCACTAAAGTCACCTCCAGAAAGTGGGGGAGGGTGGGGAGAGACCGAACAGAGCCAGGCCTGGGACAGCTGCCACGCCAGGCTTGCTTTTAATAAAGGCCTCTGCCTGCTCTGAGAAGGAAGGACTTTTGGCGAAAATGCAACTTCACACAGCAAGGAAGTGATGTGACGGCGCTGGCCCGTGGAACCCCGTCTGAGCCTTTAAAGACTGAAAGCATTCAGCCTCTCAGTGTTTGGCTAGGAAAGCCCTAAATCCCCCTTGCTTCTTGGGTTAATAAATGATATTTGCAACTGGATGCGGGGATGAGAGTTCTTTTTCCCTGTCTTCTACCCATACAAACCTAATTGAGCAGCGTTCATTGATCTGGTCCTCTGATGAGACAATGAAATTCAAAGGATCCTTAAAGAGAAGAAAGCCTTCAGCATATGGGTCTGTGTGCGCTGAAAATACAATAGCCCTGTGTATAATTGCGTCTCTCCCAGCAATAGGAGGATCAGAAGCAGGCAGAAGACAGGAGACAGAAGACCGACTGAGTGAATATGAGGATGAATGGTGACGATGAAGTCTATGGAACATTGCTTGTGGATTTCTGACTGGCGTGTGTGTGTGTGTGTGTGTGTGTGTGTGTGTGTGTGTGTGTGTGTGTGTCTGTGCATGCATGCAGGGCGGTCATTTTTAGCTCCTTATTAATTCAAACAGCTAGTCTAATCCTTCCCAATATCAATGGTTAAACACGTACTCCACCTGACACACATGATAAATGGTCCCATTGCCACTGGGACACCCAGAGTTTCCCTAGGAAAGCCCCCCACCAAGTCCTGTTCTTTCAGAACAGAACATTGGGTAATGCCTGTGTGGTGCCTCTCTCCTCACGTGGCACTGCCACAGTCTAAAGGGGCATGGGGCAGCCAGCGTTACAAAGCCAGCTCTCTCCTGCAAGCAACAGATTTTGTGGTGTGGGATTTGGTTGGTTTTTTTTTGTTTTGTTTTGTTTTTGTTTTTGTTTTTTTGTTTTGTTTTGTTTTGTTTCTGTTTCTGTTTTGTTCCCCTTCCCTCTTGTTTTTGGAGAAATAAAACATGAGCCTTGGAGCCTTGTTCATTTTACTCTAGGCAGCACGAACGTGCAACCAAAGAAGAAACACCCAACTTTGCTCCTCCCTTCCCTGGGGAAGGAGTAAGACGGGAATGGGAGGAACATGAACTCCTTAGGCTCGTGTGAAGCCAGAAATTGTTGACTATGAATTGCACGTGTCACCTGTGTGACCTGCTTGTGTTTATCAGGGTCTGGGGGGGAGAGGGTGGGGGGGTGGGGCTGGGTAAGCAAGCAGGTGAGGAACTGCAACCCTGGGAGCTACAGAGCTCCAAGAATGTGGAAACCATGTTTGCTGATCCCTGCTGGTAAATGATACAAAATCCTCATGAATTATACAAACTGTCTCATGTGTAAACAGAGATATCATTTAAAGCAAAGAAGTCATTTCTGAACCCTGCTTCTTCAGTCCCAGTGAACTGCAGATTCACACACAGCTGAAACTTCTGACTTCCTAATTAAATCCTTCCTGATTCGCCCCGAAAGAATGAAAGGACATCTTTACCTCTCTATCAAGACCGTCAGCTCAGGATATATATGAGGGCTTGGGAGCAGGGGTCAGGTACTCCCTCACAAGGTACCCTGCTCATCTTGACTTGCATTCTAGTTCCCTTGGTTGGGGTCAGACCCAACACTGCTTCAGTGGCCCGAGCACCTCTCCACCCTAGACCAAGTGTCACTGCAGCCTGATGGACCCATTAAGAGAAAACTATGCACTTCTGGTCAACGGGACAAAATCTCTGGCCTGGGTAGAGATCTAGCATTCCAGTTGGGCAGGTTGATGAGAAGGCTAAGGGACCAGCCCTCAGGAAAGCTGGACCACCCCAAGGAAGGCAAGTTCACCTTAAGCGATGTTAATGAGGTATGAGTAATGCTTGGCCCTTTACAGAGATAATGTACCTTTCCTTCCCGGGATCCCAGCCATTGTACAGTAGCTTACAGAGGGACAGGCACGCACCTTTCTAAGTCAGCCCTCTTTCTGAATCACTTAAAAAATAAAAAGTTAATTTTCCTCCTCCCGACCCCCAATTTCTTCTGAGTATGCCTTTTTAACCCTTGGCGCTTCATTCTTTCTCAAAAGCTCCACCCCACCCCCACCCCTGCCACGTGACTGACCTCCATGTTGTCTTAGCTAGAACAATGTGACTTTCTCTTTCTTTGCTTCATGTTCCTCCTTCAGGCAGCTGCCAAGATTTACAGCTTGCCTACCCGGGAAGTTTGCTTTTAAAGTCTAATAAATGTGTTCCTAGGCTTCCCTCTGAGTCTGTTCTTAAGTTCTCTTAATCAATGGACCCCCTCGTTTCTCCAGCAACATGGGCTGACTCTGTTGAGAGACTCTTCAAAATTTCCAGTGAACTTCAGTAGCTTGTGCTGGTGGCCCTTCCTGGAGGGGTGAGCGCATCAAGACAAGGCACAAAGGTGGCAGCAGCTAAAACCCAAGGAGCACCAGCACTTTCAAAATAAAAGTTTGCAACCCGCAGCCCCCTGCACAGAGCTAGGACAATTCCACCTTCGCCTGCACCTACATCTACTAATGTCGTGGGACTACTCATGTCCTTTCAGGAGAGGGGACCATCTGCCTGCCTGCTCCCCCACCCACAGAGCTGGCCAAGGGAACAAGTACTGTCCCTGGGGACTCTTCCCTTGTTGTTGTTCTTGTTCAGAAGCTTTGCCACTGCTGCAGGGTGACCCTGAGAACTCAAAAGGCCATGCCGCTAAGAAGGACATTCAGCATACTGAACGGAGCCCAGACAGGTTTGAACGAACAGTGAAGAAGACATGGCCAGGCTAGACAGGGCAGAATCTGAATGAATATTAAGAGCTCAAAATCACCACCAGCTCAGAGTCAGCCTTAAAAGCTGGCCAGGTAGTCCTCCGAAGGGCCAGTTAGGTCAGGGTGTAAATTCTAGGATGTATACTGGATGGCGTATAACAGAGGGATGGGGGATGGTGTGTGGAAGTGATTGCCTTTAATCCCAGCACTCAGGAGGCAATGGTAGAGCAGAATAGTTTGAGGCCAGCCTATGTAGTGAGTTCTAGGACAGCTAGGAATTTTTCCATACTTTGTCTCAAAAAAAAAAAAAAATAGCAGGTGGTGAGTGAGAAAAAGCCTAGGACCTTGAGAGAAGATTCAAGCTAAGTACTAAAGGATCAACTGGGTCTTCCGATGTGACGGTCATGGTAAGTAGCCAGGAAATCAGGTTGATGGAGGAAAAGGGAGATGCCATCCTAAGGCCCAAGTCTGTACTCCAAAGAGCCTGAAGACTCACCCAGAAGAACTGTACCAGAACGCACAGAGGAGAGATCATGCCATGAGGCCTTGGGCCAAGGTAAAATACAAAAATTCTAGAATCTTCCAAATGACCAAGGATACCTCAGAGAAAGGGGGCACACCCAAGAGAAACCCAGACAACTCAAAACCTGCCATGTATGCTCTTAAGTAATTTTTTCCCTAATTTGTTTTATACTTCTCAGTTTCATGTTCAGGTGTATTACATACTTAAAGCCTTTTTTTTTCTTATTGCTGAGGCAATATACTCTTGGGAGAGAAAAATATACACGGTAAAAGCACAAGAAAACATAAACTTGACGTTTTTCCCCAACTCCCCATGATCTTCATTATTTGTATGTTGAGGCTGATGCTCTATTCCTTATATGTGTACAGAATAATTACTATCAGTTCAAGATCGCATTGTACAATCCGCTTTGAAACCTGCTAGTTCCACCCAAAATGCACGAACACTTTTCCACACTGCTTCTGTCTTGATTGACTGCTGTTTATGATAAATGAAATCCCTCGGGGCTAGGCATGGTCCTGGGGACTCGCTGCTTAAATCAGGAAAAGGCAGCTTGGCTATGAGGGGCTAACACCTGGGAACCTTCCTAACTGTGATGCTCTCTCAGCTCAGAGTACGATGCTTCTGTGGATGGCATCCAGCCAGCTACCCACCTCGGCCACTCCACCTGCCTCCTCTCATTCCGAATGCACAATACCCAAATGCCCACAGTAGGCAATCAGACCACTCTGTGTGTGTCATCTCTGCACCACTGAAGCAATCTGCACAGCTGACAGGAGAGAAGGAGGCAGTGATTGGTGGGCCAGCCTATTAGGGAAATTGACTGACTTATAGATATTATTTCCTGCTTCTTCAAAGGCTATGCCAGGAAAGCAGCCCGTGTTCGTCAGGGGGAACTAAAGGCTGTTTATGAAAACCTCAAAGGCATATTTGCTCCTCACAGTCTGCCCTCCTCTACATCAGTGGAGATGGGGTCAGAGCCAGGGGGATCATACAAGACTATGGCCTCTCCACCAAGGTGACTCCTCTGTAGAGCTTTAGTGTTTTCTTCAGGACCCTCTGACCTCAAAAAAGTAGTTGCTTCTGGTCCATTTGCTGCCAAGCAGTTTCATGTGTGAAGTAAACACAGCCCCTGTCCTTTCCTCAACATAAAACTAAAATGGATATAGAGAAAGAGAAAGGCAGGCAGGCAGAGAGACAGAATATGTGTAGGTAGATAGATGGATAGATAGATAGATAGATAGATAGATAGATAGATAGATAGATAGATAGATATAATGATGATGATGATAGATAATAGATAGAAAGATGTAGATAGGCAGATAGACAACAGACAAACAGACAGATAGATAGATGTAGATAGATAGATAGATAGATAGATATAATGATGATGATAGATAATAGATAGAAAGATGTAGATAGGCAGATAGACAGACAAACAGACAGACAGATAGATAGATGTAGATAGATAGATAGATAGACAGACAGACAGACATATATACATACATGTATAATATAGAGAGGTGGAGGAGCTGTCATTTTCCACAGCTGTCTAAAGGCTATTTGGAACAAAAAGGTCATCAGAGCAGCTACACCCAATCTAACCTTCCCTAGAGGGTAAAGCTATTTTGCCTAACTAGAAAGTTTTAGCAATCTCTGCTTGCAAATCCTCCTCTGTCATTTCTCACTATTGAGAAAGCAGCCAGCTTTTCCAGCTAGTCTGGGGAAGAATGTATATTCTTCAAACTGAGAGTGAAGGTAGTAATCTTACCAGTCTCGTGTGTCTCTCTAGAACCTTGATGCTCTGCTCATCGTGGAGCGAAGTTGAATTGCACTCCCTCTACTTGTGGCCTATTCTTAGTGGCCCTGTGTAATGCATGACATAAGGTAGAAGTAACATGTATGACTGCTGAGGCTAAGCCATACAAGTGATTGCTATAACTTCCATGACAACACAGTTGCCATGATGGGAGGAAACTTGGGCAAAGTCATGTGGAGAGACCAGAGACATTTATTCGGAAAGGTCCTGAAGTTCCCATGGACCGACCAGAATCAGATAGCAGGTGACTGAATGGATAAGGCTGTGAGCTTCCAGCCCCAGCCTTAACCTTCTAACATCAAAGAGCAGGGGCCAGATGTTTCTGCTATGACCTATTTGAATGCTTGACACACAAAACCTAGGGCAATATCAATGGTGGTGATACTAGCTATAGGGTGCTTGTTACAGTCAGAATAGCTAGAACATTTGATACTCAACATTTTCTCATACTTTTATTGACTATTCTTTTTCTTCTCGCCAGTCCACTCTTCCCTAAATCCCCTTTGATGAAGGCGCCTTGTCAATAGACACAAGCCCACCTTCCCAGGGATACCCACACTGCATATTCTGTTTCTAACACTCCTTGGAGCTAACAGATCTCTTCCTAATCTCCACTTGAAAAATCTATCAGAAACATTGCTACCACGGCTCAAGACTCTTCAGCCTGGGAGCCTCCAGAGTGAGTGTTTTCACCTACCACCTGGCTATAAGGTCAAGGTTTTATGATCTAGACTAGAGGTTTTTCAACCTGGAGATCACAACATCTTTGGAGGTCAAACAATCCTTTCACAGGGGTTGCATGTCAGATATCCTACAAATCAGATATTTACACCTATTCATAACACTAACAAAATTATAGTTATGAAGCAGCAACAAAACAATTTTATGCATGGAGGTCACCACAAGATGAGGAACTGTATTAAAGGGTCACAGCATTCGAATAGTTGAGAACCAATCATCTAGATGGTCTTGTTAGATGGCATCCTTTTGAGGACACTTTCTAGACTTCTCAAGGTAGCCTAGCAGGTGCAGCAATCTCATCCTTCAACCGTTTGATCTACACTTTTATTTTCCATTCATTCGCCTTGTAGCCCCCGCCAAAGGGTCACTCTGCCTCATTGATTGGCCATTATCAGGACTCATCTACCTCCCCACGATCCTAGAAATCTTGACATTATAGAGCATCCTAGAACTGACAAGATAGATATCTGGCCCAGAAGTAGCTACCTGGTCTCAACCTACATTCCAGTGTCCTCAGCTAAGTCATGTGACCTTGCCCAGCTACAGTGGCTTTACTTTCAGAAGTTACCTGTGGACCACAGTGACCCAAAAATCTCACATTGACAATTCTGGAAACAATTCTTGGATTGTAAACTGTGTTTGGTTTTAAATTTCACACAGTCTTGCTGCATTCTGGATAAGAGAAAGGAACATTCCACCAGATGGCAGAGGTATACATCTTTAATTCTAGTGCTTGAGAAACAGAGACAGGCGGATCCCTGAAAGTTCAAGGCCAGCCTGGTCTACAGAGAGAGTTCTCAGATATCCAGGGATGCATGGAGAAACCCTGCCTCAAAAAATCTAATCAATCAATCAATCAATCAATTAATAAGATAAAAGGAAAGGAAGGAAGAAAGGAAAGGAAAGGAAAGGAAAGGAAAGGAAAGGAAAGGAAAGGAAAGGAAAGGAAAGGGAAGGGAAGGAAAAACACTTTACCCAGTGTATGCGAGCTTCATAGACTACCAACTGTTTGTTTTGTAGTTTTCAGGGGCATCATCATGGCACCATGAGGCTAATTAGTGCTCAAGCCCCCACATAGAAGACTAAGGCTACCTTGAAACACCCAAATCATTCTCCTCATCTCATCTGGAGGCCTCGCGTCATCTCCTAAGAAGAAGTAAGATGGGTACAGTATAGTAAGATATTTTTAAAAAGAGAAACCACATTCTCACAGATTCAGTCATTGTTCTATTATTAGTCTTAATATTCCTAACTTTATAATAGGTGTGTGGGGTAAAATAAGTATAGTGTATATACGATTCACAGTTTAGGGGCATACACTGAAGGTCTTAGAACACATTCTTAATAGATAAGTTGAAACTACTGTTTAAAAGGAGCTTCTGTGATTAGCTGGGCCCCTGGGAAGAAGAAATGGGAATAAGATATAACCAGCCTTCTTCATCTGGGGGAGGACGCTCAGCATAGCATCCCCAGGCTATACCTCCAACAGCTCACTTGTAGTACTGCCAGGGCTGTGACAGGAAAAAGTCTCCCCCATGTCCCCAACTCGGTATCCAGAAGGTAGGTCATTTTACTTGGTAAAAGAAACTTTAGAAATGCAGGTATTGTTAAGAACTAGAGTTTAACCAGGATGGTCCAGGACAGCCCCACCCAAGAACACATAACTCAAAGCAGAGAAAACTCTTCTGGAGACAGTGAAAAAGAGGTGTATGCTAACACAGAGGTAGGTGGTGCTGACTCTGAGGGTGTGAAAGGATACTGAGGTAGAAACTGAAGCAAAGGTTAACCTGAAACTAGAGGGAATATAGCCTTGCAGACTCCTTGACTTTGGCTCTGTTGGGCTGTTAACCTACACAATAACACAATAGTAGATATAGGAGTGTTTGGAGTGTGTGTGTGTGTGTGTGTGTGTGTGTGTGTGTGTGTACCTGCATCTGCCTGTCTGTCTGTGTCTCTGTGTTGTCTCTGTGTTGCCTGTGTGTCTGTGTGTCCTTGTGCCTCTCTGCCTATGTCTGTGTGTGTTTGTGTGTATCTCTGTCTGTGTTTCTGTATGTGTCTGTACCTGTATCTGTGTCTGTATCTGTGTCTATGCACAGGTATACTGGTTCCCGTAGAAGTCAGAAGAGGATGTCAGATCCCCTGGAGCTGGAATCGTAGGCCATTGTTGAGTCCTGATATGGGTGCTGGAAACTGATCTGGAGAAACAGCATGCTCTTAACCACTCAGTCCTTTCTCTGGCCCCATAATAACTGTGTTTGAAGCCAATAAGTTCATGAGTGTTTGATACAGCTGCAGTAGAAAATGAGATGTCCAGTAACTGCTCTCATATCTTTTTGCAATGTCTATGATCTCCATAGTCCACAGTACCCCGTCCTCTGGTAGCTGTAATGTCCATGTTCTTAAAATCGGAGTCTAGAAACTCCAAGGAAAGCCAAGCCTGACCTCTGTCCACACCCACTGCCACACTGCCAGTCTCTTTTTCCCTGGGCCCACTGCCCTGAGGGAGAGGACCTGTCCAGCCTATCAGGCAGCAAATAGCAGAACAGCAGGATGTGGGTTTCTGTACTCTGCTCCATCCAGGGCAAACACAGATGTCCCTGGGTTAGCTTCAGGTGCAGCAAAAACAAGGCTAGCCTTGGGTAGAGCAGAGGTAAGCCTAGATGAAGATTCTCAGAGCTAGCCCCCAGGGTCCTGCATTCATGGAGCTCCACTTGGCAACCCAGATGTAGTTCTTACCAGCCAGCCAGGCCACTCAGGGCCTTCCGCTGTTGCCCATCCCATATCCTCGGGCAGGTCCCTGTTTTTCCTTCCCAGGTCCTTCCAGGCTCTTTGAGGCTTCCCCCCCCCCCAATCCCTAGGTCCCTGCTTGCTCAGACATGACATTAAATGGGGCAGGTGGAAGCCTAGAGACTTCTCCCAGATCTGGAAGCTCGAAGAATGCTCTCCTTCCAGTCTCTTGGGTCCTGGAATAGCCCTTCCAGATGCTCTCGGGAATTCCTGACACAGCCCACCCAGAAGTCCCTCTGATGAGCCATAGAAATTGATTAGCATAATTAGATTAGACACACCATGATATTATTACCGTCTCCTCTGCTGTCTTCTCCCCTCATTAATAAAACCCACACTCACAGTGTAATTGTCTGGACCCATCCTTGCTGGCCCTGACTAAGCACTTGCCTGGGGAAGGGACAACAAGAGAAAAACAAGAGGAGTAACCAGACTCCACACATCTGGATTCCTACACTGCCCTGTCTGAACCAGAACACTCAAGAGCCACCTAACCTGCCTCCCGCTAGGTCCCTGCAGGAGAGAAAATTTCACTGTTTATTGAAGTCAAATTTGGGTGGGTAGTGTGTGTGTGTGTGTGTGTGTGTGTGTGTGTGTGTGTGTGTGTGCGCGTGTGTGTGCACGTGTGCACGCAGGTACCTAGGGAGTCCAGAAGAGGTCATCCCATCTCCTGAATCAGGAGTTCAAATATCATGCCAAGAAATAAATCCAAGTATCCATTTCGATACAGATCGCTAGGCCAAGACCATCACTCATCTGAGGGGACCCAGCTAGGAGAGGTCCAGGCTGGATTTGCAAACCAGGTGTCCTGTCACTCGTCTAGTGTGCTCACAGCTGAGCTTCCTGGATACATAAGAGACCTAGAATTTAAAGTGGAATATGCCTACAGAGTTAGCTCATGACTTCCAAGATGAAAATATGATTTAAGCGCAGCCTCATGAAGGTTATTACGGTGCTAGAAGCTTCATCCTCAGTGCAGTGAAATCAGGAGGTGGTGGGACTTTAAATGGGCAGGGCCAAACAGAAGGCGGTTAAGGCATTATGGGCTGCAACCCCGCAAGGTTTTGACATTGAACTTACAAAGTGAACTGAGTCTGTTGAGAGCAAGTTTGGGCTATCTCAGCCTCTGAAGCTTTGCATCTCTTCCACACGCTCACCCCAGTTGTGACGCCATCAACTTAAGGTTCCCACTAAAACCAAGTAGATTTTGACACCATGAATCTTTAGAACCGTTAGCTCTGTTCTTTCTGAAGTACATAGTTGCACCTCAAAAAATGGACTAATTCAAATTAAGAGTCAAATTCAAAACAAATCAACAGTGAAAAGACATAAGAATGCTCAGTGAGTGTCTCTCCTGCGCTAGTTAATGTGTTAATTAGTGTTATTAACAACCTCTGATAAAAGCAGTGTCCACTGGGCCCTTCAGCATGCCGGCCCTCTGCTAATCCCTTCATTACATACTCGGCTGGTTAATCCCAACCACAGGAGAAGAGGACTCTGCTGATGTCCCTGTTTTCCAATAAGAAAGCTGAAAAACTGAAAAGTGTCTTTCTTCACATCACCCACTCAGAAAAGCTGGGTCCCCGACCAGAGCCAGACGTGGGGGCCTCTCAGTCACTCTGCTTCCTTTGGATTCTGATCCAGTCCCCAAACTCCTGCCTTCAGACACTTCCAAGTCACCCCGGTAGCAGGCATTCCCTGGACGTGTCTCAATATCCCTAATACTGAGGTCCCTATCTCTGAGGTCCCATAGCACTAACCAAAACTTTAAAAATAATAAACAAAGTGGTCCCTGAGGTGGTACGATAAAGGCTGGGGGCAGGGAGTACATAGGAAGGAGAGAGCAGAAAGGCTAGAGCAGTCTGGTTTTAAATAGGGTATTCGGGAGGTTCACCCAGAAGCTGATGTGGGAACAGAGGTTTGAAAAGGTTAGCAGGCTTGTGCCTGCCGCAGAGGCTGATGGAGGGAAATCTCTCCCCTCCTGGCGATGCTGGGTCCTATTTCACAGAATCTCAACACTTCGCTAAAAGAGAATCAGGATCTGCGATGGTGGCTGGCACAGAGCGGGTACTCAGCACACCATACGCTAATTTTCTCTCCTCCTCGCTCCATCCGCTGCCTTTCCGAGAAGAAAATTTGAAAAGAATTCAGATATCTGGGTCACGGAAGGTCGGGAGTAGAGATAAAAAAGTAAAGGGGGCTTTGAGGAAGAAAGGTCCTGCAACCATCCTCAGCTTAGCAGGGGGACCCAGACCTGTCACAAAGATCCAAGGAAAGGTAGGGCCTCCCCTTCAGTGTCTCAGAATGGGACTTCACGGGTAAGGTTAGGTAAGATGACGTCATTCTGGGACTAGAATTGGTCCTATCCAATGTGCCTAGTGTCTGTGTAAAGGGGGGAGGAGGGATATTTTTGGACATAGAGACAGGTCTGCAGAGAATGTACCACATGGAAACACCACATGGAACGCTGGGGTCAGGGAAGACCAAATGTTGGTGGCAGTCTAGGCTCCAGGAGAGTGGCGACAATCAGCTCTCCACTCACCCCACCCCATCTCAGCAAGAACAACCCGTGGACACTTAAAACTGAGGCCTTGGGGCTGGGGATTTAGCTCAGTGGTAGAGCGCTTACCTAGGAAGCGCAAGGCCCTGGGTTCGGTCCCCAGCTCCGAAAAAAAGAACCAAAAAAAAAAAAAAAAAAAAAAAAAAACTCAGGCCTTCAGGCTCCGGGTATCTGTTATGGAAGCACCCCATTTCTTAGTACTTTGATATGACAACTTCATCAAAGCAATATGTTTTCCCCACCTCTGTCTGGCTCATGGTAGCCATCATTAACCAGACATAAAGGCATGGAGAAAAAGAAGGTAAGCACACTAAATCTTGGGAAAGAATTCAGAATTCAGGTATTGACGCTAGCTTATATTGGAGCTGATGTGACATCTACCAAGTACAGAGGGAACAGAGAACCAAAGAGACTACTGTCTGACCTGTGAGTTCCTGCAAGTGAAAAGCTCTCACCCACAGAAAACAGGCAGCGTCCTCAGGTCTTCCTCGAATGTCACCATCGAGGGTGGCAGAGAAGGAGTGTCCCTCAGGGTAGGGAAAGCACTCTGCACAACAGTGGGCAGGACGTTCTGTGTACTGAGGCCGGGTCCAAACAAGAGAGAACCTCCCTACCAGATAGAGCATTCTCACATGGCGGTTCCTCCTGGCGCCTCCGTTCCAGGGCTACAGTGTGTCTATCTGCCTGCTGGGACCACCCAAGCTGTTGTTTCTTACGGTAGTTAATCTTGTTCCTACTGTCTCTTGTATCCTGAAGATAGATACATTTCCATTCTAGTTCTTAAGATGCTACAGGAAGACTCAAGAAGAGAGACTCCCCCGGAGAACAGGGTGTGTATGTCTGCATGGAAAGGAGGTTGTCAGCTAACCTCCAGCACCCTGGTGCCTGTCTGCTTTCCTTTGCTTCCTGGATACACAGCGAGGTTACACAACTGTCCATCCCCTACCTGGAATTTTGCATTCTGTCGCTTTAGTTACCCATTATCAACTGACACCTGAAAACAATAACCGGAAATCCCAAGGAGGAGGGAAGTAACTTTTTATGTTTTCAATAGACTGTATTACAAAATGTTGGTGCGATTGTTATATTTTATTGTTCTTGTTAATCTCTTACAGTGCCAATTGAACTATCATTGGAATTTACGTGTAAGATCAACATAATAAACACAGTGTTTGTGACTAGCATGGCTTCTGTCTTAGATACAGCCCTTGTGAACTAGGGAGACACGTGTATTTTCCGGCCTCTCCGTCATGGTAGCGTATGACCACACACATGAGCTCTCAGCCATGGAACGGTTAGAATCCTTTTCCAGGCTTCAAAGAAGCTTCCCTGTACCTCCTAGCTCTCCATCTCTCACTCACAGGAAAAGGTAGAGACACACAGATAAACAGAGCCACAGAATGAAAGATCCTAAGTTCCTGAATCACCGTGGGGTGGAATACCATCTGTTGATCAGACGTATAGGGTCAAATGCAAAGCACTTCGGGCTGTTACCTAAGCAAGAAATAAGGCTTCAACCACACATCCGGACCTACAAAGGTTACTTTGCCTAATTAGGAGGAAAAGAAAAGCTCAGTTCACCCTTTTCACGAGGTCCTCTGTGAAGTGCTGTTGAACATCCTGAGAAAGACCTAGACTAGATGTCACTTCGAGAGCCAGCCTCACCATGCATCAGGTCCTTTGGACAGGGAAACCTGTTTCCACAGTTACCCTGCCTTGGAAACATAGCAGAGTGATCTCAAGGGCTCTAAGCAACGGTGGACCCCAGCCACACCTCCACCACAGCAGAGATGCCCAGGGAAGTAGGAAGGTTCTGTCCCAGGCATTCCTGAAGGCCTATGTGTTTACCTGGAAAGCTTCAATGCCTTCGTGTCTTTCTGACCCACCTCCTCCACGTGTCTCCCCAAATGATGATGCTGTGGAGTAAAAAACACAAACCCAATTCCCTGAAAGTCACACCCAAGCTGGCACTTCGACCTCCCCTCCCAACCTCATCTCTGAGGGGTGCCGAGTCTTGTGTCAATGAAGTGCTTCAGGGCCCAGTGTAGGCCAGATACTCTCTTACCATCACCACTACACAACTCCATTGAGTCCTACGACCCTACACTGCAGGTTCTCGTTCCCCTCTCATGAAGATCTAGGGCTCAGAGAGAGTAATGTCATACCGGGGATGAGACAGCCTGACCTGCAGCACACATCAGTCTGACTCCCCAGCCCCTTGCCCAACCCAGAGCCACATCCCTGTGTTCCTCATTCTGTCACTGTGTCAGTCCTCAGCCTTCTGCATGCCCTTTGCTTAACCTCACAATCTCAAAACCACACGCTAGGAGCTGGGGTCTGGGGCAGGAATGGGATAGCTCTGCCTGTTGGGAGAAGGGAATTTTTTTTCAGACTCCTTCATAGCAGTTGGGGTAGCACATGGACCCATCTGCCCTCCAGGGATGCTTTGAGGTGCTTTGCATTTGATACCTCAAGCTTTCACTATGGTAACTCTATGTATTTCCACACATTACTATGCAGAGATCTCAAACGTTAACCAAGGACTGTGGGTAAACCACCCTGCCTGCTGCTCCCTTCCCTCTCTCTCTTTCCGTCTTTCCCTCCCTGCTTAGTTGCTGTTCTAATTTTCATTGTAGTACCCTGAGTTCCTAAATCCCTTCTGCTCCCTGTCCATCTACGTGTTCAGGCAGGAGGAGCTCCTTACAAGGAACCTCTTAGATAAAGAAAACAAAACTCATCTCACCGTCAGTAAGACTTCTTTTATCATCTTCTAACGCATGTCACTTAGGAGTAATAAATCAAGGTTTCGCTGCAAGCGGATGTGCCTGATCTAAGGAACATCACATATTACGGAGCATGGCGACACGCCTGGTTTCACTCAAAGGTCACGACGACGGAACATACATTGCACAGCTGTCGTTATCCGGACTTGACAGACGAGGAAACTGAGTCTCGGCTATAGATTGGGTTTTTTGGAGGGAAGAGGTTGTTTCAAAGAGTCCCTTCCAGGGACAAGCAAAAATGATAACCCAGCCTTCCTTATATGCTTATCAAGTCGTTTCTGCAGTGCCACCTCATGGAACCATTCTGCAAATATCACGATGTTTTCCTTTCAGGTAACAAATCTATTCCATCTCCATGAGCATAAAGTCATAGGGTCATGCCACCTCCTAACTGGAGAGAGTTCCCATCCCTTCTACCTCCTCCACTCCCCCTACCCCTACCTCACCCGGGCCAACACATAGGTCTTGACACCTTCAAGAAGATCAAAAAGTTCCCATTGCCTGAAGCTCTGGGCCACTGCTCTTCTGGAGGGCCATGGATGATGAAGAGAAGAATTTCAGAGTTTGGAGGCAAATGTGAACTTAAAAGTGTGCTCGTACCGTGATATCCATGTCGTGGATAGGGACAGAGCCGAAGAGGGAGAGCATGCCAGAGAGGGAAAGAGAGCTGTCTGCTTCTGTCAGACGTAAGCTCCAGAGCAATAGAGATATACGGGGAGTTCAATTTCTGTTTGCCTGAGCCAGGGAGAAAATCTAATTAAATATGGTGTCTGAGTTTGGAGAAGACGGGATGGGGCTGGAATATAAAGTGTGGCAGCTACCCATAGATCAGAGGGCAATATTAATAAACCGGCAGAAAGGGACAGCAGGATCTGCCAGTGGTATTGATAAAATGCAAAGAAAGACAAAGCAGGCTAGGAATATTGCATGATAATGTTGATAAAAGCCACCAGCTACCATGGCCCTTGGCCTGCGGCAGGAGATTGGGGGCTCAGCTTCTCGTTTCTGCCTCCTCATCCTCTTCCCCTCTACTCTGGCCTCAATTCTGTTTCCTATCAACATGCAAACTCAGCATCGATGAACCTTTCCAAGATCAACTAAAGCTGAGACAGATGTCAAAGAGTGAACCAGAGATTCCTCCAAGAAACAGAACAAAGGGAGAAAGAACCCAGGATGGAGAACTCCTTCCACACACACTTGGTTTCCACACAGATGGGTGGCTGCATCACGAACTCACATGAACAAGGCTGAGGACTGCCCTTAAATGACTCCTACAGAAATGCTTTCTGTTAAGTTGCCAACGACACATATTGGATGTGTGTTAAGTTTCCCAGCCCTCTGACACTTTCAAAGCCAAAATGAAACATTTGTTGTTTGGGGGAAAAAAGACTAAGAAATCCTTGGAAGTGTGAGAGTGTAGGCCAATGGGGTTTGGTGGTGAACATGGCTGGGGCCACTGTGTCCAGACTCCTCTGGATGGTGACAACTATGCCTTGGGAATGGCAGTTCCTCGTTGGTGGGAGCCCCACATTTACCTGCTCTCCACTCTACCTCTCTATGGCCACTGTCACAGATGCAGTCGGCTCTGGGAGCTTAGCTGAACTTCCCCATTCTTTCCTCTGTGGTTACCACCATCACTGCTATGTCATGACTTTTGCCCCATTTTCCTAAGCCTCTCTGCTATGGCTAGCATCTGCCCAGAGCATTTGATGCGAATTTCATCATGCATTAATCTGAAGTCTTTAATACTGTATTTTATTGCAAGAAACTGCTTGGGTGACCACAGCAGAGACTGTTCTAAAGAAGCACATCTCTGCTTACAGACCCTTGACCTTTAAAATCTAACCCCTGACCTCACCACATTCCGCCTCCACCAATACACCATCCTTCCCTTTGAAAACAGAATCTGAATCTGACAGTTGTGCTGAAGGCATCAATGCAGGGCTTCCTATGCGTGTTCACCCCTCACCCCTAAGTTCTGAAACTTTAGTTTCGATTTTGATTAAATGAGATTAACACACTCTGGGTGGGAGGTGAGGATTCCAGGAGGTCAAGTTCTAAGTATTGGCTATAGGCTGAAGAAATGCAAATTCACTCTCTATCCAAGAGAGAGAAGGCTTTTCACCTCTCAGGAGATGGTTAGGGTTAGGCTGAGGTTAGGGTTGTGGTTAGTGGTTATTACAGTTGGGATCAGAATTAGGGTTGGGCTTAGTGTTGGGATTGGGGTTAGAGTTGATATTATTAGGGCTGGGTTGGGGTTAGGGCTAGTGGTAGTGTTAAGGTTAGGATTAGAGTTAGTACTAGTTTGGGGGTTGGGATTAGGTTTAGGGCTGGGGTCAGAGTTGGGGTTAGAGTGGGGGTTGGGTTATTTATGGGGTTAGGGCTGTGGATAGGAATAGGGTAGTGGTTAGTGGTGGGGTCGGTGTTAATTGCTGCCCTACTGCTTCAAGCTGCATTTACAAAGATCGCATCAGATCTCGACAATACCTTTGAGTGTTGGCCACACTGTTATTTAATAGATGAGAAAACTTGATCTTGGAAAACTCCAAGCAGATCATAGGATCCTTGGTTTCCCTAACTGTGTATCTTAGAAACATAGCATTCTGGAATCGTGATCACGCCATTGCTGCCCACATTATGCTCACTGGCCTCTCCTCAAGCCACACCCCCTCTCTATTCTAGTTTGTTACTTTGTCCAAGTGACATCTCTAACAGGTAGGGCTTGGCTACACTCTCCCCCTACTTCAACCATGCCACTGAAAATGCACCACTCATTTAGAATTATTGTGGATGGAATTCAGAGCCTTGTGCACGCCAGACAAGTGCTCTACCACAGAGCTGTACTCTTAGCCATTCACTGGTTTGTGGAGGCAGAGTCTTACTACGAACCTCCAACCGACCTTGAACTTGCTGCATAGGATCATTTCCACTTCCACAGCTTCCAGGTTCAGTCACTGTGCCTGGCTTCTACTTTACTCTTTGTGGTTCGTTTAAATATTCTTATTGTGTGATCCTGTGGAGATCAGAGGACAACGTTTCAAACCCTGTCCTCCCCTTCTAAGATGTGGGTCCTGGGGAGTGATCTCAGGTGATCAGCCATAGTTAGCACGAATCACCTTTAAGTCCTACTCCCAGGCCTGCCACGTCACTATTTCAAATCAGGTCGTGCCACAGACATTTTATGCATCATCTAACATGAATCATCTCCCTCTCATTTATCACCTGACTCTGTCATCTATCTGTCATCTATCGTCTATCTACAAATTGGCTTGTGTCTCCCCCTGTCCTCACTAGATCACAGAAGGGACTTTCTTTCACCTACTACTGAGACTTCAGTGCCCATGAGTGTTCCTGGCAAGATGCTCAGAGCCCAGAATTGGGAAACATTCTTTCTATTCCAGTTTGTCCTTGCAAGCTTCCCATCATCCAAGAGATGATCCACTTAGTGATGGGATGCCGGGGGAGGAGCCAGACGGCCAACGTTAGTATCTCCATCATTGATCATCTGCACGCTCTCACCCCAGTTCCTCAGGCCCCTGAGCTCAGCAGCACCATCTGTGAAATACAGATGTGGAAAGTGCCAACATCAGAAGCACTCTGGGGGCTGAGGGATATCATCATACAGGCACTCAGTGCTCTGAAGTAGTCACTGTCACCTGCTACCAACATCGTCATTAGCATCAACCCTGCTATGACGTAGCCCCCCAAAAAAACTTAAGAAGTTAGTGGCCCAAGTCCCAAATCAATGCCTGCCACAGCTGGAACCAAGCCTGCTCCTTGCTCTCCAAGTCAGGGTTCTCTGCGGTCCTGACCCCACCCCATGTCCCACAGGTGGGCATGGCATAGTCATATGGCCAGCCCTGTCCCCACTCTACAGAGTAGCCACAGCCACAGCTCTACACGCTGTCTCTTCCCCAAGCCTCACACCTGAGGCTGTCTGCTTCCATCTGGTAGCCAAGTCCTCTCCCCTTCCTTGTATCAGAATCACAGCCCGCAAATATATCCAACTGCTAGTCTAGGCTCATCACAGAAACCTGAATCCTTCCTTGCCTTTTGTTAACTATAGAGACAAAAAAAGGACCCTGCCTTATCCCAGTGAAAAACACACCAGTTAACAAAAGAGAGCCACCCTAAGAGAAGGTTCCCTTGTTCTTAGGGTACCGTGATGCGGTGCTTGGAGCTATGGCTGCCATCTTGCCGCTGTAGACTGTCCACAAGAATACACAGGACAAGTGGATTTTTTGGAGATGCCGAAAGAGGATAGAAAGAGGCAGCCACAATGTCCTCACCGGCAGTTAGCCTGATTCCAAATGCTTGTGGTGTCAGGGGATGGCATGGTTTCATTGTTCAGCCATTATTGATCTGGGCTGTCATTTATTCCTAACACCACTCGCCAAAGACCCACATCCCTCTCCTGGTATCATCCCTTCATGATTTCTCTGCTCCTTTGTCTATGGCTTGCAACACCCATCTGCACCCTCACAGCTGATGTAAGAACTAAACTGCCTTTCTTATGTGTGTCGTGCCTGGTTGGTATAAGCTACAGTCAGACCCTGCCATTAGCTGTCCTCAGCATCTCTTGAAAAGAAACCCTAACACCCTGTCCTCGCTGTCACCATTCATTAGAGCCCCATAGTGTGGTATGTGCTCCGAACTTTCCCAGAAGCCTTTACACATTTGCTCATCGCCCTTCCTTGTGCCAAGTAACTGGAGAGTCAGCTGTGAGTACAACCCTCACACTCCTCTCCTTCATGGAAGTCTCTGGAATTGTGTTCCTCAGTCCCTGGTCTTTCAATCACACTAACCAATCAGCAGGGGAGAAATCAATAGTTGAGTACTATGTTGCCAACATAGATATATATTTCTTCGATGACTCAGGAAAATAATAACTAGCTGTTAATCACACATCTAAGACATGCAGAGCTAAGATGTCTCGTTAATATTCTTTCTCCCTCATCAAAACTTAAATTATGAATAAACTGAACACAATTTTTTGTGGTCTAAATGCTGTTTTGTGTGTATGGACCAAATCATCAATAACCAAGTCATCAATAAACAAAGGCTCTGTATAAATGCAACCAAAGGTTCCATAAAGAGATGTCCCTTATGGCCAGAAATGACAAAGTGTGATGGAGAGAGCCAGGGTGTCTAGGCAGCACCTGGGCGAAACTGCAGGTTAAAAGAAAGAGAGGTGTCCTAACAATCAAAAAATAGTCAGTCATCAGTACTCGAACTTAGCATGGAGTCGCTGGAAAGAAACCTTTCTCAGAAGAATAATTCCCCAATCTTAGCAAGCCTGGTTGTATGTACCGGGGGGTCTACCTGTACTCTCTTCCTCTAAATCATAAAGGATGGAGGAGGGGAGTGGAATATCTTGATAGGAATAGTGACATTGAAGATAATAAATGCCAAAAGGCAAAAAAAAAAAAAGGTCCATAGAGAATGCAGAGAGAGGGTGCATGGTGAGTATTATCAGGTAAACAGATGAGACGCATAGGTGAGGATAAGAGGGAATGGAAAATGGAGTTTCTGCCAAAGCTTTGCACCCTGAGTCTTTCCTCTGAGTCTTCCATTGTCTCGTAGGGATGTCTGCCATGTTCCTCCGTGGCTATAAACAACAATCCCAAAGGAACCACTATACAAACAGGCACCGAAAAGATCTTCAGAAAACCACTTTGCACTGCCAGAGTTCATGTCAGGGGACCTTGATGTGGACATTCCTAGGACAGAATGACACTCAGGGAACGAAGCACAGTGCAGACACACTGAGTGGGGTATAAAGCTAAGTCATGAGAAGGTATTAGCTCTCCAGACAGCAAGTAGTGTTAGCCTGGGTCTAGGAATATAACAGGCAACTGCTTGGTCTTTCAGTGTGATAGCTGAGTCATTCAGGCTTTACTAAACACCCTTTAAAGATGGCAGAACCCAGACATCACTCCAAGGAGATTTGCAAGGCCGTGCATGTGACATGCACATAAATGGAGGAAATTAAACATAAAAAATTACATGGAGTACATGGACTATGGAGTACGGAAATGAATTTGCAGCTTGATGTAATGCTGGGAGCAATGAGGAAAGATAGAAGATTCCAAGAAGAGGGTGCAGAGTGTGGGTTGGGACTTAAAGGTGAGTAGAATGTTTAAAACAGAGTGGGGGCTGGTGGGGTGCTAACCAAAGATACACACAGTTCCAGGAGAAAGAAAGACGTCTCCAGGCAAGGTTCAAGCTGTGGCAGTGAGCGGAACCCTCCCAGGTGGCTTGCCTGGGGCAGCCACAGGAGTTAGAAGATCTCTGGAGATAGCATGTAGCCGTCTAAACTTTCTGCAGAAGCAGCCAGGCATCATGACATGGTACGGTACACAGCTCCTGCCCTCTGACAGCTTGCTGAGGGAAGAGAGGCATTACTTGTATGAAAGGTACTTGTCAATCAGTTTCTGGGGTTGAAATGGGAGGAGTCTCAGACCTGGGGACTCTGGGCAAGAGCGCCTGCCAGTGCTGCGGTGTTTTCTCTTTCTGATAAGGGAAACATGTGATTCATTTATTCCTTCCAGGATTTCAGGTTGTTGGTTGGCAACCTTACTTCTAAAACGCTGTGCTCTTTCAAAGTACAAATACCTCCATTGAAACTGTTCTGAGTGGGGGTTGTTTGTTTGTTTATTAAAAATCTAAGAAGTGGTAGGAAGGGAAACTACTACCCTGTCAAAGTTACACTGGCTGTAGCCACATTATTCACAGAGACCCCTGTATTTACAATTACAAGAAGTAATGCATACGTTTGCTCTGGCCTTGCAATGCAGAACTATTATCCCTATTTTATCTAAAGGCTTAGAGAGGCCACACAGACAATGAACCTTTGATATCTTGGATTCAATTTATTGAATGTATACTATATGCTGAGTATACAATAACTCCCAACATCAGGCTGCCTATGGTTGCCTAAATTCAACTTGAAGACAGGAGACCAAACAGCTGTCAGAGGGATGAACAGAGCAGAGTTTCACATCAAGGTTTTGGCTAGGCCCACAAAGCAGGAGAGGAAATGGGGGTATGAGTCAAAGCATGAGAGACTTCCCTCCTCTAGCCTCTACCTGCACTCTGTCAGAATTGGCTCTAGGTAGAGGGACTCTTCGACAGTCTCATTGTCAGAGGAATACGCTAAGGCCCCCACACATGGGATGACTTGACTGTTCTCCCTAGAGAAAGGGATTCAGGGAAAGGGGTTGGACATCTCTTGCAGTAAGCGCCAGCTTGGCTAAGCTAGTGTGTTCCCAACTCCTCCGCTACCATTGCAGCTGCATTACTGTCTCCAGACCCAACAGGGTCAAGGGACTGGGCCATGTTTAGAGCAAGAGAAAGTCTAGCATCCTGGACAGGTCCTCCTGCTTCTATCTCTTCACCCGTGTTGCCATACAGCTCTCCAGTGTGTAGCACCATGGCCCTAAGGAAGCAGAGCAGTGAAAAGTCAGGGGAAATGTTTTGTGCATCCTTCACTCCACAAGGTACTATTGCATCCCTAGTGTAACGAAATGTGTGTGCACAAACACATGCTATGCATGTGTCTGCAATGTGAATGGATACACACACACACACACACACACACACACACACACACACACACACACACACACACACACACCATGTGGTCTCTCTCTTGCAGGCAGAACTCCAAAGAAGCTGGAAACCTAAAGGCTCTCAACAATGGAGAACGGGGGCGGGAGTTGAGCTGGGGAAGGCCAGAGTCGGCTCAAGCTGAAAGCTCACAAGGCTCCTCTAGACCAAGTTAAATCCACAGTGTTTCTCTGCCGGTCTCTCCCTTTGCTAACTCTCCTGGACCACAGTGCAGCAGAACAGCCCCGGGTACCTGGCAAAAGAAATTGAGGGGTGGGAATCAGAAGCAGCGGACTGTCCTGTGGGCTCAGCAGTTAAAGGCGTCATAGGGAAACGCATCCTTTCAAATTCCTCCTGATCCCAACTGTGGCAGCACGCTTGGTTCCTGTGCTCCTGAAGGGGAAGAATTTCCACAAGGACACAGACAAAGCTAGCGAACAAGATTTACTTATGGCAAGGACGAAAGTGCAATTGTGCTGGTGTACGCCAGAGAGCCCCTGTCCGGCATCCTCGGTGCTACCTCCCCTGATGTTAGGATTGGTCCTTCCTTGCTGTGGAGTCCAAGATGCGCTCGCGCTCTCGCTCTCGCTCTCGCTCTCGCTCTCGCTCTTTGAATAGGTAAAGGCCTAAAAGTTCTGTTAATACTGAACTGCATTAGATATTAGAATGTATATTAAAATAAAGCTACCATAAAGTCAAGATGTTTATGGAAGAGCCACAGTGACAGATATTGGGAGGCAGGGGCTCTGCGGGAGGGGAAGCCCACTGAAACAAGATTAATCCCCCCAAATAGCCCTCTTATAAATATCTTCTCCAGTGTCCCAGACCTTTCTGTTTTGACACTAGCATGGATTTTAACCCTAAAAGAGGAGACTGAAAAAAGCAAGTGCCCCTGTCTCCCTCCCAAGCCTGACAGCAAAATGAACCAGGGTTGTGCCCTGCATTTTCAGCAAACCCTCTCTTCATAGGATTGGAGGCCAAAGTCTCAGAGCAGTACTTCACCCCAGACTCTCAACAAGTCCACCCTAGACACAGGTTCCCAAAGGAAGTTCCTGAGCCCTAGGATATGTCTCCCCACAACATCCTCTCAGGGCATCCCACCTGGCTGGGCACGTCAATGGCGAGTCTAGAGTAGTGCACAGCCGCAACCTGAGCCTATACGCAACATCCAGTGAATTTATTCCCCCGGAGCCAGCTCCTGACAGGGCCCAGCTAGGCAGACACATTAGCCAGAGCACCTCTCCCAGGCAGAGAGGGGAAGACTGCTTGCTGGTCTCTGCTTCCCCTCCATTCCTGAGAAAGCACAGGAACTTGCCTCACTGGAATGGCAAGACAGAGCTGGGTGTGGGCACTGATGGGAGCATGCTCGTGGCTTGGGTACTGTCTATTCGTTGGGGGAAATCTGAGCAATTCACACCCTGGGCTCGAAGTGTGGCAAAGGCACTGCTGGATCGACACCGCCCTCTGCTGGCCATATTTGGTCATAACACCATCCTCTTGCCTACAACACAGACCCGGGAAGGCAGAGCTTCCCCACTAGGAAAGAAGATGGAGAAACAGCACCCTGTCCCAAGAGCATCTCTTTGGGGAGCATACAAGCTGGACTCAAGGAATAGGAGACACTTCCTAGACCTTTTCCAGGAAAAACCCTTTTCTGGCCACACTAGTTCCCAGATTCCCATCAGCAAGCTAAGCAGGCACTGTCCCTACCTCTGAGTACATCCCTGTCCTTAAAGCTCATTTCCCCTGGGTATTTGTGGCTCTTTGAAACTCTTAGAGGCCCCTATGATCTCCATTCTGAAATTTTATGGGCCTGGAGGACAGTAACTATCCCCTTGAGGAATAACAAGGTCATTCCTCCTGTTGCAAAAAGGCTTTTGAGATGGTTCACAGATGGGAGGAGCTGTGCCCTGCAGCCATTGCAGCTAGAAAGCGCAGGACAGACCCCTTTCCTAGGCACATATGGATGGGAGTCACCGTACCTGTCCTGGTCTGAGGTTTGCCATGTGTCAGACGCCCGCTGTACCATTGACAGTGGTTCTCTAGCTTGAACTTCACAAAGAGACTATGAACCTGGACCACAGTGAGGTTGAACAGTTGCTCAAGATCAAGCCACCGAGAGTCCAGGGCCAGTGTATATATGCTATATGGCCCCTCTCAGAGAAAGGCCTTTCTGCTAGAAAGTACACAGCTCCTTGTAAACCTTCCGATGCCCTAGCTACAAAATAGAGCTGTTGCCCCGCCCTTCTCTCAGCCATCCCTTCTTACAACAAGCTCCCCACATGATCCATTCCACACTCACTTAGCTGGCCTCCATGCCCAATCCCTACACACAACCCCCAACACGTGATGTGTGAGGACACAAACAGGCAGTGCTACGAGAGATGAGACCCAGGATTCAGGGGAGCACCAGGGAGAGGACAGCAGGAGAGATGCCAACACCCAGGCTGGAGTCACGACCGGTGGCTCTGTCCTTCCTTGAGTGCTTAGCAAGTATTGCCAGGAGTGGGAAGAGAGCTCAGGGATATCCTCTGCCCTGGTATGAATATCAGTGATATGGTCCATTGGAAAATTCAGAAGCAGATGACATCATCCTCTGTGACAACCAGGAAAGATGAAGCAGGTGGGCAGGTCCAACTTCACTATGGGTCACTCAGAGTTCCCCAATTCTCAGAAACAGCTGCCGTTTTCTCTAGACTCTCTTCTCCCTCTCTCAGGAAAATAGCTTTCAGCCTTGCATAGACTACTGGGTAATAGGAGGACACATCCAAGACCTACTGGCTTCCATGGAGGAAAACCCTGGAGGATGGGGGTACACCTCCCTGGAGCAGTCTACAAAATAAGCATATACTCACGCATACACAGTGTCTCAAACCAAGCAAAACCAGTTGATGCTATTATGTGGAATAGCCAGAGGGCGCAACAACCACTAGGCCATCTGAGAGAACCTAGGAGGAGTTCTTGGCCCCCATCTCATCTATACTACATAACAAGATGAGTGGCCGCTAGAGAGCTGGTGTCTGGGCCCCTCCTAGTTCTTTATATTTCTTGGCCTTCAGCCTCTCCTTATGCGTCTTCCCTTGCCCAGCTCTTTTGTGTGGAACACTTGCCTGCATAACTTCACTATCACTAGGCATCTGATCCTCTCCATGTGACCAAATTGCCCCATTTTTATGTACTGGCATTTTAGCTAGGGTTTTTATTGCTCTGAAGAGACACCATGACCATGGCAACTCTTATAAAGAAAAACATTTCATTGGGGCTGGCTTACAGTTCAGAGGTTTGGCCCATTATCGCCAGGAAGCATGGCAGCATGCAGGCAGACGGTGCTGAAGAGGTAGCTGAGAGTTCTATATCTGAATCTACAGGCAGCAGAGAGAGAGACATAGACATTGGGCCTGGCTTGAGCTTCTGAGACCTCAAAGCTTACCTCAAGTGCCACAATTCCTCCAACAAGGCCACACCTCCTAACAGTGTTACTCCCTGTGAGCCTACGGGAGCCATTCAAACCACAGCTGTTTTAGCTAACTTCCTCCTTTGATGAGGAGCTAGGCCGAGCCCCACCTAACTCAGGTCTCTCAAGACATCTGCTGACCTGAGGGGTCCCACTGCGATTGGTATAGTTCAGGAAAACAGCATTTGTCTCAAGTCCTCCTTGCCATAGCCCTGTAAAGCGATTCCCCCTGGACATGCGGAGAGGTGCGCAGATTAGACGTCTTCCAGGTTTAGCTAAGGTCTACACCAATGGTTCGGGTTGAACCCTGATTCCTGTCTCCATCTAGAACCAAAAGGATACATTAGGAAGTGATACACACTTAGATGACAAGAATAGGCTGACAGGTTACAGACCCGCTTCAAATTCTAGCCGGGCAAGCCAGGGCCAGAATCCTTGCCCACCTGCCCAGCCCACCTCCTGCCCTACCCTCCCAGAAGATCCATGACCCGCAAAGCTGTTATTAGCGCTTTCAGCTCCATTTAACTACACAAATGGCTTGGTCACAGCTGACTAGTCCCAAATTTGCCCTTGATTTTCTTTTAATTCACCGTGGCTCAGTCCCCCTGTAATACAGGTAGAGGAGGTATATTTGTTCCCAAACTCCCCTCCTGGGGTTAATCATGCACAGAACAAAACTCCATTTGAGCCACTTAATGATTTCATTTCCACCCTCGGTTTGAAAGCGCTGTGTCTATAATACTAATGCAGCTCTCCAGCTCCCCATACTCCAGAGGCCTGTGTGTGAGACATCGGAAGGGGGCGCATCCGCAGCTCAGCCACGCCTCCTAGCCAGGCCTGCCAACCACAAATGGCCCCTCTCTCCTCTAGACGGGAAGCCACGCCTCTCATATGGAGTCATTTTAACATCCACCTGCGGAGTCTGTACCTCTCCCCACACACACACCCCACCCCACCCCCGTATCATCAGCCAAACTCCCCCCACCCCTGCCCCTTTATTCCAGAGTCCAGGCCAGTTCCCTGAGCATCCCTGGCCTTGGGAGTGGTGCCCTTGCCTAATGGACCCCTCCTTCATTGCCAGGGCCTGATACCTCCTCTCAGGTCTCTCTGTGTCTAAACAGTCCCTCCTGTGATAAGCTTTTTCTCTCTAGCCTAGAAAACCAGCGCGCCCCTGCTCCATCACGCGTGCACTGTTGGCTTATTTTCACACTATATTTCATAATCAGTGTGCATGACAGTCTATCTCCCACTGTGAGCTCCCCAGGACATGACACTCTATTCACTGGGCAGCCCATATCCCACTGGGCATCCCATATCCCTGTAATATTGGGTATAAGTGTTCAGCACATTTTATTTGAATGAATTGCCTCTACATTATTTCGTGTGTGTGAATGTAAACTGTTTTCATAACTAAACAAAGATATTCAATGGCATCTCATCTCTTTAGGCTTTCCAAACAGTGCTAAAAATCTACACCAAGCCCTGGTAGGCACCTCGGAAAAAGACCAGGTCACCTTCAAAGATGTTGTTTGTGTGGAAATGGTGCCATCTAGTGGCTTAGGGGAAAATGGCTTCTCAGCCGGGGTTCTGGGACAGGCGTTCTTACTGAAGGTTTCCATCCCTCTCTCCAGTACTCTAGACTGTAGCTCTTCCCTAAATGCTCGGAGCTGATCCCTCACAGGACCCCTCTTTCTTTTCTGGAGCTGAGGACCGAACCCAGGGCCTTGCGCCTGCTAGGCAAGCGCTCTACCACTGAGCTAAATCCCCAACGCCGGCAGCACCCCACTTACGTGCAACATGTTCCATTTCAACTTGTGTATGCATCCATCCTCACCATCTAGTGATGTGTCTATACCACTAGGGTAGACTCAACATCCAGGGCCCAAATAGAACTGGCCTCCAGCCTGGCTCCTGTACCTTGACTGTGAGCAGTGTTTCTAAACCTTCTACAGACTTCTCACCCACTGGTCATGGCTCGAGCATCAGTCGCGCCTCGGTCTACTGTTTTCTCACCCACTCCACTCCCTTCCTCCTGCCCAAGGGGTACAGAAAGCATCACCCCCACAGCCACCACCCCATGAAACATCTCCCCCAGCCTGCAAAACCACTCTCTGCTTCTGGGTGTTTTCCCACTGCGACAAACTCCCAAGACGAAACAGCTTAAAAGAAGAGAGTGTTTATTTGGGCTCACCTTTCACAGGCTTCGGCCCCTGGTTACTTGGCTCGACTGGCTCTGGGTCAGGAGAGTGAACATGGCAGCCAGGAGCTCCCAGTGAAAAGAAAAACTGATAATTTCACGATGGACAGGGCGAAAGTGAGGAGGATACAAGGGATAAGATGGTCTTTCTTGGGCTTGAGACCCCATATGAACAACAATGCCAACCAACCAGAGCTTCCAGGGACTAAGCCACTACCCAAAGACTATACATGGACTGACTTCTGGGCTCCAAATTCATAGGCAGCAATGAATAGCCTTGTAGGAGCACCAGTGGAAGGGGAAGCCCTTGGTCCTGCCAAGGCTGGACCCCCAGAACGGGATTGTTGAGGGGGTGGTAATGGGGGGAGGATGGGGAGGGGAACACCCATATAGAAGGGAAGAGGGAAGGGTTGGGGGGTGATGGCCTGGAAACCGGGAAAGGGAATAACATTTGAAATGTAAATAAGAAACACCCAATTTAATAAAAAATGGAAGAAAATAAAATAATAATAATAATAATAATAATAATAATAATAATAATAATAATAATAAAAGATGGTCCTTCTTCTCCTCTGCTGGAACTCATGCCTTTCCTGGCACTCAATTCTTTGCCCATGGCAGGGAACGAACTCATCATGCCCTATTGGACCAAAAACACCTGGTTACACAGTGTCTAGCAGGTCAAAGTGCACCACTCAGATGACCCCCACCCCAGCATAAATAGGCAGAGAACTGCTGCTCACTGACTCTGACCTCCTCAATGGACATATTGGTGCAGCCATTTAATGACGACTGTGTGACATTAAAAAAGTAGCTCAACCTCCCTGAACTTCTTGTCCCTGATCTGGAAATGGGGAGTGATGATATAAAATTGAAAATGCATGTTTTATTTTCAAAACCTTGAGTAGATCAGGGTTTTGTTGATACACAGTATTTTCTAGTGGTTACAAAAGTTGTGATTTGGGTGGTTCCTTTCTTATCTCCCCTGTGGTGGTATTTGAATAAATCAAGAGCAATGAATAGCCTAGTAAGAGCACCAGTGGAAGGGGAAGCCCTGGGTCCTGCTAAGACTGAACCCCAGTGAACGTGATTGTTGGGGGAGGGCAGCAATGGGGGAGGATGGGGGAAACACCTACAGAGAAGGGGGGAAGGGGTTAGGGGATGTTGTCCCGAAACCGGGAAAGGGAATAACATTTGAAATGTAAATAAGAAATACTCAAGTTAATAAAAAAAAAAGAAAAAAAGAAGTGGGTAATAGCCTTGAACTCATTGGTACAGGAGACAACTTCCTGAACAGAGCACCAATCTTAAGATCAACAATTGACAACCATCAACAACGGGACCTCATGAAACTGAAAAGCTTCTGCATGGCAAAGGACACCATCAATAGGACAAAATGACAGCCTTCAGATTGGGAAAAGATCTTTACCGACTCTACATCTGACAGAGGGCTAATATCTAAAATGTATAAAGAACACAAGCTAGATAGACATCGACAAACAAACCAAATAACCAAATTTAAAATTTAGGTACAGAGCTAAGCAGAGACTTCTCAACAGTGGGATCTCTAATGGCTGAGAATCTCTTAAATGTTGAACAGTTTTTAGTCGTCACGGAAATGCAAACCTAAACAACTCTATTCCATCTTAGATCTTTCAGAATGGCTAAGATCAAAAAGTGAAATGGCAGCACATGCTGGCAAGGATGTGGAACAAAGGAACACTCTCATTGCTGGTGGAATTGCACACTTGTACAATCACTTTGAAATTTGGTGTGTCAGTTTCTCCCAAAATTGGGACTAGTTCTACCCCAAGAACTAGCTATACCACTACTGGGCATAAACTCAAAAGATGCCCTACTATGCTCAACTATGTTCATAGCAGCCTTTTTCTTAATAGCCAGAAACTGGAAACAACCTAGATGTCTCTCGACTAAAGAATTGATTTTAAAAAATGTAGTACATCTACACAATGGAATATTAAAAACAAAAATATCATGAAGTTTGCAGGCAAATGGATAGAACTAGAAAATATCCCGAGTGAACCCAGACACAGAAAGACCTGTATGATGTGCACATTAGCCATAAAGCACAGGACAACCCACATGCTACAATCCACAGACCCAAAGAAATCAATAAGGATGGCCCAAGGGAGGATTCACAAATCTCACTCAGAAGGGGAAACAAGATAGTCATTGGAGGTGGGTGGAAAAAGGGAACTGGGTGGGAGACCGGGAAAGGGAGGGAATGGGGGTAGGGATGAGGTGTGAGGATGTGGTAGAGGCCTGGGAGTGAGAATGGAAATTAATTGATAGAGGACATCTCTGAAAGTAACTGATGACCTGGGACAGGGGAGGCTCCAGGAATCTATTGGGATGACGCTAGCTGAGACTCCTACCAGCAGGGGATATGGAGACTGAAGTGGCCACTCCCTGTAGCCAGGCAGGACTTCCAGTGGAAGTAGGGAGAACAGCCCACCCACAAATCCTTCAACCCAAAATTTGTTCTGCCTACAAGATGTGGAGGACTTAAAGATGGAGCACAGGCTGAATGGATGGCCAACCAATGACTGGCCCAACTTGAGACCCATTCCATGTGAGAGAGCCAACCTCTGACACTGTTAATGATACTTTGCTATGCTTGCTGAGAGGAACCTAGCCCAACTGTCTCCTGAGAGGCTTAATCCAGCAGCAGATGGAAACAGATGCAGAGACCCACAGCCAAACATCAGGCAGAGCTCAGGGAGTCTTGTGGAAGAGATGGGGATAGAATTGAGCAAGCCAAAGGGATCAAGGACACCACAAGAGGACCTAGAGAGTCAACTAACCTGGACCCATGGGAGCTCACAGAAACTGAACCACCAACCAAAGAACACGCAGGGGCTGGACCTAGGTGCCCTACACATTTGTAACAGATGTGCAGCTTGGTCTCCATGTGGATCCCCTAACAATTGGAGTGGGACAGTCTCTGCCTCTGATTCTTGCCTTCGGATCTCCTCCCCCTACCTGGTCTGTCTGTCTGGACCTCAGTGGGAGAGAATGTGCTTAGTCCTTCTGGGACTAATGTCCCAGGGTGTGGTGGTACCCAAGGGGCAGGGGCTTCCCTTTCTCTGGGGAGAAGTGGATAAAGGGGAAAGGGATCTGTAAGGTGGGATGGAGAGAAGGGAAGGGGGATTGCCATCAGGATGTAAAGTAAATAAATAAATAAATAAGAACGGACCCCACCGATTCATATATTTAAATGCTTAAAGAGTGGCACTGCTTGAAAGGCTTGGAAGGCATGGCCTTGCTGGACAATGTGTCACTGGAGGTGAGCTTTGTTGATTTCAAAGTCCCAAGCCAGGTCCAGTGGTTCTCTATTCCTGCTGCCTGTGAATCTGGGTGTAGAACTCTCCATCACCATGTCTGCCTGGGTGCCAACACGCTTTCTGCCATGACGACAATGGACTAAACCTCTGAACTATAAACCAGCCCCAACTACACGCCTTCCTTTACAAGAGTTGCCAGGGTCATGGCACCTGTTCACAGCAATAGAACTCTGACTAAGACACCTGTCAAAATGAAATTTTCATCAAAGCAGAGCTTAGTGAGCCCATTTATAAAGTGACTGAATAGAAGGCTCAGAGTTCTAACACTTCAGAGTTCTATCACCACAACAGCTTTATCCAAGGTATTTAAGTCCTGTGGTCTTGCAAATGAACTAAAAGTCAACAACTGAGCTCTTGGTGGCACAGGCCTGTAATCTGAACACTTGGGAGGTATAGGCTGGAAAATCCGGAATTCAAGGTCACCCTCAGCTAGAAAGTAAGAGGCAAGGACAAACTGCATGAGATCTTGTTTTTAAAGTAAAAATTTTTAAAAGAAGAAAAGTAAAAAACAAAACAAAACAACAACAACAACACCAACACCTCTTCTTGGGTCCCCAGCTGACCTGCAGGTTGAATGGGGCAGACTTAACTAAAGGCCAGACCCTCCTTGCAACCAGAACTGAAGCAGGAAACCTCCCGTGTGGCTGACAATTGTCTAGAGGCAGAGAGAGGGAATAAACCTGACTGCAGGAAGGCCAAGGGACCCCCTTGGGACTGTTACCACGTCTCCCAGTGAAGAAAAAAGCAAGATCTCCTCATCTTTCTCAGAAAGAGGGTGTGGGGAGGAAGAGGGAAAGAGAGAGGGAACGGGGAGAGCACCCTGAGCAGGAGCTAGAGCGAGCATGGAAGATGGAAAAGAAGAGAGACATAGGATGGGAAAGGAAAGGAGAGAGGGAGAGGGAGAGGGAGAGGGGGGGAGAGAGAGAGAGGGAGGGGGAGAGGAGGGAGAGGGGGGAGGGGAAGGAGAGGGGGGAGAGGGGAGGGAGAGAGAGAGAGGAAGAGGGAGGGGAGAGGGAGAGAGAGGGAGAGGGAGGGGAGGAGGGAGAGGGAGGGAGGGGAAGAGGGGGAGAGGGAGAGGGAGGGAGACGGAGACGGAGGGGAGAGGGAGAGGGAGAGAAGGAGGAGGAGAGGGAGAGAAGGAGAAGGAGAGGGAGGGAGGGAGAGGGAGAGGGAGAGGGAGAGGGAGAGGGAGAGGGAGAGGGAGAGGGGAGAGGAGAGGGAGAGGGAGAGGGAGAGGAGAGGGAGAGGGAGAGGAGAGGGAGAGGGAGGGAGAGGGAGAGGAGGAGAGGAGAGCATTCTCTTCTCCTTCAGGGAAACCAGCCTTTGTGGCAATCTTTTTCTAAAATTGAGCCAGCTGGGCAGAAAAAATATCCAACCCCAGACACTTACTTCTAGACTTTCAGTCTTTCCTAAGACCAATGACAATGGGAAGAACCAACCAAGAAGTCCAAAGTGTGTGAACGTCACAAGGACACAGGTCTCATCACAGGGCTTCCCAGGCTTCCCCTCTGTCACAGTAAGTGACAGAGAAGGCTGCTGAAAGATGCTACCCTCAGATTCTGACTGTGAAGGTATTGCTAAGGAAAGTCACAGAAGAGAGAGTCACATACAACCTAAGCCCCAACCGGCTAAGCAGAAAGCCTGGAACTAAAGAGTCTATTTTCCTCCATCCCTGATGCATCACATCTGCCTTTCATTAGTAAATTTCAAGATGTGCAATTAATAAAAGCCAGAAGGTAGATTGTGGAACACAGCAGCTATCAGAATCAGACTTGTATGAGGCAGGTGTGTGCAAATAATCAGACCAGGAATTTAAAACAACTTCCATAAACACACTGAGGGCTCAAAGGGAACACATGGGCATGTAGGAACAGATGGGTAATATAAACAGAGAGATGGAAACACTCAGGAAAATTCTAAGGGAGAGACCCAGAAGAAAATACAACACAGTAGTGAGAAATGTCTTTGAAGGGCTCATCAGTAGATTCGTCCATCTAAGAAAGCATCATGAGCCCCAAGAAATAACCAGGTCTAGGAGAGCACTCTGCTGGTGAGTGAGTGCTTGCTCTGAATGCATGGAAAACTGAGTTTGATCCTCAGTTTTCTAGATGTGCTGGCTTATACTTCTAGTATAGGGGAAGTGGAGACAAGGAAGAGTCTACACACACACACACACACACACACACACACACACACACACACAAAGAAGTAATAACATTACTAGCCAAGTGTGTAGCTCAGTGGCAATTTGTGTGCTCAGCATGCATGAGGCCATGAGTTCAATTCCTACCACCAGGGAAAAAAATAGCAACAGAAAACAAAACAAGCAATTGGGAAGGGGGAGAGATCAGAACATCCAAGAGCTGTGGGTCAATCATCAAACATCTCTGGAACAGATGTGTAATCAGATGATCAAGGCCACAGAAAAAGAGGCCACAGAATTATTTGAAGTGTTAAAAGTTAAGACTTTCCCAAAACTCACAGTGGCATTGAACAGATCCAGAGATCTCAAAGACCTCCAGGCAGGAAAAAACAAAAAGATCCATGCCTATTTATGTCATATTCAAAGCACAGAAAGTCCGACATACAGTAACCAACCTTGGAGTCTGTTAGCAAAGGAAAGGCATACAGAAAATGGGGGACATGCACAATGAAAGTTTATTCAGGCAGAAAAAAACATAGTTATGTCACTTGCAAGAAAATGGATGCAACTGGCCATTACCATATTAAGCAGATTAATTCTGTCTCCAAAAGACAAACACCACATATTTTCCCTCTCATTTCTGAATTCTAGATTTTATATAGATACATGAAATCATGCATGCGCATTTAACATAAAAATAGAAGTAAAGCTGTCTAAAAGAATGAAGGGAACTCATGGAAGTGAGGGGGGAAGAGAAGAACAGGGTGGGATAATGCAGCCGAACACCTCTAAACACGTGTGGAAACGGCCTTATGAAACTCAGCACTTTAGACAGCGAATACAAAAACCTTTAAAGAAGGCTGGTGAAAAAAAGGCAGGAGCAAGGATCAGAACTCCCGTGAAGAAACGCACACAGTTGAGAGTGGAGTGAGCTATTCAAATGCTAAAAGGATGAAACTGACAACAGCATTCAGTAGCCAGCACAGCCGTTCCTCTAAAGTGAAAAATAAAGACTTCCTCGCACTCAAAAATGGAAGGAAATCTTCACTAGCAAACCTGCCTAGCAGAAAATATTTAAAGTTCTTCCAAGAGAAAAGAGAGGATACAGGTCAGAATGAGAGCTACATATATAATGGAGATGCCAAAGAAGCAGTAGGTGGATATAAAGTACAGAAATCCCCAGCACTCCCTGGGGAAATCCACGCACCCCACGCACCCCACCCACCCCACCCCACCGCAGTCGAGTCCACAGCAGCATCCCTTCAAATATGCTGGGGTCTACTGCACTGCCCACAACACAAAGCAGGAAGATATGTGCCCCCCAGCACCGGGTCTGCAAGGCAACCAGCTTTGGATGGATGGATGGATGGATGGATGGATGGATGGATGGATGGATGGATGGACGGACAGTGTGAAGAATGGACAGATGGATGGAGTGATGGATGATGGATGGATGGAGGGATGGAGTGATGGATATGGATGGATTGATGGATGGAGGGATGGAGGGATGGATGGATAGATAGATGGATAGATAGATAGATAGATAGATAGATAGATAGATAGATAGAGTGAAGGATGTGTAGATGAATGGATGAAGTGATAGAGATGAATGGATGGAGAGATGAGGGAGGGAAGGATGAAGGGAGAGAGAGATTTTGGGATGGATGAGTATAGGGAGGGAAGGAAGGAGAGGATGAGGGAGGGAAGGAGGGAGAGGGGAAGGAGGGAGGGAGGGAGGGAGGGAAGGCATGGAGGGAGAGGAGGGAGGGAGTGAGGGAGAAATGGCATCCACACCAACAATAAGGCTGGTTGGTAAATAAGATGTCTCTTTATTAGCACTTCGGCAAGAAGTTTTCGGCATTGCCACGGTGGGAACCAAGGGCTCAGAATTTAGAGTCTCTCTGTTCAAGTCTGGTCACCCTTCAGGTCAAACATGAGATGGACACTCATTGGACACAGGCTATTCATCGACTCTGGAGGCCTTCAACCTGGGAATCAGAGATGTGTTCAGTGTTCCCTCATGGAAATGTGCAGCCAGTTGAAGTCAATATCTGCTCCTAGTCTTCACCTACTCTCTGCTTTCTGTGTAATGATGTGCGGGATCAAGGAGAACCCTTGACAAAGCATGCCCTGTCAAGGCATACAGTCAGCACTTAAATGCTAGCATTGTATCTTCCTGGTATTTTTAAGCATGTGGCCTCCAGCTAAGTGACAATCATTCCTTTCATGCCCACCCCAACAACAGTTACCACGGTATCTCGCTTAGATACCATGCATTGACTGCCTCAGGTATACTCCATCTATTGTATTCTACCTCCAGACTTCCACTTCCTGGAACTGTAGTGATATCCAGGTATGGCCTTGTGTGAAGCACAAGCAGAGGCTGTATGGCCAAAAGCCCCTTGTTGGTGTCAGGTTCCAAATCTACACACCCTTCTGCTGAGACCCTGTTGCTCTGAGCAGAGTCAGAACAGCCACTTCCACTTTTCCCCCGCCCCACTGGCCCTGCGTGCATCTCTCTCACTCAGGAAAAGGTAAAGCTCTCTATGCTAGGTCTCTCCCCTCTACAGCCAAGGCTAGATGCCCTGTCCATCCAGGCCCTTACCTATGGGTCTCCTCACCTTAGCATTCTGAGCAAGAATTTCTGTAGCATGGATCACAGCATGGATCGTAGCATGGATCACAGGAGGAGTCACACCTGATTTGAGATACGCTGCAAAAGACCAAAGGAAGGCTGCTGTCAGAACCAATCTATATCTCAAACCCAAACCACAGCCCAAGACATGGGCTGGCTGGGAAGCACAGGTACAAGCCAATGCTGTGTGTAAACTTTAGAACTGAAGTCCAGGAAGAAGGTCTCAGCCTGGAGTCATGGGAAGGCAGGTACCTACCATGTGAGGTTGATAAGTGCATCATAATGTGATCTATGATGTACTTATCAGAATCACATTCTGATTTATAATGTGACTCAGAAAGGACAGAGGCCCTTGGAACTATGTGTCCCTAAATGATGCTGGAGCCAACAAACGATGTCATCTCTACCCATTCATACCCAGGTGGACATACAAAGCGACTCTGAGCGAGAGCTTACCTCCGTCTCACTTGATCTATTCGCTCCTGAATGACGTCATCCATAACTTCACTTGGCACTTGGAAGATACGGGTGTGGCTGGAAAACACCATTGCAACATGGATTCTGAGCTGCTTTTTTATAACAACTAAGCCTAGTGGGGCTACTGGAACTGCATGGGCCTGAGAGCCCACATCTCAACTAACAAAGTACCTGTGAGGTACCCAGCCACTATATGCGGACAGCAAGTGGTTCCAAGGAGATGCAGGGAAAGACAAGCTGGTCCCCAACAAGGTGATGGAACTGTGTAACTTCCCCCTTCCGAACTGCTGTCTGCTTTAGTATATACTCTTAGGATTAGTAACAGGCTGCAAGCACTTAAGTCTACCACTGTTTGCCTTCTTTCCCTGTGCTGAAATTCCTTCCCTTCTCTAATCTACTTCCTCTCTTTTCTGTTCTCCTGTCATTTCCCGCTCGTCCCTTCCAGAGTCCTGTAGTGACCATCAAATACTCCCTACTTAGAAGGACTAAGAGAACTAAGCTTGTTGGTCAGTGCCCTGTTAGATTTGAACTGGAAATCCCTCCTGCTCTACCCCTCTGCCCACTGAAAGAGGGGAAATATGACTGTGATCACCGCTCCTACCAGGAAGAAACAGTTGGAGCCCATACAACAGTTATTCTCAACCTGTGGGTCAGGACCCTTCGGGGATTACATATCAATATCCTGCATATCAGATAATTACATGATGATTCATGATGGTAGCAAAACTGCAGTTATGAAGTAGCAATACAATAATTTTATTGTTGGAGGTCACCACGACATGAGGAACTGTATTACAGGGTCACAGCATAAGGAAGGTTGAGAAGCGCTGTCAAAAAAAGGAGCTAAAGTAGACAAAGTCAATTGTCCCCAGCCTAGGAGAAAGGGCCCCCTCCGAAAACAGGGCCCTGAGCCTTGTAAGTACCTAGGATATAAACTGCGCCTAGTATATAGGTTTCTTTTTTCTCTATTGTTTGCCATTTCTCTGTTAATAGCGCCCCCATTAAAGAGCCAGTCTGTGCAAAGAGCCCCCTGAGAACCTTCCTGAGACAATCTGTCACAGTGCCTAATAAACATGTAGCCCAGGCCACTGGCTGTACCCTTGGGCCCTCCTACAGGGTTCCCTAACACTAACTTCCGCACACCCTGCTTGCCTGCTTAACTTTATGTCCATGATCTATGGGGCTGTGCTTTGCTCTCTTGTTTTCTCCAGACCAGCTAGCAAGAACAGGATGATACATGCATACCTACCAAAAGAATGCAGAACATGTTCCACCGACCACCGACTTACCAGAACTAATTAGAAAACGCCAGAACCAGTGCATTATGGGAAAGAACAGATTGTTCATTTCCAATCTCCACTGAAGATTCAGAGTGGAAAAATTATACAGAGATAAATGATTGATGTCTCTTGCCTACGTCAAAAATTTTAAACTAACTGTACTGCCAAGGCTAGAGCAAGACTAGAAGATGGGGTCAGTACTGCCCAAACCATGGAGAGTAATGGTTGTTAACTCCAGACTCCATCCGTAGGGAGGAAGGAAAAGCTGGAAATCCAGTCAATAATGTCTAGGAGCCTTCACAGGTTTCTAGAGAAATTTTCCTCTCTAGGTAGCTCTGAAATCCCCCTGTTGCTTATCCCTTCCTAGAAGAGTCCATGCATATTTGAATAGTCTACAATAACACACAAATACTCGAATCCTGAAGCAAAATTAAGCTTGCTGAGAAGTACAGCTTCCTCGAGGGAAGAGCCAAGCCGACGACAGGCACGCATAGGGGAAGGAGGAAAGCACAAACCCTTTAATCACACGGGGAATAGTCCAAGGGCAGATGTGATGACCTGGCCAAAAGACTGGTGGATTCAGAAACCACACACACACACACAAATAAGGTGCCTCTGCAGGAGGAACATGGGGTAGTTTCAGGCCTGCCTCCTCCACCTGAAGTCCTAGTATCTTCAGGACCAAGAGAGGCTGTGCGACCGAGCTGCACCAAGGTGGCAGGAAAGTGACATGCTTTGTCACAGAATTCTTGCCTCTGGCGCTGGGAGACCTCCGCGCTGCAAAGCCGCAGATGAGGGCTCTGGCTTTTGCATTTTAAGAGCTTATTTTCTTTTAGCTCTTTAAAGTGCTGCCACTTCTGAACAATTCAAGCGCAAAAATAACAGGAATCTGAAAGACATTCAGAAGCATTTAGAAAGTGGAAGGCAAGCCTAGTTGCCCAACTCCCGAAGTCACTTAAAATGTATGCAATGTAAGCTTTCGAGATAGCAAGAATATTCTCCTAAGTCCCCAAGGCATGACTGAGGAATTTCTCTACCAAAAGAGGTTGCATGTCTAGAGCAAAGTAGCCATGTGTTTGATCTAGCCAGGGATCCTAGAGACAGGCAGGGGCCTTCTCAGTAAGACTCCCCTGCCCCCGGGTACCACACCTCCATCTTATAAACTGGATCCTTGTTCTTTCCTCCAGGACTTCTTGATTCGGGTCTGTTAACATGTCACACTTGGAGAGACGGTGCTTCACCTAGAAATCCAGAGGAACACATGTGGGTTACTAACCAGTGTGGACACCTGTGGCTGGGATGTGCCCTTTGCCCAGGATCCATCCCACCCAGGGTCGTCAGCCTCACCCCACACTCTCACCCCCACTTTCCCAAACTCTGTTACCAAATCTCTGGTCACATGTATGTCATGTCCCTGGGTGCAAGGGTCGTTAATGGATATCTTCTCCTTTATGCTCCGAGAAGCCTCTTCTTCAGTCTGAAGGATGAGTAAGTCCCCTCTTTAAGTGCCTGGCTCCGTTTATCTGATCACTCCCCAGTGCCTCCTCTCCTCTTCCTTTCTCTTTGCTCCTCCCATCACAGTACACACACACACACACACACACACACACACACACACACACACACACACACAAATTTACTCACAAACACACACACACAAAAACTACACATATACATTTATTCACACAAAACACACACATACATTTACTCACAAACACACACATACACACAAAAACTACACATATACATTTATTCACACAAACACACACACACACACACACACACACACACACACACACACACACACACACCACTCTCACTCCGTTACTATAACCTTCTACATAAAGCTTCTGCATTTCTATTCTCTTTGGAATCTCTGAGAAGCTCCACTAAGCCCTTGGGCCCTATCCCATGGTACTCCTTGGACCACCTTAAACAGAATTCCCTCCTCTAGAAGTTTGATAAGTCAGTGAGTAACAATGCCAGCACTTCTCTTACCAGCCCCAAACCCCAAATCCTCTCAGGCATTGGGATGAATTAAACTCTACTCTAGGTAGGGGATTTGGTAAACAATGAGTTTCTCAGGTATAAAGAGAATGGAGTCCCGATTCCTAGCTCCCATTCACCCCTGCAGTCTAAAACTTTGGGTAATTAGCCATAGAAGAATTCTACTCACTTTGTTCAACCAGTGCTGCACAACAGATACAGCCTCAGTTTCTTCAACTTCAATGTCCTGGAACACATCGATAAGATGATGACCTCAGGAACCCCAGAGAGTAGCTCCCACCCTCACCACTAAGACCAATGTGATGTGACAGGAGAGGTCTTCGAAGCACAGCAGGAGTGCGGAAGGGGAGAAGATGGGCTGGGTACAGTTCCACAGGGCCATCGCCAGCACTCACCGAGTTCACCCTTGGTGGAAAGGGTAGCCCTATGCTCTTCCGGGCCAAGATGTACACAATCCATGTTGTAATGATCATCTTCAGACTTACAGAGGGCCTCCTTGGCTCCCTCCTTCCATTGAAGCTGCCTGAGAACTTGTGTGAACTAGCAAGGTTATTGAAGGGAGGATCCCCCTGATTGGTTGGCAAGTGATGATGTGACAATGCCCTCCTTCAACTTCCGGGGTCAGAGTGCACATGGAAAAGAGAGGTTTCAAGATGTCTTCTTTATGACAGTTCTGAAGAGGAGGGGGCATAGGAGATGAGGATAAACTATCCCCAGTAAAATTCCTGGAAAATATACAAAAGGAATTACCCAGATAATAGACAGAAAGTCTTGGGGGTGGCTTACTGTCTTAAGCAATGCTAAATACAATTTCTAAAAAGAAAAAATGTTTTACAAATTCAAAGAAGAAACTATGACTGAAGTAGCTGAACAATTAGACAGCCATTCAGACTAGTGTCCTGGTTATTAATCTTCTCAAGGGCAGAAAGAATCAAAATTGACCCACCCAAAACTGCCCAGTGAACGAAGCAATAGGGATATTTTCATTTTTGTGTGTTCTGACTACTCAGATGACTCAGATCACTGAAAAGTACCCTAGGGGATGAGGAGATGGCTCAGTCAGTAAAGTACGTGCTTTATAAACATGAGGACTGGAGTTTAATACCCAGATTCTTAGAGTGTGTGTGTGTGTGTGTGTGTGTGTGTGTGTGTGGGTTTATGTGCATGTGTGAATGTGTGTGTGTGTGTGTGTGTGTGTGTGTGTGTCAGTGTATCGGTGTATACCAGTGTGTCAGCGTGTCTGTGTGTCTATATGTGTGATATGTCTGTGTATGTGTGCATGCATGTGTGCATGTGTGCATGTGTGTCTTTGTGTATGGTATGTCTTTGTGTGAATGTGTACGAATGCATGCACACAGGAGCGCATGCTTGCACACCTGTCTATATGTGTGTTTTTCTGTATGTGTATATATGTTTATGTGTATGTGTGTTTATGTGTGTGCACGTGTGTATGTGTTTATGTGCATGTGTGTGCATGTGCATGAATATGTATGTGTCAGTGTGTCTCTGTGTGTGGTATGTGTCTGTGTATGTGTGTATATGCATGTATGCATGTTTGTATTGTGTTTGTGTGAGTGAATGTGTGTATGAATGTGTGTATATGTTTATGTGCATGTACATGTGTGTGCGTGCATGCATGCATTCATGCGTGCAGTGTGTGTGTGTGTGTGTGTGTGTGTGTGTGTGTGTGTGTGTGTGTGTGTGTAAAAGTAGCTGGGTTCCACAATGTCTTCAGAGACAAGGGCAGCTTCCACAGTGTGGATTCTCCCACCTCAGGACAGCTACCAACACAAAGGTGAAGAGCACAGCAGGAAGCCAGGCAACCATTAACTGGTTTCAGAAGCTGCTCCTTAAGGCCTTAAACCAACACTAATCATGTGACTTACAGTCTAAACCAGCAGGTGGGGGCAGGGCTGGTGAGGGTTGAGAAGTTAAGAGTATTTGCTGCTGAATTCAGCTCCCAGCACTTACACCCACCTGCAACTTCAGCTCCAGGGGACCCAACACCAAGGGTCCTGAAGGGCATCTGTGCTAGCTAATTTTATATCAACCTGACATAAGCTAATACCATCTTGGAAGAAGGAAGCTAAACTGAGAAAATGTTGCCATCAGATTGACCTGTGGGCAAGTCTGTAGGGTAGTTTGTTGTGTGATGGTTGATATGGGAAAGCCCAGCTTACCATAGAGGGTGCCAACCCTAGGTTGGTAGTTCTGGGTGCTGTAAGAAGAAAGCCTGAGCAAGCCATGGGGAGCAAGCCAGTAAGCAGCACACAACCATGGCCTCTACTTTAGTTCCTGCTCTGCAGGATCTCTTATCTCCTTCACTGACGCCATGTGATTGGAACTGTAAACCGAAACGAACCCTTTCTTCCATATGTTGCTATTGGTCATAATTTTTTATAACAGCAATAGCAATCCTAAATAAGACAGCCTCTGCATGCATGTGTACATACATACACACACATGCACACATACATACACACACACACATACACACACACATACACACATACATACACACACACATGCAGACACGCACAAACTTAAAATGAGAGAAATAAATCTTTAAGACATCAGGTGGAGTGGTTTGCCTGGACCAGCCCCACTAATGTTCCATAACAATTATATGTTCATGCTTTTTGAGATAAGTGTCATAACTGTAAACCACCAGTACAACTCAAAACCCACACCTACCTGAAAAGATGCATTCAGAGAGGTTCTCTCCTCCATCATCCCCTCAGCCCCTTCTAACTCATTTCAAAAGTAACTTTACAATGGATTCTAAGATATCTAACCTGTGGTTGTGCTGTCAAGATCAAGCAGATAAACAAATCTGTCTTTTGCATTTCTATCATTACACTAACCACCCATTTAGTGAATTCCACAAATATATGTAAAACAAATAATTTCATGTGCATAATAAACTAGTTGCAGATGAAGACACTTAGAAGGTGTCTAATAGCCCAGCCAAGGTCCAACCAGCTCTCCTCCCCTCTGCCGCCACAGGGAGGGTCTCGCTTCCCTCCTTCCTAGCTTTGTTTTTATCAGACATTCCATAGGAATGAAAGCACACTGTGTTGGACCTGACTCAGATTTCCACAGTGCAGCATACGTCATAGATTCTTCCCTTTCACTGTGAAGTATTAGTCACATGGATACACTACATTTTGTCTGTAACTTTCACAAAGTTGACAAGCAGATAATCTCCAATTTGGAATTGATACTAATAAAACTGCAAAGAATATTTGCAAAAAAAAATACAGTGAATATGTTTCTTTTTTCTTGGATAAAGCTCTAAGGGAAAATCGGTAATCTCATTTTTAATTTTTTTAACTTTTTTTCCCTTGCGTTGCTGGAAATAGAACTTGGAGAGCCTGGTGCATGCTGGGTAAGTGTTCTGTCACAGAGCTGCATGCCCTGCGTCCTTTTGCTTAAGAGTTCGTTGAGACATGATTCGCTTTGCAAGAAGACGGCCATTTAACATGTACAACTAAATGGTCTTTAGTGTGTTCACAGAGATGTGTACCTGTTACTTCAGTCCATTTTGACCAAATGACTGAAGAGTTTCTTTACTCTTTCCTTGAACAGTCAAACCACTTTTTTTCCTCACACACTTGGCATTAGTCCCAGGCAACCATCAATCCACTTTCTGTGCCTGTGGTTTTGCTTATTCTCGGCATTTCATAGGATCAGATGACACCATGCCTGCTCTTAGTGATTGCTATTTGTAACTTTGACGTGATGTTTTTGAGGATAACTCATCTCCTCCACAAACATAACGTCATAACACATCACTAATTCTTCTTTTTTTTTTTTTTTTGGTTCTTTTTTTTCGGAGCTGGGGACCTAACAGGGCCTTATGCGCTTCCTAGCAAGCACTCTACCACTGAGCTAAATCTAACCCCACTAATTCACTTCTTACCACAGAGAAGCAGTCCCCTTCCTACATGTGCCGTGTTTGGTTTGCCCGTTTATTAACTGATAGACACTGGGATTGCTTCTACGCGTTACTATGAAAGGTGTTACTCTGGATATTTGTATGCCCTGCTTTGTTAAATCAGTTTTCAGACCTCTCGGGCTTGTAACTCTCAGCAAAACTGCAGCGGCGTCTGGTAACTGAGATGTTAAAAATATTTTCTAAATGCCTGCATCACTCTTCCATCCCATGCTCAATTCATGATGGTTCTGATTCTCCCATTCTTTGCCACGGTTGTTAATATCCATCGTTCTGATAGACATCCTAATGAGTATGAAATAGTGTCTCATTATGGTTTAGATTCCTATCTCCCAAATGATTAATGACACTAACCATCGTTCCCAGTGCCTCCTAGCCTCCTGTGTATCTTCATTGGAGATTCGTCTCCTCAAACACTTGGCCATTTTATAATTGGATTATCTTTTTATTTGATAGATGTAAGAGTTTCTTGCACAACCCTCATACAATATCGGATAAACGATTAGCGAATACTTTCTTCCTGCGAACCATCTTTCCCCTTATTGGTTGGCATCATTTGAAGCAGAGATTTTCCGAATGTTTGATCGGGTTCGCCTCATGGATTTGATCAACCACTTCTCTTGGTTACGAAATCATTGTTTCGATCATGAAGATTTACTCCCATTTTCTTTCAGAGAGGGAGGGTGTTACAGTTCCTGTGGGTTTGTTTCTTTGTTTGATTGTTTGTTTATGATCTATTTTGAGTTCATTTTTGTACAAAGTGCCCAAATTCATTTTGGGGGCATATGGTCTTCTGCTATTTATTGTAACAAAGATCCTTTCTATGTTGAACAATTTTGGCAACTTTGTTAGGAATCAATTATCCCCAAATTTAAATTTTTAGTCTTGGCTGTTACTTGACCTGATTGCCCTTATTTCACTGCCATGCTTTCTTAATTATTATAGTTTATTGTATTTTATTATTATATTTTTATTATTTATTTTTATTTATACGTATTATATTAATTTATTTTTATTATAGCTTAATTATTATAGTTTTGTCAAGTGCCAGTATACGTTTTCATACCTTTTTTAACTTATTTTTTTAGATCAGCACTGTCATGATATCAAAGCCAAAGACAACAAAAAGAAAGAAACCTAGAGACCAATAACCTTTCAGAATATTAACAGGGAAAAAAATCCGTTTTATAAAAGTCATGTATGGTGGCACGTGCCTGTAATGCTAACATTTAGGATGTGGAGGCAGGAAGATCATGAGTTCAAGACCAGCTTGACCTATATAGCAAGGCACTGTCTCAAAAACTGAAATCCTTAAGGAAGCAAACTAAGCAGCACGTTTAAAAAATTATATGTCATTACTAGGTAGGGTACATTTCCTTATGAATCTTATGATTAGCTTATTAATTTCAACAAAAATAAAACCCCGCTGGCATGTAACCACTGGGTTCATTGAATCTGATTGCCTATTGGGAGATATTGTCATATCAATAATATTAATTCTTCCATCTATAAAAATGGAGAGTCATTCTTGTTTAGATTTTAATTTCTTTTAGCAAAGTTCTGTGGGTTTTCATGCATACATTTTGCAGTTTTATTATTAAGCATTTTTTTAATACTATCTTAGACAGACCCTTAATTTAGTCTTATAACTTTTCATGACTAGCGTATGAAAGTATAGTGGGCTATTGTGTGGGTATGTGTGTGGTGTGCATGAATGCATGTGTGTCTTCCCAGATTGACATTGTGTGTCTTTCTTAATCACTCTCCCCTTTATTTCCTAAGGTGGGGCCTCTCACTGACCCTATAGCTCTCTAATTCCATCTGTTCTACCTAGCTAAGGATCCCTTGTCTCCCTCTTCTCCAACCCATAGGGCCGTGATGGTAAACAGACCACATACCTGAACCGGCTATTTTGGATTCTGGGAATCATAATTTTGGTCCTCATGGGGCAAGAGCTGAATCCACTGAGCCACATCGTCCAGCCCCAACAGTAAATTTTTAAATAATGATCTTGCGTTCTGCAGCTGTTCTTAACTCAATGTAAACTTTCTTAGCAGTATTCCTTAGAAGATTCTATATACCAGATCGTGTCTTCCACAAATAGAGATAGTTTTCCATCTTCCTTTCCAATCTTGATGCATTTTGTTTGTATTGTTCTAGTTATACAGAATCAAATAGATCTAGAAAGTATAGATACCTTTTTCTTATTCCAGATTTGAAGAAAAAAAGCACTGCCTTTCACCATTAATATGATGTCAGGTTCTTAAGAGTTTTCTTGGTTGCTTTTAGAAGTGGAGATGTGGGAGAGGTTTTTAGAAAGAACCAGCACATATTATATTGGTGTAGCATGCACCCTTAATCCCAGCCCTGGAAAGGCAGAGGCAGGCTCATCACTTGACCTATATATCAAATGCCAGGCCTGCAAAAGCTACAAAGTGATGAGAGAGAGAGAGAGAGAGAGAGAGAGAGCGCTTCAGTTCCAGAAGTATATTATATCTTGCTGACTCATTGGCCAAACAGGACACAAACACACACACACACACACACACACACACACACACACACACACACCCTGCAGGCCTTGCCAAGTCTATAGCTTGTTCTTCACAATCTAATGCTAAGGCTCTGTTGTTGAAGACACAACTAGGTCATTGAACATGGAGAAATCAAGCTCACACTCAATTAGAAACCTTACCCCTACTGACTAAAGTTTGTTGTGCTGGAAGGTAATTTACATACTACTAGAGGAGAAAATTAGTCATCACTATCATTCAGTTCCGAACCTTGTGACCTGTAAGATAAACTGGTAAGATAATGGTATACATATGTTAGGGGAGTAACCAACCATATTTTTTTACTGGACTCAAGGCCCCCTCCGTGAGATTAAAAACCATACCTGATACTGATAAAATGGTGAACAACCTAAGACTGGATAGATAGGAAATGAGCCCTAGAGGAAAACCCACTACTATTAATTCTACTAAAGGGACATAGAAATAAAGTGGCTGACTCCTAATGAAATATTGCTATACTCATAGATTAGAGCATCACTCAACCTCAGCTGAGAGCTTTTTCTTGCATTAGCTATAAGTAACACAGAGACTTCTACTGGATGATATGCAGAGAATATAAGACTTTAAGCATTTGGCCTTAAGTGGGAGGTCGTTATCAAAACCTTACTCTTGAGGTTCAGGGGATCTGTTGAAGAGGAGGTGGAAACATTGTAAGAGCCAAAGGTTATGGGTGACTCCATGGAAACATTGCCTTCTAGCTGCAACAGGACTAATGCATACATGAACTCACAAAGACTGTGACAGTATATACATGACCTGCACAGGTTCAAAACAGACAAAATCCAAGCATGGACAAGAGGAAATGGACATAGATTCAACCTTGACCAAATCACTATCTGCAATAGACATCCATTGGTAAAGGGAAAATCAGTTTTCTCCAATGGAGTATCACTATAAATATCAACTATAATTCAGGGTTATACCCAAGAATAGCTGCCAGTACAAAACAGATTCTGGGGTGTTTGTGTGTGTGTGTGTGTGTGTGTGTGTGTGTGTGTGTGTGTGTGTGTGTGTGTGTGTGTGTAGGGGGGTGTTTTGTTTTCTTTGGCCATTTTTATCTTCTTGGTTTTGCTTGTTTAGTTTTTTGTGGAAATTTTTGGAGGGGCTGAGGGGAGGACAAAGTAGAGTGGGTAAGGAGGTGGAGAGGAGCTGAGAGGAGCTACAGGAGAGTACATGTGGGGAGCAGCGGGAGCCCTGAGGGAGTGAAGTGCCGAGTGACTGTGGTGTTGACATGTTGGCACAGACACAGCCATGTCAAGAACCCCAGAGCCTGAGACCCATGGATAAGTAGCAAAGCTTTTCCCCCTAGTAAGGATCAGTGGGAAAGAGCAAAACATTCCTCTGACTCATGTGTGGATGTTGATAGTGTATGCAGAAAATATCCAACATAGTTTTCTGCCTACAGATGTTTACCACTCTTTCAGAGTACTCCCACAAAGATTAGCTAAATCTGTCCCCTTGCTAAATCTTGTCCACCTATATATGACAATCCTTACTTCCTTGTTTATCTAAAAATATAACATATTATCAAATATAATTATATTTATAAGAGTATGGAATATAATTATGTTATCAAATAGGATAAGATAATGATAACTCTGTCCCCTTGTTCAGCTGTAGGCAAAACCTTACCTTTCTTTTCAACTCTATCTAATAAACAACCTGAGTTTCTGGGGTGCTTAAGTTTCTCCAGCAGAGTGCCTGGGCTTACACCCTGCTTTTCTATGTGTCCGTATATCCATATTCTTGTCTATCAGTTTTTCATTCCCTCACAGTCAGTCAGCTGTATCCTTGGATACATGTGAGGATGCATCAGACAAAGAATATGATCAGAATATATTGTATGGAAAACAAAGATTGTGCTGAGAGAGAGAGAGACAGAGAGAGAGAGAGAGAGAGAGAGAGAGAGAGAGAGAGAGAGAGAGAGAGGGAGAGAGAGACAGAGAGACAAAGGCAGAGAGAGAGACAGAGACACAGAGACACAGAGACAGAGACAGAGACACAGAGACAGAGTCAGAGAGACAGAGACAAAGAAAGACCCTAGTGCAATGAGTGGGTTACCTCTTTTTGAGTTGTTAGCCAATGTGGTCACATAGACTCCTAATCGTCACAAGCTATTGCCAATACTTCTGACACTCCACAGAACTTGAATGTAAGACCCTATTTCTGAAGGCATCCTATATTCAAGTTACAGAACAAGGAGAAATCAAGCTGGTACTCACCTGTAAGTTTCATTCACACCAGGTAGTGTTTATAGTGATGGAAGGTGTTCTGTATGCTGCCAAAGGAGAAAAATAAGTCCCAGCAGCTGTGAATCTTATAAGCTACAACAATGACTTGCCTGATAAAATATGCCCACTGGAGCAACAGTGTCATGGACGTTATGGTAGTAACCACCCACTTTCTGACTGGATCTCAGGCTGCTCCGGGAGATGGAATCTATATATGACACTATTAACAAGGCCAAAAAATCTGTAGTTAAATAGGTCACAAGCTCCAAGAAAGAAGCCAATATCATTCTGCTAAATAGACATAGAACTAAAATGACTTCTATTGACTTCTTGTTATAGGTGTCATAGCACCAGAGTATCCCTCAAGTACCATCAGAGAAGCATCGTTTTGCAAATAGGTAGCCACTGTCAGTTAACACAAAGGCAACCCCTCTAAACTGGTCAGTGTAGAGGGAAAAGACAAGACTGTGGAGTGCTCCGCCCTAACTGGGAAATTCATCTCACCCCTTTCTCACCAGTGCTAGCAATCTTTGCAGAAGAGGGGACATACAAATTATAAGAACCAGAAGTGGTTTAAAACAGCATTTTCCAGACACAGTAGGGCAGATACACTTATGAACTCAGTGACCATGACAGCATGCATAAGGTTGGTGCAAGTAGAAGCCAGACAAAAATCCCAGCACAGAGGGAGACATGGCTCTGTGACTAGCTAAGGCACTGTTGGCATTTGATGAGGGAAAGTCAGTTTTCTTTAGAGGTAACTCCTGGTAGGTTGACCATAAAAGACTCCAATTCTAAGACCAGCTGGGCAATACACACTGGACTCAATGGGGAAAGAAGCAATTCCCAAATTAGATGGAATGGAAGGATGCAAAGGGTGGCAATGGGGGGGGGGGCGGAGAGGAAGACAGTCAAATTCTCAAAAATTAAAAAAATGCAAAAAATAAAAAGCGTTTAGATCTTATCTTGCATTGTGGTGCATGAGAGTAGGCAGAGGCCATAACAGATTCAGTCTGAGGCCACTCTGGTCTACTTGAGACCCTGTCCTAAAAGACTAAAAGAAAGAATATATATGTATATTCATGTTAAATTTTGCCAAATGCTTTTTCTGTATTTACTGAAACGAGCAAGTTGTTCTGGCATATTGTTATATTAATATTGTGTATTACATTCAGTTTTTTTAAATGTCAAATCAAATTCTAAAATAATCTCACTTAATTGTGGTCTATAGGATAATCCCTCTTAATTATGGTCTATAGAATAATCCCACTTAATTATGGTCTATAATCCTGGTTGAAAGTGCTAGAGTTAGTTTGCTGGGATGTGTTCGTGGAGGATTTTTACATCTGTTAGAGATTTGGGCCTCTCAATATCCTTGGTTTTGGCACAAGAGCAAGACTGACTTCATAGGAAAAACGTATATATGATTCTTTCTCTAATTGTTTTTTCTTTTATTTATGTGTGTGTACATGTCTGTGTGTGTGGGTTTATGTGAGAAGAGCGTGGTGTGTGTGTGTGTGTGTGTGTGTGTGTGTGTGTGTGTGTGTGTGTGTGTGTTTGGGTGAGCGCTTGGGGGATCAAATTAAGCTCACAAGCAAAGCACGTTGCCCACCGAGCCCTGTCCCCGGCCCTCTTCGAGGTCAAAGTATGAATAGTACTTCTTCTTTATAAATTCATAAAGAAATTCTAAGGTTTTTTTTTCCCAAAAAGGATAATTCTGTGCTACCCCTCTGCTGTGTTTGAAAGTTCAGCTTCCTCCACATCAGGAGGCTTAGCGCACTATCCTTAGCACATTCTAGACTTTTCTCATCACCGTCTTAGTTGGTATGTAAAGAGAACTGTCACCATCATTTGCATTTTCCTGCTAGTTTATGATGCTGGTAATTGTCTCCTGTGTAGTTTGGCTGCACATTTTAGTTAGTGTAATCTTCAAATCTTTTTAAAATTAAATTATTTGTTTTCTTTTTATTGAGTTGCATGAGTTCTCTCTACGTTCCGAATGCAGACAGTTTATCACATACATGATTTGAAAGCATATCACCCTCACCTGTTGCTTGCCTTGACATTTTCCTAATGTTATCTTCTGAAAGGGAAAAAGTTTTAGTTCTGATGAAAGCAATTCGATTTTTTCCCCCGCAGATGGAATGTTTGGGGTATCATGCTGAATAGTTCTTCACACAATCCAAAGTTATGTTAATATTTCCTGCCTTCTTCTATAAGATTTATAATTTTAGCTCTCGTGTGTAGGTGTATTGTCTATTTTAAGTGCTAGCGTGTGAATGTGTTTGTGTCCTGTGGAGCTCATGTGGAAATGAAGTGCTACCTAAAAAAAAATTGAGATAAGACGGGGAAAAAAGTAGTTATGGCTTTTTCTTCATGGTTAGATCGATTTACTCATGTGGTTAATGAGTTCATGAGTTAGGAGGTTAATGAACTACCCGGGTGTGAGTCAGCTGCAAGGGATAATTCCGCCACATCTTTTGCATATTGCTTTTCTCTCACCACAGGGATCCTTCTGCCACCTCAGGACTCTGCCAGGCAGAAGGCCATCGCCATATGCAATCCCCCAACCTTGGACCAGAGCCATGAGCCAAATTAAACTACTAGACTGGCCTTAACAGATAGTGACAAGACCATCTGAGACAATGACAGCAGAGTGTATGTTCTTTGTGAATACACTTGAATAGTCTCTAAGCCAGATCATATGACTATCATAAAACAAATCTCAATGCATTGGAATAAAAACTGAATTCCATATAATAAAAATTTCATGCAGATATAGTAATAATATATACCATTTCTTTGGCATTCACAGTAACAAAGTAGGGGTCTTGCTGTAGTATTCCCACACATTGGTACCACTGATCCCCTCCCACCAGACCCCTTTCCCATCTCCTCCTGTCACCCATACCCTCCACACCCAATGAATTCCTTTTCCACTTTGATGTCACATATATTCTATTTCCTTATCCCCTGTCTAAACACCCCATTTTCCCCTCCCATGATCCTTTTTCTTGTTTATGACCTGTACCCACACTTACTGTCATATAAATACATACATACATACATACATGCATACATACATACATACATACATACATGCATACATACATACATACATACATACATACACACATACATACATAAATATAGAACTCAGAAGCTAGAGTCTACAAATGAGGGAGAATGTGCAGCATTTGACTTTCTGTGCCTGGGTTACTTTGCTTAAACTGATTTCCACATTCATCTATTGTCCTGAAAATTTCATAACTTCATTTTTTTCCTTCTGGCTGAATGAAACTCCACTGTATCTATGTAGCACATTCTCACCATTCATTTATCTCTTGATGAACATCTGATTCCATTATCTCGCTTTGTGAATAGAAGAGGAATAATCATGGATGTACAACTATCTCTGTGGGAGGATATAGATTCTTTGGGTGTGTGCCCAGAAGTGTATAGCTGAATATAGATGGGTCATCTGGTAGTTCCATTTGTAGCCTTTATAGAAAAGTCCACATTTGTTGTCTTTTGTTTTCTGTTTTCTTTATCTTTTTTATTTTGGAGTAACAAAAGATTTTATTTAAAAGCAAAATGAAAGTATGGCCAGATATGCTCCAGATTCTAGAGAAAGCCTGGAGTCTGAGGAATGTTGAGTCTGGAATCTGAGGGATGTTGAGCCTCGGTTACTGTTTGGAGCTTGTGTTATGGGGTCCAAGAGGAACTGAAGCTGCTTACTATGGGATGAGATAAGTGGTTTCTTGCTTTGATTGACTGGCTTGAGTTATATAAAGGTTTGTTCACTGGCCATGTCCTTTCTTATGGTGCGTTCGATTTTAATCACATGCATTTCCAATTTTGCAAAGGCATAAGATAGTAAATAGAGACTTTCTCCTAAACTGTTAAACAAAGAACACAGTTCACCTTACTGCACACATTCACAAAAAGCAATCCAGGCCACATCAGCTCTTTGCCCCACGTTCCTGGGTATGTTCCAGGATTTGTTTGACCACAAAGGGAAAGTGACTAGGGTCCTAAGGAGCAGTGGGTTGGAAAGGCCATAAGCCTTTGCTGATAGGAGAGGTATGTTTGCACACAGAAAAGGAAAGAAAGAAAGAAAGAAAGAAAGAAAGAAAGAAAGAAAGAAAGAAAGAAAGAAAGAAAGAGGGAGGAGGGAGGGAGGAGGGAGGAGGGAGGAGGGAGGAAGGAAAACAAGGAATGGAAGATGGCTAAACAGTTAGGGAACACTTGCTGCTCCTGCAGGACGTGGGTTCAGTTCCTAGCACTGACTTGGCAGCTCACAACCATCCATAACTCTAATGCCAAGGAATCTGATACCCTCCTCTGACTTACACACAGTCATTAAGCACACACATATATGCAGACAACACACACACACACACACACACACACACACACACACAGGAACATCTTAAAATCTAAAAAAAACAACAACAACAAAAAAAAAAAAAAAAAAAAAAAAAAACAGAAAAACATGGCCTGAACAAGTTAGGTAAGTTCTCTGAAATCTCACAGAAAACACGAGGAGATCAGTGCTAAGGCCTATCTTACAAATTTTGTTGGAGATTTGTGAATGCTAAACATTCCTTCTCATCCTTACTCATGAGTCCGCTGGCCTCATGTACCTTGTCTATTTCTGTAGACAAGTCTAAATATTTACAACAGAGCACGCAGCCCAGGTCAGGACTTTAACATGATAACAAATGGTTTTTTCCCAATCTTTAGGGAATTAAGTGATCTTTCTTTCATGAGTATTAAAAAAAAAACAGTATTTTAAAAGATAAAACCAACATCTGCCTTGATTTTTGTTTCAGCGGCTTTCTCCCCTGGAGAGACTGGGAGTAAATTTTCAGATCGGCGTTCTCCACAAGACATAGTTCAGTAGTGTGGTTTCCGTGACATGAAGGCTTGAATGGGTGACAGCTCTGTGATGTGATCTCGGCGTGCCTTGAAGACAGACATATGCATATTCTGCTTTATCAGCAAACCACACATCACTGTGGACTGCTGAACATGACGTCATAATGGATGAGGAATGGACACCGAAGCTGGGAGGGAGTTATTTGTTTCCTGAAGAACCAGTGTTGGCTACTCAAGGATTGCATGCAATGCGGCCAAGTATTGCTCTTGTAAAGAAAGCACTGAGCCTTCCTTTGGCACACTGGTCAGATTTTTGCTTCTGAGTACTCTAAGCTCATCTAACCTACATCTCGCTCTATTTGCCCAAATCTTGGAGCTGCCCATGTAACTGTTTCATTATAGCCAACCTCTTTCCAGCTTGACACTGGACCATGCTTCTTCATCTGGCTTAATCACCACAACTAGAGTATTCAATGGTATCCTTCAATGATTCCTAGTTCTCTCCAGTTCTGCAGACCATCCAGATCTTTGTAGCATTCTCACTAGAAACAACTTGACTAAAATCTGTGGCCAGAAAAAATATGTGCTGTCTACTCCAAGAAAAACCATAGTTAACCACTAAATAACACATGTTTTCTTCTCTTCGTAGAAAACAGCAAAACAGCATTGACCAGTTCAGCCTCTTGTCAACCAATACTCAAATCCAGAAATGTGAATTTCCCTACCTTGAACTTGAATTATTTCTGCAATCTAATTGCTTCCCAGGACTCAAAATTTATTACTTCAGTCTCACCCATCGGATCAATAGCCCTCCCTTCCCTAGCCAGGACAAGCACAATATTTCAACCCAAGGCATCCTCCTGGAGAAGCCAGGCAAGGCGCCAAGATACTCCATGACAACGGGAAGCAGGCAGGAAGGCAATCATGTCTGAATTCCTACGTATGTGGTAGAATAGATCAAAACTTGGTGGGTAGGAAGAGAAAGAAATGGGAGGGGAGATTAAAGCAATGTTTTCTCCTATTTTTTGAGCCTATCTTGCACATAAGAGAAGTTTGGATGGAACTGTAGTGTTTAAGAATATGATTCTTGCTGTATTTGTGCCCAATTTTCATTTTTAAATGTTTGGTTTTACAATATGTTCAATTACATATCGTTTTTAAAAATATGCCTTGTGAAGTCATTGCAAAACTAAAATGCAAAATTCCAGTAAGGCCTAGAGATTTAAACAAGTGTGTCTATTTATGACTGATGTGAGTCAGAACAAACCTGATATCCCGACCTAAGCAGTGTTCTCGTGGAAATAGGGGGCAGAACCTTCAATCCCAGGCCAGGACAAGTGTGCTGTACATGTTTAACTGCCTCTGTTCTCCATCTGAAGAAAAAGTTTATGAAGGAGCTTCTTTTAATAAATTAAAATAATTTATATTTAGAATAATTCAAATTGTTAAGCCCGTATTAAAAATGAAGACTGTATTAAATTTGTACTGTGGGATTTTTATTGAGGAAAAAAGTAGGTGGATCTTCCAATTTAAAAAAAAAAAAAAAAACTAAGTGAATTAGCCAAATTGGGGATCTGATCGCCAGTGCCATTAATTCACATATGTGCTTTTAATTAAAAATTTAATTTAGAACTTTTATAGAGTATTAATCTTCAAAGAACCCTGGAGATCTGAACGAAGGTTACTAATATTCTCCTTTAGACTCTCAGGCACAAATATTCAATAAAGGCCTACTGGTGCCAAGGAAGGGAGAAAACAGCACAGTAGCAAAATATTATCTATTTCTTTAAAGTTCTTTTAGGATGTAAAGACCAGGGGATTCTACAGGCAAAAACTTAATCACCATTACAATGCTCAAAAATATGTCTCTGAGAGGACATTTTGAGGATTTAATGAAGAAGAATTTTATAGGGACACTATTTTTCCCACTATAAAGACAGCGCTGGGGTTGGGGATTTAGCTCAGCAGTAGAGCGCTTGCCTAGAAAGCGCAAGGCCCTGGGTTCGGTCCCCAGCTCCGAAAAAAAAAAAAAAGACAGCGCTGAGGAAAGTTATGACTCATGGGTTTGAAAATTGACTGTTTTTCAAAGCACAATACAGTTCTTTGGTACAAATCTCATAGGTCAGAAATGAGGGTGTTGATTTTCTGAGGTTGTGTGGGTAGTCAGCTCTCACATGCAGTCATGCTGTGGCCACATGTGTTTGCAGGACTTGAGTCTCTATTATAGTGTTAGCTCTTACCCAGGCATAGTCTCAGTTTCTAGAAGTTTCCTGTATTTTTGCTTCTGGTTTCCTTCCTCCATCTCCAGAACTAACACTAGCGATCTGGATTCCTCTCACACCTTGAATCTCTCTCATGATAGTTTCCACTTCTGCCTGCTCTATCCAGGTTTCTTTTATACCATATGTTTCTGCTTCCTCCTTTAAAAAAAAGATTATTTAATTGTTTCATTCTTAAAAATTACATATGCTGTGTGTGTGTGTGTGTGTGTGTGTGTGTGTGTGTGTGTGTGTGTGTGTTAGTGCAGTGTTCAGGGAACCCAGATCTCCTGACTCTGGAGTTATAGGCTGTAGTGAGCTGCCTGACTTGGGTTCTGGGAACCAAATGGGGGTCCCCTCCACACGCTGTGCATGGTCTTCCATACCGAGCCACCTCACCAGCCCCTTTTGCTTTCCTTTCTCAACACATTCTCTTCCTTTGGCTAGAGAAAGTGCTCTAATTTTTAGGATTCATGTTACTGGGCTGAATCTCTCTCTCTCTCTCTCTCTCTCTCTCTCTCTCTCTCTCTCTCTCTCTCTCTGTATGTATGTCTCTCTCTATCTCTGTCTGTCTCTCTGCCTCTGTGTCTCTATCTGTCTGTCTCTATCTCTCTGTCTCTGTCTCTCTCTGTCTCTCTGTCTCTGTCTCTCTCTTTGTGTGTGTGTGTGTGTGTGTGTGTGTGTTATGTGGTAACCAGATGAAGATATCTGTAACATGCTCTATTCCTTTCTGCCTTATTCACATGAGACAGAGTCTCTCCTTGAGCCTGGGCCTTGCTGTTTTTGCTACACTGACTGGTCAAGGAGCTTAGGATCTGCCTGTCTCTGTCCTATACATAGCTCAGGGCTGGGGTTACAGTTGGTAGCCATGCCAGGATTTTATACAAGGCTTTTAAGGGGGTTCCAGTGATCCAAACATATGTCCTAGTGCTTGCATTTCTAGTGTTCTTACTCACCTAGCCAGCTCCACAGGTCTAAGACTTCAAAGTGACCTCATGGTTGATTAGCATGGAAAAGCCTTCCTTCCATGACATAGAAAGAGCACACAGAGACAAGCAGAAGAAAGCACATGAATTGGAACTATGCTTCCACGGGCCACATAAAACATGGAGTCCACAGAAGCTAAAAGAAGCAGGAAGGGTTCTCTCTAAGAACTTCCAGAATGGGGATGAACCCACCAACAAGCATCTTTGTGAAAATTTTTCTAGCCTCCAGAATAGTCTTGCTTGGTGCCTCCAGGTAATAGGGAAACCTCAGAAAACAGAAACAGGAGGTCTGTGGGTTTGCCCATGGCTTCACCAGCTCTTGGGGATGCAAACACCCAATAGAAAACCCAGGAGAGAGCACGGAGGCTGCTGTTAAGATTCCACGCTGAACCTTTACAGGAACCAGAAACCGTGCCTCTGCCCCAGACAGTGCGCTGGTTGCATCTCTGTTGCTGTGGGACAAAAAGCAATTTAGGAGAGAGAGGGTTTGTTCGGCTTACAGTTTCATTGTCATTTAGGAGAGTGCTAGTAAGATGGAGACAGAAAATGAGAGAACAGATTTCATGGATGCTGTGGACAGTCTTAGCAAGAAGAGCTTCAGTTGGAGTCAAGGTGGACTGGACATATGGAGCAGTGGGTGGAATTTATACGGAATCAGACGTAGACCTGGAGTTACCATGTGAAGGGTACCACATGCAGAATGAAAACCTTGTCATCTCCAGCTTCAGTTCTATCCATCAGTCTCTCTTACCTTGGTCTGAAAGTGAAGATGAGTCACTGTCCTAAACTTGCAGTTACCTTAGATTCCAGGAAGAACGGGGCTTCTTAGGACGAATCCCTGCCCATATAAGGACAAGTCTACATGATGTAACAATGGAGCCTGAAACATGGAGTAAAAGTAATCGTCTTGCAGGGGAGGGAGGAATCACATTGATCCCTTCAAGAAGTGACAGTGAGAAGGACCACCTTGCAGACCCAGAACTGAGACAATGACTGACCAGACCACACGTTGACTGGGACTGTTTAATATGGGCCTCTGGCTCAACTCTCTCATTGCTTAAACCTCATGTCAGTACCCTGAAAAACAAAAAAGAAAAAGAAAAAAGAAAATCCAGTGCTCTCTTGCTATCACCTGGACCTCAGGAAACACCATGGGGTTTTCTGTTTTGGTTTGGTTGGGGCTTTAAATTTTTTTATTTGTATCAATCTATTATATATCTTATAATAACTAGGAATCGCTTTCCCTGGTATGCTTCCTTTTCCTTCCAGACAAGAGTAAAGAATGAGGAGTTTTGATGCTTCTTTCTGCTCTTCTAAGTCACTATTACAGGAAGAAGTCCCTAACCTGGTTTCCTAATCATTATCCCCATAGATCTGCCAGGAACTTGGTTCTTATCCACCAAAGTAGATGGTGCCCCTGGGGTGTATTGTCAGGAAGACAGAGTGAGATGGCCATGAGTTGATGACTAGAACTGTCTTGGCTTCATTCTGTTGTGGTTGCTTTATTTGGTTGATTGGTTTTGGTTGTTTGTTTGTTTGTTTGTGGAGCTTTTTTATTTTTTGTTTTGTTTTGTTTTACTTTGGTTTTTGTTTTCTTTGGGGGGTTGTTTTCAGTTTTGGGGGGTTTTGTTGTTTTTCAAGGTAGGGTTTCTCCGTGTAGCCCTGGCTATTCTGGAACTCACTCTGTAAACCAGGCTGGCATCAAACTCCTCAGAGATCCACCTGCTTTTGCCACCTGAGTGCTGGGATTAAAGGCATGTGCCACCACAACCCAGTGTGAGATCTGATCTTTAACACACAAGTAAACAAAATAATCCCCTTTGAAATATAGGCTATGCTGTCATTGAGCTCCTATTTCAGTACTAGAAGCATTTACATAGACTTCATTATTTTTCTTACCTTGTTCTTAGAGGTAGTGAAGTTTTATAAGTGTCTGGGCATAAATCTTTAAGTTTGAAATTTGAAATGGGGGTACATATTCCTTACCCCCATTTGGCTCCTTTTCCCCTGCAGATCCTATCACACCTGTCTACAGTGTAAAACAGACCCTTGCTCCAGAAAACGCTCAAAGAATCAAAAACAAAGAATCCAACCATCTCCTCTATATTCTCATTGTCTGTCACTGAGGGAAAATATTGTCACAGACCTTAGACTTACTGTCCTCAAAGTTGGAAGATGTAGGTGACCAATGGATGTAAATCTGGGGTTCCTGGCCCTGTCCAATGGCAAATTCTCTACCCTGGATAATGCCGATTTCACAAAGACAGAGAATACAATTTCTTAGATTTGTTTGATTTCTTCGGTGTATAACATGTCCCTAGGGGAAATGAAGAGTAGGAGGCACAGTCTGATTGCAGTTGGTAAGAAGCGCTTCTTGATATGTGAAAAGTTACAAAAAAAAAAAAAAAAAAAAAAAAAAAACTGAACAAAGAAAGGATTCTAAGATAGCTCTACAGAATCAATCAAGAGATGAGAACAGAACTGCCAGCCCAAGAAAGTGAATTATGATTCCAAACATCCCCTGTATAATAAATTATATATATATATATATATATATATACATATGTATATATATATATATATGAAAAGCTAACTGGAGCTTTAAAAAACATCACAAGAAGAAAATATTAAGTCATCGATGTGGAATTAGATAAAGAAAAATTTTAAAGAAATTAGAAATATCATTGTATTAGCTACTTACTAATATCTATATTACAAATGACCACAAACTCAGTTGTCTTGCCTAAAACAATATGCATTTATTGTGTGAGCTTCTATAGAACAGAAATGTTACATACAATGTCTGGCTATTGGTCTCACAAGGTCAAGGTGTCAACTAGATTTGAACAGAGCCTAGGCTACCAACCAGGCAACATGCAGGAACTAGACTTAGACCCTCTACACATGTATAGCAAATGCACAGCTTAGTCTCCATGTGAGTCCCCTAATAAGTGGAACAGGGGCTGTCTCAGTCTCTGTCCCCTGCCATTGGACTTCCTTCCCCACTATTTGGTTGCCCAGTTGCGACTCAGTGGGAGAGAATGTGTCTCTCCCTAAGTGGGAAAGACCTGGTGGGATTAGATGTCCTAGGGTGGAGTAGTACCCAAGGGGTTGGGGGTTATTTCTCTGAGGAGAAAAGAAGGGACAACAAAGGAAGGAATTTGTAAGGGTGAGACTGGGAAGAGAGGAGGGCTATGATTGGGATGTAAAGTAAATAAAAAAATATAAAAATTTTAAAAAACTTAAACATCAAGCAAGCAGGATCAGGAGTACTGGAATCACAGTTTCAACAGATTAATAGAGTGTGGGGTGACTTTCCATTGTTCCTGTGGCAGATCACCTGGAAATCTTTTCCACTGGGACCTCAACTGCTGAATTGTCTGTCTTGCAGGTTAACATGGGAGCGTTGTATCTATGTCCTGATCCTGTCCACCTTAACAGCCATAGGCATGGTCAAGATCACAGTGTGAGGTCCTTTCCAGTGAGATTCCATAGTCTTGTGGTTATGCCTCTTAATCCAGTGTTCACCAATCAGAAAAACACTCCATTATTAGGATCAGGAAAATTCCAGTGAATCTTGGACAAGCCCCCAAATGTAAGAGTCCATGATTCGCTGAAGAATGATACCCTGGACTCAAACAGTATGTAAACGCAAAGAGTGTTTTATTCTGCAGAAGTCCAGCATGCTGGGATCTCCCATTATCAAGATAAAGAGAGACAAGCAAATGAACTCAGAGGCTCGATTTAAAACACATTAGGGGAATTCCAGGATAGGTGACCTTATCTGCTCTATCTCTTAGGGACATTCAAAAACCATTATGGGAAATGGGGGCTGGAATCTGTTGTTGAAAATTCCAGGATAAATAGCCTTATCTTGCTCTATCTCTTAAGGATATTCTGGAACTATTATCAGGATGTGAGAACTGGAAACTGTTGCTGACCCACTGTCCTTGTTTCAGGCCAGGTGGCAGGGTAGTTTCTGATTAGTCAGCCTGTTTCATCAATACAAAATAAACGATGGAGTCAATGTACTCCCCAATCAAAAGTATATTTTCTAAACACAAAAAAATTAAATTAGAAGCAATGAGGAGATTTGGAAAACCCAAAATACTTAAACACTAAACATTCTTATCCATAATACTTGGATGAAATGATATGAAAACTTGAACATTTTCTGAAATAAATTCGCATGAACAATTTGTAAGGTAAATACGAAAGTAAAAACAGAGCTGGGAAAATAGCACTTCCCTGGCATGTACAGTGAGTGCCCCCATTTATTCTCCAAGTACCACAAAAAAGGAGGAAAGGAGGAGGAGGAAGAGAAAGAAGAGGAGGGAGAAGAGGAGAAGGAAGAGAACAATGACAAAGGAAAGTTTATGTGCATGCTTATATTAGAAAAAAGTGATCTCAAATGAATAATGTAATTTTCCACTTGAATGAACTCATTTTTCAGGTGTTTCGCCTTGGTTTTGACAGGTTCTCATATAGCCCAGTCTACCTTTGAACTTGCTATGCTGAGAGGATTGAGACAGGCTGTTTCCATGACAGGCTTCAAATTGGGAGTTCAGGAGACTATGCATAGATCTCTGTCTCCAAGAACTGGGCAAGTACAGACAAGTCAGTTACTGGGGAAAAAAAAGAACCCAGGCCTCAGGCAGCCAATCAGAAACTGCCCTGCAGTCAGTAGCTGCCCTACCACCTGGCCTGAGGCAAGGGCAATGGGTCAGCATCAGCTTGCAGGCTTCCCCAGCAACCATTTCCAGCTTTCCTGACTCTCCAACAATGGCTCTGAAATGTTCCTAGATATAGAGCCAACCAACTAAGATAAAGGTCACCTAATTATCCTCATGTGCTTTAAATTGGGCCTTCAAGCTCATTTGGGGATCTCCATCTTGGTAAATTGTAGACCCCAACACACTGTGTGAGGTTCTAGTTGGACCCCTTGAATGAGACTCATGGGGGTTGGTGATCAAAGCAAAAACAAGAGGAGTTATATTGTTCCAGCACGTTGGGGCTGTGCTGCTTCAAGAGGGAGACAGCCCTGAGTAGACTTTAACAAAGAATTATATACATTTGATAAGGGCAGAATTCAAACAACATTAACTGGGCAGGGTACTACTGGTGAAGTGAAGTGACCTCTAAAATGATTCATGGTCAGTGGACCATTTGGGACTTTCCAAAGTGTGTCAGTTGGGAGTCACAGGTGGCTTTGTCTGGCAGTTGGCTTGTAGTTGCTCCAGGAACTAAGCTGCCTCTACCCTCCCTGGAAAGGAGGGGTCTTAGCGTTCAGAGGTTTGCGTGGAATTTTCCACTGACCTTAGATTGACCCCAACTCTGGCTCTTTCATTCTCCCCTTTCCTGTGAGCATAGCTTCAATCCTGAAGCTCACAGTCCTCTAGCTTGTACCCTTGATTCTCTGCTTCCAGCTCCTTATATTTTTGTCTTAAGATCATTAACTGGACTCTATTAATTTATTCTCTTATGAAAGCTACTAAGTGGTTTAAAATGCAGGCACCAAAAGTCAAAAGTAAAATTAAAATTATCAAGGGTCCTAGCAAGGTGGAAATCAAGGTGGAAATCCAGGGGGAGCTATTGAATCAAGACTCAAACCATCCTTGGATCTGTTCTTTTTCTCTTGGCAAGTCCTTCTCTGATTTTGGCCATGGAATCTTTAACTACTCCTGAGTGATCTATGTAAAAACCATTCTTCCCGGAGGGCTGTACAGAGACCCCCTTGCTGGAGGAACAAGAGGTCTAGAGCGTATTGGTTCTGCAAGACCACCTCAGAGAGAGATAAATGGGAGATGGAAGTCTCAATTCTTTCAGTATCTGTATCTATGGCTATCCTGAGTTCTTGATATTTCCATCCCTGGAGTACTAAGGAGGTGGTCCCAGTGGCCACACCTACTGCACCCAGCCCCAGCCCCAGTAGCAAAGACACAGTTATAGCTACAGGCTCTCTCTTGACTCGGTGGTCTCCATCCATCTATCTAGCACTACTTCAAAAGCACCCTTTTGAATATTAACCTCAAGACTAACAGTACTAAGACACAGAAATCTTTTGTCCGGTTCAGTACTTGTGTGTGAAGACAGGACACGAGGCCCATGGAGCAAGCCTACCATCCATTTTTTTGGGGTGTGTGTTGGGGGGGGTATATGTATGAAGCTCAGTAACCTGGGGAATAGGTAGAGCTGCACAAAGACTGGTAGGACAGGGCGACCTACCCTTGGCAGAGTCCAGAACCCTTCACTGCCTGCAAGGTAAGACCCGTCCCTAATTTCTGAGCTCACCTGCAGGAAGATGATGCATTAGACAGGGTGATATTTGAGGAGGTAAAAGCAATGACTTCATAATAAGGGGGTGCTATATCATAGCAGAGCCAGCAAGAGTTAGTGGCCCCAGGGTTAGATTCATTCAACACAAGGTTTTCTTGATAAGATCAGTCAAGGGGGCTGGATGGATTATCTAAAGTATGGGGGGCCTCATATGAGCTGACTGAGTTGTCAAAAGGGGAGGCTCTGGCAGTTTTGTTGGCACAATGGCCATTTCTTTGTTGAGTCCCACTTCTATCCTGAGCTGAACAGTGAAAAGGATCCCATTGCCATACCCACATTTATAGAGTCTAAGCCCCCAGGTTTTTCTCTTGAGCCACCTACTATTAGTCTGCTCCCCTGGTTCAGTGAAGTCTACAAATAGGGAGCTGCATGCCCCGAATTGACAGGGAGAGGTTGTTAGATCTAATTTGTAGTTAGTAGCCTTATTTATTTTCCTCCTGACTGTAATCAGATACAAGGAGGAGGGCGGGCCCCAATAAATATCTCCAGTAATCTCAGATCTCCAACTGCTGCAGTAGGAGTCACACACACACACACACACACACACACACACACACACACACACACACACACACACCTGTGCTATTTTCTCCTGGTAGGCTTGTCCCAGGGACAAGACATAGACTGGGATATTACGAAGGCAGCACCAGGTGTTGGGTCAGCCGCAACCAAGTCCCCAATCTCCCAGACCCTGGACTGCTCTTGGTGTATTTAAGAGTACACGAAAGGGGTTGGGGATTTAGCTCAGTGGTAGAGCGCTTGCCTAGCAAGCACAAGGCCCTGGGTTCGGTCCCCAGCTCCGAAAAAAAGAAAAAAGAAAAAAAAAAAAAGAAAAGAGTACACGAAAGCCATCTAACTTAGTCCTGTCAGCTGTGGGTATATCCTAAGAGTCTAGTCCTGCAGCCAATTGACATAGGTCAAAGGCAAGCATAGGCTACCATGGATAATGGGGTGATTCTTGGTCATTGTAGTCACCTCATCTCCCATGGGGGTCAAAGTCACGCTCCAGGTCAGCATGGCAGGCTGGTGGGGCCTTGTCCCTCTGGCCATCCCCTCAGCTGGGAGCAGAATCAGGATCAGAATGATTCTTGGCAGGAGAAGGAGTTCCATTTTCATAGGCCGCCAAGTGAGATTGATTTTTAGAGGGTTCTCTGTGCTGGAAATGTTCCAATCTCCGCCGTTCCAGGAGGGATTGTCAACCAGGGGCAGGCAGGTAACTGGCTTTACATGAGAGGCTGCAACTCTGTCCACCTTTACAACCATTGGCATGGTTAGGAAGACCCTTCCACCAAGGTTCTAAAGACTATGACTGGTGCTGGCAGACATATACAGTGTGTCCCATTTGAAACTGATGGGGTACTTCAGTGGTCCCTGGAGCATGAAAAGCAGACAAATTAGACCACATCTCCCTCTGACTGTCTGAAGGATTATCACTTCTTTATGAGTTCATGGTCACTTCAGTTGGTAATCTCAAGGTCAGGTCCATAAGCTACCAATGGGGTGGGGCCCCTACAGAGAATCTCAAAGGGGGTCAAGTTCAGCTGAAAAGGGGTGTTCCGGGCTCAGAACAGGGCTAAGGAAAGGAGCACCACCCAGTCACTGCCAGTCTCTAAGATCAATTGTGTCAAGGTCTCTTTTAGGGTTCTATTCATCTTTTCTACCTGTCCTGAACTCTGGGGACAATAAACACAATGGAGTTTCCAATTAGTTCCCAAGACCTTAGCAAGCCCCTGACTTACCTGAGATATGAAGGCAGGCCCATTATTTGATCCTATTGCCTTAGGTGCTCCAAACCTGAGAAAAAAAATCTTTTCTAGTAACTTCTTTGCCACCATTGTGGTGGTCTCCTGATTGGTGACAAAGGCTTCCACCCATCCTAAAGAGGGTATACTCTAGTATTTGTACTCATACTTCCCAGGCTTAACCTCCCGTAAAGTCTACTTCCCTAAAGTCACCTGGCCTGCTTCCCCCTGGGTCTTTTCCCTTCCCCTACCTTGGTGTGTCAGACATTTACTTGTTGACAAACCTGGCATCTTTCTACTACTTCTTCTGCCAGGTACCCCAGGTCCATGATGAACACTTGAGAACCTTTGAGTGCATGCACTAGTTTCTTGGTGCTCAGATGAGTCCATTGGTGAATCTTGGCAAACAGATCTCTTGCTTGGACCTGGGGTAAAATAACTTTTCTCTCCTGCGTCTTCCATCGTCTATCTCTTTTAAGGAAATAGCTGATGGGGTAACCAGAGATTTGGACTACTTCCTGTGGGGAGTATTGTAGAAGGGGCCAACCCTTAGCCCAGTTGTGCACACCCCTTTTCTTTGTCTCTATTAGTTGGACCGTGACAGTGGCCAGGTCTTTAGTAGCAACCTCTTTCACTGTTTTATCTGCGAAGTGGTTTCCCCTAGCTATGAAAGTCTCTCCTCTTTGGTGGCCTGGGCAGTGGGTGATGCTCACCTTTAGTGGTCTGAGGAGAGCTCCCAAGAGTGCCTCTACCTGCAGAGTGCTGAGACTATAGGCACGTTTTACTGTGACAATCTTTGACGCAGTACTGAGGGCTGAGTCCAAAGCTTTGTGCATGAACTACATGCCAAGTCTCTATCTCAACAAAATCGCAAAAGAACAACTAAACTCAAGGAAAGCAAAGGAAATGAGTGAAAAACAAACAAAAATTAGAATTAAGTTAGAGATCAGGAAAACAATGGAGGGGGAAATAGGGAATTTCAGTCCAAATAAGAATGATCCTTGAAGTTGATTAAAATAAATCATTAACAATAATGAACAGAAGAAAAGAAAGACTCATTTTAAAAGTCAAAATTAGTATTAAAAGAAATGATATTGCCACCAGCAACTTCCTAAAAGAGGTTTCTGTGGAAGTGTTATGAAATACTATGCCAACAAATCAGACAGCTCAGCTGAGTAGATCTCCAGCTTCAGAACAATGTCAATGAAAATTGCAACAGATTCTGCTCATTCTTCTGGTAATATACGTGTTAACTACAATGACTTCCAGATGTTGAAGCATCCTTTCATTCCAGGAGCAAATATTTCTGGTTTGTGGTATGGAATCTCTCCAGTATATTGATGCATCCAGCTTCATACATCCTATTAAGGATTTGATATAACTGTTCATAAAGTATATTTATCTCTAGATTTCCTTCTTTAGGAGCCCTTGGCTTTGATATCATAGCAGTACTGACCTAAGAGAATGAGTTTCAACACATTCTTTTGTTTGTTTGTTTTGAAGAGTTTAGGAGCTACATATGTGGTACAGTCCATAAATTGGTCCTTATGGCTATGGACTTTTCTATATTGGGAGGGGTTTTTATCATTCACTCAATTTCTTAATAATTATAAGTCTGTTTCGATTCCTATTAAATATTCAGATTCAGGCTTGATAAATTACATTTTAAGGTTTCTTTCTTCCAAATTATCAAATCTGTTGAGATCCAATTGTTCATAGTATCGTCTTATAATCCTCTTAATTTTTTATAAAATTGGTTGTGGTGTTCTCAGTTCTGTGTCTCCTTTTAATTAGTTGAGTCGTCATGTTCATTTTTAAACATTATGTAGTTTAAAAGTTTTGCTGATCTTTTCTAAAAAGTTATTCTTGCTTTATTTGTTTTTCTCTGTTACTTTGTTAGAAAACAACATCTCTGATATAATCCATCTTTTTCTTCCTCTCTCCAGTTTTATGTTCAGTTTCTTCTTCTTTTTTTTAGTGCCTTAGAATATGATTTCCTACCAGTTCTTTTTTATGTAAGCATTTACAACTATAATACTAAAGAGACGGGGGAACATCTGAGCTGTTGCTGAGAAAGCAGCCGTAACTGTTAAGGAGATTGGTGTGACTGAAGAGCAAACGCTTATGCTGCCAGGGTACAACAGACAAAAAAAGTGTTCAGTGAGCAAAGATCCCACCCTTCGAAGACTCCATCTTGTGAAAAAAATCTAAATTCAGGGAAGAAAGTCTAATTTAAAGTCTAAAGGAGTTGAAAGCAACTGCCTGGAAGAGTGTTTTTGCAGGGTCACCACACAGGGGCTGACATAGATCCTAGGGGTCCAAGCGCCATCTTGAACCAGAAGCAGGTCAGAATCCCTCAAGGAAGTCTGGAGAGGATCTTGCATATGAAAAGTTGTGTAGGTGAAGCTAGTGCCACAGCCGAGACCCTGAAGATGTTGGAACCATGGGAAAGCCTCCATTGAGTACTGCAAGCTTGGGGTGGAGGCAACGGAAGAAAGACTCCATTTGTATTTCAGACATTACAGCTGGATACTTTTAGAATCCTGCTAATTTCATCATGAGCCTCAGATACCGGATATGGAGCTGCAGGATTTGGTATTTGTCCTGCTGGATTTTAGTCTTGCTTTGATCCAATTATGTGTTGCTATGTCTGTTTTCTTCTCATACTTTCTTCCGTGGTTTAACAATGATGAGATGGACACAGTCCTGAACCATACTCTTATAATCATTCCTAAAGAAATTCACTGTGTCACAAAAAAAGAGAAAAAAGTAACATCCATATTCATATTTTTGAATAGGAATATTCACTGACATGTGTTGGATGAATGTAGGGTTTTTTGTTTTTTTTTTTTTTTTAATAAGAGTTGGCAGCTAAGGGACTTTGGACTTTTAAGGTGTCAGAATTGTTAACGACTATGGGCAGTTTCAATGTTACACTGAGTGTATTTGATCTTATAAGACGGTCTTGAGCCTACATGGACAAGCAGTGGAAGGATACGAATTAAAAGTAATGTGTGTTTCAGTATAACCTTGACAAGAGGCGGATCTGTGATGGTTTTGTCCACTTAAAACGACGTAGACTCACTTGGGAGATGTGCCTCTGGGCATACCTGTGTGGGGTTATCTTGATTGTGCTGTGCTGGGGAGACACACCCACTATGATAAGCACCCAGCTGTGATCCTGGATTGTATAATAGAAAGGGGGAACTGAGCCACCGTACAGTTTTGAATACAGATGTAAATGACTGGCTGCTTCAAGCTCCTGCTGTCTTGGCTTGCTCTCTGATAAGCTGCACCCAGAATGTGGGCCAAAATCAAACTCTTGCTGCTGTTATTTGCCTTTGTCAGGGTAGTGTAGCACAGCAGCAGGAAAGTTGTTTAAACCATGATTTGTTGGAAAGTTCCCGTGTGCTACCTTTCCCAAAGAACTGTTTTTGTTTCTGCAGAGCACAAGATTCATTCTTGACTTCTTTTCTTTCATCACTTTCAATAATACACTCTTCCCTCAGTATCCGAAAAATATTGATCACAAAATCCCCTATGAATGCTACTGTCCACAGATGCTCGTTCCTCATATAACATGAAACAGTATTTGCATATAAGCTATGCACATTCTCCTACACACTTTAAATTATCTCTAGATTGTTTATAAGGCCTGTAACTTATGTAAATAGTTGTTATACAATATCCTTAGTAGATAATGAGAATAAAAACTTTATGATCAGTACAAAGACAGCATTATTTTGATCTTGAAAGTTTTATTGGCATATACTAATTATACATATTGTGGTAGTTTGAATGAAAATGGCCTCCATATGCCCACAGGGAGTGGCACTATTGGGAGGTATGGCCTTGTTGGAGTAGGTGTGGCCTTTTTGGAGGAAGTATGTCACTGGGAGGTAGACCTTGGGTTTTCAGACACTCAAGCTAAGCCCAGTGTCACTCTCTTTGTATCGCCTGCTGAACTCTTAACTACTTTTCAAGCACTATGTCTGCCCAGCATGCTGCCATACTTCCAGCCATGACAGTAATGAACTAAATTTCTGAAACTGTAGGCCAGCCCCAATTACATGCTTTCCTTTATAAGAGTTGCTATGGTCTCTTCCCGCCAATGAAACTCTGGGAAAGACACACAGTAATGTTTTCACTGTGGTGTTTTCCTACATGGACACAATGCATTTTAGTTGCATTCACTCCAGTCATCCTCTCCTGCCCACACCCACCCCCTTCTCATGCCCATTCTCTTCCTCTTCCCATCTAGCCTCCTTTCTACTTTCATATATACTGTGGTGCTTTGAATATGCTTGGTCCAGGGAGTGGCACTATTGGAAGGTGTGGCCTTGTTGAAATAGGTGTGGCCTTGTTGGAGGAAGTGTGTTACTGTGGGAGTGGGCTTTGAGGCTTCTACACTCAATCTCCACCCATTGTGCAAGAGGCACCCCTTCCTGATTGCCTGCTGAATACCGTCTCCTTTTATCTGCCTTCAGATCAAGACATAGGACTTTGCTCTTCTAGTACCATGTCTGCCTGCACACTGCCATGTTTCCTGCCATGATGATAATGGACTGAACCTCTGAAACTGCAAGCCAGCCCCAATTAAATGTTTTCCTTTATAAGAGTTGCCTTGGTCATGGTATCTCTTTACAGCAATAAAACACTAAACTAACTAAAAGCAACTAAGACAGTGTCTTAGTTAGGGTTTTACTGCTGTGAACAGACACCATGACCCATGAAAGTCTTATAAAGGATGACATTTAATTAGAGCTGGCTTACAGGTTCAGAGGTTCAGTCCATTATCCTCAAGCCAAGAGAATGGCAGCATCGAGGCAGGCCTGGTACAGGCAGAGCTGAGGGTTCTACATCTTCATCTGAAGGTTGCCCCAGAACACTGGCTTCCAGGCAGCTAGGATGAAGGTCTTAAGCCCATGCCCACAGTGACACACCCACTCCAACAAGGCCACACCTCCTAATAGTGCCACTCCCTGGACCAAGCACAGACAGCATCACAGACAGTTGCTTTTTTAAAATATTTTTTTGTAACTCAGTGAGCTTCATTAGAGTCGTATATAAGAGTGCAGTTGAGAACTGTGTCCATCTTATCATCGTTCTACCACTGGAAAAAGTCTCTCCCCCTCTTTCAGCATTCATTAACTGTATGCAAATTCTCAGAAAAGGTGGGGTCCCATAAGTCCCTCAACCATCTATGGCAGGGTATTGATAGTCCTCACCTTGTTCGGACCTTGTCCTGGTAATCACAAATATTTTTAATGACTCCAGGGTCTCAACTATGGCACTAGCTTCACCTTCACAACTTTTCATATGCAAGATCCTCTCCAGGCTTCCTTGAGGGACTCTGACCTGCTTCTGGTTCAAGATGGCACTTGGACCCCTAGGATCTGTACCAGCCCCTGTGTGGTGAAGTAACCGAGCCATGACCAGCAGTCACTGTTCTGTATCATTCCCCACTCTTCATCTGTCTCTCACATCCTCTCTGCCACTTCCTCCATGGTGTTTCCTGGAACTTGAATGGGGTGATGGGCATCAGCAATCCTTTATTCTCAGGACGTCTACCAGCCGTGCAGCCAGTCCTGGCCACTATGGAAAGAAGTTACTCTGACCAGAGCCGACAACAACACTAACCTACAGGCATGAACATGGTTATTTAGAAGGTGATTTGAAGGCCACATCCTGTCTATTTAGCAAAACAACCATTCCCCAACTAGGGCCAATGACCTCCCCAGTCATGGCTTTTGACTGTGTTTTCAGTATAGGAATAAATCCCTCCTATCAGACAGAAATGAAATCCAGTCAGAAAAGCAATAGTTATTGCCATTATAGACTTGTGACTGTGGCACCAGTGGGCTGAGCTTTTCCTGGTCAGTTGGTATTGTTGCATGCCGAGTTCTTTTTTCCCCCCAACATAATATTTTTTATTAATTATTTGGGAATTCTGTACAATACACCCTGATCACACTCACTCCAAGTCAACCCTCTTACCCCTGCATCCTCCCTCAAAATTAAATAAATAGGTAAATAAAAATAAAAACCAGTGCAATATGTGTTGCCCATATATTCATTGGAGCACAGTCAAACTCCCAGTGGCCAGCCCCTTAAAGAAAATTTAATCCTTCCCCACCTGCTCACCTCCTGCACTCCCACTCTGAAAGACCTTAGTTCCCAGTTGAGGAGGTTTGAAACCCAAGTGACCCTGAGGGATAGTAGGCTTGGCTCTCAAGAAATCAGGCCAGTCACTAGCCCGCAGTCCTCTATAGATTTGTGGCCATCAGTCATGTAAGGGCAACGTCCCAAGCCCCTCCAGAGGTAGACGGAATAACCACAGGTCAAGCAGGCTCAAGACAGATCTCCATTATAATGATGTGCTTAAAGGCCTGGAGGCTTAGCCAATGGATTTCCCTTCCCGGACACTCCTTCCTGCAAAAGGTATTTACGCTCTGGCCCACTCAGGGAAGTGGGTTACGGTTTTATTCATCCACTTTCCACCAGGACAATAAAAGCCTTGAAACCATGGACTGTCTTTTCATCGGGATCCCCTTGGGGAGCCACAGAGAAGGCCTTCGCCTACAGAGCTGCCACCTAATCTCCCGAAGAAAGCCTCCCTGCACCTGCCACTCAAGCCCACCACCATCCAGCCAGACTCTCCCCCTCGGGACCAGCCAGAGCAGCCGCCCTTTTTCCCCTTGGCCCTGAGCTAGATCTAGCCCTGCCGGCCACCACTTTGTTTTCAGCTCTTCCTCAGCATCCCAGCAGCACCTGGACGCCCAAAAGCCTGAGAACCAGCCAGCCCTGAGGAGGCCCGGTACCCGAGCCAGCTCCGGCTGTGTCCTGCTCCCACACTGTGCTTCCCCACAACCTGGAGCGGTGTTCCGTGACTGTCCCACGACCTGACACCCACCAGGCTGTAGCAGCGGCGTGGAGTAAGTGCCATCAAACTTGAGTAGCCGGTGGACCCCACCATTCATCCTACACCACCCCCTACCCTACCTCTACCCCTGCAGAAATCATCAGCTGTGATGAGGTAGACGTCAGCATCTTTATCACAAATTTTTTAAGGACTCATTTCAATAGTTTTCTGCCTGGACTGTCTCTTTTTTTGGGGGGGGGGTGTCCATAAATCATCAATAGCTCTCATTCTCAATTATGAGTCTGCAGTCGTCGATACCACTGCAAAAGAAGCTTTCCTTGTCCACAGCATTCATCCCTTGGCAGCGTGGAGTGTGCACTTGAACATGGTTTCTGGTGGCAGCTGGGAATCATGGACACCAACATGGTCTCCAGCAACAGCAGCAGCATCAACACATCCTCACGGACACCAGAATGGCCTGTGGTAGCATGCCAAGCTCTTTTTTTTTTTAAGTCTTTAAAGTTAGATGGAACAAAAAGAAAGCAAATTGGCAAGAAGCTGGGCAAAGGGTAATGTATGCCTGTTATACTAGCAATCAGGAAACTGAGGCAGGAAAATCACAAGTTCTATACCAGTCTAGACTATGTAACAGTGATTCTCTCAAGGAGAAAACAAATAGCAAGACGATAGATTGAAATGTAAGCACATTAAAAATAACATTAAATGAAATAGTCATACTAATCCAGTGAAAAAGTCGATACTGTCAAATTAGATGTTTTAAAAAGCCCAATACCCATGTTTATATCCTTAAAGGTTAAAGTAGGCTACAAGTAAAAGGATGAGAAAATTCTTTTTTTTATTGGATTTTTTTAAACTTACATTCAAATGTTATTCCTTTCCCTGTTTCCCGGTCATAAGCTACCTATCCCATCCCCCCTCCCCTTCTTCTATAAGGGTGTTCCCCTCCCCACCCACCCCCATTCCAGCCTCTCCTCCGACATTCCCCTACATTGGGGGTCCAACCTTTGCAGGACCAAGGGCTTCCATTGGTGACCAACAAGGCCTTCCTCTGCTACCTATGCAGTTGGAGCCATGGGTCAGTCCATGAATAATCTTTGGTTAGTGGTTTAATCCCTGGGAGCTCTGGTTGGTTGGTATGCCAAACTCTTACTGAGTAACACTACTGATGACAATTCTTCAACAGCATGCACACACCCGCTAGCACTACGATGTAATGCTTAACAGCATTACACTGGGGCTCAAGTTTCAACATGTTAGTTCTGAGAGGAAATCAGCACTCAGGACACAGCAGCAAGGGTGAAAGGTTTTGGTTACTAAAGAGAGTGTTAAATTGGGTGGGGGTGTCAGGGGGATGGGGAGGGTCTAAAGGAAAGTTAGGGAAATAGGGAAGAACTGGAGGGGGAAAGTCAGGGTGGGGTAGGATGGAATAGCAATGAAGCCAGAGGTGTCCTGTGTCTATGCCATATGGTACAGATATTTTCCACGACTTTTTAATTTTTACTTTTTGACAGAGGACCTAGATGGTAAAATAATATTTCTACAAGGTTACAGATGACTTTGCCCAGTCGGTCCAGAAAGGGATGTTTGTACAGATAACCTATGTCTCAGGATACTCTGTCTCAGCTGAAGCAGACAATTCTGGGAAAGAGAAACTGCAGACCTGCGCGTACCACACACGGCTGTAGCAATTTCCTTAGTCTCAAGCCCCTCATCTCCTCCTATAACAGACCAAAGCCGGATTTATGCTGTGGCTGACCCCTCCGTTTCACATGGGGAAGAGGCTGCCCCTCTCCGTCTGAGCTAATACACACAGCTCCAGCCGTTGAGGGCCAGGGTCCCGTCTCTTTCTGCTGCCTCAGAAATCTAGCATGTTTTGCTTTGCTTATGGTGTTTTGATACATAAAAGGTTTTCTAATACTCTGCAAGTAAAAGGATTGTTTCTAAATTGTGTCAGTATTTTGAGTTATAGTAAGTTTTTTTCCTCTCACAACTAATTTTGTGATGATGAACATTGTTTAAGATTTAAAATTACTGTACTTCAGCCACCCAATTAGACAAGATGGATGAAGCAAAGAAGTGCAGGCCGACAGGAACCGGATGTAGATCTCTCCTGAGAGACACACCCAGAATACAGCAAATACATAGGCGAATGCTAGCAGCAAACCACTGAACTGAGAATGGACCCCCATTGAAGGAAATCAGAGAAAGAACTGGAAGAGCTTGAAGGGGCTCGAGACCCCATAGGAACAACAATGCCAACCAACCAGAGCTTCCAGGGACTAAGCCACTACCCAAAGACTATACATGGACTGACCCTGGCTCCAACCTCATAGGTAGCAATGAATATCCTAGTAAGGGCACCAGTGAAAGGGGAAGCCCTGGGTCCTGCCAAGACTGAACCCCCAGTGAACATGATTGTTGGGGGAGGGTGGTAATGGGGAAGGATGGGGAGGGAAAGCCATAGAAGGGAAGGGGGGGGGTTAGGGGATGTTGGCCCGGAAATCGGAAGGGAATAATAATCAAAATGTAAATAAGAAATACTCAAGTTAATAAAGATTAAAAAATTACTGTACTTAAGAAAACTAGAAAACAAAAGTGGGTCTAACCTATAAGCCCCACTTGCCTAAGGACACAGCACTGCTGAATGCCAGGGGCTGTTCTTGTCATTGCCAGGCCTTGTATGAACCACGTGTTTTCACTTCTGTAAACAAGCTTGCCCTGAATTAAATCCTAGAACTGCATAAATTGGGAGTAGTGGTATACACCTGTAATCTAAGCACTCAAAAGGTAGGAGCAGGAAGATCAGAAGTTCAAGACCATCCTTAGCCTGGGATCCATGAGACTGTCTCAAACACATTATTAGCACATCAATGGAATAGAATAGTATTTATTGCTATAAACTCTTAGGATCACAAACCCTTGGAAATGAAAGCCTGCCTTCATCATCCTGTCAGTCTTGGTTTTGACTAGCGTCACTTTTACTGCTGGGGATCAGCTAACCTACCCTGGCTTCTCACCCAGTTCTAACGTGAGTTACTGCAGTTACAGCGATGTGACTCTCTTCCCTGTGTTAGTAATCTTCCTGCAGGCCGCCGTGGACACAGTGTCACAGCAGTGACAGAAACCCAATGGAGCAACCCCTAAAGCAGAACTCATTTCAAGCTTTTACCTGTGTCTCCTCTGCTGACAAGCATCATCCATGCTAGCAAAGCAGGGCGGCTCTCGGAAGCTGTGTCAGAGTTTGAGTACATAAAAGTATAGACAATGGTGGGCATCTTTGTCATATATCCCAGCCTTCAGCCTCCTGCTCTGTTTCTCCTTGTTACCCTACACTTCTTTCCATCGTTACCTCTATTGCTTCACCTACCCTCTTGCCTAGGTCGCTATAATTTGGCTCCCTTTCCACCCAGATCAATTTCAATAAGGTTACCTGTGCTTCCAAACCAATATCTAACATCCAGTGTGTCACTCATATTTTTGTGACTAATATGTTAATTGAGCATAAAGCTAAGTCAGATGCCCCCCTCAAAAGGCTATGTTTATGCCATTATCTTTCTTGTTGCATCCCAAGGACCACTTCTCATTGTTTTGCTCTGTGCTTTCTCCCACTATGTGAGACACGTCTCTAGAATCCTGTACTTTGTGGCTTTCTGTAGGCTTCTTCCTGCAGGAATCCTGGGCTGGGCATTGGAATGGGAAAGGGCGGTGAGATCAGAGTGCTTGTTCAGTGTCTGTGAGGTCAGCTGGGGGTACCCTGCATGGTACTCCTTTCCATAAGTCCTGCAATACAGGACTTTTCTTCCCCAATTGTGGTAGGTCCCCCACCCCCTTTAATCTTCAAGCCTGTGGTGGTGGAGTGTTAGTATTGGCGAACAACTTGACAGAACTAGAACTCTGAGGCTCTGGGAAGGCCTTTGAGGGATTATCTTGTCAGGTTAACTGATTAAGAAGACTCATCTCAGTTATGGGTGGGACCATTCCCTGGGCAGGGGATCCTGGGACGTATAGAGTAGAGAAAGTAAACTGAGCTTCAAACTTGCACTCGTTGCTTTCTGATTCCTGATTTTGAATGCAATGTGAATGCCTGTCTGCAGCTCCTGCCACTGTTGGCTTCTCTACAATAATAGGCTGTAATCCTGAACAGTAACCTATAATAAATTTCTTTTCAATTAAGTTCCTTTTGTCAGGGTATTCTCTGACAGCAACAGGAAAAGAAACTGAGAACAATGACAGCATCTAGGCACTAATTACCCTGGATTCTTGCTCGAACAGTACAGTCTTCCTACACCCTGCCACATTTATGAAAACAGTCTCTTTACAAATAAATCTTCCTATGGTTATTTGCTTCCTATTAAAACCCCAACTTACCCAGTATGATGTCACTTACCCTAGTGTATTCATTCGTACTTGAATTTGAATCTTCTTCCTCTTAGACACTTAAACAAATCCATTGAGGAACACCAAAGCAGAAGGAAGAAAAATGGGAAGAGTTCCTAATCATTACTCTTTGAGAGTCTAGAAATTGAATGCCCTGACAGTCAACGAGCATAAGCACATCACACAGCAAGCTCTAGGACTCTGTGTAAGCAGCTTGTAGTTCTCTGAAGCCTACGAATCACGGTGACATTCACATTTGGATGTGCTGATCTCTATCGCACTAGCATAAGCAGGAGAGAGCCTGAGATACATCGTAGAGCCTTTCAGTTGGGTTGGGATGTTCAGCTTGCACTGTCACCTACAAGCCACTCCAGGATTGCTTCTATAACTCAGGGGAAACATTGCAACGAGACTAAGAAGTAGGAGAATGAGGAGTCTTAGAAAAATTGTCCCTTATATTTAGCAAACGAGATGCGAGGATATTGAAACATGAAGGATGAGTGAAGATTTAATCAATATCATCCCAGCTAAAGACACAATGACAACATTTACAGGTCTCTTGTCAAACCACTGTCCGTTCTCTCTGACTGCCATCTTTCTGATTCATCTTTCTTCAGAACCCTTTCCTCTGCCTGCCCCTTAGACACCAGCATCTCCCAAGACTCTATTCTTGGTCATCATTCGTCTCTTTCTCTACATTCTCACAAGCAAACACAACTCAGTTCATTGCCTTAGCCAGAGGCTTTATCTGTTCTTTCTCTATAGCATAGTGAATGAACAAAAACAGTTTGGAAAACCCAAGGGCCAAACAAGGAGCACAGCAGATCCAGAAGTCTTAGGGTAGAGATATTGAACCCTAGGAAAGATAATTACATGCCATGGTGCTATACCTGCTTTCTCAGTACTCCAAAAAGTAGAGGGGAGCTGAGCAAGGGAGAAGGATCTTCTTTCCCCTGGTGACAAGGAAGATGGCCAAAAGCCTTCCTCTGCTACAGTTGCTATCATAAGGAGTCAAGCTGTTACTGCAGAAGTACATGGTTCAGCCCTTGGCTACTAACGACCGTGATGCAGAAAACAACTGGATAGGAAACTCCTCTCAAAAACTAAATAAAAACCACAGAACTTTAGGTAGATGAGGATGAAAAACCAGACAGCAAGTATATAGAGATTGTGAGTGTATAGAGATTTGGGTACGTGGGTTTTTAGTCATGGAGACCATTTTATACACATTTAGCTACATATTGAAAACGTGCATCTAAGGATGTGTAATCTAAGACATAAGTCCTGTGGATGGAGAGAAGGCTCGCGAAGGCTCGCTCGGTAGTTAAGAGTACTTGCTGCTCTTTCAGAGGGCTTGGGTTCAGTTCCCAGGACTCCATGACATATCACAACCTCCTGTAACTCCAGTTCTTAGGGGATCTGAAACCTTCTGACCTCCACAGGCATGAGGCACGCACACGGTGCACCTATACACATGCAGTCAAAAACACTCATAAACATAAAATAAAAAAATAAACATTTAGAAGAAAATAATAGTTCTCATTTTAACCATAACTTAAAAGAAGTGCACTAAACACTCACCCAAACTCGGGTTAAGATGGAAAAGTAAAGTAAACATTTTCAAAGGTATGATTCAAGTTAGGAAAGAGAAAGGAGGACCCCCATCATCTTCCTGGGAGAGGGAGCAGTCAGCTACTATTGTCCCAGTAGAGTTGGCGTGTGTTGTCATTTAATAGTGGCAAAGGACATATGGTACTCACTGGTGGCTTGGAAATGAAACATAATCATTATTGGAATGAAAATGATAGTTAAGCTCCCAAGTTTAATAAGGAAGTAAACACATAATAATAAATAACAGTTGAAAATAAACAGCACAAACCAGGAAAAAAATGTAAAACGTGAAAAACCAAGAAACTTAAAATAAAGCGAAATAATAATAAAAAAATACAAAGTAAGCTTAAGCACTGTGCAAGGTGTGACAGTTGACTCGGGGTGAACCACTAAATCCCCCCTTTACAAAACAGACACCACGTTGAGTGTCTTTGTGTTAGGAAGTCCATGTTGGGTCTTACTCAGATCTGCACTCTGAGTATGGGAACAAGGAAGCAAGAGGATTAAGAGTCCCACACAGACTTTGCTACATAAACCAGGGCTGGAGAGATGATGCTGAACTGAAGAGAACTTGTTGCTCGTTCAAAAGACCCAGGTTCAGTTTCCAGCCCACATGGCAGCTTACAACCATCTGTAACTACAGATCCAGGGGATCTGATGCCTTCTGATTTCCATGGGCTCTTACATACACAGGGTGAATGTATACATACATACACACACACACACACATACACACACACACACACACACACACATATATGTGTGTGTGTATATATACATATATATAGATGATAGATAGATAGATTAGATGATAGATAGATTAGAAGATAGATAGATAGATAGATAGATAGATAGATAGATAGATAGATAGATAGATAGATACAAATAGATGCTAGGTGAATGAGAGATAGGTAGATAGATATAAATAGATGATAGATTACATAAACAAATAGGTAGATAGATGATAGATAGATAGATAGATAGATAGACAGACAGACAGACAGACAGACAGACAGACACATATTTTTAAAACATGCAAAACAACCAAACGAAAGCATACTTTGAAGATAAAGAAAGGTTAGAGGCTTCTAGGGATGGTACCAAGCCAGTAACATCATTAAAAAGCCTCCTGACCCTGAAGGCTGGGTGAGCTATGACAGACTTCTGAATGCAGAACTGGGTTTGCTAATTGCCATTAACCAAAAATAAAGAGGGAGCTGATGTTTCCGTTGTGGAGGGAAACAGTAGGAAAAAGAGGAAAGTCTAAGCCTGTAAGGAAGATCTTTGGCACTAGTATCTGGGTAGGGATATTAAACACATAAGCTTGTACAAGGCAGACTGCTGGTCCTGATAGACCCCTATAAAGATCACATTCTAAGAACAGTACAGGGAGGAAGGGGTGTTCCTTCTGCTTAGCTTAGCTTTGACCTCACCTCCATTCACCTCCATGCTTAGGTCTTTTCTTACATCTCTCCCTAAAATCCTACCATGTACCTTTTTTTTTTTTTATAGTTTGTTGTCTTCACTATTACAAAGTTACCTTATTAGTGTGTGTGTGTGTGTGTGTGTGTGTGTGTGTGTGTGTGTTGCACATGCCCTGTTCCCATTGTTGCTGTTAGTTTTTGAGACAATATCTCATTTGGTAGCCCAGGCTAACCCGGAACTAATAACCAATCTCCTTAGCCTCCCAAGAGTTGGGATAAAGGCATGTACTACCACGCCCAGCTAAATTTACCTCTTAAAATACCCGTTATAAAGCTGAGCGTGGTGGCACATGTTTGCAATCCCAGCAATGGGGAAGTAAAGTCAGTCTGATCCCCATGCTCTACCAGTCACCTAGCCTAGCCTGCTTTGAGTATCTCAGACTAGTGAGAGACACTGAGGAATGACATCAAGGCTGTCCTCTGACCTTCCTTCCCATGCTCACTCACACAAAGACACCCATATACACACGAATGCAAACAAACAAACACAGGAAAATAAACAGAACACTTGGTCTGCTGCTAATAGAAACACTACCGTCTCAGGCTCAGCAAACTTTCCTTGGTCTCTTACTATGTCTAAGAGTTCGTTATAGCTTATGTCCTTGCTAGCTTTAACTGTTAACCTGACACAGCCAAGAGTCATCTGAGAGCAGAACCTCACCTGAGGAATCGCTCAGATCAAATTGACCAGTAGTTACGTTTGGGGAAGATTATCTTGATTGCTAATTGATGTAGAAGAGTGCACCCCACTGTGGGCAAATCTATTCCTGGTCAAGTGGCCCTGGGCTCTACAAGGGAGTGAGCTACATGAGCCTGTGAATGAACCAGCAAACACTGATCCTCTACGGTTCCTGCTGTACTGCCTTGCTATGAAGTGAGTTCCTTGACTGAAGGTGGTCGTGACTTGAAAGAAAAATGCTCCCCTACCCATAGTTTTATGCATTTAATCATGTGGTCCCCAATTAATGACACTATCTGGGAAGGTTTAGAAAGTGTCTTGGTTAGGGCTTTACAGCTATGAATAGGTGCTATGACCAAGGCAACTCTTATAAGGACTACATATAACTGGGGCTGGCTTACAGGTTCAGAGGTTCAATCCAGTACCATCAAGGCGGGACCATGGCAGCATCCAGGCAGGCACGGTGCAGGAGGAGCTGAGAATTCTACATCTTCATCCATGCCCACAGTGACATCCCTAACTCCAACAATGCCATACCTCCTAATAGTGCCATTCCCCGGCCCAAGTATATACAAACCATCTCAGGAAGTATGGCTTTGCGAGAGGCAGTATGTCACTCGGGGTGGGATTTGAGAGCTAAGGCCTACTGCCCTTCCAGTTCATTCTCTGCACTTCACACGTAGTTCAAGAGGCGGAGCTCCCAGGCTCCTGTACCAGCTGCCTTGCCTGCTGCTTATTGTAATTCCTCCCCTACATGCTAGACTGCTACCCCTCTAGAACCATAAGCTCAAGTACGTTCTTCCTTCTACAGTTTGCTTCAGATCATGGTGTTTCATCACAGCAACAGGAAGTAATTATTACAGAGGTGATTCTGTATGGATTGGTAAGCATGCCTGCCTTGGCTTCCTATCTTGACATACCTCAATGATGAACTATGAGCTTAAATAGATTGTGGTCATGGTGTTTCTCATAGCAACAAAAAATAAGAGAAGATCTTACTTAGAATTATTTTTGATATTCATGTCATTTGAAAATAAAGTTTTGTTTTACTTTCCAAATTTCAAACTTTTCCTCTAGTGAGAGTTTACTTGGAACATCAACAATACCCATTAGACTCTTAGCACAATATTTCATGGTGGAGTTGATGGGTTGTTTTTTTTTTTTCTTTTTTACTTGCTTTGGACTTTACAGGTAATACTGCTTATTTCACCACTGACAATGATACCTTATAAGATTTAATAGATGCCCAGATTTGAAATAGCATGCTAATCCATTAGCCAAAACCTCTGGAAGTTAACCACTGCTTAACTTCTCTTCTAGGCTGCACCCATCTTCCTGATTCACCCCTTTCTTAGTGAATGGATGATCCACTATCCCAACGAGAAAACCTGGGAAACTATTGAGTTTTCTGGATTGGTTTTTCGGACAGATCCATTTTATTGTGCCTACTTCTCTGTGCCCTTTGATGACCCTGTTCAGAGAATGTATTGGAATTCTAACATCTGGTTTTTGGGGGGCCATCAGTCTCATCAAGATTCACAGAGCCTTCTAGCAGCTATTGGAACTGCCTTCCAGAGGCAAAATTGATAAAGCCTATATCATGGAAAGATGTCCCCAACTGAGCAATCTCTCCTTTGTGGAGTTTTGCAGTCCACTTTCTTCATCCAGCAGGACTTATCTGTTGCTCTTATCAAACACAACTGGCCCACTCTTCTCTTCCTAAGAGTTCTCTTTTGGGCTGGAGAGATGGCTCAGTGGTTAAGAGCACTGACTGATCTTGCAGAAGTCCTGAATTCAATCCCAGCAACCATATGGTGGCTCACAACCATCCATAATGGGATCCGATGCCCTCTTCTGGTGTGTCTGAAGACAGCAACAGTGCACTCACATACATAAAATAAATAAATCTTTTTTTAAAAAGAGTTCTCTTTCTCTATTATCTCTAAGATATATACACCTTTGCCTGTACTCTGTTTCAGTTCCACAGAGGTGACAATCTCAGCAATTGCATTGTTAAGGCCTGTCAGAGACAACTGCTATTGGACATAGCACTGTGACATTGTCCTCTTGCCAGCCAGCTTCCATGAAACCCATCTTCAGAATTCCATCCTCGGTGTCTTCTTGCCAGCATATCTTAGAACGGGTTCCTTATACGCAAAGGCTGGGGGTGTGCAGTTGGGTATGTGCCAAATTGTGGGACTGTTCCTCCAGGCAAAAGTACTTAAAGGAATTAAGGAAAGGTAGACAGGATACAGAGAAGCAAATAACAATGCCATCTCGGGTAAATTGCAGCCTTGGCCTGATTCAGAAGATCATGATCAGGGTGCCTTCCTGTAAAGCCAATGTTGGCCTTTGTTCCTGAATCAAAATGTCACAGTGGGGCAGCCCATTAGGCAAGTACTCTTAGGCAAGGAGCCTTGTGTCAATGGAGCACACCTGTCACCTCCCAAGGAGGTGGCATACCCAAGAAAGGGGGCCTGCCGAGCTGCACCTAGCCCCCAAACCCTAAAGCAGTGTCATGAGAAATGTCTAATCTGGTCTGTAAGTTCCCTCATCTGCCGTTTAGCCTCGGATTTAGCTATTGTCTCAGTGTCCTCAACCCACTCCAGCCGGAATCACTGTCATGACTACTTCACTGAGACTCCCCCTGTCAACAGCAGTTACCCCCTCTGCAAAGCCCACACAGGTGGCCATTTCTCTGTCCTTCAGGTGGGGCTTCTGTGCCCTGCCTTTCTATCTATACCACCTTCAGGCTCCCATTAGAGCTCCAGACTGGTATCCAGTGGTATCTCCCCTGGACATCTATCAATCCTTCAAACCTCGTGACTCCGGACTCCCTCCCCCTCCCCCTCTCTTCTTCTCCCTTGTCCTCTCATTCTAGGTTGGCAGATAAATACCTGGGCTTTTCTTTTTTTTCCCCTGGTTTCCCTTCCTGCTCCGCTGATGGCAAGTCTCTCAGTAAGTGTGGCAAAAGTCTCTTAGGAGCATGTCTGCGTTGGTCTGATCTGTCTTTATCTCCACTATAGCTTCTTCATTTAAAAGCTATGCTCTTTACGTGGGGCTTTTTTTGGTGATCGCTGGCCTCCTCAGCAAATAGTCTAGCCCCAAAGCAAAATCGCCTTAGTCTGTAAAGTCCATGAAGTTTGTGGTCACGTGATCTCCACCTAGCCTTATCTTTATCACAGTAATTAATCTGAATTTCCATGAAAGAAGTATAACATTGCTCAATACTATTGGGTTTCCAGGAGCTCCGTGTCCTAATTTGGGAAACATAGGTGTCCTTAGACAGTGCCATGTCTGTATGAAGGAGGTCCAAGCAAAAAAAAAAAATGCTAGAATCTCACTTTTCTTTCACAGGCAACGAAGCTGATGTGAAACAAGGCTAAAGGCGTGGACCAAGGAACAGGAGAAAAGGGAACGAGAGGCCACTGACAAGATCCTTCTCCGGTTGGTAGAGGATAAAGATACATTTTCTTAGCACACGAGGTTACGGTGAGCTCAAAAAATAAAATAAATCCGAAAGTATAGAGTCAGTGGAACTTAAAAAAAGAAGAAGTGTAGGCTAAGGAGCTAGAGAGATCGTTCAACCATTCGAGCACTTCCTGCTCTTGCAGAGGACTCAGGATGGGTTTCCAGCATCCACATGGAAGCCCACAGCTGCCTGTTAACCCCAGTTCCAGGGCATCTGACACCCTCTTCGGACCTCCATGGGTTCCTGCATTCGTTCACACATAAAAAAAACATGCAGGCAAACACTTATACACAAGTATGTGAAGGGTTAAAAAAAAATCCCATAAACACTATTTGACATAGAATAGGTCCTCTTGGCTCTGTTCGTTTATATAAAGAGGCAGAAAATAACTATGTGTCTGTTTTAAAAGTTAAAACCAGTGCGTATAAAAATATCAAAACATTTCATTAGACCCTGCCAACAGAGAGAGAGATGACAGAGGACATGGAAACCAAGCAGGCATGAGAACTGCAGCAGATTGTGGAGACAAAGGACAGCTGTCTGGATGCCAGATCCCGACTGCATCGCTTACCTGTCAACTTTAAAACTACACCGAGGTTTTGAATTTATAGATGAACCTATGTTTGGGGACTGGTTGGCCAGTGCTGAGGCTTGGAATAAGCCCTTAAAGGGCTTAGGTAGTAGAACTTAAGAGAATATTGGAATTTTTCCCAGCCATAGATTGAAATGGCTGAAATTATGAGTAAAAAGAAAACCTTCTTTACTTCTCATCTTCTTGGTCATTTTGTCACTGAGTTGGGATGGTGACTGACATAGTTAGTTGATTGCTGTCTGCACCCAGAACAATGGGCACAGATTTTTTTTTAAAAAGCTCACATTTTGGTATTTGCCATCCACTAAGTGCCAAATAAAGCTTAAAGGGCAGGAGGACACTTTTGAGTTCAAGACTAACCTAGGCTACAGAGCAAGTGTCTGTCTCAAAAGACAAAAACAAAACTTCATATGCATACAGTTGACACCCTAAGGAGGGACATCGCCTAGCAAAGAAGGATGTCAGGCATATACACCAAAATAACCCTGGAGATGAGTGTGAACGTCCAAGCCTGCTGGTCCCCGAGTCCTTGACTTTCATAAATATGACTCTCATAATAGGCTGAGACGAAGCTCCTTATGACTGTAGACTCTTGAAGGTCGAGTCAAACCAGAAAGTGACCATTGGCACATAAGACTTCAGACAAGGGCTGGAGAGATGGCTCAGTGGTTAAGAGCACTGACTGCTCTTCCAGAGGTCCTGAGGTCAAATCCCAGCCACCACATGGTGGCTCACAACCATCTGTAATGGGATGTGATGCCCTCTTCTGGTGTGTCTGAAGCCAGTGACAGTGTATTTATATATAATAAATAAAATAAATCTTAAAAAAAAAAAGACTTCAGACAAAAGTAAAAGAAGTTTATGGGCCTTGGGTAGAGATAAAGCTTCCCTTTCAGGCCTTGTTCTAATATCATCTTTCTTACGAAACCTCCGAACACCTTTCTGAGTTGCAAGTGACTCTTTTCTTTCCACCCTTGAGTTGTGCCTTACCCCCACTTTCCGCACCCATGTATACCCCATCTTTTCCCAGTCACTAATGACTCTATGACAGCCTGTGCTGCTCTTACCACCATCATCGCTGCCTGTACACCACGACAAGCTAAGTTCCTCAACCTAGAGGACAGGCAGGCTTTTACCCCTGGTGGTTCCCAGGTTCAAGCAGGCTTGACTCTCGCAGAACATCTCCTCAGAACACACCTGACTGGTGAAATGGGGAGCCGCTAGCTCAACGTCACGTCGAGATATCAGAATGAGCTGGTAAGGGAGAGCTAGGGCCAGTATTGAAATTAGATACCACTAGCAGCTACTTCTAGATGTAAAAAAAAAACCATACAGGAAACGAACTTTTTTAAGCAAATTTTTATTTATATCAAAATACAAAACATTTCTGAAGCAGAGTAATGGTACATGAGGAGTAATTAAATACTAAACGTTTTGTAATCAGCTTAGCTTGCAATGTTCCCAGGGGTACCTTCGCTGACCACACATCTAGTTACCGGATGTGTCTTCTTTCTCTCTCTTTCCCTGTGTTTGCTTATGTACTGTTGTTGTTTGCGGATATGGACATGCAGTGTTAACTGGTGATGAGTTGGTCAGTTTCGGCAAGCCTGAAAGCACCAGCAGGTGGAGCCTAGAGTCGCAGTCTAGGTCAAGGCCGACTGCAGGTTTCCTCCCAAGTAAACCGGGCTGGTGCTCAACTTTACACTGACAAGTCTGAGGCCAAAGGAATCACTGTCCTCAGCAGGCAGGGCAGGCATTATTGATTAGGACCACGGAGCAGGTACAGCTATGGGTCTGCCACAGTGAGGCCCTCTCAATGGGCTAAGAAGCCCACCCAGGCCAAGGAACAGGAGATGGAGAGATCCCGGGAGGAACCTTTGTCCCCAAGAAACTAGGCAGGGGCTAGAGAGAAAGAGGGTTCCTCTCAGCCTTAGGCGGTTAGGATTTGGTAGCTGAGGTGCCTGCCCCAGGGACAGGCCCTTCACAGATAGATACTTAGTTTGGAGATTTTTTTTTTTTTTTGAGGGGGAAAAGCACCTGTTTTGAGAGTGTAGCTGTTTCTGATACACCTCCATTACTAACCTACAAGAAAGGGGAAATGGGAAAAAGGAAGGGGCGTGCCCCTCACTCCCAGTCCACCCCACACCCAGGCCAACCTGGGTCTCCCTTTCAATCCCCAGGTAGTGCATGCACTTCGGCACTATGCACTGATGAGCTCATGCACACGTGCATGCACGCACACACACATGCACGCACATGCATGCCACACACACCAACACCCGCCTTCCCTTCGGTATCTGCTCAGGCAGAAGATGGGTACCCCACCTTCACCATCATCTTCTGCACCCAAGAGTCCCTTCAGCCCACAGGTCCCAAGCACCCAGCCCCAGGCTTGACACGCACTGGCATTCCCAGGCTTTTGAGAAGAGGAATAAAGCAGGGAGCTCCCCGGAGACAGAATATACAGAGTGGAGAATATGTCATAAGGCTTTGGTACAGCACCAATTTAATGTTCGTATAGTTTGATTTTTAAGTTATCTTTTAGAAGAAAAAAAAAGGTTACTGAAAAAATAGTGTTTTATTTACTTTTCGGTTACATACCTGAAGTTCAAAAAGTATGCCTCTAGTTGCCATCCAAATTGACACTCAAAGGTGTTCTGTGCACAGCTGTACAATATGTTGTTTAACTTTAATTTGGAGTCAAAGTCAGCTGCCCATGATAACTGACTTTAACCAATCCATACATACATACAGAAAAAGGAAGAGAGAGAGAGAGAGAGAGAGAGAGAGAGAGAGAGAGAGAGAGAGAACACAAAAGCTACCCCTACATCTCCCACCCCAACCCACTAAGGAAAAACATCTAATAGAGACAAAACACAGCAAGCTCTCAGGAACCAGTGGGACGAAGCGTACTGCTCCCGTCCGGCTGGCCTCTTCAGGAGCAGCACCATGAAGCACCCTAGCGCTGTGATGTAATACTCAACATTCAAGAAATAGGAATGAGGTCTGAACCATCTTCGTGAGAAGACTAGGCGTGAGTGGGAAGAGACCCAACGAAAGCCAAAGGAAGAATAAAGGTTTGAAATGAGAGCAAGAAATGTCATGACAATATCGATAGTCCTGTCCAGGTACGTTAAGACTAACAGCCAGGAGGTTGCCATGGGCAAGAGGTGTGCTGTCTGTGAGGGAGCCTGGCAGGGAGCACCAGGATCCTTCACCTCCCCACTGCTGTGCGTCTACACACTAATGGGACCACAGGAGGGAAGGAATTCAGACCAAAAAACTATGTCCAAGATGAGACAGTTCTTCCTCATGAACGAGAGAAAAGTTAGAGATGACGGGGGCCCCAGAGTTGCTGACCAAAGCAGGACACCCTGTGCTCGGTCAAGGGCTGTATAAGGACAGGTAACTTGGGAAAGCATGTCCCTCTCCTGCCCTCAGTCTCTGGCCCCACAAATGGCAGTCAGGAAACTAAATCTGAATGGAGCTTTAAGACTTCCTGACAGTGCATGCAGGGCTCAGTGAAGAGAACGCTGATCGGCTGCTCCCTTAGTGACATCTCAGTTTCCAGTTCCCGCGTCAAGGTCATTCATTCCACAGAGCACCTCCTTTCAGTCACTTCCTCAGCAACAGAACAACCCCCTCCAAAATACTCCCTAATCCAGCATCGTGATCTAGCCCTCAGCCACAGGAGGGGCCTGTGTCCTGTCCCTCACCTCATGCCTTTGTATTACCCAAAATGTTTCCACACAGACCTACAGCACAAGGTGAGGCCCAGGCAAAACTGACGCATGGTGGAGGTGTCCCTTTCCCCAAGGCTCCTGGTTAAGGACAGTGGAGAAAGGACAGAGCTGCATCGACCCTGGGGAGAGCAATTTCCAGATCTGTTTCCACATTGGTTCCATAGAACAGACAGAGGTAGCCAAACTAAGTCTCCATAGATTTCCTCTATCTCCTACTAAGAAGAAAAAGCATCACAATTCAGCAAACCTCCCATGACCTAGGGACCAAGGTGAATCGTAAGGATATGAAACAGCTCAGAATCCTGGCAGTGGCTTTCTCAGAGCTCCCTTCCCAAACACCAGTCCCATTAACTGAAAGATTCAAAGTTAAGGCAGCTTACTCCTTCCACACATAATCAGACCCTGGCCTTCTTAGCTCTGTGTTCTCTTACGGAAAGCTGGCTCTTCTGTAGAACAGGTGACGGACGCTGGGCCTCCACTCGATTCTCCTCCAGTGCCCGCCTTGCACCATCTTGATGAGGTCTGGGTCATAGAAAGGGTAACAGTAACATTCCCGAAGCCCTAAAGCTTCAAGATGAAGGACATGTCCGTCTTCCCATTTCCAGAGAAGGGTCCAACTGGAGGTCATGAAATAGGAGGGTAATCTCAGGTACCTTGGTGCTGCTGGGGTTTCTGAGAATCAACGTGGAGTAGATTCTCAGTAGAGTCAGAGCAAACCTGGGCTTCATGGAGTACGAGCCCTGCGATGCTGACAAGATCTGCTCTGCTCGGATCTTAGGACAGGAAGTGAGACAAAAGAAACGAGGTGGGCTCTAAGAGTCAAAACAACAGCAATGGGATCCCCTCTCTGCTAAGTGAGGAGAGGACTCAAGCTAGAAAGGGACTAAGAATGTGCTGTTCTTCCTCTTGCCCAGCCTCTCAGGAAATCTACAAGAAACACCTGGCTCTCCTCCCTTGGCCTCCTGAGGAGGCCTCAAGTAAGGCAGGACACACTGCCAATTAAACCCAGCGCTGCCATCCATCCAGTACTTCCTGAACCACAAGAGTCCATTTTCTCACAATATCCTTGGACATTTTTGAATATTTTAAACAGATCATCAAGGGAATCATAGGTCTCCATAAGGGTCAGGAGTTAGAGTCAAGCTCTTCTCCACCCTACTTTGCCTATCCCACGGTTGAGGCATCTGGAATAAGAGCTCTTGGCTAGCATTATGTTTTGTTGAGGCAGAGGGGGGCACTTTTGCCTTTTCTTACATGAGCAGCAGGAAGACTGGAGAGACTACAGTCTTGAGTCTCCCCTGGCATCTGTATCAGCTTCAAGCACATCACTCTGATCACTTGGCACATGAGAAGAAAGAGCTAGCACCAGGGGACGCCAGCTAAGGCTGCAGGGCATGTGGCCCTAACAGCATATGTGAGGTCTTGAATTCTCAAAGAGGTATTCTTCAGAGCACAGAGTTTCCCTCCCAAACGCAAGTGAACTCCTCCCAAAATCTCCCATCCACACCACATCGTTCCGATACATTATTTAGTATCCGCGTCCCGGGCAAGGAAGATAGCAATGGGGCTCATTCCTTACATCATGACCAATGTCAGTCCCTCATGCCTCATCTTCCATTCAGTGTTCTGGGACTAGACTGCCCCATTTCTGACAACAGTTTATTTTCCAATTAAAAATAAATGAAAAAGCACAGATGCTATATTTATACTAGATATCACATTCACGCTGGTTCCAAGACTCTACAGCAGTAATTACCAGGGTGTATCTTCTCCAAGACTGAGCCCACGCAGTCAGCTTCAAAAACCTCACTACCACCTTTCATGGGGGCTGCTTGAGCCTAGGTGCTACAAAGCAGGAGAGGTGTTACCAGAAGACCTAGAGAATCCGAACTACTCTCTCTGCCCAAGATGCTGAGCTAGATCGTTTCCAAGCAACTGAGTACCAACTTTAGCCATGGGGTATGGATTCATGCTAAGCTCTCCGTCATCCTTTGTACACTGAGCACATCTACCAAACAGCATGAGTTAGGGAACCCTCCTGACAGGAAACACACAGATCCGGTAGCTTTGCGTCTTCAGCTCGCTTGTCCTTTCTACAAGTGACTTTAGCTTTTTTCATATATACACATTATCTACCAGAAAGACTCAAGCAGCTTCCAACACGGTCTGTCTCAAGGAGGATGGAGAAATAGGTGGGATCAAGGCATGAGCGAACACCCCGGACCACCTGGGGGAGGCGATACTGCTCAAAGTGTCTCTAAAGCACAGGTACAAAAATAAAGCAAACTATGACTTCATATAGATATATAGATATATAGATATGCTAGATAGATAGCTTTATATAAGTTTTCTTTATATTTATATATATGTGCAGAGGGCATGAGGCCCACTCCTGCCCGGCTTACATCGCTTCCCCCCCACACCCCCCACTCCCCGTGTGGACAACTTACCTGAAGCTCCCACTGTTAGCCACCACTATTGCATCTGAGTCTTGCCCCCCTCCCCAGTAAGTCTCCTTTTGCCTTAAAATAGAACAAGTTATATATATTTATATAATTTTATGTACAATCTCCATAAAAAATACACTCAAGGTGGTATATTATGAGTACGACCCTCCTGCCAAAGCAGAAGTTAAGTCTAGCAAAGAAAGAGTCAGCCATAACTAGGCCTGATGCTACCCAGGCAAAGCGGTGTCTCTACTACAATTCCCTCACACCCATACTCTCATCAAACACACATCCAAAGCATACCCGTACAACACACACACACTGCACACGCCGCCCACACATATACATCACACACCTCACGGATACTCAGACCCATCTAATATACTTAATTCTGAACACTGGAATAATCAGTTGGCTAGGGGTTCATGACCAGGCAGATAACCTGACACCCACAGAGAAACAGGTGAGATTATTCCATTTCTCTGACCCAGCCAGGGCAATGTCAACCCACGACAGACTGCTCAGTTGTTCTCAGTAGGCAATATAAATACTCGGTGATAGAATAAGTAAGTTTCCCTTCCAGGGTTTGCAAAGGTAACTATAAGGAGGCTTATCGTCCTCTACCGAATAGAATAGGTTCCTAAGCCAAAAGGAAGGCAAATGTCTCCCAAGTCCCCACCTCCCATATGAGGAGCAACAGGCATTTTCCCTAACCATAGTTTATGTGAAAATCCCAGAGGTCACCCCAAAGCATGCTTTCAGTATTTTAAGGTTGAAAATGCAAATCCCCTTCCCCAGTCCAACCCCTAGACCCTCCCCAATTCTCTCCCTAACCCAACCACCTCCCTAGTGTAAACCATGCACAAGCCAGAGGTCCTGGAGCCACACCCAAGTGGAGGCAAGAAGGAAAGAGAGTCTGGATGGTATGAATGTGGGTGGAGGGAGAGCTGGCTCTGCACTTCCTTAAAACAGATCCAGGAAGTCAATACCGGTGGGAGATGGGATTGGTGGGACACATTTCTTCAAGACCCAAAAGAACAGCAAGCCCACTCATTCATGTTACCATGTAGTTAAGCTGGGAAGGAAAGGTAGACAGTGGAGGCCCCGGCTGCAAGCTGAGTCTCTTGTGCTGCTTTGGTTGAATTCCAATGCCAGCGGTGCACAGCCGATCGCTCTTCACCAGAGCTCCTAAGAATCCCTAACTGCTGTAGTTGACCCACTACAGAAGAGAAAGTCTGAGTGGTTCAATGGCCCGCTGCTGATCTACCCATCTATTTAGCAGTTAGGATACCCCAACTCTTCCCCCTCCTAAGACATGGCCAGCCACGAAAAAGATTTGCACTAATGCATTTTTTTTTAATCTACACAGAATTCAGAATGATCTAGGAGTGTCTTTAAACCAGATTCAATTGATTAGGGATTATTATTATTTTAAATGAGGTCATGAAAAATGTTTACCCTCTTGGCAATCCAAGACACCAAACATCTGGTGCAGATAGCATATTTGTTCCTGAAAGCTTATTTGGAAGTATAGACAGGAGCCCAGACATAAGGCTCTGGACCCACGCTGGTTCAACATTAGAGGTGAAGCCGTTATAAGCCAGATCCATAACTGCACCAAGTTGCAGGAGTTGGGAAGAGCTCTTAGAATCCAACTGGAGCTTTGATTCTCAGATTAGTGACTTCTCTTAAAGAGATCTTCAGTTCTTCCTCTTGATCCAAGAGGAAGTTCCATAGAGTAAGGAGTACACAACAGATGACCTCTGGTTTCAGATGAAATTATTTTACTCTGATAGCTATAGTATGGTATCTTTAACCTATCAAAGGAAGAGAAATTAAAAACAAAGCCTCTAGTCACAAGGCCACTATGAAGCCTCCAAGTTGAAGGCATTCTCTATAGCTCAAGAAGAAAACTGACAAGATCGGAAGCCCCTCCCCTCCACCATCAGCACAAAGGTCCACTGAGCACTTTCAGACACAGTCTGCCACAGCAGCCATGAGACTGAGGACCAAGTTCCCGAGAACAACTGTTCCCTCTCCACCGACAAGGAGTTGTGGGCATTTGAAGACCAATCTCCCACTTTTCAGCAAGAAGCTCCAGAAACAGAAAAAAAAACTGAAGAAGTCTGCGTTGTCAGTCAGGGTTAGAGACTCGTTCTATAACCAGAAAAGTCCTGTCTTAAGCAAACTTTCTCCCAAGATCCAGTCTGCTCACAACCTGTTCTTGCTGGCCACATCCCTCCCACACCAGAGGTGCCTGCCCCTCACTGCCTTCCCTGCCAGTCGTTCATTTCCTTGTGATGAGCCTCCGACGTCTGTACTGTCTGAGCTGGTAGAGTCTCCAAAGAGAACCAGAAGCTTGGTACCCTGTGTAAGTCTTAACCTTGTCATCCCAGGATTCCTTGCTTTACAGACTGATTCACGACTCCAACCTTCTAAGTGTCACATTGTGCCTTCCCTCCACTCTCTAACAGTCTAACTTCCTTTCCGCAATCATCCCTTGCCCTACTGTGGTCAATGCAGAAGAGCTGCCACACACATCCGGAGCCTGTTCCCAAAGAGACAAAGATAATCAGCACGGCTCTGAGCCTCTGTTGTATTGGAGCTTGCACAAAGGGTAGGGCCCAGCCAAGGAACACTAGTGAAAATGCACAGGATCCCAGAGGAAGCATGAGTAGTACCTCCATGCTCTGTATCTCTGCTCTTGACTCTATTCTCCCACCCCCAAGTCGCTGCAGTGCCCCCCCAAAGCACTTTTACATGCAAAGCAAAGCCTAACCATTAGCTGTTCACTTCCTAGAGTTCTCTATATACTAACAAACCGTACTTATCTATATAATTTCCCCAGTCCACCCCACGCCTTCTTAAAGGGTTTTTCTACCAAAATTAGAAGAAATGACCTCAGTCTCAGACTCAGGTCCTAGGAAGCAACTACAGTACCCTAATGTTCTGGGATACCTCCCCTGAAGCTACAGTGTGCCAATATCATCAGGAGGAGGAAACAAAGGAATCCCACATCTCAACCTTACCCAGCTTCCTCTGCATAAAAAGAGCAGAAGAATGAGAAAATAAAATCTGCTCACCCTCAAATAGGTAAGATCACTGTGGAAAAAAAAATACCAATTAGTAATTGTTCTAACACACCCTGCTGAAATCTCCCCCAAATACATAACCCAGGCCCCTGGAGACAGAGTACAGATCTTGCTCACAGTGTGTGATGTAATCTCTCTCCTGCCCTAGTCCCTCTAAGAAAACTGGGAAGGAGATGGGCTGGCCATTAAGCAGAAGTCAGCACTAGACATTAGACCAACAGCCACCAATAACCATGGTTGCATAGATCTCCACTCAGAGACTGGAAAGCAAATCTGTGTAAGTCAGCCATCAAGTCAAAAAAAACAAGATTCACTTCTTATTTTTCATCTTCTTCCCGTCAAATAATTGCAGCCTTTCTGGGCCTTCAGAGAACCAGTTTACGATCTTCCTGGCTGGTGGCTTAAACACTGAGATAGCACTTCCAGGGACAGTGCAGAAGGAAGGACACACACAAAAATTACCAAGTATAGGAATAGGTTTTGAACTGAGTTACTTCTGCAAGGCTACCAGACCCAAAGGGGAGGATTTGGAAGACATGATCCCCCACAGCAAGAAAGGTGAAAGTCCTAGGAAGCTCAATAGTGGTCACTGCTAAGTACAGAGGAAGAGTGTAAAGGTAATTGGTCCCTAGAAGTGGATACACCCCAACATCACACATTTCTAAACATATTGTCAAACACGTGCTCCAATCTAGCAATTGAGACCACGCCTATGACACCCTGGTCAGGCACTGACCATGGGGATTGTATCCACCAGTTGGCTTTGCAGTAATCAAAGGAGGGGCTGAAACAGTTTCCTGAACTTCAGGAATGCTGCTGGCCTCCAAGAAAAGTCACAAGAAGAAAGGCCTCTTAGGAGAAGACTGTCTGAGAGGCCACTTTGGAATGGGTAGGACCTTGTGTCCCTTCTGAGCCCAGGGGACACAATAGCACAGCTGTCACACACCCAGTGGCCAATCAAAAGCAGTTTCCACCATTTGGTCAGCAAGGCAGAGGTAAACGGCCCTGCCAGAGGCAAGAAAAGGAAGGAGTCAGCACCTTTGTTAGCACAGCCTGCAAGCCAGGCCTGCAAGCCTAGCCATGGGCTGAGGCATCTGAGCTCACAAGGTTTGGCTCTTGGCCCTACAACACCCCAAAGAAACAAAGTCTTTGACCGCAACTTCTTGGTTGTAACCTCAAGGTCCAGAGAGTGGCCAAAATTCCCAGGAGGGTCCTCAGAATAGTTGTCCAAGTTCAATACAAAGCTACTGCCCTGACACCCTACTTTTGCATTCCATGGTTCAGAAATCACGTAATGTGAGAGAGCAAGCAAACACTACAGGCTAGGCCCGTAAGAGTCTCCAAATGCTACCCCAGTTATTTCAGGTAGCCTTGTTCCCAGTAGCCTCCGAGATGATGAATTAGCAGCCCATGGTGTCACAGTGGAAGAAACAGTGGGCCACTTCTGAAAAAGAACGGGAATCTTCCAACTCAACCCTTCTACTTCATCAGAGTTAAGGTCCAAGGGGCCAGTGGTCTCCAACATCTCTGACAACCACATCAGTTGGAGGAGTCTAAGGTATGTGGCCCTAATCTCAGAGCAAAAGAAACTCTGCCCTCAGCACCTCTTTTTCCCATGTCCAGAAGAAAGCTGTGGTGGTGTGGCTTGCATGGTGAAGCCTCAAGTGTGGAGTCCATCCCTAGTTCACTAGGAGAGAGAAGGGAGCACCAAGGCCTGGCTGCAGAGATGCAGTCAATCCCTCAAGATGGAAGCTCTGAAAAGGAAGTTTCCCAGCCCCTGGGACATCATCAAAGTCACTAGGCCAAGTGACCAGCAGCTTCTGTGGGACTAGCAGAAACCTTCCAGTAGGCATGGCTAATGCCCAAGGCAATCACTGGAGAGGGATGGATACAGCAGCACCAAGAAGGAATACTTCCAGGAAGCTGGCAGTTCCCACTACTTTAGGCTAAGCCAGAGGGGAGGAGAGGGGAGGAGAGGGTAGTCCCCACCCTCCCCCTTTTCTACTCTTGAGTAACACCATAACCCACCAGAGACAAGCATCGGAATTTACAAATGTCATTAGGGAAACTTCTGAGCACTAACAGTTTGAACCAGTACAAGATTTGGACAGAGAAAGGATTAGGGCCCTGGTGCCTGCCTGCTACCCCTTCTACCTTCATTCCTGTGCCTCAGTCATTTCCACATAGAAGCAATGAGGAAAGAGCACCCCAGAACTCAACACTACGAGGCACCCCCATCTCTTCATCTCATGCACTAGAGATTGGGTCCAGGGGGTGGAGAAGGACCCCCAGGGCAGAGCAGAGTTGGCAGGCAGCACATAGAGAGTATGCCAAGGAGCCACAGGCAGCTCCCACAAATGGCAATTAATCAATCTGGAGAATTAGCAGACACAAAAGGAAAGGAGGAGCCAATCGGCAGCAGGGGAGCGGAGCTCAGAGTGCCGAGCAGAGATGGGTAGAAACAGAGCTTGTGGCAGCTTAGTGCTGAGCACAGGTGGCTACAGAACAGGAGGGCCTTTGGCTGCAGGGCTCCTAGCCCTAGCTGGACCAGAAGAGACTGAGGCATGACCCCATGAGCAGGGGGTTGTACACCAGGCCTGCCGGTCAGCCCCACTGCTAAACAAGCACTACATCTGTGGTGAGTGCCAAACTGCGTGAGAAAGATACCAGTCGGGCTTTAAGCCTGGCCATGCTTTCTTCACCTAACAAGCAGGCAACAAAGGCCCGGGTTTAGTTCAGGTGTTAACTTGTTGCTAACCTGCCAAGCACGGAGCTAGGAATCGTGGTAGGACCCCATTTCTGCTCCAGATGGGAGAGGCTAGATAGAACAATGGTGAACTCAGCTGGGAAGCATGAATCCTATTTCAACTGGAATGATCTCCCAACACAGACATGGGGACACCCACCAGTTCATAGCAGGCCCTGCTCACCAAGCCTGCTGTTCAGCATCTTCCTCAGTCCCTCACTGACCACAGGGAGAAAAAGCACTTTGCTTCAATGTACATATATATACACATAGAGAAACCCACCAACTACACACAAGTGCATTTGTATCTATATCTATATATATGTGGAGTTAGGAGGGTCGGATATAACTCTAACCCCCTCCCAGGACTTGGAAAAGTGAAACAAATGCATTACTAAAAGCCATTGCTTTCCGTTTCCTCACTTCCTAAGACGTTGGAAGAGGTGAGAAGAACCAATCTAGTAAAGAGGGAGAGGTGGCGTAGAGACAGATGTCTTCTATCCCCACATACTCCCAACTCTGACCCACAGTTAAAAGCTCTTCCCCTAGTCCTCTGTCCCATGGGCAAGGCTAGCTGGCTAGATAGTGTGTGGCATGAGGGAATACATACAGGTCAGGGGCCTGAGCCATCCCATGATGGGCAGAGGCCCTGTACAATGGTCCCTCTCTGCCCCCTTTAGCCCAGCACCCCACCCTGGGGACATTTAGAATGGTGTCAAGTCATAGCAGAGTAGCGTGGCCTGGGTCATCATGATCCACGCTGTTGAGGATGGCCGTCTGGTCTTCTGGAAGCTGACGGTGGCACAAGTCTGAAAGCCGGGCAAAGGGATCAGGACGAGAGTGTCTCTTCTTCTTTCTGAGGCAGACAGCTTCGTCGGGCCACAGAACCTGAGAGTTGGGAAGCTGCTGATCCTGGGAGGCAGAACCGTCTACAGAGGAGACAGACACACAAAAGAAACGGAGTGAAAAGGTGGACCAGAGCCTCACGCGCTCCATGCATCTCCCAGGGCTGAAGTCCAAGTTGGCACTGAAACCAAGGGAGCATCTGTATGTATGGGCTCCAAGGCCAAACATCTGCAGAGAACCTGCTCTCTCCCCACTGGAACAACCAAAACCCATCCTGGAGTCAACGGAGTAAGGTAGGTATTTTCTCTTCTATGAATTCATGGACCTCAATATTCAAGCTGTCTTAGCAACCAATCCACAAATACTTGCTGTGCTGTGCCTCTTGGATACCAGGTGGCACTCTAGGTGGCAGGAAGCAGAGCTTCACTATATCTCTCTCATCTACTCCAACCAATGACAGACATTACAGGAGACTTCAATCATGAGCGACAGTCAGGTCTGCGCGCCTCTTCCACTGCCAGGGCCAGTCCTCTGCCTCATGGCCCTTTGAGGGATACAGTGGGAGGGTTTTGTTTTCTAGATTATACTTCACATGGGGGAAGTCGGGAAGAGACAAACTGTCAAGGTTTGAAAGATACAGAAACTGGATTCTCAGGCGTTGCAAGTGCAATAACAAAGAAAGACGAGATACGAATGCACCAATGGCCAGGGCCCTGCTTCCGCCTCCCCAAGAGGTAATATCTGGCTGGAGACTTGAACCAGGATTATTCCCCAGAGCTGAATGAGAATGACTACCATCAACAAGAACAGGCAGTTAGAAACCTCGAGTTAAAAGCAGGTGTAAGCCACTATGGTGGGGCACCCCGTAATCCCCGTACTTGGAAGATTGAGGCAATAGGATTATGAGTTTGAGGATAGCCTGGGGTGTACACATTGACCCTGCCTTTTAAAAAAAGAAAGAAGAGAAGAGAAGAGAAAAGAGAAGAGAAGAAGAGAAGAGAAGAGAACAGAACAGAACAGAACAGAACAGAACAGAACAGAACAGAACAGAACAGAACAGAACAGAAGAGCAAACACAGTAAGTGCTAGAGAGACGGGGCAGTTAAGTCAACAAAATCTAAAACTTCTTGTTGCAAGGAAAAGAAAGCTTCTACAAGATTTTTGTGTGAGAATGTATGTGTGTGTTTGTGCATATGTGTATATAAACACGTATGGGGGATAAGAACTCTAAAATCTTTACAGCTCACTCTGGCTGCTCTCCTGGCAGCCGAGAGAGAGGGGGGCAAGAAGAAGGAGTATTCAAGCCCAGACATGGGTACTTTCAGGTCAGACTGAGCTACACCGCAAGACATAACATTCTGCTTTCCTGCCTCAGTACTCCCACTGGCGGACTCATAGGAAACCAGTTACCCACGAAGGCTAAGGGATCAATGAGTGATTGCTGCCTCTCTAGGTAAGGGCCAGGCTGTCACCTCTTTGGGGTACTGTAAGACTGCAGATGGGGCAGGAGGGCAGCTGCAAGGCACTGCAACAACCCAAAGGGAGAGAAAGGGACCAGCGCTTCAACTTTTCAGTAAGAGCAACCAAAGACGGAGACGGCCAGGTATATTGCAAAGGTTGAGCCGATGTACCTCCCCACGAGGATCATGTGTGAGTCACAGAGTGAAAGAGTCTGGGCAGAAGCCAAGCATGAAGGAAACAGCACCATTTACAGAGTGGGAGACAGGGAGGGAGGAGCAGGTTTAAAGAGGATGATAAAAAAAATCAGTTTGAGAGTGATAAAGCATGCAAGTCTGAGTAGGAGTCAACTAGAAATACAAGATGCTAACTCCAGGAGAACACATAGGCTGAAGGCAGACACCTGAGAGCTAGGAACACAGAATGGGCACGGAAGCTGACGTGGCCTATTCTACAATAATTAGATGAAATTTATTCATTAAAATTTACAGTTATGCACTTCCTAACAGTATTTTAACCAAGGAAGGGTCATCTATTCAATGGCAGTCCCATAGTGACTGTCCAGGCTAATACAAGCCTTGTCTGCAATGTTCACACAGTACCCAAATCATGTAACGGTACACGCGTGCGTACACAAAAGAAATAGGTCTGTATGCATATATAACGTATTATGTACGTGATTAAATTGAATGCGTTTAAATCCCAAGTCTCAGAAAATTAATTTTTGCTAAACATGGCAGCATCCACCTGTAATCCTAGTCATCCAAAAACAGAAGAGGACCAAAAGGTCAGAGCCAGCCTAAGCTACATAGATAGTTTCAGGCTGTAATCCTAGTCATCCAAAAGCAGAAGTAAGAGGACCAAAAGGTCAGAGCCAGCCTAAGCTACAGAGATAGTTTCAGGCCAGCCTAAACTATCTAGCCAGGACCTGTCTCAAAACAACAACAAGATGATTTTCTTTTTCTCTGCCTTTGTATTGCCATTCACAAACTGACAGGAAACCAGCCACAGCCAAGGGCTAAGTCATCAATGAGTTCATGGGCTTAGCCTCTGTGAAGACTTTTCCACCACCTGACTTATTAAGACAATTGATCGGCAGTGGTCACCAAAGATCTGCAAAGAAATTGCTGGACACTCTTCCTGGACCGGCTTGTAGCCTTCCTACAAACACCGGTAGAAAATGTCTGATAAATGTCAACTGCTCTTCTAAAGAAATGCTCAATTCTTCATGCACTATCTCCTAAGCTACTCATCACTCATTGCATCAGATATGTTGCAGTGGAAGTACCCTTTAAGAGACAAGGAGATTTCAGTCTCTCTCCTTAGAAAAGGTTAGTCACTGCAGAGGCTGGCCTGGCCCATGCCACATGAGCCCATGCCTGCCCTGTGATCAACTAAAGAGCTTGAAATGGTGAAGGAGAATCACACAAGGGGACAGGGACAACAGCAAGGTGTGCTGCAGAGCAGGAAAGAACAGGATACTCCTTAAGTTGCTCAAAAAGCATGCTGAAACATTACGGTGTACTTTCTAAAGCTCAGAGTAACAGAAAAGGCTCTACGGGCACGCGTACCCTCAGAGCAATGGCTCCCCAGGTGGGAGGAGATGAACTGGGAAGGGAAAGCAATCAGATCTCTTTCTTGTGTTTTCCCATGAAAATCATCTGTGTGCTATTGAAAATGAATGTTTAAAGGGGAATCAAGAACAAGAGAAGCTGGTAGCGCTTCTAGAGAACACCCAAGGTTGGGATCCTGGGCCCACAGTCCTCGTCAAATGGGGAAAGCACGGTGGAAAGACAAGTGGCACTTCCCACCATTTACCGGATCGTTTCTTTGACTTCGAAGAGCCCTTGGATGACTTTTTGGGCTTCTTTATCCGTTGGTATCTCAGAGCCTCCAGCCTCTCAGGCACAGCAGCGTTCCCGGGTGCAGGTGGAAGTATTCTGCAAGGAACAATTAGAGAGGCACAGGTCAGCTCCCAGAAAGGAGCCTTTGAAGAGGGCTGGAAGAAAGCCAAAGGACTGCCCATAGAAGGATGGAGGCCAGGGATGGAGTCCGGGGTGTCCACGATCATTCCTGGACACTTGCTCTCCTATTGCTTCTAAAAGGAGAAACCCAATAGAAAGCTCCAGCAGCAGGAGGCCTATCTCAGGTGGGAACCAACCTGGGGAGCAATCAGAAGACCCTAGGAAAGGAGAGAGAGACTTTAATGTAAGCCAACCACACATCACTTAGGCTGGGTCAAGCAAGTGCCAAAGAAGAGTCCGTTCCTAGAACTCACCATCATCAAGACCTTAAAGTAAAAATTGAAGAGCAGATTACAGCGGGAGGCGAGCGATTCCAGTCCCTGCCTCCCACGTCCAAAGACAGGAAGGGGCAAGTAAGTAGCCAATGCCCCAGTAAGGTGTGGACTCTGTGGAAGCCAACTTTACAGGGCCACTCCTTCCAGCTACAAGATTCATCTAGAACCTCACAGCTAACTGTTGTCACACATCAGCACCAGCAGGCAATGTCTGCCCAACACTCTGCAGACAATGCTTGGATTTCCTCGGTCTCATAGGAAAACAGAAGAGAGTAGAGGTGGATTATGACAGGATTGAGTGTTCAAATCTTACGGCCCCACAAAGTCCTTGCTGTGTGGGGTCAGTGGTCTCCAGCAAGTTCTACATCAACCTAAATGTTGAGACGGTTGGGAGAGGAGACTCCTATATGCTGACCCTTCTTTCTCCGTCCCTGTTATGGGACGGATAAAGTCCGCCATTTAACCAGAGCCTGTGTAGCATAGGTCACAACGGGAATCAAAATGAACCGAGAAGAGCGCACGCAGTGTGTGGCACCGGGCCTACAGAGAGAGCATTCAAGAGTCATAAAAGAAGAAAACGGAGAAGACATGTTATCCGTCTTAGTTTTTCTCAAAGTAAGACAACATGGAGCCTGAGGGACAAAGAGGGCAAGAGACAGGAGGGGCTTTCTCCCCACAAACACCGGTATTGGGATGAGACCAGGTAAGGTAGGACATTCTAGGGCCAAGGTAGACAAAGGGGAGTCTCTTCTGTCCCCAAGCTGCTCAGCTGCTCATCTCCCTTCCCCGAGTCCCCACGTGAGGTTTTAGCAGATCCTAGTTTTAAAAAAAAGACACTCTGATAGTCCTGCGAGAAGTCCCCAGAGGTCCACAGGCTATCTGGGGTGGGGGTGCGGGAGGTAAAGAGAAAGGAATAAAAAGACAGCATTTCTCCAACATGGAAGGCCTCTGCAAGCACTGGGAGGAAGGCACTTGCAGACTCGTAGTTAGTAAGCCTCTGGTCTCTGGAAGGAACTGTCAGTGAAGGAACCTCCATCCTCCTTGATGGATGACATTTGCCCCAAAAGTCTTTCAGTGCATCGAATATCAAGAAACCCTCTCAAATTCAAGTCAGAGGCAACTCCTTAACATTTCACAGACCCTACAGCATCTCTATACACCACACGAGTACCCATGTCCCGTGGAAGAGCAGTCTAGTTCACAGTGTAAACAAGTCCCCCCAACAACCCAATATGCCAGTGTCCAATCCCCTTCTCTTCTCCTAACCCAGCTCTTCCCCAAAAGCAGCAGCTAGAGGGAGCCCTCATCACCCCTTCTTAACTTGGACAATGTTCTCTGTGTTGCCTGAAAAGAAAGCCAAGGACATGAATTCACCACCATTTGCCACCTCTACTCCAGATCCTGGCCAGCATTCAGCAAGGCCATGTGAGGTGAGAGATGTGGTTAGAGGAGACATCGAACAGCCAACACAACCCTTGACACCCACAGTTACAGCACCGTTCTTCCTTATTCCCTAGCCAACGGGCAGAAGTAGACGAAGCGTGGGGGCTGTCTCTCCTTTACTGTGAAGGGTAGGATGGGGAAAACAATTCCCTAACGCTACAGCCAGCGGAAAGGTGAAACCACTTTCTATATATTCTATATGCCCTATAGAATAGCTGTGAGTTCAAAAGCCAGTGCCACTCTAGCCAGCCACAAAGGGATTCCTCTGCCGTGGTGACAGAGCGCAGGCTATAGAAGCTGGTACAGAGCACCCCTGAGAATTCCCAAGGACTCTTCAAGGCAGATGGAATGTTCAGGGGGTGAGATACCAACAGCACAATTAACATATTATTACTACTATCACGTATGTAACACGTGCTCATCACTTCCCATGCCAGGCACATGTCTGTAAGGAGTCTAAGAGGTACAGTCTGCACTAGCCATATTCCAGATGGAGACACTCAACTTTTGTGAGGGGAGCAACTTAGCCAGGTATAATCAGACAGACTCTTCAGTATTAGGCTAAACTGCTCTTTAAGTAAAACAGGCACAGAGGCTATTATAAACAAAACAGACTTTTCCTGATCCACGACGCTCTCTGCTCCAGTGTCACAGGCAAAATAAGACAGACCAGGCATGGAGCAAACTGGTAAAGTTTCATCTTCAGGCACAAATTCTCAAACAACAATGATACACAGAGGAAGAGAAAACTTTTCACTTGAGAGGCGGTCAAGCTCCAGCCCTTCTAGGATCCCTGCTGCCCACCTCAAGACACGACAACACAGCAGATGATGTCTCCTAGAGGCACCAGGATATACTTGCCTAAGGCCAGAGGCCCAAATAAAAGCAAGTCTCTAGCAGGACAGGTGGGAAGAGAGGGAAGACATATGGGTCTGTTTTGAGAGCGCTATACAGAAAAGACACGAAACATTGTTCAGTAGTCTTTATGAACAGCTTCGAGAGCCCTCTGGTATCAGCCCGCCTCCCATTTTTAGGGAGGATAACGGTGTCCCATGTCAATACTAAGTGTATCTGACACTGTTCCAGCTTTGAAACTTTTGGTATTGGTGTTTGGCATAAGAAGCAGTAAACCTGAACTTGATCTGGAGGAGAGGTGATCACAAGAGACTCCACCCTGGTCCCCAAGGCAAGGCTCAGTTCTCCCACTGGTCAGTCTCAACTTGTCTCCACATACAGGAATGCTGCCAACTTCAGTTCCCTTCTCTTAGATGGCCCAAGTATATTACTGACAGAGACCTCCAAGCCTACAAGCTTTTCTGGTCTCTCACTTCATGCAAATCCTAGTTCTGTGATCCAGTGGTGTTCTTTGCAGCTCAGAATTACCAAAAATTGCCAACATTTACTTTAAAATCAATTCTCATGCCAGTCCACACAAAATTCCCAGCCCACTCATTCAACCCCAGAGGTGTTATCTGCCTGGTACCCTGCTCCCTAGCGTAGCTGAGGAGAGAAGTGGAAGACTTACAACACAGGAATTTCTTAGGCCAGGAAAGTCAAAATCCAGCTGCCCATTTCTTTGGTTTTGGGCCCTAAGAACTATCCATAAAGACACATGTGACAGGAACTCCTGACACATCTGGGAAGAAGGAACCTGGACTGAAGAACTGCCTCCATTAGACTAGCCTGTAGGCTTGTCTGTAGGGCATTTTCTTGATTACTAAGGTAGGTACAGTCCACTGTGGGTGGCACCATTCCTATGCATGTAGGCCTGGCCTTTATAAGAAAAGTCATTGAACATCACCCTGTTCCTGCCTCCAGGTTCCTCCCTTGAGCTTTTGACTTGACTTCCCAGAAGGATGTACTATAACCTGCATGACAAATAAACCCTTTCCTCCCCAAAGTTGCTTGTGGTTAAAGCATTTATTATAGCAACAGCAAAGGCCACTAGAACAACACAGTTCTCCATAATTTCCCCCAGGTAGTAGAAAGAAGTAACCCAGAGGCTGCCTCCCCTCACCATGGGTGGGTGGAAGGATGGGGAAATCTATTCAAATTCATATCATAGTCAGGGAATAGGGGATAGCACTCTCTATGTGCCCCACAGACAGCCAGGAAATCACAAGCTAGCATTAAGCCAGCCCGATCTCAAAGGGATCCCTCGCTCATAGAGGCAGAATGCAGACTCGGTGTTTTACCTCGGGCCTCAGGTAAGGCCTGTGCCTAACTGGGAACTCCTCCCTACAGTATACCTAATCAAAGGGGGCTGTGTTAGGCTTTCCAGCCTCCCACATCACAGAGAGCACAGAAGACAGTAAGGGGAAATGGAGCCAACAGAGTACTGTCAGCATCGGAGGAGCATTGAGTAAGTGGCTGGGCCCCCAGGCACCCACAGAATAGATCCACATACTGCAGCTCCCACTCTGCCACGGAAGCTGGGAAGAGGATAAAGAGAGAAGGGACGAAAGGGAGACAGGGTGGGGGAATGACAAAAGGAACGGGCAGAAGGAAAGGGGAGAGAATGAAGAGGGAAGAAACAAAGCAAGGACAAACGCAGACGGGATGCATCGCGGCTTCTCCAAGCAAGACCAGGGGACACATGCAAAGGTGCAGCGTGAAGACAGCATCTACAGAGGGGCCATAGCTTCACTATGGCCCGGCAGCTTCTGTGCCCCAGGGAATCTTTCAGCAAGCAGAAGAATGAGCAGAGGTTCCTGTTGCCTAGCACCACAAAGACCTAACTTGGACAACATAGAGGACTTCTTCTGCACTAGGGATGCTATCCAAGTCTAGGAGAGGAACAACTGTCACTCCCTGCTGTCCCTGGTTTCTGGGTTTGCCACAGGGATAATGTGGCTCGGTTCTCTCAGATCTGACATGGGGAAGACACTGGGAAAGACGGAGTCGGTGGAGTTGGGGGAAAATGGAAATCACAAAGGAGCTGGCCACTTTGCAGGAACTGGGTAAGAGCTGTCCCACAGCTACCAAACCCCAGGGGGCAACAAAGCACCTATGCCAGCAAACAGCGGGGAAGACAGGCATAGGGCAGAGAAGTTAATCATTCTCCCTGCTCTGCTACAGCCATCCAAGGAGCCGCAAGAGGCCCAGAAGCAGGTGAGCTCCCAAGCACTCTATGATCCTGCCAACGCGGGTAGCTGCAGGCTGATACTCAGCCTCATACACAATGCTAGGGCCTCTTGGATAATGACAGTTTTATAGCTGCAGGTCATAAAGAAATGTCCCGTGCAGTCTCCTCATGAGAGGCCTCTCTTAGGAGATTTATAGTCCTGCGTTAAGAGGAACAGCCTCTCACAGCATATGAGAGGGGGGAAGCATGCAGTTTCTTCTTTTAGGAAGCCAAAGCACCAAAACAAAATCTCCCACTCTTCCATCCAGGGGGTGGGGGCTGGGGCAGATTGCCAGCCCTGAGGCATGAGCAAAGGAGCTTAGGATAAAAACAAGCATCTTGACAGGGATGGAGCTCTGAGTTCCTGAGCATTTTTAAAAGAAACCTGGCCCCTTCGCTGGGAGCCCCCTCTTCTGGGTTCCACCGGGAAGGATGCTGGAGGAGCCACCAATGGCTGGGGAAGGGCAGTGCTGATGTCTAAGGTTTTAAGCTTTTTACCTTTCTTCCTAGCATGAATTCTCCCAAAAACATGACCTAAGGGGCCCGGCTACTGCAGGGACCCTGAAAGCGATGTCGCTCTAAGGACAAGGTCACATTCCAGTCCTACAACAGCCACAGAAGGGCTGCAGAGTGCAAGGACCATGGGAGAGTGGCTGCACTCTCACCTTTGAAGAGCTGAAAGCCACCTGAGCCTCAGGACCCAGTCGGATGTGGAAGAGCGACCTCTATCATTAAGATCCCCAGGAAGGAAAAAACAACCCTAGGAAGAGATCTGAGTTTAGGGAGAGGGGTTGGCAGGGAGGACACTACCCTGAGTCTACTGGGGAAACAGAGCACTGAACTGAGGGGGATGAGAGATCCCTGGATCCCCGCACGGACCCAAACAGGTCCCCGAGGATAGAGATGCAAAGCTGACCATGGAAATTCTGGCTCCCTGGGGTTCATGCAGGGTCCTGTAGCTGCTATGGAGGTCTATGAGGGCGTTGGCAGCAGGATGGCAAGGATCCGAGTGAGAACAAATGCAGCCCATTCTAGAGAGGTTGGTATGGGCTCGGAGGTTAAAAGCTACAGCTAGGCAGTGCCCAGCATGGCCAGGTGGGCGGCTGGAGCGGCAGAGCAATGCGATGTGAGGAATCCAGAAGCCATGGGAGCCCGGGAGCAGCAGCTGCCCGAGTGAGGCAATGAGGGGATATGTTTTGGATCCCCTCTTTTGGAAGCAATGGCCCTGCCGAAGCCCCATCCACCTGCCCACCCCACCCCGCCCCACCGATGAGCTCCCTTACCTATTGAGCTGAGGAGAGGCTTGTCTCGACAACACTGCCCAGATAGCTGAGATAATCAGAAACAAAGCAGTTACCAACACCGGCCAGATGAACCACCCACGCACACCCAGAGGGGAGGAGGGGACAGAGTGAGCAGAGACCCGCAGGCGAGGTCAGCGAACGGGTGAGGGAAAAGAGAGAACCAGAGAACCAAAGGCATAGATGGAACAGAGAGGGTGAGCAGGCTGTACAAGGCACAGACAGGATGCAATGACATCTCCTGCAGACAGAGACGACGGGGAGTCTTCGCTAACCTCTTGGATCCCCACACAGCCTGCCCTCCAAGAGTGCCCACCATGGCACTGAGGTAAGCTGGCAGTTTCCAGTGACCACGGTAGTGGGAGGGGGAAGGCTGGGTTCCCTCCTCTCCAGTTACCTCCCATCCCCATCCCACCCCACCCCCATCCCCACCAGGACAGCCTCCTCTGGTCACACCAAGAGAAGAGGCCAAAGGACTGAACCCAAGAAAAAGACTGAGAAAGAGAAGGGAGAAAGGATGAGGGCAAGGCAGGGGAAGAGGGTAGGGGTGCGCACAACAGAGGCATGGCAGGCTCTTCAGAGCAAACTGGGTCAACCTCAAGGCGACGGAAAAAGAAAAGAGGAAGACGGACTGACTTCGAAAGGAACAAAGGCTAGGAGGAAAGGGGAGTGCAGACGGACAGAAGAGGCACAGACAGGCGTCCAGGCCGACTGGTACCTGGAATACCAGCTGCTACAGTACAGTGTGTGCTCTCTCAGACGAGCAGATCTCGGGAGCTTGTCTGTCTGTCTGTCTGTCTCTCTGTAGCTTCCTGTGAGGCACATAGGTGGGCGGGGATATGGCTCCCCACACACAGGTCTGAGTTGTTCTCAGCCTCCAGGGGTACCTTCCCGGAGAGACTAAGGACAGGGCCTGGAGTCCAGCACTTACTAGGCACGCTAAGGAGCAGGTATTTGAGTACATGGGGCCTCAGATCAGTGGTCCTGCTTGGTATGGAGTGGCTACACAAGAGGAGACACAAGATCTGCAGGCAGCTGCAGGGAAGCAGCACTATCCAACACCAGGATCACAGGGATGTGGCCAGCCTCGACATCATGGGCAGCTTTCACAGGCATCACTGCCTGCTATGCTGTTCCCTTCCCGTTCCCCACATTCCTGGTACATGAAGAGCCTTCACAGAACTCTGGGTTGAGTGAGGAGACTCCGGAAGTGCCTGGCAGGGTACCAGCAGGTAAGACCATCCATTCCAGTGAAGATCCTCTGCCAATGTGTGGCCAGAACTCCTCTCCCAGGGGTGCCGTAGCGGGTCCCAAACAAGCCCCATTATTGGGATGATGGGGAGGTAGGGGACAGGGTAAGGCGTGGGGAGACTAGCCAGAAGTAGGCCAGAGACAGTGGCTTACACTCACCCTGAAGTAGGTAAGGTTGTTGGGGGCTCTGGCCGGAGTGGCTCCTCCCCCATCCTCCGAGGGGAAGGCGTCTGTCCAAACACATCCAAGTTGTCCCCTGGCGCCGGAGGGGCAGGGCCAGGTGGCGGAGAAGGGTAGCCTGTGGCCAGAGTAGTGAAGCCCATTGTGGGCCTGTAGCTGGGGCTCCCACTGCGGCTGCTCTGTGAAGGAGATCCCGTGGATGATGGTGTTGACTTGCGAGAGAAGCTGACCGCGGCTGGCGGCTGCAGGGTGATCTCTGACATCTCTGCCTGCTGCAAGAGGCCTGGTCGAGGTCGGGCACGAGCAGCGAGCTCAGGGGAGCCAGTGCGGGAACTAAGGGGGCTTTGGGTCAGAGGTGAGAGCCGGGAGGGCTGTAGCACCACTTGATGTAAACTGGGCTCGGCACGCCGGGCCTGCCGGGGGCTGGGCCGGGGCCGGGGCTGGGGCTCATACCACCGAGTGTCCAGGCCAAATGTGCTGGGGCCACCGTGCCCCCCGGGCTCGGCTGGCTCCGGGTAAGGCAACACCGGTATCCCCATACCTTGGCTGGTATGTCTTAGCTGCCCTTGGCTGACCAGAGGTTGCATAGGTCTTTCCTGCCACTTGGTGGCAGGGGGCGCCGGGATGGGACCCCTGCCAGGTGACTTGCCTACCCAGCCCTTTGGTGCCTCCAGAGACAGCATGCCTGGATAGGCTGCAGGCACCTGGAGCGGGGCTGGGGGCAGTCCTCGGGGCAGGCAGGGCTTGGGCTGCAAACTCTCGGCCACATCACAGGGGTGCAGCTGGTGGGGGAACATCATAGCTGGGGTCTCCAGTCCCCCAAAGGGAAATTCTGGCCGGCCCCAGGGCTCAGGGGAGCGCCCTCCTGTAGGTGTCTGAGTCAAGGGCAAAGTGCTGTTAGAAGCATTCTCTCCGTTTTCCTCAGGGATGGTGGGGTGGCCAAAAGGCCCCTCGGTGTGCAGGGGTGGGGACGACATGACTGAGCTCAAGGGGCTGCCCACTTCTGGCATATAGAAGGGTGGAGGCTCCACCTCCCCAGGGCTGCTGCTGCTGAGGTACCCATAATACTGGCCATGCTGGAAGGGCCGAGGGGCAGGAGGCCTCGCTTGGCCAGTAGCCTGGAGTCGTCCTCCCAGTCCACTGGGGCCCTCGAGCCCTCGAGGCTGGAACCGAGGGCTGTATGCTGGTGGTGGCAGGTAAGAGTCCTGGCTGGAAGACATAGGGGTCAGTTGAGGCTTCAGAGCAGCCACAGACGTGGGCACCAGTGGGTCTTCATTCTCCTCATCTGACTGCCGGAACTCAGGGTACATGTCCGTCTCCTCAGCGAAGGGGAAGCCTTCGATTCGCCGGCCCTTCACAGAGGGCTCCATCTCCGACGGGCCCATGACGAAGCGGCCATCCGGGCCTCTACTGATCAGTTCAATGGGTGTGGTGGCCTCTGCTTCGGCCTCAGCCTTGGCCACGCTGTACTTCCTGCTGCTGATAGCCCTCTTGGTTTTTTTGTACAGGGACAGCTCTTTCTCCCTTGTAGGGCTCAGCATCCTCTTGGCTGCTGGCTGGCCCTGGTCGTCAGAGGATTCAGACGGGGCACGGAGTGTGCGGATGCTCTCAGGACTCACCTTGCCAGAGGACAAGCTATACGTGAAAGAAACAGAAGATGATAAAGGGTGCTATACACACTGCCTCCAGCTTCTTCTCTTTGTCTTTAACAGTGACTCCAAGGGAAACAAGCATGGATGGGCTGAACATTTTGGTCAGAAATTCTGGCCAACTCTCTCCATTGTCTACACACATGCCGTCCATTTTTAGAATGAACATCCACTCTGCTACTTTTCTACTGACTTGCCCCTAAATTTGGTACATCCTGCCTGTGCACAATTCCAATTTTATTCTCTACTTGTTCAGAGATACAAGCCAATATTAATGCTGACTCCAGCAAAGGACCAGAAAACATTACAGAAATAACAGGGCAAGGCTAAACAAACGAGCCGCGGCGAGCTTGAATTATCTATAGACTACCCACCCTCGATCCATGTAGGCAACTTAAAACGGACAAGCCAAATCAGCAGGTATAAAATACCCTAAGGAGATAGGATCAACGCAAGCTAATAGTTTACGATGTCTAGCCTCCCCCTTCTACCTACAGACCCCCCGACAGCCAGAGACACTTACGGAGACTCAAGACTCTTCCTACAGTGAGTGATGGACAGCGGAGGATCTGGAAGGGAACAAGAAAAAAGGGAGAGGTCTCAGCCCCTACACACACACACACAGGACTCCGTACCCCAGGATCAACAGAGGGGCCCATTATAAAGTCACAGAGGAAAAGGCTTCCCTTGCCTGGCAGCTCTATGCCCAGCTAAGAGGTCACACAACCACCAGGCCCTCTCTCCCTGTATCCCTGGCCCTATTCTCTTCCCTTCAGTACCCTTTGTCTCTCTTTCCCCCTTTCAAATCAAGTCCCATTGCATGGAGGCACATGCCTCTGATACAAGCACTTGGGAGGCTGAGGCAAGAGAATCTCGAGTTTGAAGCATGCCTGGTCTATAAATAGAGCAAGATCCTGTCTGTCAAAGAAGTAGTAGTAGTAGTAGTAGTAGTAGTAGTAGTAGTAGTAGTAGTAGTGGTAATGATCATAGTAGTAATAAATTTAAAACGAGGACATTAAGTGGGAGGAGACTGCGGTTGGTGGGTCCTGAAGAAAGTTGGAGAAAGGTGGTGAGGGGTAAAATAAAAATACTTATATATACAGTATATAATATATATATACATTATATATTATATATATATGTGTGTGTGTGTATGTATATGGAATTTTCCGGAAATGAACAAAAATATTTTAAAGATGAAATCCAATCCCACTGGCGGCTCTGCCTGCAAGATCCCAGCGTCTGTTTCCAGAGGAGACGAGCACCTACCTTTCTTCCGCTTGAGTTTGCGTTTGCGCTGCTTGTTGACAAAGCAGGCAGCCAGAGTGCTGAAGAGGATAGCAGCCGCCAGGAAGCAGATGGTGGCCACTATCCCAGCCAACACTGGCCGGGCCAGCCCATCATCGGTCAGGTCCGGCTGCGGGAAGATGTCTGCAAGGAAGGTCAGAAGCACCCATGGGTGCCGAGCTCCCCAAAGTTTTCCCCACCTCCTCTGACACTTGGTCCCTAGCGACTTTTCCCTCCAGCAGACAAGGCTGGGGCCAGGCCTCCACACTCAGTTCCAACACGAGCCTTTAGAGAAGTGTAACGAGCTTGGTGCAGCAGTGTGGAAGCTGAGAATGGGACAGTCTATGACGGTCAAGTAACTTCCTTGTAGGGTACGATATCTGCATCTTCCTGGGGGGAGGGGGGGAATAATCACCAGTCATCCTCTGGAGCTGTCTTGTCTATCACTGAGAGAATAGCGAAGCACTTCCATGCATGTCATCCGGCCCTCCCATAGTAACCCTGTGAGCTAGCTACACGCTCCACTCTTCTCTTAATGAAGACATCAGTGACTGGCTCACTCTGCTCTTGGTACCCTAACAGAAGCACAGCTGTTCTGACTTTCAGTCAGAATTCTCTGCCTTCTCCTATGCCTTCTACACTGTGAAGACGCCTGGGAGATAAAGTTCTTACTCAGGGAGAGGAACTATTAGAATAGAATCTAGGCGCAATCTGTCTTCTGACTCCTTACAGGACAGACAGGCTGGCAGCTTCCCGCAGCAAGGACTAGTACATCTTGGTCATGCGAGCTCTAGCAGCAAGCTGGAGCTGTAGAAAGGATGAGGTGGGCTCAGTTCTCCCTTCCCCAGTTAGAGAAAAAGCTTCGCCTCGTGACAGATCCATAGGCCAGTTAGTGCCAGGGCCAGAGCCAGCGCACTGTACTTTACACACAGGGCAGTGAGATCCATGAGTGCCACTCTTAAAGAACATCAAAGAATAAGCCAAGACGTTGTGAGATGGCTGGCCAGCGTTCAATGCCACATCGATAACGATAATGGAAAAAAAAATCCATATTACACTGATGGGACCAGAGTCTCGGGGGAGTTAAGTACAGGGACGGCTGCTGCTGGTGAAGCTCATTCAGCAAACAGGGCTGCCTGGCGAGGCAGGCTTCCTTTACTCTTGGAAGAAGACGCAAAGCTACGGACCGAGAGCTGTTCCCGGAACTGAGCGCACGAAACGCTCAAGTTGTCTACTTTGGCTCTGGCTGGAATGTTTTTTTTTTCCCTATGTTGTTCCATCTCTCTGTGTCTCTTCCCTGGAGAGAAGCCAAGACAGAAGCAGCTGAGTTTTGCTGCCTATGAGAGACAACTTGATTTTACACAAACGCCCCAGGGTGCCTAACACATAAGACAAAAATCACACTCTCCTCTTCCCCGTGTGCCCTCGGCTCCGCGTTCCTCCCCTCAGCTCACACCAAAGCTTCTGTAATGCCAAGAGGCTCCCTACAAGAGCTTTCTGGCCAAGACCCTCGTAAACAGATCTCAGGGGGTCTCAGAACATGCTGCACCCAAGGAAATGGTGCCTTAGTAAGCAAGTCCACATCGAGACACCTCGCTCCTGGAGAGGGTCTCTGCTGTGTTTCAGAAAACTCTGGAACAGAGGGAAGACTTGTGGAAATGGGACCAGTGCCAAGAAAAAGAAAGATAAATGGAGAAGATGCTCGGGGGTTGGCTTTATTTAGTCTGGGGGAAAAAAAAATCTAGGGAGAGGAAGGAAGGAAGGAAAACAACACCAAACAACAATTTTCCAAATAAAACCCACATAATTATAAGGAAGCCTATAATAGGCATCCAACAAACACTTGTTGACCTGCTGTATCTCCCCTCTAATTCATGGTGCCCGCCCCCTTACACAGCATAGCTAGCACGCAAACACAGCATGTATCGCGCCCAGCACACTCTAACGAGGTCCAATACATTTCCTTCCTCGGCTATCTCACAGATGTATCAGAAGCTCCACCAGTTCCACAGTGGAACCGAACATCATGTGTCATGAAAACACAGATCTGATGTTCTTCCGAAACCGTAAGACGGACAAGGTTTCAACTAGACTCCTGCTTAAGCTTTCAACCCAGCCGACATGTGCTCCCAGACTAGCTGCTTCACAAAAGGACTCTCGTGTGGCTCTGAGGCTTGCGTTCTGGTTGTTGTTAGACAATTTTAGAACCCAAGGTACCTGTGCTGGAGACACCGGCGATGTTGCTGGGCTCGCTGATCAGATCCTGCATGACAGCCAAAACCCGGAACTCATACCAGGTATCCTACAATCCAGGGACAACAGCCAGTCAGCGGAGGGGCTGAAGACCACCACTGACCCTGTACATGAAGCCCACAGAACAGGGTACCCAGAGCACTGGTCACGGAGAGTGTTAATGGTGACTGCTCACATTGGGCGAGGTTACAGTGCACATATTTCCCACTGTATTCAATCTATGGGCCGAGAGCTATGCACATGAGGCCACCGAGAAAGACCGCAGAGATAGATGCTCAGTGAGACCCTGGAAAAGGGAGCTGGAAGGATAACATCGGCTCTTCTAGCTATGAAACGAGCTGTTTTCTCTCTCAAGAAAGAGAGGTGTTCCTTCTTAAAAGATGTCCCCCAGAAAATAAAAAGGGAACGTGTTTTGTCTCAGGACTCTGAATTATTAAAACAAGAGTCCTTCTGGCCAGCCTAGAAGACAACTTTTCTAGAGCCTCCTCAGTTTACCCTGACTAGAACCCAACAAACTGGGGCCTTGAGTCTGATGATGCATACTGGCTTCTCCCTGCCTCACCCTAGCTAGTGTTTATATTTGAGGAAAACTATCTGTGTCGCACTGGTCCTCCATGCCGATAAGCCAGCTCTGGTCTGGGGACCAACTTCAACCTTTGGTAGCAGACTAGGGAGAGTCTAAGACTTGCAGGTAAGGCAGACCAGTTTGGGGCTTGACTCTAAGCTGTGAGGTGAGTCTCTCAATGATCAGTGACTTTACAAATCGTCATGACGAATTCCAGAGACGGGGAATAAGAGGCAAAAAATTAAAGTCCCCACCTGTGACAGATCCTTGGCAAAAAATTCTCCATCGGTGCCTGGTATGGCATCATCTAGCATCTCCCAGCGCTCCCCAACTCGGAACTCCATGATGTAGCGGTCAATGGGGAAGCTGTGGTTGGCAGGAGGGAGCCAGGACAGGAGCACACCCTGCTGGGTCCGGTTGGCTGTGAGGCACCTTGGTGGGGTCACCAGCACCAGGGGTTCTGGAGTTGTAACAGGGAATGCTAGGAGGAAAAGGGAGACGAAAGATGACGGCCACAGACTCCGACCCAGTGTGGGAAGCAGAACCTAACATGGAAAGAATTTCTTTTTTTTTTTTCAGAACAGCAAGAGGTCCCTCCAACAGCCCTCATGATCCTCGTCAAGAGAAGTCAGGGCTAGTGAGCTAGAGATCTGTGACTCTCTGCAGAACAAGACAACTGCACAATGACCAAGCACCTCCTCAAAAGGGAAGAGGTAGGTACTATGAGGAGAGAGAAGAACCTAGTGAAAGATACAGGTCATGTGCCACATAACAGCTCTGTCGGCAACATTCCTATGCCCTACGAAGTTACGGAGCTGAAAATGTCCTATTGGCTAGTAGGAGAGGATTCACTATAATACAGAACAGCATGTTCCTCGAACATCCAAGGTAACACTGGTATGAACAAACCTGCGGCTCTGCCGGTCACGCAAAGTGCAGACTACATAGCAATGGTGACATCCAACCATGCTACAGGCTATGTATCTATTCCATTGTATATTTTTATGGCTAGAGAATACTCCAGCAACAGAAAAGGTTTCTGATGAAAACAGCCCCCACCTTGCTCCCGCAGCATCAGCTCCATTGATCTAAAGGTTGCATCATTTTCTCACAATGCCACGCCATCTACACTATGGCCTCATTACCTAATGACACACTTCCCAGGTGTGGTTCCTCTGATGGTTTCCCCCACTGTTAACGAGGCAATGGCTGTATCTTTTGCTCTCATCCCAAGAACTGGTGAGATCTTCTCACGACACATGAGTCATACTCTCGACTCCATTTGGGGCCCCTGAGCTCAAGATGAGACCCAGCCTAGACTTGGTGATATACACCTTTAATCCTAACACTTGGGAGGCAGAGACAGCCAGATCTTTGTGAGTTCAAGGTCAGCTTTGGTCTACAAAGTGAATTCTAAGCCAGGTGCGGCTATTTGAATAGGTGAGACCCTAATCAGAGGAACTTTGAAGTTTGGAGTGAACATTTTACGTCTGCTGTCCACAGGGCAGAGGGGTGGGGGTACTGATGTCATGACCTCCAGTCTGGCTGAGAAGTGTCGGTTTGCCAAGGCTGTCCTTGGGCCCCATGCAACTACTGGTAGATCGTTCTGCCTGTAGATTGCCCCCGACCCCTTGTTAAAACTGCCAAACACTCATACACATCACTGAACCTCTCCATGCAAGGGTGCAAACAGAATACAATCAAAATGCCATGATATGGGACCAGGCAAACCTTACAGAAGTGCATGGCCAGTCTTTACTGGAAAATACAAGAAACTATAACAGAGACCACTTTGTAAGGTGCCGGCACCCACTAAGCCCTAAAGTTAGTTCCGTCCCTACTTTCGGCTCTGTCTAGCTAAGAAAGAGCCCCCGATACGCGCCAGCCCAGGGCCTCACCTAAAGTGTTCACAGTGACCACCTCACTGAAGGCGCTGGTCCCCAGCCTGTTCTGGGCCAGGACACTGAACTGGTATGCGGTCTCAGGCTCCAGGCTGTCTACCAGCAGCCAGCTGGGGCCCAGTGGCACTGACAAGGACAGCCAGTCGTGGGGCCCAAACTGAGCCCGCTTCATCCTGGCCAAAAGAGAGAGAGAGAGAGAGGATGGGGGAGAAGGGGTGGGGTGGGTCACCCTGGAGAGAACAGCACGCATGCAAGGTCTTCGAGGGAAAGGCAGTGAAAGTACAAGCATTCCCGGGTTCAAGGGCAGGAAGAGGGAGAGCCAAGGTGGGGTTACCTGCCCGGCTCTGGCTATGCCAACCTTCATGGCACTAGGACACACCCCATTGTGGTACCTCCCGAGTGAAAAGGGTCTCCCAGGTGTAAATCATGCTGAAAATACTGGTCACATTACCCATCGCACTGTGAGAGGATCTCATTCCAAGTACTACTGTATAAATGGGCTCTGTCTTGCTAGAATAGGGACACTGGAAATGAGGGTGAGCAGCTGGGCAATGACATGGCTAGAGAAAGAACCCAGATGACCTTGGCTATCTGCCCTACCAGGGAGAGGTGAGAGTAAAGCCCAGAGTATCACAGGATGCTCCACTCAACCCAGTCCAGCTTGGGTCATCTGAGGATATCCAAGGCATTCAACAAAAATGACCAGGAGTTCTCCCCGTGGCAGGACCAGGGCTCCTAATGCCTTGAAGGCTAGAAGTCGCAAGCAAAGGGGAAAGTTATGGTGACGGAGAGTAAAGAATCTAGGCGTGAGGTTTTCCACTCTTCTACTTCCAACAGGCGAGGAAGCCACCTGCTACAGGTGTAGTTCCAGATGACGCCACGAGGAGGAGACATTGTCCTGGGCAACTGGCCTGCTCTATTCATCCCTGAGCTGTACTCAACTGATACCCATAGGTTCCCCTCTAGGTTTTAAGACTCACTGCCACTAGCAAGTATGCCCAATAATGCAAGCTGAGGCAAAAGAAAGTGAAGAGGAGGAAGAGGAGGAAGAAGAGGGGGAGGAAGAGGAAGAGAAGTAGAGGGAGAGGAAAAGGAAGGAGAAGGGGAAGAGGAAGAAGAGAAGGAGGAGGAGAAAGAGGAAGAGGAGGAAGAAGAGGGGGAGGAAGAGGAAGAGAAGTAGAGGAAGAGGAAAAAGAAGGAGAAGGGGAGGAGGAAGAAGAGGAAAGAGAAGGAGGAAGAGGAGGAGGGGAAGAGGAGGAGGAAGAAGAGAGGGAGGAAGAGGAAGAGAAGTAGAGGAAGAGGAAAAAGAAGGAGAAGGGGAGGAGGAAGAAGAGGAAAGAGAAGGAGGAAGAGGAGGAGGGGAAGAGGGGGAGGAAGAGGAAGAGAAGTAGAGGAAGAGGAAGGAAAAGGGGAGGAAGAAGAAGGGGAAAGAGAAGAAGGGGAGGAAACAAGAGGAAGAAGAAGAAGAAGAAGAAGAAGAAGAAGAAGAAGAAGAAGAAGAAGAAGAAGAAGGAAGAAGAAGAAGAAGAAGAAGAAGAAGAAGAAGAAGAAGAAGAAGAAGAAGAAGAAGAAGAAGAAAAAGAAGAAGAAAAAGAAGAAGACGACGACGACAACGACACAACTACTACAGGAACCAAATGTCTGTATAAGTATAATGAGCGCTAGGGCCATTCAGAAAGAAAGAAGGGAAGTAAGCGTCTTCTACCATGGCAACCGCCCTTCCCTACCAGTGCAAGAGGGCGGAGTGTGAGACAAGCAATGCAGACCAGCAGCGGTGTAGGGCAACAGCAGAGGTCACTTCCCGACCCACGTCTTACAACATCCCCTAGGCAGTGGGCCCTTTCCTCATCCAGAGGAACACAGACAGGGCCTGAGAGACTGTTCTGACTATATCTCCCATTATCTAGGTACACTTCTCCCATAGAAACTCAATCCTTCAGGAAATGCATCCAGCCTGAGAACTGCTAGGGAAATGGAAGCCCCCCTTGTCCCCATGCTACTGAAGTCTCTTTCTGAGGCCTATGCTCTGCTTGTTCCTCCTCCCCAGACACAGGGTAAGTCAGGCTGAAGGAGAAGGAAATAGAATGTGCATTTTCCTCCCTTGAGGATGCTGTCTGTGGATCTGGAGACTGCAGTTCCCAGCTCAAGACAGGAAGGAACAGCAGGAATGAAAAGCCTTGGGTGTTGGGAAGCCAGGGAGTGCCCTCGGCTTCTCTTCCTGCCATTCTATGCCTGGGGGCCTCATCCCCTTCCTTACATTTGTGATATCTACCTAGCCTGGGTTTGGGTAAATATCTTAAGTTACTGATCTGGTCACAAACGGACATGAAACCCACATGCACAAGATCCTACAGAGAAAATCCAGACACGGAAGGCAAGGGCCAAAATGGTCCCTGGGATCTCTGGGCAAGGAACAGAATTAAAAGCTAGACCCTGCACTTTGGGTGCTATTCACTATACTCTGAAGATCAGGACTGTAGAAAAAAGAATGGGGTGAGACATTAAAAGGAGGGGCCACTGACAGAAGCCAAAGGAAGAGTGGAATTAAGTACAAATCAGCATGCTAACCTCCAGGGCGGTAACGGAAGGATGCACTGACTCCCTTATAGAAATACCTAACGTCCTTAAGACCTCAATCACTGTGGACCGCTTTGCCATTTGGAGAGCTGGCGAGTACCGATCCTAGGCTCCTTGGGCCCACCACCCACCCCAGGACAGTATAGGATGGGGCAGACAGGATGCCCTGCGTGGGGCAAGGGAGGGAGAAGCCGAGAGCAAAGCATGCGGGGCTGACTCACAGAGGTCCGTACCAAACTGAGAATGTCTGCTCATAGCCTCCATCATAGCCTGGCTCCCAGGACACGTTGGCAGTTGTCATGGAGACATGGACCCGGACACTGCCTGGGGCATGGGGACTGGTGCCTGGAGAACAAGGAAGACAGCTCAGTCCAAACAGAGTGGAGCCCTTTGCTAGGTCCCCACCATCTCCTTGCAGGAGATCCAGGAGGAGACGAAGCAAGGGGTACCAAGTTGCATCACAAGAGGTGGCAGCAGAGAGGGCAGAGTCCCACGCCCAACCTGGTCCTGATGGGCTCAGAGAGGAAAGCCCGCCCACTGCATAGGCTAGTGTCACCAGAGGAGCACAGGCCAGAGGAAAAACCAGAACCTTCCTCATCCTGATCAAACTTCCATGCATCCTTGAGCTAAAAAGCATTCCCTTGAGGTCCTGGGAGAAACAAACAAAAAAAACAAAAACAAAAAAAAAATCACATCCTCCTTACTAATCTCTAGGCACAGGAGATGGCCATGCTCCACACAGCAGATAGCAGTAGGCTCAGGTATGAGGCCAGCCCCTACTGGGTATAAAGGATGTGACTGGGCAGAATGGCCAGGAGCTCCCCTGACAGGGACAATGTGCAGACCGCTTCATTCCTAGCCTGATGCTCTGTTGACCTTGTATACACCTGTGCCTGACAAGCCCCAAAGGGACAGACTACAAGAAGGCAGGCTGACAAATCAGAATAATATGAACAAGGAGTACTAGTCGCTTCCTCATGCCCCAGGCTATGGACACCGCCCTGACCCTCAGGCAGCTCAGTGCCTGTCTAAGGTGCCACAAAATCTGATTGTCTTTCATTCTACTCCTTCCAGTTCTGACTTCCCCAAGATAGGATAAACAAGGACCCTGTCCCTCCTCCCTGCCAGAGCCTCCTGAGGTCAAAGGTTTTAAGCCGTCATTCCAAGTCTGGCTTAGGAAAGACGCCTACAGAGTGAAAACAATCACTCCAGTCGGCCTACTCAAGCACGTACCGATGACAGTGAGGTGGGTGCTGGCAGTGATGCTTGTGACCACGTTGGTGGCAACACATTCCCACTCCCCGTGGTCCTCCTTACTCAGGGCACGAAACTGCAGACTCCCGCTGGGCAGTGCGTTGTGCTTGCTTCTGCTGGGCTTCCCTACCTTAGCCAAACAAGGAGCAGGGAAGAGGACAGGAGCAGGGATTCAGTTTGAGGTACAAGTGCTCACACTCAGGAGCCTAAGGAGGACGAAGATGTTGGGCCAACCCCTGAGCCCACTGCCAACCCCTCCACTATCCGATAGTGTCGCTCTCCTCCTAACATCTGATCTGTCCACACAGGTCCAAGTAGAACCCCAGTGGCTCTTCCCTGACTCCCCCACAGGGCGAGAGCTTCAAAGCCCAGGTACCTTCCTCCAGGTGATGACAGGGAAGGGGTCCCCTGCAGCTGCACAGGGGATGAGCAGCTCCCGGCCAGCCTCCTGCCTGTACTCCCAGCCGGGTAGCACCGTGAAATACGGGGGGTCCTAATGGAAGCACAGAGGTGGGTACGTATAAAAGGTTGGCCACAGAAACACTGCCTACCACAGGGGCCACACACGGCCCTGGGGACTCACCTTCAGGACGAGCCGGGCAGGGGCAGACTGGCCCATGGTCCCCAAAGTGTTGTAAGGCACACAGGTGTAAGTGCCAAGAGCCTCCTCTGTGGCCTCCTCAATGCGAATAGAGCCATCGTCCATCAAGGTCCAACCCAAGTTCTGCCAGACACAGATCAAAGAGCAGGGAGCCATGGTCAGGACACAGGCACTGCATCCCAGCCACATCCAGGCAGGGTTTGAGCTGGGCTAGACCAAGCACAGGACAGAATAGCAGCTCAGCGGGTGTTGGCATCCCCTGTGGGCATGGAACACAGCCAAACTCCTGCCAGATCGTTGCTCTTTGTCTGCCTAGGCTTTTTAGGAGGAGTGGGGCTGGCAGAGAACCAGAGCCCAGAGGCAGCATCTTCATTGTCAGAAGATGCTGCTCCTTCGGAATCCCATCATGCACCTCACTCATACCTTCTCTACCTGCAGGGGCCGGCCATCCTTATTCCACTTCACCACAGTAGCAGGCGGCTCTGCATCCACAGGACAGCGGATATAGCCATGGATTCCCACGGGCACATAAATTACAGGGGGCATGTTGAGGACACGGGCTGGGTCTGTGAAAGGGGTAGCGTGGGGAAACGTGAGAAGCCAGGTGAGCAATCAAGGCAGAGGGCGACCCCATTCCTTTGCAAAGAACCTTCACACCTACTAGTTGAGATTCTCAATGTTCAACGCGGTGCTAGGAGCCAGGGACAGCGTGGTAAGACCAGCTCTCTAGCACCATGCTCACCTGTCTGGTTTACTATGCTTTTAAGAACCTTGGGATGTTGAAGAATGCTTGGAGGCATTCAGAGGCATATTTCAAACTGCCCTGGTCTTCAGAATATGGAAATGTCGCTCACCGCAGTCTTTTCCCCAGCCCTGCCAAGCCAACAATGACCATGCACTTCTCCAACTATTTTGTATCCTAAACCAAAAGTGCCATGTCAGTTCTGTGCACAGTGCTGTCCCAAGCATAATGGTAGGTATTCCTGGTGCTGGGTGTCTCACCTCCCTTGGCCTCAGTCTCCCACCCATCTCTGCAGTTGAAAGTGAAAACCTATCATGGCCCCAGAACAGATGGGAGAGGCCCTGTAGCCCTGGGCTGAAAGTTAAGTCATCTCTTCTCATTTCTCCCCAGGACACCTAGGCTACAAAGGAGAAAGATCCAGAGCTAGGGAGGCTGTGATGAATGAGACGGTTGGTACCTTTCAAGCATTCTGAGCTCTTCAGAGAACAGCCTTACATAAATACCAGGCCCAGTTATATATTTAGATGTAGCTTCCTACTTTTGTATGATAGTCTCTCTCTCTCTCTCTCTTTTAAATTCCTCCAAGGTTTTCAAAGGGTTTATGAATGGGAAATACTCTGAACACCGCTCTTTAGCAGAAATAAGATCCTTGTCTCACCCACCTATAAATCTCAACTCCCTGGATTCTCTTTGAAGGGAGGAAGGAAAGGGGGGGGCATGTAAAGAGGGACAAGTGGGAGTGGGTGCTGGTGCTGAGGAGAGCCAGAGAAACCAAAACACCTCTGCAAGAGAACAGTTCCCACAGCTCCAAGGATGAAGCCTTCATCTCGGTTGGTCTGCCATCCTCCGGAAGGCTGGTCCCTGTTGGCTTGATCCCTCCTGCATCGCAGCCACCTTTTAGCTCACACAGCACCGCCTGCCCCCAGCCCAGAGACAGAGGCACAACTGCAAGGTGAAGCTGCCCCTCCCTGTAGCCCTTCCGTCCCAGTGCCAAAAGAGCATGTCCGGTCTCCTGCTTTTCCTACTACAGCTCTAGGAGGATATACCCAACATGCTGGGCTTCCCAGCTCATAAGGCAAGAGCTTGCACCACCACGGCGTGCTACAGATCCTTGTGAGTTGTCGGGAGTGCAAGAGAACTGAGGCCTTTGCTGACTCCACCAGCAAAGTCATCCGACAGAAATGAGAAAGCACATGGCGTGAGGAGCAAAGTGGGACACAGTGAGCTCGACTCAGCTCTACTCTGTGGCCTTGCCTGTACACAACAGACCCCTGCAGACACTCAGACCTGTAACAGCCATTGGGGAGCATTCCCATAGCCACCAGTTGTTCTTCTACTTGTCCTCAGCTCAGAGCCTGGCTTAGATCACCATGCTACTCCATGTCCTCGGGTGTATGTCATTCTCCCACACCAGCGTTCTAATAGTGGAGGTCTGTCACCTAGAGCGACAAACCTGCAGCCCTCGTTGCCTGAGTGACGGGGCCATCCATAAATCAAAAGGAAGACATTAATCTTCATTACCCATCTTCCCATCTGACTCTGTCAGAATGTCCAGCTTGTCACAGAGTGGGTGGGAAAGAAACCAACGGCACCCAAGTATTAACAGGTGGAATCTGGGGCTCACACAGGAGCCCTTTATGGGTCTGGCTGAACAACTGTTCGTTCATTCGAGCCTCGCAGCCCAGGGCAGAGGGACTAGGTAGCCAGAAGGAGCCAAGTATGAAAGCAGAACAAACCACCCAGAAAGGTCTTGTTCCAATTCAGTGCACAATGTTTACATGCACAAAGGTAGAGTGCAACGGGAAAAGAAGCTAATCTTGTACCCTCAGACACCCAGGAAAAAGTGCCCAGCAGAAACTAGTTCAAGGTCCAGGTATAAACCAGTACTCGATAACATAAGGACCACCATTCAGAATGATAAATGTTCAGAGCTAAGGTCTATTTATCCTTGAACCTGATCTAAGCTTGAATCAATGAACAGGCTAACACTCAGTGAAGACCAGCCCACAGAAGACCTCTGCCGATGACAGCTGACTCTATGGGCCAGGCTGGTCATGGCCTCCCCTGGAGTCATCCCTAGTCCTCCCTCAAGGGTTCATCCAAACCTCAGAAAAATGTTGGGTCTTCGACCTCAACTCTAGCTCACACCTACAAGAATGCCCAGAACCCTCTTCCCTCATCCCTACTCACACTGCACAGTCAGGTATGCTGAGGCAGAGGGGGAACGCCCCAGGCTGTTGCTAGGGACACAGGTATACTTCCCAGCATCCTCTGGCTTCACTCGGAAGATGATCAGTGTCCCATCAATCAGGATCCGCACCCTTAGCTTCAGGTCACTGCAAAACAGTGACAAGCAGACAAGGAGAAGAGGGGATGTTGGCAGAAACACAAGCAAAGCATCAAGGAGTCCCTTCACCTCCCCTAGAGGGTTCCCAGGCACTGCCAGGGCCCCTCTCTCAATGCAGGGGCCTGTGGGGACCCGTGTGAGAAGGTTGGAGCAGGGAGCTGCTCACTTCTGGAAGTAGACGTTCTCATCCTGCCAGTACCAGGTGTAGGTGAGGTTGCCGGGATACGCCTCTGCCCTGCAGGTAAGCAGAGCATCCTGGGAGATGTTGACGGTGATGTTCTCAGGAGGGGAAACAATGAAGGGAGGCCCTGGGGAGAACAGGAATAAACATCACCTCTCCTGACTGGGAGGGCTACCATGCAGGCCTCCCAGGAAGCTCTGGGATGCTCAAGATGGGGAGTCCAGGCAGCAGAGCCCAGGCAGTATTACGGAGAGGCTTCCAGCTGCTGTGAGACTCTGTACCACATCTGTAACTGCTCCATGATCTCCAGACCAGCCATCTATAACTCCATACACCATTACTGTCCAACTCTCTCCAACAGAGCTCAGGCCAGAAGGCACAAGGCCTGATCTTGTCTCTGAAGTGGACAGAACCATGTACTGTTCCCCCAGTCAGAGGTTCAGAAGGCCACTCGGGAGCGGAGACTGGAGAAGAAAGGAGCAAATTCTAGCAAGCCTTGGGACTACTAAGCCAGACCTCAGCACAACTGGGCTTTGGCCCTCCCTCAGAGGCTGCCAGCCACCATCTGCCTCTGCTCCTGCTCAGCAGGAAATCAGAAGCCACTGGACAGAGGCTCACCACAGTGGCTCTGCCAACTAGACACAACTGCCCTTAACTGCCACTGTCACTTCAGAATACAGAGGGTGAGGAGGCAGAGACCCCTTCCTGGCACCCTGCCCATCCTGGGCAGTGAATGCCCATCCCTTTTTAGAGCACTCTGGTACCAGACAGAACAGGTCAACATCTCACAGCTGACCACAGAAGTCAGGTCTACTCAATGTCCCTGATATTGTTTAAATGTCAGAGGCCTGGGGGCTGGAGAGATGGCTCCGTGGTTAAGAGCACTGACTGCTCTTCCAGAGGACCTGGGTTCAATTCCAGCAACCACATGAGAGCTCACACCCGTCTGTAACTCTAGTTATGAAACTTCTGACATCCTCACACAGACAGACACACATGCGGGCAAAACACCAATGCACGTAAAAATAAATCTTAAAAAAAAAAATGTGAAAAACAATGTTAGGTGCTTGGATTATAGTCTTTACAAATAGGTGTTGTCACTGATGGACAGATGACCCAAGGGTGTTTCCTCTCTGAGGAAGGTGGAGACGTGGGTTTTAGAAACACTCTCTCAATGGGAAATCAAAAATGGCTCAGTCTGGTCCCCATCTCCCTGCCACACCATGAGACCAGTTGACCAAGGTGAGAGACATGGTAAGTGACATACGTGAGACAGTCCCCACACAGCTCCTCTACCCACCCCCAATTGGGCAGGCTGTGCCATGAGAAAAATGTCCTCCCTGGAAGCCTCCAACAGGGCTCCATGGATAAAGAGGCTGAAAAGTCCCCTACCTTGAACAAGCAGATGGGTTGTGTGCACAGCCTCACCCTGGATGCTATATGCTCGACAGGTATAGGCGCCTCTGTCCTCCCGACTGACTGACGTCACCGTTAGGCTACCGTCACTCACCTGGGGGCACAGAAAGAACTCAGTATCAACCTGTGGGCCTCACCAGGATGCCTCTTAAGTGAAAAGAATGAGCTCTGAGAATCTGGAAAGGTCCTCAGGGGTTCATGTACAGAGACGGTGGGGGGACAAGGGGTTCCCTACAAGAGGCAACGGAATGTCTGTAGTCCAAGTCAGGCCATGAGATTGCCTCCACCCTGGGCCTGACCCATCCCATCAGTGGCCAGCCGCATTCAAGGGGAGATGGGCGGGGAGAGAGGATGAGGAAGAGTGACTTGGGTCGCCAAGTGAGAGCTGCACTCACCTGATACTTTCCACTAGCACTGAGGAGGGTCCCTTCCTTGAGCCAGGTGACGATGGGTTTAGGGTTCCCAAAAGCCGTGCAAGTCATGGTAATACTCCCACCTTCCTTGGCCTCGATGTACTGGGGGGGTGTTTCTGTAAAGGTGGGAGGGGCTGCAAAGGACAGCAGGAGAATGAGAGATGCGCTCCATCTACCTGTGCAGAACTCTGCCGCATGCAAGGATAAAGGAGCGTGGAGACTCCCACCCGTAATATCACGGAGATGGGGAGACCTAGAACCTACTGATTATCCTCTCCCACAAATCGAAGTCCAAATAACAGCCCGTCCTGTTTAGAGCCTCAGCTTTTAAAAGCACCAGCACCCTGTGCCTGAGCCGCTTGCAAAGGCTATCTGGTCAACCTCGGACCTCCTCTCATTCTGGCTAGCTCCGGATTCTGTACTCATCTGGCTGAACTTAGCTCCCACCCAGTGAAGCGGCCCACTTTTGGGAAACTGCCACACTCAGCGCTAGGAACAAGACATAAACAAGACGGAAGAATTTCCCACCTCCCTTCGGGATTATCATGCTGCACAGAGCCTCCCACTTCCTGTATCCCAGTTCCACCAAGCCCATTCATTTGCAGAGTCCCTGACAGGCCCATCAAGGCCTAATACAGGGCCCAGGCTAAGGGTGCAGTCTTACATTTACCTCATTCTACAGACAGGGAAAAAAAACTCTCCCACCTGCCTGCCTCGTCTTTGGCGTCTGTGGATAAAGATGAGTAGTGAATTCTACAGGCTTCTCCCTTCTTAATTCTCCCCCGATTACGTGAGAGGTTATCCTCTCCCATGCACTGAAGGTGTGATTAACGTTCTATCCTGTTTGGATAATCAGCTTTTACGAAACTCTTTGCCTCTGCTGAGCTGCTGGCAGAGACTGGTCAACTTTAACCTGTTAGATTGTTGGTTCCACGGTCTTCCAAAATGGCTATTCTGAATATCAACACTAAAGCCAAAAATACCAGGATAACCTATTCTTGGCTCTGCCCAAGGACACATGCTCAAGTACTAGCCTGACATATAATCTCAGACAGGTTCCTCAGACTCTCTGGGCTTTCTTTAAATCCTCTGCCCTCTAGAACTGATGTAGGTAGTAAATGCAATGAGGTTTATTGAAAGACCTTATGAAAAACGCAGACTAATGCTCACAAAAACTCTGATTTTTCTGCCACCAGTAGCATCGTTGACATCCCTAGGAGCTTTGGTCTGAAGACTAAGGAAAAGCCTCAGAAAGGTTCCTTCCCCCTCCATGAAGCCACGCTGCCAGAGTCAAGTCAGAGGGCACTAGGATGGGTCCCTGTCTGTGCTGGCTGCACCTCCCAGCTGCTTTCTCCTGCTGACTCCAACAACACTGCCCTTCTGTGTCTCCTCTGCAGCCAGAGCTTCCAACCTCAACTCTCACTCGGCCCGGAACTCTACATGCAGATCCTATTTCTGTGCTTCACGCAAGCAGGTCACTTTCCCTAGTATCGCTGAATACTCAAGTGTCCTGTAGTTCCCGGACGTAGAGTTCGCAATGAACATTTCTTGAATGGAAGAATGAGTGAAATAAACAAATGAATGAAGGCCTAGGCATCCACATCTATAGTCTAATACAAATGCAAGTACACACATCCTCTTAGAGGCAAGACCTTGTAGGGCCACCTTGGCCTCTAATCTCCAATGCCCATAACTGGTGGGTATGCAAGGACATTTGGAACTACAGGATAAATAAAGAAGTAGACTTCTTCACATAAAGCACACATTCTCAAGAAAGTCCGTGTTCAGAAAGACACTAGACAAGCCCTCCCAAGTCTGTGTAAAGGCGTCCTGGGACTCCAGCCTCCAGGCACTGAGAATGTATACTCGTACCAGAGCCCACATTCACCCACCCTGCCCCCCGAAAGTCAGTTAACTCAACCACAGCCTCTATTACCTCCGTGTCAAGCTTAAAAGAAAAGATAATAAATTAAATTATGTCCTGAAGTGACAAATTAATTACTAATTACATAATTACTTTATTATTTAGGTGCTAATCAGGAACGTACTTTGAACAATTTCAAGTTTTCAGGAAAATAATGGTTTGACTCTCAATTATTTACTGAATTAGGTGTTAGCTTGCCAGCTGCATTTCCCGGCTTAATTCCTCTCGCAAGCTCCCTATAATTAATAGCGCAGGTTAGAAATAAGCTGGCCTCTCCTCCAAGCCATACACCAGGCCTAAAGCGAGACTTGGCTTGGACTTCGGAGGTATTTTACATGCGATAGAGGGATAATTGGGATTGTCTCCACCCAACCAGTCTTCAAAAAAAACAACACAGGAGGAGAATGAGATAATGTGTTCTAACTCCTATTTTTGCACTGGCCTTTCATTTCCAAAGGTACCCCTGTCACGAAACGCCCAACACTATACATCCTGTTCTGACTGACAAAGGGCTAGCCCCTGCCTCTTTCTGTCCAGAATGGAAATATTTTTCACAGGAAGAAATTATGGAAGAGTAGAGATGGGGGCAGGGTGGGAGGTCTCTCTCTCTCACGCAGAATTCTGGTCTGCATCTTCCAGGTCTGCTCCTGAGTAAGGGCAACCTGCTCTCCTTCTCAAGTAAGGCCTCCTTCTCAAGCACTGGAGCAGATACCTAGCCTCAGCACTCTGCCCAGCCCTTGCATGTCCACAGCCTACCTGTGCCCCCTAACTAAGGTGTGCTCCTCCTTTGGGCTCCCAGATTTGCTGGTTCCTCCAGTGAAGGTCCCTTGCCACCTCACTCCCCGCTTTTGCCTAAGTCCTTCTCTGACCAGGATTCTAGATAGAAGCCATGTCCTCGGAAATGCTCTTCTTCCTTTGTGCTCCTAAAGACACAAGGCAATCATTTCTTGACATGATTAGAAGACAGAAACACCAAGCTTAGGTCATGTCCCCTGCCTGACATCCAGAACCTTCCACAGAGAAGATATCGGGAACTATGTCTTGTGTGGATAATTTTGGTTAGATTCATGAGGACTTTTAAGGACCAGAGTCCTCGGTGCCTTCTAGCTAGCTCTTCCTGCCACCCACGTTTTGATCTGCTTGCCTTTCCCCCTGCTGTGAAAAATGTGGCTGCTGTCCTGCCCATAACTACCCTCAGATAATTAGTGCTCAAGACACAATCTCACACAGCAGTCCATGGAACCTTGCAACACCCTACAAGCAGACTCTTTCTGAAGAAACTGAAAACTCACAGAGTTTCAGCTTAACTGTCCCCCTGTGACTTAATATGCAGTGGGTTCAAGAAATGAGCCACATCTTTGGCAGGTCTTGATCCGCATCTGTTCCACTGTGATAAATTAAAAATGCCTAAGGAATCAACTCATACAAATGAAGACAATAGTCTGTAGAACATGAGCTCCCAGCCCCCCTGAGCATGATTCTTGGCTGCGTAGCTGGCGTCTGGGTTCCTGGAATAGATACTATCAATCAGGATGATGTGGGAGATAGGCCACACCTCAAGGCGATTTCAGGCAATAAGAAAAGGCACGCACGCACACGCGCACACACACACACACACACACACACACACACACACACACAGAGAGAGAGAGAGAGAGAGAGAGCGAGCGAGCGCCAGAGACAGAGACAGACAGAGACAGAGACAGAGACAGAGACAGAGACAGAGACAGAGACAGAGACAGAAACGAAGAGGATGTGATGAAGCAGAGGATCTCCTGGCTTGGTGCTCAGTCATGAATGATGCCCTGTACAGCAAATCTCCCTTCTAAGTTATGATTTGCTTGGGTTCCCGGTGACAGGAGTTTTCCCTGAGCACACAACAACTGGCTCAAATGGTCCCTCGAAAGCTGGCTGCTGCTGGAGAAAAGCCACACAAGATTTAAAATCTGCCTTCGACATTAAACCCAACAAGCACATAGTGACTGCCCCACCTCTGACCTGGGCCACTGACTTTAAAGTGTCCTGCACTATAGGCCAACACTCTTGAAGAAATAATCTTTCCTGGGGCTGAGAATGTAACTCTGGCGTGAGCCTGATCTGCACAAGACCCTGGATTTGATTTCCCAACTCTGAAAATATATTTTTTTTTAAGAAAAAACTAAAATACTCTGTTCTCCTGCAGACTATGGACAGGCTCCCAGATCCAGAGAGAGTGTATAAGCCTCACCCAACCCCACTGGAAAAGGGAGACTGAACCATTCTTCAGGGTAAAACCATTGAGAGAAATTTCTAGTCTAGGAGCATCGATTCTTCTTTTCTGGCTATGGCCTCTATAACCCCAGGCTTACACTAAATGCAACACATCTCAGCATGTACGCTATTAAAACCTCACCCTATGTGAAGACCCTCAGACCACTGCCACTGTGGACCCAGGATTCCCCAGCCTAGACCAAGTCTGGAGTTCAGCAAGCTCATCCAGGCCTCCCTGCCCTAGTCAGACACTTGAAAAGTATCTGTGCATAGCACAATCCATTTAATGTGAGCTATAAATAACTGACAGCCATTAAAACAGTTCCTCTTCCCAGGATTCTCACATTTTATTAGCTGGTAAACCCTGTTCAAGCAGGAAATGGGTCTGAGTTTACTCAACAGTATTTACCTATCAGCTGGTGTAGGGCTAGGAAGTTAACAGACCCTTGGCACTTATTACCAAATAAATGCACTCAGCGAGAAACTGAGTGAGCAGCCTAGAAAGATTCAGGCTGTTATTCAAGGAACTCCACCTTGAGAAGAGGCACATCCTGGGCTAGCAGAATCATCCAAGGCTAGAAAATGGCACCAACACTGACCATTCCCAGAAGCAGATTTGAGCCTTCCCCCGAGGAACCCTGATGGGACCCTGCACACAGGGGACCTGCTGCTTCCACTCACTCAACTGACCCACCAACTCCAGGAACATATGGAAGAGGTGTAAAGGAGACACTAACCAAGATCTTACGGGACCAGGGTTTGTTGGGGCTCCTCTCAGTAGAGGAGCTTCCTCCAGAGGAGGCCACAGAGGCTACCTTATTTGGCCATTCCCAGGAAAGGCTTACGTACCGTTAATGGTGAGATGGACCCAGCTGCCATTGTGGAATGTGTCATACTGCTGATCCAGCATGAGCACTTTGCACTCGTACCAACCCTGGTCCTCAGAGCGCACCTGCTCCAGCCGCAGAGATGCTTTATCATGAAGACTGGCCCGGCCTGGAGAACACAGTGGACAAAGCCCAGTGAACCATCAGGTAAAGCCAAAGACAAAAGAACCAACCCATCATAACCTTCAGAACACTTCCCATGACACTGTAACCAAATGGCAGTCAGCACCCATTATAGACAAAAAGGAAAGGCAAACCGCCTTGGTCATGGAGTCACAACCCCTCCCCAAGTAGCCCTACACCAGCCTACGAGGGCAGTTTGCTGTGTGTGGCATTGACGACAGCCTCTGCTCCTTCAAATGTGCCCATTCTTTTGGAGATCTAGGGCAAAAGAAAGGCATGATGGGTGCAGAGATGAGAAGAGAGAGAGAGAAATGGAAAAGGATTGGAGCCCAGCAGGACCCATAATATCTCTGTCTCAGCTGGGTACCAAGGACTTCTGACCCAACTTCCTTGTCTGGTTTCTCTGAACAGGCAGTTAAGACAGGCCAGGCCCATACGCTCAGTCCCTCCCACTCCTGGACTAATAACAAGGTGACATATCCCCCCAGCCTAAAAGGGGCAGGCAAAGCAAGGTTGGGGGTTCTTCCTTAGCCTTTAGCTACCTCTGTGATATGTAGGGCATAGCAGAGTCCTGCCCACACTGCAGTGGACAAAGCAACCCCTCTTTCCTCATCTTCTACTCTAGCCCACACTCATCCAAACCCAACCCACTTCTTCCTCTGTTAGCCTCCCTGCCTCAGGGTCAAGCCTTCCTTGTAGGAACTCTGATGCCAGTCAGCCGGAAAATAGACTATCAAAGTTAATCCTGACCAAAGGGAGGGTGGGGGACACAGACTTCAAAGAGAGCCAAACAGGAAAGGGCCTGACACAGTACAGGCCCTGTAATCCCTGCTGCTCAAGAGGGTAAAGCAGGAAGACTGTGGGTAAGAAGCTGGAGGGGGCAGTCTAGTGATAGCCCAAGTCATAGAGACTGGGATGGAACAAAGGTATAGCGATGGCATGGAAAGCACAAAGCTTTGAGTTCCATCGTCAGTCCCAAAGGAAGGAAGGAAGGAGAGAGAGAGAAGGAGGTGGAGATGGAGGGGGGAGGGAGGGATTGAGGGAGGGAGGAGGGATGGGGGGAGGGAAAGGAAAAAGAATGCATGCGTTCTCAGCGAAGGTAATTCAGACTTCAGAAGCCACAGGAAGAAGAAAGGTAAAAGCAGGGCCCTGCCCGTCTCCTGACTTCCTTTCAGCGCCAGCACACGCTCGCGCTCAGAGACACATGCACGCACACACCCTGCGCCCTCTTCACTGGCAGGCTGGCGGGGCGGCAGCAGTGAGTCACAGGGAGGGGAGACCACGCTGGCAGAATAATTACAGAGCAAGACATAAATGGGGCCAGGGAAAAGGGGAGGGGGGGTGGCAGAGGAGGTGAGATCGGATGTCTGCCAGGACCACAGACAGCAAGGAGTGAAGATGCATACCAGGCCCTGCATAGGACACCCCAACTTCAGAGCCAGGAGAGTGGGCTGATCCTGCAGTCCAAGCTGTACCATACTCAGGGAAGGGAGGAGCTGTCTGGCTCCCTTGCCCCCCCTCTGCCCCTTGCTTCCTCCAAGAGGGCCCTCTTTCTAGTTTGCCCTGGAGTCCTGGACCTCACTGCATCTGCAGGATGAAGACACAGCTTCACGGCTGCCCCCTCTACTTCCTCTCCTGCTTATGATGAAAACCCACTAGAGGGCAAAGAGAGAAGGGAAAAGGCAAAGACCATGAAGAACAGAGATAATAGGCCCAGTCGAGAGAAAGATCAAAAGTGGCAGAGAAAAATGGAGAGTAGCTGGGGCTTGGTGGATGCCGCTGAGCCCTGAAAGGGAGGTGTAACAGCCAAAACCTAGGGGGTGGTGGGGAGAAACGGGGGACAGCTCTCCTCGCTCACAGCTTACCTGCATACTCAGGGTCCACATGCGGGGGATAGTAGCCAAACTTGATGAAGATAGGGATGGGGACCCCAAACTTGAACCACTCTACGACATAGGGTGGGGGCTGTCCTGTCACTGGGTGGATGACGTCGCATCGCAGAACCACACCTTCGCCGGCACGAGCGGTCACAAACTCGGGTTCCTCTCGCAGGCCGTGGGCAACTAACAAGGACAGCCAAGGTGACACATGAGGAACTGGCATGATGATGATATCCGACCCGACCCTCCCCCCAACACACAATTCTGGAGCTACCCCTTCCCTCCCCAACAGTCCCTAGTACACCCAGGACACCCACCTCTTAATGCATTCCTCCCTCTGCCCTGAGGACACTCAAGCTTCGTGTGTAGCATAAGAAGAAGAAAGGAGGGGGTGTCCCATTTTTCTCTAGTCTTACAAGCAAGACTTCCCATCCAAAGATCCAAAAGCAGCAGGCATTACATGCCTGGCCTGCCCTCCTCAGGTATCCCCTGCACTTCCAAGAAGCATCAGGAGCTACAGACACAGGGGATGAAGGGCTTTCAGCCCTTGGGATCCTGCCTAGCTGTAGTCCCTAGGAACATTCTGCAATCTTTCCAAAGCAGGGCACTTCCCGCTGGAGCCTGGTGGGCGAAGGCAGGGCCAGCCTCCTCCTCCTCTGCCCCACCCCCAGCTCAGCCTGGTGTTGCAGCACTAAACAAGAGGGCTCCATACAGGAGCGGGGAATCCCTAACAAGCTAAGGAGGCTGCTTGGCAGCACCAGAGGGAAAGCCCCGTGGGCCTGAGCGGTCTCTCCAGCCCCTCCTCCAACCCACTGCGCCAGCTTTGCTGCAGAGGGGAGCAGGAGGCACTGCAGCCCTCTAATTCCCAGGCTTTGAATCTATTAGACTCTCACAGTAGCCCCAGACAGACATCACTGTTAAGGGAGAAGGATGGTGGTGACAAAGGAGGGGAACTGGAGCAATCCCCTATCTTTCACAGAGGACATCAGAATCAGGGAGCTATCGAGGGCACACCCATGTGGGAAAGAGTGTCAGGGAGGGAGGCTAGCAGGAGAGGCCTCCACCCTATCCAAACTGCAGGCTTGAGGAGCCAGGAAAGAGGCTACCTCTGGGGATACTGTCCACACACCAGGGCAAACAGAACCTGGAGAACACCTCCAGCCGCACACCCTCCTCACATCAGAAAGGGAGAGGGAGATGACAAGGTGACCTTGATCATTTCTTCCACAGAGAAGGACAGCCTCACCCCTGCCTTCCTTCGACTGCCCAGGGCTCCCCCAAGCTAACTACACTTTCCCTTTACCACCCTCCAAGCCCAGCTCTCCAGGGCAGTACCAAGGACAGCAGCCTCCAGTGGGAGGCTACCAGCCAGAAGCCTGATGGGCCCTCCCACCCAAAGATGCCCGCCGGAGAGCAAGAGAGCTTTGTGGGCCCACCTTGTGGGCTATGCCTCTGCCTGTCCTTCACATCTGTGTGCCTAGCTCTGAGTGCGTGCGTGTGTGTGTGTGTGTGTGTGTGTGTGTGTGTGTGTGTGTGTGTGTGTGTGTGTGTTTTTCTGATCACTGTCTACCTCTGTACCAGCTTCTTTCCTTTCTCCGGTCTCGTTTTTCTCCTTCTGACTCCTTCTCGGGTGTCTGTCTTTGTCTCTTTCTGGCATGTGTGTGTGTGTGTGTGTGTGTGTGTGTGTGTGTGTGTGTGTGTGTGTGTGTGTTCTCTCTCTCTCTCTCTCTCTCTCTCTCTCTCTCTCTCTCTCTCTCTCCACCCCCTTTCCTGCTCCTTCCTCATGTCTCTCTGTCAAGCCTCCATCTCTGTTTCTTTCTCTTACTCCCACTCTATGTGGGTGATTCTGTCTACCTGCCTCTCTCTCTCTCTCTCTCTCTCTCTCTCTCTCTCTCTCTCTCTGTCTCGGTGTGTGTGTGTGTGTGTGTGTGTGTTGTGGATGAGGCCTGTGGATTCCTGCTACTCTATGACAGAAAAGGGGGCTTTGCCCGATTGTCAGAAATGGGGAGCTTTTCTATGTGCATGTGTGCTTCTTGTCTGTACCTCTCCAAGGAGTCAGTGTGTGTCGCCTGTGTCTCCTTCTCCCCCCCCCTTCTCTGCAACTTGCGGAAGGAGGAGGCAGAGAGGGAAGCAAGCCCTTGCAGAAGCCTATTGGCTCTCAGTGACATCACTGTTTTCTAGAGAAAGAGCTAAGATCACTGAGTATTTTTGGAGCAAAGCAGAGTGCTGCACTCACCTGCCAGAGGCCCAGGCAGGTTTCCTAGCCTCCCCTCCCCCAACCTGGCTGCAGGCTGTTTGCAGCCCAGGCCCTCCAGAAAAGAAGAGAGACCAGCTGCAGGGAGTGCCACCCAGCATCCCCCACATCCCATAGGACACACGGGAGGGGGGGGGCGCTACTGAATCCAGGCGTACAAAGACCAGAACTGGACCAAAAGGAATGAATTCCCAGCAGAATCCATGAGCCAGAATGATGGGGGTGAGGGGAGGGGGTAGACATGTGTGTATGTGCATGTATGTGCACACATGCAAAAACTACCTGCAGCACAGCCTGTGGGGGAGATTAGGAGAGAAACTGTAAAAGCCTGGGAAAGCAAAGGGGACTTTTCCCCGGGGCCAGATTACCTGGAGGTGGGCAAAGAGGCTCACTGAAGGTAGCGACTTTGCCCCTAGAGTCTGGGCAGAAGGACGAGAGCTGGAGAACATCAGGAAGTTCCACTAGTCAACTTCTGCTCTGGACAACAGGCTGCCAAGTCCAAGGCTCCGGAGGGCAATGCCCAGAGGTAGGTCACCTTTGGCATGGGTCCCTGCAGTGCCGGCTGTTCATTTGCGCCCCGCACTGCCTGGTTCTCGCTGCATCTCAATAAGGCAGCCCCTTCACACCCTCCTTCCCAGCCCTGGAAGGAAGGCTGTAGGCTCACACCGCTGGCCTCAGCCAGCCCTGGACTGGGCCCTGCGTCCCAAGCACGAAGCACACCCCAAAATAACAGGGCAAGCACTCTCCCGTCAGCGTCTCTTCTCCAGGGTGATCCCGACACAGACAAGTGACCACAGAGTGGGTGCATCCCAGAGAGGACACACAAGACGAAATGAGACAGGTTTCTCCACAAAGAAGACGAGGGGGAAGCCATGCCTCAGCCTCCACACTTGGCACAAGCTCTCCTGGGTTTCTGGATCTGAAAATAGTCATCTTCTCTTCCCCTTCTTACACACCTTAAACACACACACACACACACACACACACACACACACACACACACACACACGTACGTTATGTTCCCTCACTCTATCGCCCACAGATACTTTTCTCTAGGCCTCATATTCTCTGAGCCAAAACACATCTAACAAACTTATCTCCAGAAAATCTCAATGAGTGTGTGTGTGTCATTAGCCTGGTTAATGAGGGGCTTCAAAGGGAGAAATTGGGAAATCAAACATAAGGGCAAGCGAACCCCCATCCAGGAGTGAAAGACACTCAGGTCAGGAAATTAGGGGGGAGGGGCACAAATGTATCCTATGCATGTCCAACCCAACCAGGAAGTCACTCAGACAACCCCTGTGACAAAGAGACATTGGAACTCAAAGTACCCCAGGACTAAGAATCAGAGCAGAGCCTACATAAGGCAGATGGACATATTTGTCCCCAGTAGGGCCGCTAGAACAGCTGGAAGGCAGGGGAAGGAGGAAGGGAAAGACAAAACTTAGAAATAACGACCACAGAACCTCCCTTAGACTGGCTTTGGCAGGGGGTGGGCACATCAGGAAGGCTGGAAAATGCCCTGAGCCTCACGCAGCATTTTCAAGAGGGCAAGAGTGTGGTCTTGTATGCCCAGCAAACCTGAATCCTGAGTGGCTGCCCAGGCGACTTTAGGGCTATTGCCACCCTGGCAGGAAAGAGAAAGCAAGTGGGCAGGTGGATGGAACAGGCCCCTACAGGTTGGCTGACCTTTTGGGAAGCCCATAGGATACAAATCTCCCATTCTCTGGGCCAGGTGGTACCCGGTGGGTAGCTGAGTCCAAAGCTGCCAGAGGACGCCCTGGGTGCACAGAACTACAGAGCATCCAAGGCTTGGCAGAGACCCACATCCAACAGTCACAGCCTGGAGCCAGGAAAGGGCTGGGAAGAAAGGGTCCTGAGGAGAGAAAACGACTTTCAGGTACCAGGAGAGGAGACGAGAGGCAGGTGGAGAAAGCCCCACTGCAACTGGGAGGCAAGCAGAATACACTACCCAGCCCCACCACACGCAGAGTCTGTACTAGGAGCATGATGCTACACGTCTACAGGGTGGCCCCTGACACAGTTCTCCTAGCTCTGTCTTGCAAGTGGGCACAGTATATGGCTTCCCACAAGTTACCTATGTAACAAACAGTGGGTCAAGAGTACCTTCCAGAACCCAGGGACCAAAGCCTCCCTCTCCTATACAGAGTCAGAGCTTCTACCCACAGTCAACACAGGTTCTGAGAGTCCAGACTCCACATCCCAAGACCACAGATGGATTACAGGAGAGGCCCTCCTCCTAGAAGCAGTTAGAACAGATACAGCATCACTGACTGGTTCTGGTGAAGGTCACTCCACCTGGTCCTGAGAGCCCTGCTGCATTGGACCATGGCTAAGGGGAGGGAAGACACAGACTACCGGCCTCCATGGTTTCTTGTGGCAGCCTCCTCTTCCTCCTCCTCTGGGCACCAGACTCTCAAACCACAAGCCTGTTGTCTAATAATACCAGCGACAGCCACCGCCACCTCCATCTGCCAGCCTAAAAATAATCCCTGCTGAGTCCAAAAAAGACACAGCCCCCAATAGTCCCCCAATCCCTCCTCCTCGACAGGCCAGGAGGCTCCAGGAGATTCCAGGAAGCCGGCAGACTTGAGCTCTCACCACGTGGGAGGTACACACCCAGAGGAGGACCTGAGGACAGCAGAAAGTTGGCTCCTGCCACCCAGCGCCAGGTAAGGAGCACACAGACTCTAGCCTGGAGAGGAGACCAGTTGGTACCCGGGACAGGAGGAGGGTGTCCCATTCTCTGCACACACAGGTTGGGTGGGTTTGAGGCAATCTATGGCCTCTATCCTCCTACCTAGAAAGGACTCTCACATTCTAGAAAAGCCCTACCTTGCTGTGCCTCTCGACCAGTATCCAACAGCCTTTCTGCACCCCTCCCAGGAGGCCCAGGGCTAAAGTTGAATAAGCTCCAACTTTAGGAACAGCAAGGTGGACTTGGGGCTGCCCCACCACCACCGCCTCCAATAGCATGGGTGCTGCCAGTGCCATTAGTGACCTTAATTTGCTGGGCCAGATTATCCTTCCAAGAGCCCTTTCCCAGGAGCCACGGGCAGGAAGGAAGTCTGTAATTCAATCTCAGTTCATGGCTCCTCAGCAGAAAAGTGAAGCCAGACCCCACTCCCTGCACCCACAACCTAGCCTTACCACCTGGGCAGAAGCCTGTCCTCATGTAGCCTGTGCACCCCACAGGGCATCCTGGTGTGTACGCTGCAAGGCTAGCCAGTGAGGGCACCGCAGGTCAGACAGGCATAGGAAATGAGTGAGCGATTACTCCTGGTAGAGCATCCCTGCTCTGAACCAGGATGAGGGCAATGAATCACTGGTACAATCTGTGCTCATGAACAAGTTTTATGCCACATCCCCACATCTAGGGGCCAGAAAGAAGATAAGGAGTCAGCAAAGAAGGCAGAAGGCTAGACAGGTTATCAATCCCTTCTCTGTCAGAAGGTGCGGCAGGCAGGTTCCAGCCCTGACCCCATGGAACTTACAAAACCTTACAAAGCCCTCGAGGAGGCCCCATCTCCACTCACCACTCTCCCGGTTACTCATGCAAGAGCGAATAGGAAAGCAGGAAGATTTCTAAGAAAAATAGGTCAGTTGCCTCAGGCAGACCAGACCACACCCATGGGCAGTGCCCCTGGGGCAGATGCCTGACTGCAAGCTGCTCCTTCAGCTCCAATCCTCTCCCATCTTCCCAGGCACCCAGAGCTTTCTTTACCTACCCTGGACTGTGCCAGGCTGATGGCAACCCACGGCTCCTAGCAAGAGACACGGTCAGCTTCCCGATGAGCCAAGCCTCTACCCTGCTACTCCGGCGTTCTCTATTGAGCCTCAGGCAGTCTTTCGTCCCAGCTTTGGGCTGGAGCCTCCAGCTCTCAGAACATCTGGGCTACGGGGATGCAGGTGCAGAGCAATGAACAGGGAAGCTAGCAGCTTACTGTAGTCTCCCCGCATCCCGAAGTCCTCAAATGAGGGGCTCCTACCTCAAACTTGTACATAAATGTTCCTGTCCCGATGTGCTCCATGCAAGTGCACACAAACACACCAGTGCTTGCAAGTGCGTGCTACACATCTAACTAAGTGGAAACACCAGTTCCAGAGGCATGCATACATACATGCAGGGATATACATGTGTGTGCACACGTTTAAAAACATGCACACTCACACAGGCATATAGGAACATACATAACACATCCTGGGGCTCATATATGTATGCACACATGCACACACATACACATGCACACTCTTCTAAGCTCTCACCAATCACAGCTCATCAAGATCCACTCTTCACTCAAACTGTCCAACCCATCCTTGGAAGCAGAGGGAAGGGGTCACTCCAGAGTCGGGGAGGAGGGACAGCTGAGACGCCTCCAGAAGGGAACAGCTCTCGTGGAGACAAGAATCAGTTAAATCTCACTGCTCCCGGTGCTTTCCTAACTGGGCCTCACCTCCCACCCCCGCACTTTCAGTGCAAACTGGAGGGCTGCAGGGAGACCTAATGAGCACCCAGCAGCATGGAGGGGAAAAAAAGCAAACACATCCATGCTGGCCAACTCGGAGAGCTAGGGGCTTCCCTGCTGAGGACAGAGAGGAAGCCTAGAAAGTGCCAGGTACAGCAAAGGAGGGAGGGATACCAGCTCTCAACATCTAACCAAGCAACCTTTGCTCCTTCAGAAACCAGATCCCGGCTTTCTGCCTCAGATCCGAACATGAAACCCCCTGAACCTGGGACCTGGCAACTCCAGAGACTGGTGTGTGCTGGGGCATGGGCCTGCGGCTTCCAGCTGACTCTTTCCAGTACTCAGCATCAAGCCTCCTCCCACACATACCCACTCTAGCTTCTGGCAGGGGGGCCTCCTACCAGACACACCCCCGCCTCCATGTAAATGTCCCGAGACACACTCATACCAGCCCTCACTACCCACTTCCTGCACCAAGTCCTTCCCAGCTGAGAGGCTGCCCTGGGGTAGCCTTCCCATCTCCATCTACTAAGCCAGAGAGGACGGAGGGCACTGCTGCTCCAACCACAAGCAGAATCTGAATCAGACCTTAATTTGCCTGGGCACACAGGAGCCAGGGAGACTCTGTGGCAGGCAGAGGAGGAGGTCTGTGAATGAAGAACAGATTACCCTCCCTTACAAGAGGTTGAATGTCAGTTATACCTCGCTCAGGATTTCCACATAGTGTGGAAACTCCCCCAGATTGCTGGGCAGATGTCTGTGGTGCAAAGACTACTACATCAATAGCCCTCCTCTCCTCCTCCTCCTCCTCCTCCTCTTCCTCCTCCTCCTCCTCCTCTTCCTCCTCCTCTTCCTCTCCCTCCTCCTCCTCCTCCTCCTCCTCCTCCTCTTCTTCTTCTTCTTCTGCTTCTTCTGCTTCTTCTGCTTCTTCTGCTTCTTCTTCTGCTTCTCTCTCCCACCCGCCACAGGGTTTCTCCATGTAACCATGGCTGTCCTGAAACTCTCTCTGTACAACAGGGATCCACCTGCCTCTGCCTTTCTCTTTTCTTTACCCTCCCAACTGGATCCCAGATCTCAGTTATTTCCAAGATGCCTGACTAGAGTCAAAAAGAGGAGTCCATGCCCACCTCTATCCCAGACTTGCAAGCTAACAGTTTGGATGAGCCTGATCCTTTTCACCTAGAGCAGTTCCTGCTTCAGACAATTCTAGAAGAAGCAACTCCCAGTCCCTGGGGTTGAAGGATTTCTCCAAAGTCACCTTTGCCACTCACAGAACATCTGGATCCCATAAGGCCTCTCATCGGCACCGGTGACCCTGGCCTCACCCGCAAGCAGGTGCCCTTCCCCCACTGTAGGCTGGGCTGTGCATCCTTCCTGTAGCATCTGGCAGCCAGCAATACTTCAGCTTTGCAGACCTTGTAAAGGACTTCCAAGCCATTCTGCATGCCCCACCCACACTTCCCTGGGATGCAGGAAAGAGAGGTTCTACCAGACAAGGTCAGCCCATGAGAGGGTCTAGCTTCCTCAGAGGCAATCTTCTGAATGTTCCCCCAACCCACTCCTAACTCTCAGCTCCCCAAATAGCCCACTGGGCAGAAACGGAATAGGAGCTAGGAATCCCACAGACGCTGAAATACTAACATTGATGTCTGATGCGCACACACTTCCCAACAGGCACCCAGCCACTTCATCACAGAACTGCCCATGTACTCCACGCCTCTACAAATTCCTACAGCTAACCCACTTTCCACCAAGGTAAGTGACATTTAGATAAGCTGAGGAATTTGTCCAAGGTCACAGGGTCAGCAAGTAGGACAGTCAGGTTTTGAATCCTGTCCATTTATCAGTAAGCCTATGTCTGTAATTGCCTCGTTGAGCCATTTTAGACTAAAAAGAACCGAAGACCGATCAGGTCACCTTTGCACCCAGATTGAAGCAGGAGTTCCAGACAAAAGGACCAATAACCTTCATGTCCAACAACCTTCAACACTGGGAAGTTCCTCCTTCGGTCTAGCCATTCTGCGAATTTCTGCACTATAAACCCGATTTCCTTTAGTCTGTGTTTAAATATTAAAAAAAAAAAAAAAATCTGTCCCTATGCCTATACCCTCGCTGAAGTTGGGAGGCTAGTTCAAGAGCCCTCCTTCAGTGTCTCTACCATTGGGATCCTAGCAAAGCCTTTCATGCTTTCAGAGACAGCCCCACAGCAGAATATACCAAAACCTAGAGGGGAGGAGGAGGAGGTCACTGAAAGACTGCATGGAAAGGGGGAGGGGAGAGGCACAGCAAGATCCACCTTTTTTCCATAAGCTTCTGAGGTCACCCTGTCTCGGTTTTCCCACCTGACAAATGAAAAGCTTTATAACCATTCCGACCATCGCAGTGCTTGATGGAAAACTGCCCTACCCTTCGCCCTCCTCTCTGGTTTCAGAACCCCCTCTCAAGTAGCAGAGGAGATACATTCCAATCCGGAAACTTTCTCAAACCACTCCCCCCCACACGCCCCGAGGCAAGGTGCAAAGAAGCCGGGGAAGCCCGCGCCTCCTGCAGAGCCCTTCTTAAAGGCTCCCTAGTCCGCAGGTCCTCGCCACCCGGTCGCCTTCCACCCACAGACCGTTCCTCTCCCGCCGCCATCTCCTCCCTGCTTCGCGAACTTGCCTACAGCCGGGTCGGTTCGGCGCGCAGAAACCGTGAGCTCAGAGTCCTGGCAGCTTCCAGGCTCGGCTCTGACTTCCATACAAGGGCCGAGAGCCTGGTGCCATCCAGAGCTCTGCCATCTCCAAAGCGAAAGCCCTCACGCTCAAGTATGCACCCCGCGCCTTGGCTTCTCCCTAGCTTTTTCTTGGGCTCAGACCGGAGAGGGCAAAAATAAAAACCCCGCTCCACTCTGAGACTCTGTGGGGCAGACCCCTCCCTCGCGGCCTTCGCCCCCAGGCCGCTGGAGCGCAGTGACGGCGCCTCCCAGAGAACTTTTGCCTGGCCCGGGCCCAGATGCAGGCAGGGTGGGCGCGGGCGGCCGCCAGGATCAAGAAGAGCAGATGCTGCTCGGAGTCTCTAGGTCAATTCTGCTTGTCACCTGCCAACGGGATCCGACCTCCGCGGCCAAGATGTATGGAAAAGAAGGGCGCGGAGCGGAGAACCGAGACCCTTAGAGGCGGCTGCGGGAACTCCCAAGCTCTTAATCGCGCCTCCCTTCAAGAGCTCCTCCATCCAGTGGTGCTGTGCCGGGCTGGGACGCGCGGAATCCTTCCTTAAAGACCATCAAAGTCCCCAGCAGCCAGAGTTAGAGCACTAGGGGTTCCCCAAAGCTCAGATTCAACGTGCGGTTGTGGACCAAGGGGCCCAAGGTAAACCAAGTCCACTTAGATTCTAAGGCGTTCGCAGCCCATGGGTTCCTGCAGCTTCCCGCCGAGTTCCTCCCACCCGCAGTTCCCCGGCCCTCACTCGGGCCAGTGCCCGGAGGTGCGCCTGGCCGGAGCCTGAGCCTCGCCCCCGGGGTTCGGGAACCAAAGCCTGGAGCAAAGGTCTGAGAATAACAGGAGGGTTGGAGGACGGATGCTGCACTTCAACTCACCTTGAGCCACAAGACCTCGGGTGCTGATCACACTTGCTATCAAAGTGGCCACATACCAAATCATAGTACTACCGCGCGCCAGCCAAGAGCCTCATCCTATCGCAAAGTGCTCCTGCGTCTGCACACTTCTGGTGCCTCAATGCCCGCTTCTCGCCCGCCTACGCCCCTTGCCGGTGCTTCTGTAGCCCGGGCGGCCCGCTCTCCATCCCTCCCTGGCTCTTCTCGTCTCGGCGCGCGCAGCCTCCCGGGCCCCGGCGCAGCGGCACCTGCACTGCCAACGGAGGCAGAGCGCAGCCAGGTCCACGGTGAAGCCTAGCTGAGCCTGTCCTGTGGCCCGCCCCTGACGCCTACTTATTGGACAGTGCCCACGAGTCAGGGTACTGATTGGTTGAACTCCTTGTCCGTCACTGCGCGAAGGAGGCGAGCCCATTTCAAGGTGCGTTGAAGTGTAGCGAGCACAGAGCCGCAGAATCATGCGCATTGCCTGAGAAAAGGCGTTGTAAGGTCTTTGCTCTATTCTGTTCTCAGCTCAGACTGCATGGCAAGTTTCTGATTAAATAAATGATAGCTTCTAGTACTGGCTAATGGGACCCTAAGAGTCTCAATAACCCTTGACAGGTCCGAGGGGATGGAGCCCCCGCCCACCTTGAGAATCCAACATCCGGTTTCTATCAAGAAAAAAAAAAGCAGTTCCCGGGAGGACCACGCTGATACAGGGATGGGGAAACCCAAGCATCCTGAGGAAACTAGGGAACGTCCTTTTCTGGAGAACGGTTCAAAGAGACCACGTGATGCCTCCCCACCCCCCTACTCCTTTGCACACTCTTCCCTCAGAACACACTACCTCCATCAATCGTTATATTAAGTTAGGTTCCATCCAGCCCAAAGCCAGGAGGATGACTAAAATGACCTCTAGAAGTCGCTAAATTTGGAATGAGTCATTGGCTCAGCTGCGGCGAGTCACAGACCCCTCTGGAACACATGTGCACACGTACTGCCACCCCCACCACTGCTGGTCATCGTTGCTCATGATTACTAAAGCAATTAAACTTTTTCCTCCTCTTTCTAAATAAATGCTGCGTCTCCTGCACACAAAAATGCCTCTTCCCCTCCTACCTTACTCAGAGCCCAGCCCCATTTCAGCAGCATAAAGTCCAAGTGGAGTTGGTGAGCGATCAGGGGGTCAGGGTAGAGAATCAAAGAAAAGGGAAAGGTTCTTCTCATTCCCGCGGAAGATAGTCAATAGGGAAGATGGAAGAGCGTCCTGTATTCCAGGCTTCCTACTCCAGCATCCCTTCATCTCCTCCCCCAATACAATTGTGTTTACACAAGAAATAAATGAGCGTTCTGAGGCTGCCGTGGAGATGTTTATTCTTTCAAGCATCTGAAGCAGCGTGGAAAGACACAGCTGCCTAGGAGGGGCTGTTGGCCATGGAAGGAAATGGAGAGGCAATGAAGGCAAGCTCAAAGCCCCACTCGGGAGCACGAAGCTCCCTATAGACCAACAGCTTGCTGCTGAAAAAGCCAACCTGGGCACATAGACTCACGCATCTCACGTAGAAAGTGGCCTTGAGTGATGAGGGCCATCCTTTTTAGAGAACTCCACTCTCATTGCTGTCTAGGAGATGAAAGTCTGGGGACCCTAAGTGGAGGCGCAAGCCCACTGATAAACTTTTGTCATCTGAATAAAATCTGGAGAACTGGACTTCTGAATACCTCCTGCTTGCCCACTCGCTCTGCTCACATGAACACACTCATGATTTATCACTCCGTGGGTAGATTCACATGGGGCCACTGCTCTAGGTTCTTTCTGGACTGACATTCCTTTCCTGGGGCTTTGGTGAAAGCTACACACACTAGATCTCATTGATGCACCAATTTTTAGGCAACATGTACCAGTTCTACCTCCAACACACGCATATGCATGGCTACCCGTAAACAGGTTTGCATTTACACACACCCACACGTGCTTTCTCTAGGTCCTTGCTCTATCAAGACTTACTGGGACCCATTTGCAGACTGGGTACTGTGGCTAGGATGTGGTTTAATTTTGACCTCAGAAACGTTCATGTTGTTGGAAACTTGATCCCCAAGGTGGCAGTATTGGGAGAATGGAGCCTTCAAGAGGTAAGTCCTAAGGGCTGGAAAGACATTGGCAGTTAAGAAAACACACAGTTTGGTTTCCAACATTCTCATTAGGTGGCTCTCCACAACCCGTAATTACAGCTCTAAAGGATCTAACATCCCTTTACCTGAACTGCACTTATGTGCACAACACACACACACACACACACACACACACACACACACACACACACAGAGTTTAATATAAAGATGTGAGTTCCAGGCTGGAGAGATGGCTCAAGGGTTAAGAGCGCTAGCTGCTCTTCCAGAGGTCATGAGTTCAATTCCCAGCAGCCACATGGTGGCTCACAGCCATCTGTAATTGGATCTAAAGCCCTCTTCTGGTGTGTCAGCAATAGTGTGTTCATATACATAAATAAACAAATCTTTTTTTTTAATTTAAAAAAAAAAGACGTGAGTTCTACTGAGAAGTCCTTAAGTCACTGGGAGGGAGGCATGCCATTGCAAGGTAATTCTCCTGGGATCTCCCTGGTAGTTCTCATGAGAAGGGTGTCATGAGCAGAGCTGGACTTGGTGGCCTATGCCAGTTATCCTAGCATGTGGAAGGTCAGGAGTACAAGATCATCCTTAGCTACACACAAAACCAAAGGTCACCCTAAGCTACAAGAGACCCTATGCCAAAAATGGAAAGAGAAAACAAAGGGCAGAGTGCTGTTATGAAGGGAGAAAGGCTGGCCCCTCCTTCTCTCTACCTGCTCCCTGACTTGAAATCCAGCCGCTTACCAGCACATGTGAACACTGTTGCCGGCTTCCATCTGTCTTGGGACTTTGAACAGAAATAAACCAGTGCAGGTATCACAGTCGTGAGCATGCAGAATTGTGTGCTAAGTAAATCTTTTTCTTCTCCATGAGTCTACCTCCTTGAATATTTCATGATATCAAAACAAACAAACAAACAGAAACCTGGTTGATACAGCAGTATGACCACAGGATGTATCTCCTTTCATAAGCTCATAGCAGTCATGAGGAATGATGTTCTGTGTCTTCTGAGGCTGGGGTATAAGCAATGTCGAGTCCCTAGTCTAGCCCCAAATCCTTGAATCCTTGAGGTAGAAGAGACATATCTATTTAACACCTATGGAACAACGACTTAGAGAAAATCTCTTCCCAAAAGTTGAGAGAAAGATAAAGCAACTCCCACCAACCCCCACCAGCCATCCCTGCTATCCTTGCTTGGCCACCCAGCTTGTCTTCAGGAGAATGGTAGTTTCTGCTAGGAAGTTAGATCTGTATATCAGATCAGAAAGGCAAAAAAAAAAAAAAAAAAAAGAACATCAGAACTTAAAAGAATAAACTGAACTAGAGAGATGTTCAAAGGAAACTAAAAAGAATGTATCTCATCTGGAGAACTCTACTGGAAATACAGGACACAGGAGTGAAGACAGAGAGGGAAGAAAAATTGAATTGAAGAGGGAAAAATTAGCATCATGACCATTATCATACGACATGTGTCGGTTCACTTCAGAACAGCTCAAGAGACACGTGCTGTAGCAACTGGCAGAGAGGAAAGAGGCCAGTCAGATCTTTTCCTCTTGACGTATGACTGAGCGTTTGATTCAGAACGAATGGCAACCCCTCCATCCCTAGCCTCCGAATACTCAAAGGCAGCATGGACCCCTTCCAAGAGGCAAATGAAAGAGAAACACAAAACAATCCCCTTGAATAGGTGTACCTACCTGGTTCATTGTGGATACCCCTAACGAATATAGCTATCTAACACTATATATGCTGGGTATCAGATTATCTGTCCTCTTTTAGCTTCATCAAAAGCTTCTCTTTTGGAAGCACATAACTTTCCTCATATCAGTTATTCCTAGAATAAAAACACACTAGCTCCTTACTCTGACACGCTCAAAGGCCCTCAGAGGACATGTATAAAAGATAGTCAGTCAGTGGCAACCAAGGTTTCCCTATACACCCACTGAGCAATCAAACTGAAAACAGCAGCTTGTGTTTACTTTCTTCAGGGCTCGGGTAAGATTTGGGGTAGGACAATGGCTGCAGCATCTCCTTACAAGGAGAGGAGAGGATGTAAAGCAAAGGAATTTATTCAAAATAAGTTTGAAAGTGTTTGGCATTTATACAGTTTGAAAACTGTTCTAATTATCTTGCCATGTTTAAAAAAAAATTCCAAAATGATACAATGTCTTAAAATAACAAGAGTCACTTATGTGAGCAGAGCTCCGGAGAAGCATGGGCAGTGTACTTTCAAGAGGCTCACACACCTGGCTCTTAGCTAGTTATTAGTCAGGCTTATTGGTAACGTTTCCTGTCTCATTATACAGACTTCTCTATTGACTAGCCTGGGCTTCCTCACAGCTTGGCGGCTGGGTTCCAAGAGCCAGCGTCCCAACATAACCAAGTAAAAATACCCTTCAATCCCCCTGTCCTGGATAAAACAGCTTCACGGCCACGGATGTGGACTACCCGTCCTGCTAAAAAGGAAACCGTGTAGATCTCTGCCTCTCTGTGTAATTAAGTGTGCACCACACTCTTGAGATGAGCTTGTGGAATGGAGGTAGCATGGCAGACATTTTTGGAATGGTACAATTTGCTGTGAAAACAGTCTTCAAAATAAAAGCAAAAAAAAAATGAACTCTAGAAAAAAAATCTCTTGGAGAAATTATATTATGGAAATTGTCTCATGCAATTATGGAAGCTGAGAAGTCTAACAATATGCTGTCTAAAAGCCGGAGAACCAGAGCTGGTGGTGTGATTCAGCGTAAGTCTAAAAGCAGGTGTGGGTTATGGACTCTGAAGCCCTGAGAGCCTCAAATTCCCATGCTGAAGGGCAGGGGGTAATCCAGCTCGAGAAAGGGGCAATTCACCCTTGTTCTTCGGTCTTGCTCTCAACAGGGTACATGATGCCCACTCGTAGTGCTGCAGGCAAACATTCACTCAGCCTGTAGCCCCAGTACTAATTTCTTTGGGAAATACCTTCACAGACACACCACCTTTTTAGCAGCTATCTGAGTACCCTTTAGCCTAGCAGTTCTCAATCTGAGGGCCATGACTGTTTTAGGGGTTGCATATCAGATAGCCGATATTTACATTATGATTCATAACAGTAGCTAAATTAATTATTAAGTAGCAATGAAATAATTTTATGGTTGAGGTCACCACAACTTGAGGTACTATATTGAAGGGTTGCAGCATTAGGGAGGTTGAAAACCACTGCTTTAGGCCAATAGAGCTGATAACCTAAAATGAACTATCACAAAAGGGTTTGGCATACAATATCTGGCTCTAAGAATGTTCTCATTCTAATTCAAACTGCTACAATGTTTCTTAGTCCCAGGGTTATACCCTTGACACTTGCAAAAAAAAAAATCTAGCCAGTTTGAGAAGCCAATGGTGCTTCCTTGTTTTTTTGAAATGAGACAGAGAGACAGAATGTTTTAGAAGACTAGTATCAAAGCCTGCTGGAGCGTGCCTTTAATTCCGGCATTTGGGAGGCAGACACAGGTAGATTTCTGTTAGTTGGAAGCCAACTAGGGTTATATCTGTCTCAGGAAGGGGGAGGGAGGGAGGAGAGAGAGAGAGAGAGAGAGAGAGAGAGAGAGAGAGAGAGAGAGGAGACGGGGGGAGGGAAGAAAGAGAGGAAGAAAAGAGGGAAAAAAGGAAGGAGAGGAGGAAGAAGAGGGGGAGGAGGGGAGGAACTGAACATAAAAGAAATTGGACTTCTAATATCTAATCTTAAGGTCATTGAAGAAAAGTCCTGCAAGGTTCTCAAACCCTCAGTTCATAAGGCATGTCCACTTCACTAAAATGCAAACAGCACACTACATAGGCTTTGTTTGGTTTCTTTCTCTTCCACTGTCCACTTGTCTCTTGGGCTGTGGCCTCTGGTCAGTTCTTTCTACGGATTAGAGTAGCTATCTTACCTGTCCATCTTTGCCTCTTCAAAAACAAGGTTTCGTCTCCTTGACAACTTTTCTCTATATTCTCAAACTTGATTATGACTCAAGCTTCTCCAGCTATCCAGAGTTGTGCTCCTCAGCTGCAATTACCCTAAAGGTCACAGCCCAGTTAGGTGGTGCTAACTTGTCCAGGCAAAACATTCCTGTCCTGACCATTAAGGGACTACTCTGCGCTGTACCATGCAGATGAGCCCAGAGCCCAGGAGGAGGGTCCGCTCAAAGCCCATCTATTTCATTTGCTTCTTCGATGTTCTCGTTCTATCTTGGACAGAGTTGGTGAGTGTGGCACACAATACAGATGCATAGGATACTCTTACATACCTCACATGTGCACAACAGGTATAACCAGGCATGCAACCAAGCATAGGTGCTTGTATGGTGAACGTAAAGTAACAGTTCTTAAACATGTTTGTAGCAGTGCAGTAGAAAGCAATATGTGGAACTTTAGACTAGCTGTATTCATTTCTTACCTGTCCATAGAGAAAGGGGGCGGCATCTATAACTGGGGTTTCTAGCATCCTCAACCATACTAACACTTGCTTGCTGTTCTACATGATGTTTGTCCCACCGAACTCGGGATATAAGTGATAGCCTTCTCTGTGGACAGTCCCCCAGAGTATGTCACGATCACCCTTCAATAATTTCTCATCTTGCTAAAGGTTGCATTATGTGAGGTGTTTACGAATTTTTGGCCCCTGGGGATGACTCTGGTACTCCTAGGTGTTCTGTGGCTGGGCTGCTTAGGGCTAAAGGATCTGGTCGTAAGGTGCTGGCAGACATGGGCTACTTCCACACCCTAGTATGTAGAAGTCTAAAAGACAGCAAAACATACAGTGTCTACTGGAATGCTCAAGATGTGGCTACAAGAGGTTGTGGTTTTTGGATTATCCCCTTTCATTTAAGTTATCCTTCTTCTAACCAGAGAAGGGAAAGTAGAAGGTGGTAGGCACTGAAGCCTGCAGGAGAAGACTTGAGTGTTGTTACAGGCAGTACCTCATCCACAGACTCCTCCATAACCCAATCCCATCCCCCTGTGATACTGTACAGGAAGCAAACGGGATCTGGAGTTTTCCCCCTAAAGGATTGCAAGATGAGGGATTCAAACATAACAAACAAGTTTTCCCAGAAGTACAATGGGCAGTGGATTCAAGAACTTGGTATTGTGAAACCAATAAAAGGTTTCTGGAAGCCAGGGATCAGAAAAGTATACAAAACCATCAGGTCATGGTTAGTGCCAGCAATAGCGAGACCAAGGACTTGGGCTCCAGAAGTATCAGCAGAAATAACTTCCCAGTGGCCAAATAGACCCTGAACACTAATCTCCAATCAACACTGCACTAGGCAATAAGGAGAACACAGCAGGGGCAAACCATTTGGCATCCGGACACTAGAGTCTGACCATGTGAACAATTCTTATAAGTACCTCTCAATACAACACCACAAGAAAGATAGAGGCCTGGTCCATTTTGGTTACTATAACAGAATATGCAAATGTGGGTAGTGGTTTTGTTATTATTGTAGTTATTATTGTTATTATTGTGATTATTATTATTATTATTATTATTATTGAGAGCACATATGTGTAGTGTGTATGAGTATGAGCACATGCCACTACATACATGTGGAAAATAGAGGACAACCTTCAAGGGTCAATTCTCTCCCACCCTCATGGAGTCTGGAACTTGAACTCTGGTCATCAGCTTGTTGGCAAGCAATTTTACTCCCTATTCAGTCCCACCTGCTATGAGACACTTGGGGGCCAGAGAGATGGTCCAGTAGTTAACAGCACTTACTGCTCGTCTAGAGACCAAACTCTAGCACCCACATCAGATGCTCACAGACACCAGTAACTCCAGCTCCAGAGGATCTGACAGTCTTCCAATGTCTTCTGGTACCAGCAAACACGTGGCATATATACACACATCCACATAAATAAAAAATAATAATAAATCTATTTGAAAAAGAGAGTTGGTTAGCTCTGATTTAGAGATATAAATCTAAAAACGGTTTTTGGGTGAAAGTTTGCAGGACCTAATTCTGGATAGTGTCGGAATAGAAGTGAAAGGTCACATTCCAAGACAAGAGGCCAGAGAGCGAGTCAACACACTATCATGAAAGCCCAGGGTCCTGCAAGAACTACCTTTGTCCCTTCCAAGGTAACTCATTCAATGATCTGGTTCCTCTCACGGATGTGTTACCTTAAAGGTTCCGCCAGCTCTCCATAGTGCCCAGTCATGGCCAGGATTCAATACCTGAACCTTTCAAGAACAAGCCTCATCCATACATCAGTGCTCAAGCTCAAACAGCCATAGAGCTCCAAGAATGTGACAGTACAGGTGACGGAGGTCTGAGCTCGGTCTTCCATAAAGAGAGAGAGGGGAGCAAGAGTCTACTGAGGAGTAAGCTGTTGGGGGCAGGAGCTCCTATGGTGAGCATCCTCACTGTCCACCTCAGAGTGGGCATTCAGTAAATGTTCATGGCAAGCGAATGTGTGGAGGTAATAAGAAATTGACCTGTCTAGCCAGCTGTTAACGCAAAGAAGCCTCCATGTTAAGAATAGAGCAGTCGTTGAGGAAATGACAAACCTGGACAGCTGGGGAGGGCAAGACCAAGGACTTAGGTAAACGAGAATAAAATGGATGAGTATAGGGCTTATGGAGATGACTAATAAGGTCTGGTCCTCTGCAAGGGCACAGAAGACAGTGTCACTTGTCACTTTTTTTTCCAATGAAACCAAAGGCACAGAGGCTGGGAGTCAAAGAGGGCCCTGCAATGGTGTGAGGAGGAGTCTGTGATTCTGCTGTGGACCCACAGATGGACGGGCTGGGGATGGGGGGAGGAGAAAAGGCCCCGAAGCCACAGCTGGAGAGTTTGCAGGGGTCTATTTTTGGCACCCATTCGTCCCCAGACCTCTCATTCCCGGACCCTTCCACGCTTAGCTCTCAACTCCACACAAAAGGGCCTTGTGTGGGAGTGCCAGTAGATGCAATGCATCTTTATATCATTGCCTCCCCTCCCCAGAGCCTTGGCATGAACAGAGCTCCACCAGGTGCGGGAGACAGGAAGGGAGGGGCTGGGCACCAGACAGGAGCCAGAGGGCAGAGGGAAGCAGCAGTCCCTCTCTCCCCCAAGCCTTTTCGCCAACCCTCCCCTCAGTATCCTCCTGCCTGCTCCTACTCCTCTCTCCCTGCTCCCCTTCCATGGCCCTTCTAACACGAGTCCCTCTTCTCAGTCCCTTCCTTCTCTCCCTCTCTGTCCTTCTCTTGCTGGGCTGCAGAGTCAGTGGAACCTAGAGACAGAGCCCGATTTAATCTTGGCAAACATCCAGGACAAAACATACCACAGCAACAAGTTTCCATGGTGCTTGGACACAAGGCAAATGAGGTCTAGAGAGAGATTGCTGGCCTCAGAGTCGCATGCCCTGAGTCTCATTCCCCATCAACTAGACATCCTTAAGTAAGACTTTTAGGCTCCCAAAGCATGCTAAGAATTCTGTCAGTGACCATCATTCAGTCACCGTCATTGAAATTTGCAATGCCCATTCAGCAGCTTGCACACCAAGAGCACACAGGGCGCCTGTGGTGTACCACCCCTCCACACAGTCCCTGCCTTCACACAACTTGCAGTTAATAGCAGCAGGGCTGCTCAGAAGACGGTGCAAATTCAGCCATTTACAGAAAGCCAGTCTAGTTTCACAGTTCAAGGACTACTATGTTCCCAACGCATATCAGATGCCACAGAAGGAGGACACAGTGTGGGCTCTGAATGCTCCATGGAATGTAACTGTTTCAGCTCCAGTTGAAAGTAAGAGGATAGCGCTAGATCCCAAAGCTTGCCTATAGGCAATATCTATTCTGAGTAATTAGAAACAAGGGACAGCAGGAGAGTGCAGACTCATCCACATAGGTGACAGTTTGCTGGACCCATGAAAGCCTAGCTGTAGACACAGTGGTCTATGTGAGGCATATTCTTGTGGGTAGGATGAAGAGAAAGATAAATAGTGGTACAATGCATTTGGAAACGGGGAAGAATTTTATCCAGAGCTCTGACTCCTGAGAGGTAAGAAGGTAGGTGCCTGTATACAGAGGGAGGGAGAAAGGGAGAGGTGGAGGGAGAGAAAAAGAAAAGGAAGAGAGGGGGTGAACAGAGACAGAGAAACTCAATCCCTTTCTAGGAAATCAAGTTTTACTTTTTTAGTAAAAGCCTGTGGACTTGTGTGGGCACAGCTGCCTGGTAGGAGATTGAGGGGAGGCCATTTGAGGCTCTGAAAAGAGAGTTTCATGGGAAACCTTGCACAATGAGCTGATAGAAGGAGGAATGTGGGGAGAAAAGGACAGAGGGGCAGGCTGCCACGAGCGCTGCTTGCCTGGCAACTTCCCAAGGTTAATCGAGGGGCACCAAGCAGACTCCGAGACATTCCAGCACTAGGGAGGCGGTTGCGATGTTACCATGGGGAGAAGGGGCCTTTCTCTGCCCTAGGCGCTGTCGCTTGTCGAGGCTCTTCGAAGAAAGTGTCCTACAAAAGCCATGATGGGTTTCAGGGTGGGGCGTCCCATCCATCATCCAAGCAGACAACCCATTGCTGGCAGACAGGCAGGACACCGGGCCAGTTCAACTTTCCTTGGACTCTGAGGTGACAGCAGTTAGGAAACCTCTGAACATAGGATTCTATAAAGTCAACAATCCCCACTACATAAGAGATGGCATTTTTAAAAGAACGTGAAGGGAACAGGAAGAGAAGAGGAAGCAATGTCACAGGCTGGGAAACAAGGCATCTGCACTGCAGAAGAAAATGGTGGCACTCTAGGGGCTTGTGTTCTAGGGTGAAAGATTTGCCATAAACAGAAATGCCAGATTCTTATTATATAATGTTAATACATACAACCCACACTCCACATTAACACACAAAGCAGCAACTCCACAAGCACTAGTTCAGAGGACATACATGTGTGTATGTGACAGAGCACGTGACAGACACTCACATACCAGTGCTGGACATTCTGCACATAGATTGGTACCCAGAATCCCCTCGGTCACCACATGTGCATAACTACAAAGTCCATTCACTCTACAGACACTCTGTGGGCAGGCGCGGCACTCCTTCAGGTGTCGTGAGGCTAACACACACTGAACCACAGCACACTGAGTTGTCTGTGGTCAACCATAACAGAACTCCCAGCATGGGTGTCCCTAGAGCACCCTTGCCTTTCCCGCCCTGTCTCAGGCATACTTCCACACACAATACAGCTTTTTCAATACAGTACCCAACATCAGGCTGACCTGTTCTTCATCTTAATTCTAGTGTATAGGGTACCCATCTTCCCTAGCTACAGATTCCGGGGAACAGCCACCAGCAGGTGGCGCCATTAGGAGCCTCCTAGAAACAGGAGTGGGATTAATGAGGACAAATTACATTTCTAGAAGGAAACTTGGTCATGCCAGGAGGGGGAAAAAACCCTCCTTACTGTGCCAGGGCCAAGCTCTGAAAATTAATTTGTCAGCTATTCAAGCCAAGGATGACCACTCCCAGGAGGAAGAGGGAGGACGTAAAAAACAAAAATAAAAATAAAAATAAAAATAAAAATAAAAACAAAAACAGCACAGAAGGAGAGATCAGGAGAGGCACTTCTGTGAGAGCCGATGGAACTGGACACATGTGCACACATGTTAACTCCTCATGAACGCTTTTGAATGTTCCTCTATCGCAGTAGGCAGTTACATGCGTGTCAGTGGGTGTGGGTAAAGTAGGATTGTAAAACCTTGAGGAGGGGGTGGGCGGGGCACGGACACACTTCGGCAAGCAATGCTATGTAAGAAGAAAACCAAGCAAACTAACACTCTCACAATCACACCATCAGCACGACACAGACCACAGTCGTTAGCCTCTACCAACATACACCCCAGCCCACACACTCCAGGGACACACACACACACACACACACACACACACACACTCATAACACCCACGCAGACAGGTGCTGCGCTGTCACATACAGACCTGCTCGCCCACACACTTTCACACATATATACGGCCTCAGAGAGAACCGTGGGAATACATAGAATTGCTGCAGAGACACGCATTGCTCTGCGTGTGCACATGCAGGTGTATCCTGTCACACATTTGGTTCTGTGTCTGTAAATTCCCGTGCCCTCACACCCTGGAAAGATTGACAGAGAAGAGACTCTCCTGCTTTGTGCAGCTTCGTAAGGGGACATGAGGAAGATGTACAAGCAGAAAGACTCCTGGTCTGAGGAAAGAGGAAAAGGACAGAAAGGGGCAGTCTCCTGTGTGTCCTGTCCCCTAGTCCTCCAGGTTCCTCAGCACAGTGGCCAGGACCTCTCTGTATTAGAGACAGGAGAGCCCCTGGCATTTCTTCACAAGTGGAACATGAATCCCCTTACTGCAAATCCAGGGTGTCTGCAATCAGAACCAATCCAACCCCTTTGATTAGGGAGGCTTATAAACAAGCCACAAAAGTGTATACCTCCCACGGCTGCTGTGAGTCAAAGTACCCAGAGTTATGCCTGGCCCTGAACAGCTCTCCACAGGGGGTGGCAACACCTCAGATTTCCATCACCATCAACTCTCAGTTCAGGAGGGGAACAGTCTGTGCAAAGCACACTAAATAATTTGGTGACACAGCATCTTTTCATTTCAGGGCTGGAAGACTCAGGCGAGACCTGGCTTCTCACACCAACCTTGCCTACCTCTGTGATCCAGGAAAACCACCTTCCCATCGGAGCCTCAGTTTTCCCTTTAAAGACCTAATTAGTCACAGTAATAGCACCTACTGGAGTTGAGCTTGCCACATGTTGGCTTTGTTATAAATACTACACACACACACACACACACACACACACACACACACACACACACACACACGAGGCTCTGAATCCCTAAGAGAACTGATCTATTATTCCCTCCACTTTGCATGAAAGCACCTGTCCATAATCAGACAGGTGGTGGGAGATGAACCCACACAACCATCAACAGAATCCGTGTTCTTAAAAGTGACGCTGCATTACCTCCTTGGTGGCTTGCCATGTGCATCGCATGACATCATTGGTGTAGAAGTTCTCTGAAGGCTGCAAGGCATTCTGCAAATGTGAAAATATACCATTATGCATCCCAGCCTGGCTCATGGATGAGTAACTGCATACAGAGTGAGAACCACCCAGAATACAGGAAACCAGATGAAGATGAGAACCATCTGTGACGGGCACACCAAGAAGAGAAGTGGGTAGAGGAGAGGCCAAAAGAGGCCCATGAATCCCTGTGTAGCTCCTGCCTCTTTAGTCAGCCCATCACCTGCTGTGGGGGAGGGAGGGAGCAAACTATTTTTTTCTATTAAAAAGAAAATTTTCAAGTCACCCTAAAATCCTCCTCCCAATGTAACCATTACCTCAACACTGTCCTTTCCCTGATACAGGCCTTGCACCACACTGTCCAGCCCTATTACCTAGAACACAAAAGTCCCAGGACGACTCTCAGAAGCATAGTCAAGAGGCTTCAAAGAACTGGAGGAGGTGTCTCTAATGCTCCAAAAGATCAGGGCACGGAGCCCAGGGACGCTTTTGCTAATTTCATGAGAGAAATGAGAGCTCTGGACTCCATTCTTGGTTCCAAAGCTCATTCACTCCAGTGTGACCTCCAGGTTCCTGAAGGAGGTTGGCTAATTCTCAGAAGACAGTCACGTGCTGTACACAAGGGCAAACTCCATCTCTTTAGACGATACACCTCTCATGGTGAGGTGGCTGGCATGCAGGACAGAAAGGATGGGTGAAGGGTACACTTCCCCCCAATGTCCTACGCCCCCCCCAGATGCTTTACACTCCAGAATCCCTGGCAACCTTCCCCGGGCTGCCCCTCCTCTCCCCTCCCCTCCCCGATGATGAATCCATTAGCACGGAGTTCTTTTCCTGTGCTTCTCAAGCTGCCAAAGCGATCTCAGGCATTTAGTGGCGATGCCTGTGAATCTGTCAGCATTAGCAGAGCAGTGAAGGCACCAACCCGCGCAATGTGGCTCCTGCTCCTGCTCCAGCTCCTCTCACACTGCTCTCCGGTGTAGTCAGGACCCCTACATCTTAAGGAAGCTGTAAGGCTCAAAGGAGCAGAGTCTTAAGGAGCCTCCACAAAACCGAAGGAGGCCAGGAACGATGGGCAGGAGGACTTCCCGATAGCCCTCCGACCTTCGTAGGCTTCAGAATTGTCATGCTGTCCTTCCCTCTTCATTCATAGCTCAGACAGGCCTTCCCTTCTGAGAATCCTTCTCTCGCCCCACAGTCATACAGGATACATCGCCGTATACCCTTCCTTCTTAGCAACCCTTTGCCTGCAGCTTGCACTGCTGCTTCATGACCGCCTTGCCTTCCACTCCCTGATGCTGTGTCTGCAAACATGGATTATGAACCACCTACATGAGGACAGCCAGAACACAGGGTACTATCTCGGTCTCTGAAGAGAAACCCCAGAACACTTTTGTTAGAACTTGGTTAGGGGTATTTGCACCTCAAACCCTGCCCTCTGCAAACCTCTCTAGGACTCAGATTTATAGCAGCTTGATGCAGAACTGCCAGGATAGCTAGCGGGGCTCATCCTCTTAAAGCCACCTAGATTATTCCCTGCTTCCTCATCATTCTTCCAGATAAATTAAGACCCTAAGAAACACCCAAGCTCTGCGGCTTATTCGAGAATCACTGTCATGAGGGTGCCTGTTACAATTTAGAGTTTAGAGCTGGACTTGAACCTCACGGCTGCTAAGAGCCTACCACAGAGATTCTGGCGAATCGACTTGCATGCTTGCTCCTGTGTCCTTGGTACAGATAAGTATAGTACTTGTCTTCTCGTTTCCTATTTATGATGTAAGGTCCAAACAAGACAACACAAGTGAAAACCTATCAAAAGGCAGAAGCTTTGAATGACGGACACACATTGATGATTATGTAAGGGGCTCATGGGAGCAAGACACGGACTGTGCATCAGAAGATCGCATTAACATACCATAAAGGAGAGACGGTAAAAGGCAAGAATCTTGGCCTTCAGTCTCCAGCACTCCATGTGGGGAAATCCTCTCTGAGCTTTGCTCTGAGCCTAGTAAAGGAAAGGGGGCTGGGAAGATGCCATGTACTAAGAGAAGGAGCCCTTGGACTTCTTGGAACAATTTTCCTCTACATCCGTGCCCCATTCTGCACGGGGGCCAGCAGTCCCCATCAACGGTAGTGGTCCCAGTCCTTCGCCTCAGCTCCTCTCCCACTAATTACTCTTTACACACTCTGGCGCCAGGCCCTCCAACCAAATTACAATTGATTCTTCACTCCTCCCAGATCAATGCCATCGACCTAGAACAGAGAGGACAAATCCAAATTCAGCTCTGCGAAGCAAACAGCCCAAGGCGAAGCCCAGCAAAGAGGCCTGCCCCGACGCAGTGCACGTATGCACACATATGTGGCAACTCATGCTTGTCCAAGATGTGCACCAACATGTGGATAAATATGTGGGCCAACAGCTCTTTTACATTACAGGCTATCCACATGTGGACAAATATATAGTTCAACATATACCATGAGCACCTTCATGTCTACCTACATTATATATTCAGAAAGCACACATACGCATGTTGTTAGCTGGCAGAAGAGGCACTTTGGAGCCACTGGAAGCATGCACTAGCCAAGCGATGCACAGATACATCCTACTCTGCTGTCTGGCTTCCCTCCTAGTCTCATGTTCAGGAGCATACGCTGTTTGTCCGTCATGGGTAGAATGAGCCCACCATACCATGCTGACCTCCAGCAGAAGCTTTTCTGCAAAGTGTGGTAGACTCTGGCCTTCCTCCTCTTGTAATATATCTTGCCTGCTCATCTCTTTGCGGATGTTGGACATATGCCCAGCCACTTCTGCACCAGGCAGAACCATTATAAATTCCAAGATAAGAGATCCTTGGAAAACACCTCAAATAGTTGGAAACCAGTAGTCAACTTTGCGATGCCAACTCGGGTCGATGACCAGCAGCCCACTCCCATCCAGTCACTCCCATCCAGCCACTCCCATCCAGTCACTCCCATCCAGCCCACTCCCATCCAGCCACTCCCCATCCAGCCACTCCCATCCTCTCACCCCATCCAGCCACTCCCATCCTCTCACTCCCATCCAGCCACTCCCATCCTCTCACTCCCATCCAGCCACTCCCATCCTCTTACTCCCATCCAGCCACTCCCATCCTGTCACTCCCATCCAGCCACTCCCATCCTCTCACTCCCATCCAGCCCACTCCCATCCAGCCACCCCATCCTGTCACCCCATCCAGCCACTCCCATCCAGCCACTCCCATCCAGCCCCCCCCATCCAGCCACTCCCATCCAGCCACCCCATCCTCTCACCCCATCCAGCCACTCCCATCCTCTTACTCCCATCCAGTCACTCCCATCCTGTCACTCCCATCCAGCCACTCCCATCCTGTCACTCCCATCCAGCCACCCTCATCCCGCCCCTCCCATCCAGCCCACTTCCATCCAGCCCACTCCCATCCAGCCCACTTCCATCCAGCCCACTCCCATCCAGCCCACTCCCATCCAGCCCACCCCATCCAGCCACTCCCATCCTGTCCCCCCATCCAGCCACTCTCATCCAGCCACTCCCGTCCAGCCCACTACCATCCAGCCCACTACCATCCAGCCACTCCCATCCAGCCCACCCCATCCTCTCACCCCATCCAGCCACTCCCATCCAGCCACTCCCATCCAGCCACTCCCATCCAGCCACTCCCATCCTCTCACTCCCATCCAGTCACTCCCATCCAGCCACTCCCATCCTCTCACTCCCATCCAGCCCACTCCCATCCTGTCACTCCCATCCAGCCACTCCCATCCAGCCACTCCCATCCAGCCCACTCCCATCCAGCCACTCCCATCCTGTCACTCCCATCCAGCCACTCCCACCCAGCCACTCCCCATCCAGCCACTCCCCATCCAGCCACTCCCCATCCTCTCACTCCCATCCAGTCACTCCCATCCAGTCACTCCCATCCAGCCACTCCCATCCTCTCACTCCCATCCAGCCCACTACCATCCAGCCCACTACCATCCAGCCCCTCCCATCCAGCCACTCCAGCCACTCCCATCCTCTCACTCCCATCCAGCCACTCTCATCCAGCCACTCCCATCCAGCCCACTTCCATCCAGCCCACTCCCATCCAGCCCACTACCATCCAGCCACTCCCATCCTCTCACTCCCATCCAGCCACTCCCATCCAGCCCACTCCCATCCAGATGTGGAACTCAAGCATAGAGAGAAAACCAAATGTGCTCAATACTGCTTGGGATGTTGCCTGTGGCCTTTGACTAAATTGTTCGTGCCTTGTGGTCTGTTTTCTTACTCTTACCACATGCATAAGCACACACATTTGGCCTCCTTGGAGTCCATAATCACAGAAACAAAGAATATCATACATGGAAAATCTCTTGGAGATTATTAAGGCCTTCCTTGTCACACACTCTCAATATCTAAATATCCTTAATGACCTCCAAAAGTAATTTCTACCTTAATGAACATGTTCACAGACACCACAGAGAATGGCAATTTTTTTTACAATTTTTAATATTTGTGTGTATGCGTGTGAGCCTACATGAGTTTATAGCCACCATATGTGGCCAGAAAAGGGTATCAAATCCCCTGGCACCAAATATATAGGAGGTTGTGAGCTACCGTGTGGATGCTGGGAACCGAACTCCTTCTTCTACAAAAACAGTAAGCACTCTTAACCACTGAGCCATCTCCCCAGCCCCAACAGCGGAGACATTTGTCAAGTAGTTAGTCCTCTGGCTGAGCAACTTCAGGAAACTCTCAAGACAAAGTTAATTTCCTTTGCCTGGGGTGTACCAATTGTCACAAAGTAAAGGGAGTCCTAAATGGTGGGTCATCTTGCTGAAGTTGTGAGGCTGCTTAAAGAAAAGACTTCTTTTTAACACCATCCTGTCTGTGACTGATTGGGGGCAAGGGAATGACGTGCAGGTGATTGCAGTCTCCTGAACATACAAGGACGATCTTGGAAAAGTCTGAGATAACTTTCAGTCTATGAAAGAACTCCCCATTTATGTCTTGTCTCCAATTTTCCCTTGTAATTTGTCTAGATAGCAGTAAGGAAATTCTTGGGTCTCACTAGGCCTCATGTTTTTGGAGAACATTCTCAGCATTGTATAGGCCCTAGGACAGTGGTTCTCAACCTGTGGTACAAGAGGGTAGGTCACATATCTGATAACCTGCATGTGAAACATTTACATTGTGAATCATAGCACTAGTAAAATCACAGGTATAAAGTCACAACAAGAACAATTTTATGATTGGGATTCACCAAAACATGAGGAACTGTATCAAAGAGTAACATCATTGAAAGACCTAAACCTTGACTCCCACATAAAAGGTGAAGATCTCTGACCTTGTGGTCTCCTTGTGTGTCTGTCATTCAGTTTTTCTCTGGGGAATCCATTCCCACCCCTCATTCACAAAGACCTTGGCAACCCATCCTTGAAAACTGAGGAGAATCAGCCTAATGGAAGCTCTCATGCCCTACTAGTCGTAAGTGCTTAGAATGAGAATGAGGAGTTTTCTTGCCTTTTACCAGCCCTTTGCAGACCAAAGCAATCGAGATTTCTCATGGAGAGGAGACATGGGGTTCTAACATCCACATGTCATCACTGCTACCCTATCATTTGTATAGAAAATTTGAAAGCGTTCCCCAAATGCCTGGGAGCCATATTTCTTCTTTGAATTTGATTCAACTAATTATATACACTACTATGAGACCTGAAAGTCTAGCGGGAGGTGAAGAAATGCTTCCTATAGCTTGGGCAAGCTGGTGATGGTTTTCAAGGTTGGAATAGTCGTTTAGGACACTGTTTTCTAAGTATCAAAATAAGCTCATAGTAACCTCTTGGTCTAACTGCCCATTCCTTAAATTTTACCTCCTTTCTCTCATCTCCACATCTCCAGGAAAGGATTCTCAGTAGCCACTGGCAGCTCTGATCCAAATGGGCATAACCCCAATGGCATTCGGAGTTACAGTTTCCCCCATCCTCTGTTGTTTTGGAAGTCAGCCTCATAGTGTCAACCCTTGACCTACTTTTGTTCCAGTGATGATTGCTTAAGTCTGACAATTCTGTATTAAGCCCCTTTTTACTAGAGCTACCTAGAGTCTCCTCCTTCAGTGTGAACCTTGACATACAAGGTGCGAACTGAGCTAAGAGCAGTTCATGATGTCAACCCCAGTCAACAGATATTTAGTGAGTGTTAATTGTTTAACCAGGTGCTGCAGCCATTGTGACAGTATGGAGAAATAGTCTCTGTAGCAGGCAATTGATGTCCTCACACAGTTTGGAGAGGATACACACGGAGAGATGAGAGAAAGACAGACAGACAATCAAAGAGAAGCACAATATCAGAATAAACTACAAAGAGTCCCCCACTTACAATAGTTACATTTCAATATATGATTTCTAAAATAATAATAATAATAAGATCATGAGTCAAAGCTGCATCTAACACAGCATGGTGGTGCATTGCTATAATCCTTTAACTCAGAAAGCTGAGAAGGAAGACTCTGAATTCAAGGCCAACCAAGACCGTCTCCAAAACTAATTGCGTTTAATACCAAGTTGCATAGCCAAGTAACATGGTGCAATCTGCAGATTTATATCCTTATAATCACTGCTACTCCCAGAATCTCAAAACAATATCACACTGTATTCTGCTATCCCGGGAAAAGATCAAAGTTCAAAATGCAAAATACCATCACTACCCTCCGTATATGGCTTTTGCATCATTGTAAAATGAAAATTAAAAAAAATCAGACACTGTACCACTGTTGTTGAAGGCTGTCTGTATTTGTCTCAGTTCATTTCTCCCAAATGCAGAACCCAAAGTAAGGGTTCCCGTGTCAGGGACTCATTGTGGGACATGGGGTGCTCTCAGGAAGCACTTACAGATGTAAGGAAATGGGGATGAAGAGGAGGAAGCAAGGAAGGATGGAGTTCCATCTGATGTCTTCGTTTTGCTTTCCTCTGGAATCTGAAGCATGAATGGCCCCACAGATATGTCCGAAATAGAAGAAAGGGCCTTTAGTAATGGCAGCAGTCAGCCATGCCTATAGGTCACTTGGGTGGGTGTAAGTTCTTAGGCATTTCCCTATGGGAAGGCCACAGCTATGAGCAGCAGCACTGTACTCTCAGAGCTGCTGAGGGAGGGGGAGGGGGCCCAGTAAGGAAGCCTGAAGGCGGGAGTCGGGGGAAGCCTGACATCGAGAAGTATAAAATAGCAAATGTGCTACAGGATTGCTTGGGAACGAGAACTGGACAGAATGGGGTCAAGGCAAAGAGCAGGTTCCGAATCGGGCTGCCTTTCTCCTCCATTAGCCGAGCCAGAGAGGAGGGTGAGCAGACTCCCATCAACATGCCACATGGTCAGAACGGAGAATTTGCTATGCATGCAGGGGTTTGGGGATTAATAATCAGCTTATTAATTAAGCAACATATAGCTGCGGGATGTGGTTTTTATTGTGTGCCGCAAACAGAGATGTTGTTTAGGCGGCCATGAATTCCAAACCAGGCATGGGACTTATAAGCCACTGATGGGCCCGTTATTGACACACAAGGGGGAACCACAGAGAGAACTCATCTGGAGCTATGTTTACAGTACAAGAAGAGCACAGCACCCATAAGGGCCAGGATTGTACCCATTTAGCATCTCCCAGGAGCCAGCAAGTGCCTGGCACCTTTTCTTTTCTTTCCTTCTTTCTTTTTTCTTTTTTTACTTTCTCTTCATTCATTCATTTGTTTGTTTGTTTGTTTACTGGTGCTGGGAATTGAACTTAGGTCCTTGCACATGCTAGGCAGGAGCTATACCTCTGAGCTACTTTTGCAGCCTTTTGCAGCTACTTTTGACCAGCCTATGAGGAGTCCTTCTGTATCCCAGTACAGAAGGTAGCACTGTCTTCCCCCAGAAGACAGAGATAGACAAGCTCTGTGCTGGAGCTCCCAGCAGGGCAGCTTAGTGAAGACCCAGAGCCAGAAGGAAAAGAACAGGCAGACAACCCGCAGAGAAGCCTGGATCCCAGGCAGTCTAGCCAAGAAAACAATACCATAGTGACCTGGTGCCCTGGATTATCTTTCCAGAAAACTGACATCGTACCCATGCACTGTGTGTCTGATTATGGAGCACCAATCTTGGCTCTTTTAAAATCGGCTCCAAGGCAGATATCCTGAATCCCAACTCTCTACTCACAGCACACCTCTGAGACGCCAGAACTGACACACCAGGAAAACAGACATCAGGGCCATTCTGCAAACGTCTTAGTTCCTCTCTCCACAGTTTGTCATCCCTGCCATTTACCACCCAGACAGAACTAAGCAGGTAAAGACTCTTAGAGTGCAACTGGGCCCATGAGAGCATCTCCTCTGGCCAAGAAGAGTAAAGGACAACAAGGTCCTTTGAGCACCTTGTACCAGATCAGCAAAATAAATGTCTGGTCCTGGTCCCAGGTCCTGGCAGGTGTCCCACTCCTGTCCTGAAAAGACAAGACACTGGTGGTTCCCTGTTCCCCTCCTTGGCATTGTTCATTGTCTTAATTTGCTGCATAAGCAACAGCTAAATTGACTGCTATTTACATGGTGACCGCTGAGCTGGATCAGTAAGAAAGGGTTATTAAAAACAACCAGGAGTATTCTCATAGGGTAGCCACTAGAAGTGAAGACCGAGAGCCAGGAGAAAAGGGGAGGAGAGAATCCAGGGCATCAGGTCACTGTGGTGCCGTTCCTTCTTGCTGGGAAACCAGGTCTCAGGCACCAGGGACCAGAGACATGGATGGCAGGAAGGCTGCCAAGAAAGAGGGAGGAGTATGAAGCAGATGCAAGCAGGCAGTGTGCCTGGCTCAAATGGCTGTCCCTGATCAGTAGCTCGGGATGAAAAAACAAAACAAAACAAAAAACTGCCTTGATTTCTTTTAGTGTTCCTCATGTGCTCCAGGAAGTTTCTTTGAGATATCGTTCCTCTCACAGCAAATACATCCTGCCCCTTACTCCGAAGACTTCAGAAATGCTACTTAAAAACCTTGCCTAACTCTGGGGTCTAAAAATGCCCATGCCCTTATTCTAGAGACTTACATATCCAGAATGGCAAACCCTCTCCTTTTCCCATGCATTATTCACATTAACATAGAAGAAAATGCTAATCAAAGGCCCCCAAACCCAGAATGCACTACTTCTCTGCATTCAGCCTTTGTAGTGTACCTGATCACCTAAATTCAGGCTTACAAAGCAGGGTCATGGCACAGTCTGAACATCTGTGTTGCCAAAACAACTCACAATAGCCCCTGATGAGCAGGCATTTTTCAGCGAGGGCTGACTTGACACAGTTGTCCCCTCCACCCCTCTCTCCAGGTCTATACTGAGGAAATCTACACTTAAAGTGCCTCGGGGAAGCAGAACCATTTCTTCTTCAAGCTCAGAGCCTAGAGGTGCCTGGCATGAATCCATAGATCAGGACAGCAACACCCCAGTAGGGAAAAAGAAATTCTAGGCCACCAAATTCTCAAGGACAGAGACCATGCTTTATTTTAAATCCTCCTTGCCATTGGCCCACAGAAACCCATCCATGTTTTGCATGCTGGTGGAAGGAGACTAGGGAGCAGGGAAATCTTGAGGCTTCCTTACAGAGAAGAGCTGAGTCAAGCTGGGTCAGTGGGCTGTGCGGCGCTCCCTGCACATAAACGAGTAAGGCTGCCTAGAGTCTCCATCTTCAGGGTGCTCTTACTCTCACCTGAGCTAACAATAAAAGAGGGCCAAATTGCTGATGCCGTGGGAGGCTGCAAATGGTGCTTCCTGTGGGTATTATTCTCAGACTAATGTTGTATGAACAAACCTCTGCCTGGTGATTACTATATTATTATATATTAATCATAGGCTAATGATACACGCTCACCCTCTTTCTCTACTTAGTCTGCACGTTTCCACCTAGCTTCTGCTGCAACCGCTTGTTCTCCTTCCACCTATGCCCAATCCAACTCTCAGGGACCAGCCCAGGCTTAAGGACCCCTTTCTACATAAGAGGCTCATTCTTGTGTGCCTAGTGCCCTTCCTCGTCGTCAAATGGCAAGGTCTAGGAGGTAAAGTGAACTCCAGAGGATATGAGTGTGGGGGGGTACAGCCCTTTAATCCTAGCATCTGGGAAGAGAGGATAGGATGATCGTACTTTCGAGTCCTACATAGTAAGTTCTAGACTAACCTGGGCTCTGCAATGAGACAGTATATGTTTGTGTACATGTACATGTACTTGTACGTGTATGTGTATGTATATATGTATATCCATACATATACATGTGTGCTTACGCACACACACAGAGAGAAGGAAAGAATGAAGCTTGCACGATGGTCATCTTGGGCCTGTTAAATCATACAAAGCCTGCTTTAGCATGACTTGGGGTCAGGAATTTATTCACTTAATAAATATTTGTTAGGCCTTTACTTGGCAAATACTATGTCAGACAACACGAACAAAGCAGACTAAGCCTATAACTTCATCAACTTTATTCCTGAGGTTAATGGCAGGCTTCAGAGACAACATTGAAGGGAAGACTGGAGAACCCAGTGGGAAATTACTTAAAAAGAAAGAAAAATAACCCTGAGAGAGAAAACCCCTCTCTGGTCCTAAGGAAGGCAGGGTCTTATAGGAGAGGCATACAGCTAAACTCAGCCCAGCTGACCAGTAAAGAGTGTGCACTGTAGGGGTGTTACAGAATCATAGGCAATGACTCTGAGTGTGTCTACATTTGTCCAAAAGGTCAAGCTCTCATCTGTAGTTTCTACTTGTGCTCTTGCAGGTCTGGACATGCTAGACAAATAAAATAAATGTGTGTGCACGAATGCACGCGCACATATAGGGAGAGGATGGAAAAAAGGAGGAAAGGAAGGACAGATTGACTGACTAAATGATTCCAATTTTTAAGGAACTGGCTTGTGCAATGGAAATACCAAGTCCAAAGTCTGAAGCACAGGCTAACTGATCAGAGACCCAGGGAAGACATCATGCTGCATCTCTCTCTCTCTCTCTCTCAATAAAAATTTTTTGACAGGATCTCTCTACATAGCTCTGGCTGTCCTGTAAATCACTATGTAGACCAGGCTAGGCTTGAATTCACAAAGACCTACCTATCCCTGTCTCCACAGTGAAGTGTTGGATGAAAAGAATGGGCTATCATGTCCTAATGTTTTTTCTGTTTTTTTTTTCTCTTAAGATGTCCACTTGATTAGATGAGACCCACATCGTGGAGGGTGCTAAAGTTTGGATCTTGAATGGCCCCCTAAAGGACTATGTATTGAAGGCTTGGTCATCAGCATGTAGTACTCTTGGAATGTGGAACCTTTAAGAGTTGGGGTCTAATGGAAGGAAGCTGTGTCACTGAAAGGCCATCCTTGGAGAGGAAATTTGCATTCCACCCTCCCTACCCCTCTTCTTCCTAGTTGCCATGAGATGAGCCACCCCTACATGATGTACTGCACTGTCACAGTCCCAAAGCTGTAGGACCAAAGCAGTCTAAAATCAAAGGAAGTTTCAGAGACAATGTAAACATTTCCTATTTCTTTTTAAGTATTCTTATTTTAAAAGATTAATTAATTAATCAATTAATTTAATGTATATGAGTACACTGTAAGTGTCTTGAGACACACCAGAAGAGGGCATCAGATCTCATTACAGATGGTTGTGAGCCACCATGTTGTTGCTAGGGATTGAATTCAGGACCTCTGGAAGAGCAGTCAGTGCTCTTAACCACTGAACCATCTCTCCAGCCCAACATTTCCTATTTTTAAGCAGATTATCTCAAGTATTTTGTCACTGTGATAAGAATCTGACTAGAACAGAGAGTAACAGCTTTATTCAAAGCCTACTCATTTAATTATTGATCCTCTCTTAAAAATAGCTTAATGGTACCATCCATATTAGCTTTCGATCAGTATCTATGCACTGTGGCCTATCTAAGTTGTTGCACAAAATAAGCTATTCTATATGTCATCAGTCAATCCTAGGCATGGAGATTCAAGAAGGAACACGGAAGCATGAAAACCTGGGGCATCTATATTCTAGGTGCAGGAAAATAATCACACACGATCAAATACAGTTCTAGTATGTTAGTAGTACTAAGGATGAGACAAAATATGAATCAGAAAAAAGTAAAGTAATGAAAGCTGGAGAGATGCTTTAGTGGGTAAAACACTTGTCACACAAGTGTAACAACCTGAGTTCAAATCTCCAGAGCCCACGTAAATCCAGGGACAGTAGGACATATTTGTAACACCAGGTCTCCAGTGGAGAAATGGGAGATAGAGACAGGAGAATGCCTGGAAATCCTCAGGTCAGCTATCCAGTGACGCATCAGTGAGCAAGGAGAGATCCTGCTTCCACCAAGGCAGAAGGTGAAGACTAACACCCAAGGCCGCCCTCTAACCTCTTCATGCAAGCCATGGCGTGAATGTGACTTTTTAGGACTTGGCAAGATCCACACTGTCACACCTCCCATAGTGAAAGCTGTTCTCATTTAATCAAAAGTTGTAGAGAAAAAAAGAAAAAGACATCTCCTCCAAAGAAGAAGGAATTCTGCTGATAGACTTGATCTGTAGCATGGTATCTTACCTGGGTCCCTCGTCTGTGCTGCATATGACTTTGAACTTGATGTTTCAACTACATGAACCAGTGTGCTTGATTGAATCTATGCTACAGACAACTTTGAACTTACTGTTTCAACTGTGTAAGCCAGTGTGTGTCTGAATATGCACAACACACACACACACACACACACACACACACACACACACAGATGAAAAGGAGGGAGTAATGAAGGCTGCTATTTTATATAAGCTAGCTTGTGAGAGACTGAAAAGGTAACATCTATGGAGCAGAGAACTGAATGTATCAAAGAAGCAAGTCTTCTGAATATCCCAGGGAGAAACATCTGAGGCCGAGCAAATAGCAAGTGCAAAGAATGTTCTCCAGACGGCTGACGCTTTGGAACGCCTCCCAAGCTGCCCCACTTCTCATTAGGGCATCACCCTCTTCTGGAAAGTTTCCTTCTGCCTTTTCTAAATCCCCTCCCCCAGCTCTCCAAAGAGCCCAGACTTCAGAAACAGAAACCAGGATGGAGAACTGTCTGTAAGCTACTTCTCTTGGGGCTTCACAAAGCTCAACACTGTAAGTAAATGAACACAGAAAGAGGATCTGGTGGCTTTTGCAGAAATGCTAATTTTTAAGAAATCCAAAAGGCCTCAGAAAGGGCAATCCCCACTCCCAAGGGTAGAGAGTCTTCAGAAATGTGAGGGGGGTGAGAATGGCAGAGGGGAAACAGGAACCATCTTGTCATTTCCAGAACTACTTGACTTGGGGCATTGCATTCATTTCCAAACAAAAACTATGAAACGTCTCCCGTTGGCTGTAAGATTTTACCTTCCATTAGTAGTTCAAAATAGGTTGGCCAATCAGAGAGCTGAAGGCAAGAGAATGCCTGTCCACTCACCAGAGCTCCTATCCTGGAGCTCCCACTACTGGCTCCTGATCCCAGCCTACATTTGGACTCATGGAGGCTAACAGGGAGACTTCTGGAAGCAAATTTCAGAGAAATGTGAGGCAATGGTGATTTATCTCTAAGAGAGTTAGTGTAGGGCACTGGTCTCCGTATGACAGTGCTGTTCTGGACTTGAAGTAGGACAACTGGAAAGGACATATGTGCTGGCACTCAACAACCTCCTTAAAAACAAGAACCCTGAAACACAGACTAGCTCCTGGAAGGGAAATAGTAAGAAAGAAACCTCGTTTCTGTCTTTTGTCTTTTACCCCTCTTATTGTCTGGTATTCCAAATTCAACCCATGCCCATGCACAACTTCCAGAGAAGAAGATGTGATGGTTTCAATGAAGATGGCCCCATAGGTTCATATATTTGAATACTAGGTCTCCAGTTGATGGAACTGTTTGGGAAGGATTATAGCCTTGTTGGAGGAGGTGTGTCACTGGGGGAGGGCGTTAAGATTTCAAAAGTCCATGACAATCCCAGTTAGCTCTCTCCCTCCCCCCTCCCCTCTGTCTCCCCACATCTGCTTGTGGCTTGGTTGTAAGTCCTCAACTACTACTGCTCTGACTTGTCTGTGGCCATATATCTACCATGTTGGTCATGTACTCTACTACCCTCTGAGACTAAGAGCCCAAACTTAAATTCTTTCTTTTATAAGTTGCTTTGGTCATGGCATCCCTTCACAACAGAAATGTAACTAAGACAGATGGTATCTGGGAAATTAAAATCAATTCAACTTGGCAAGTCTGTATGTATCAAGCATTGTCCCGTATGCCAGGTACTATGACTGGCAGATGCTAGAAAGGTCAATAGAATAAAATACAATGAATGCTGTCTAGGAGCACAGCCAAACTTATTATAGGACCATTTCAACTCTACTGGTACTCAGAGTTATTAAAAAAAATCCCTACCTGGTAAAGCTTGGAGCAAGGATCATATTTCCCTTAGAAAGCAACAAGTGATCTTGAGATGGTGTGGTTGTTTGAGTGAGAATGGCTCCCATAGGCTTATACAGTTGAATGCTTGGTCCCCAGTGGCTGAAACCATTTTAGCAAGGATTAAGAGGTGTGTCCTTGTTGGAGGAGGTATGTTGCCAAGGGTGGGTTTTGAGGTTTCAAAAGTCCATACTAGCTCTAGTGTTTTTCTACCTCACAATTTTTGGACAAGGATGTAAGCTCTTAGCTACTGCTCCAGCACCATTTTGCCTGTTTGCTTCCATGTTCCCCACCAAAATGGCCATGGACTCACACTCTGAAAATGTAAGCAAACCTCCAGTTAAATTATTTGTTTTATAACTTGCCTTAGTCTTGATGCCTCTTCTTAGCAATAGAAAAGTAACGAAGACAGAGAGAGTTGGGGATGTTGCACAGAGCAAGCAGGCACAGTAGGATACACAACGTGAGTTCTGAGGACAGTCCATGGTGAGAAAACTGGGTTCAAATGAGGCTAGGAATTGGGCTCATGCGTCCATTCTGAAGACTCTATAGAAAAGCTTGCATCTCATTCTAAGTAATTTTTAACCTTGATTTTTTTCAAAGTTAAAATCTCTCATGTAGCCCAGACTGACCTTGAACTCTGATCCTTCTGCCTCCACTTCTCAAGTGTTGGAATTATGGACTTATAACATCATTCTGTTGGGAACATAAAGTCATGAAGGTTTACGACTAGAATCCATAGTGTTGACATCCAGCATGAGTCAGCTAAAGTATGACTGAACTGGATGTCTAGAGGGGCTATGAGTCAGCACAAAATGGCTGACACCAGATGCCCAGGAGCTCCAAAAGTAAATAGTAATATAATCTGTTATGTAACTATTCCTAGAAGAATGGTACCTCTGTGTGGGTTTGGTATAAATATGGCTTTGAGGTCAGAGTCCTTTGTTTTCATCAGCTTGTCCTGTGTGTTTATCTGTAAGCCTGTGTGCCCACCTCTGTCTGGCCTGAGCACTGATCTGCATGTGTGCCTGTACTTTGTGTCCACGTGTGCCTTTGTCCCTGTGAGTGGCTCCCTGCCTAACGGCCTCTGCACAGAGAAAAAAGAGTCTTTCTCATCTGTCTATGATTCCTTGAAATCTCTTCAACCCCCTAGCTTCTCGCACCAAAGCTTAGACCTCACACACGCCCAACCTTAAAAATTCATAAGCAGGGTCATATATATACCTTCGGATTCTGAGAAAAAACAACCCTGGCATCAGCAGGTGTAATGGTCAGTCTTCATTATCAACCTGACTAGTTTTAGAATCACCATGGAAACACACCTTTGAATTTGACTGAGAAGGAAAGAACCACCATGAATAGGCATCATTTCATGGGGTGGGTTCTGGGACTAAATAAAAAGAATACAATAAAAAGAGGAAAATGATCCAACCATCATTCCCCTCTTTTACTTTCCTGAATGGCTACAACGTGAGCGGCTGACCCCCAACTCTAGCTGCTGTGACTTCTCCACTATGGTGGATTGTACCTTCTAACTGAGACCCTAACTAAGCCCTTCCTTCCTTAAACTGTTCTTTGTCTGGTATTTTCTTAGAACCAATAATACATCAGAGTGTGGGCTGAGGGTAGATTATGGCAGAGAAAGACTATGAAGAGGGAACTTAGATATGTGGAGTTCAGATCAAACATGGTCCACCTTGTGAGGCATTGCCAGCATTCTCGGAGGCAGTATAGCAAGGCTTGAGGATGAGAGCAAACATATTAACAAAGTTTCTGATGGAATACCAGGGGCTGAAGGCAGCCAGAGAGGGTGGTGTTGAGACAGAGATATCAGACATCCGTCCAACCTGACTTGGAGGGTGGAAGGACATGCATGTTTGAAGAAGAGAGCACAGAACATAACTCCTTCGAAGACAGTGGCTATGGTAGATTCATCGCTGTCTTTTATAGTGTACCATGTGGGAGACGTTTGATAATATCTGTGGACCACATGGTCAGGATAAGAAACGTGAAATGTTTGTTATGGTTTGGATGTGAAGTATGCTTCACATGTGTCCCTTTCGTGTGTGGAAAGTTTGGCTCCCAGTTACTGGATCAATGATTAAGAAGTAACTGAGTCAATGAGGGCTCTGATTTCACCAATGGGTCCATCCATCCATTGATGGGTTCATGGTGTGACAGCATTAGGAGGAGGTCACAGGGATTGGCACCTGGCTAAGAAAGCAGGTCACTGGATGTGTGCCTTTGAAGGGCATCTTGTTCCTGGTCCCTTCTTATCTCACACTCTTGCTTCCTGGTTGCCATGAGGTCAGCAGCTATGTTACCATACCATCTTACCACTACCTTCTGCCTCAGCATGGGCCCAGAAACAATACAGCCAAACCGGCGTGGTCTAAGACCAGGAGCAAAAAAAATCTCTCTTTGTTAATGTTACTGGTGTCTGGTCTTCTGTCACAGTGACCCAAAGCTGACTAACACTGTGGCAGACAGGGAACGTAAGAGAGCTCAATGTGCTGCCCTGCTGGAGGGGTAATAGTAGTGTGCCCTGAAGCATTTCCTAAAGGGCATTGGACACGCAAGAAGAAGGACTGGCTTCAGACAGGACACTAGACACTGAAGAAAAGATTGTTTTGCTGTAGGGGTCTTGCCATTTAAGCCTGCTCTGTCTTGCTTTCCAGCTAAACAGAAGGTGAGGCGCCAGGGCTGAGCGGGCAAGTGAGAAGGGCAGACCCTACTGTGGAATGAGGGACTTCAGGAGGCAGCAGCTGACATCAAGAGGGGACAGTGTACAGGCTGAACTCTGTCAACAGCAGGAAATCTGTAACTGGGTATGAGGCTAAGAGAAGGGGTTTGCAAAGAAAATTTTATTTGGAGACTATTCCTTCTTTTCAGAGTAAATGGTCCTCAGAGTAGTGCTGCCGTGGTAGAAACCTGCTGTCCTCCATAAAGCCTATCTGTCCTGGTACACAGAAATACAGCCAGGGCTCCTCCTCAGAACACAGGGCCTCATGCTCCGAGGTGAGGATGCGTGTCCTCAAGATAGCCTTTCTCTTAAGCTGGGCCAATTTTCTTCTTAAGCACTATCCTGCAATGTTTGCTTCTGAACAAACTCAGTCTCCTCCTTTTTAAAAGTTTTGCTTTTATTTTTCTTTTTAATTTTTGTATTGATGTACATTAATTCTACAAAATAATGGATTTTTACCAAGACAGCATCATCAGGGCTGTGGTCATATGCACCCCTCCCCAATATGCTTCCTTCCTCCCCTCTTCCTCCTTCCTCATCTCCTCCAGTTCACTTTCACCTCTGCCTTTAAATACAGGCTCTGCATTTGAGAGAAAAGAAATAAAATTTGTCTGAACCTGGCTTTTTTTTTTTTCGGTTTTCACGATGATCTCCAGTTCATCCATATTCCTGTTGGTGACATAATTTGATCCTTCTTTGTAACTGAGTAAATTTTCACTGATGTGTGATGTGTGTGTGTGTGTGTGTGTGTGTGTGTGTGTGTGCGTGTGTGTGTGTGTGTGTGTGTCTATGTATTCCTGTGTGCAGTCACACACATGAACTCTTTGAGAGCATCCACTCTTCTCCTTTCACTCTTCCTTTGAGGCAAGGTTTCTAGCTTATCCTGAAACCCATCTATTTTTGCCTAGGCTGACAGCCAGCAAACCCCAGCAACCTTCTTGCCTTTGTTTCCCTCCGAGTTGGGATTGCAGGTGTGCCCAGGATCACCACAGCCTTTACCCATGGGATTCCCATGCTCAAGCTTGCACAGCAAACACTTTTAGCCTCTGAGCCATCTCTCCAGCCCTCACATATTTTTATCCATTTGTGTGTTGAAGCAGACTGAGGTCGATTCCATATTTTGGCCATTACAAACAATGTTGCAATAAATACGGATACATGGTGTCTCTATGGTATCCTGAACTATATCCCTTTGGGCATGTACCCATGCATGGTACATTTGAATCACATGGTGGTTCTAGTTTTAGTTTTTTGAGAAATCCCCATGTGATTTCCATCGTGGTTATACTGACATATATTCCCACCAACAGTGTAGAAGTCTTCCTTTCCTTCATCGTCCTTCAACATTAGATTTCTCGATAATAGCCCTTTTGTCTGGAGTGAGAGGAATTTCAATTAAAAGATTTTTTTTATTAATTTCTGAAGATACATTTTACCTTGAATTTCTAACTTATACAAAAAATTAACTATCCTTTTCTCTCTAGTTCTATTAATTTTTACACCTACCCAGGGTCATGAAAGAACTTCTAAGATCAAGATAGACAATAGTCCCCCCAAAACCCTTCTAATTAATGTATTAGAAAAGACCTGCTACTAATGCATTCTCAAGCCCTTGCACAATCCATGATTCCCAGTAACCACTGATTCGTTTCCATGTGAATAATTCTTTTTTGGGATAGCAAAAGAAGTCTGTGGTTTGTGATCTTTTGAAACTGGCTTCATTCCCTGAGATGGTTCCCTTTATCAGCAGTGCCCCTCCCCAGCTCCAACACTCAGCAGTTTCTATCCTGTGTTATAGAGGGGCCTCAGCTTTCTCTCCTGCCCCTTGGCCTATCTCACATATCTTAAGTATTCTCAGTCCGGTACCCTCGTCTCTGTACCCTGACTTTTCCTCTTCCTTCATTAAGTTAGTGTTTATTAGAGCGCCTTCCTTGCATGGGGCACTAATTCCATGACCAAAGTGCACATTTGAACAAAACAGACATTTGTGAAACTTCAGTTCTAGTGGGAAAAGACAGGAATTATATAATATGCAAATAGTGTGTTGTGTCGTGTTAAGAGGCTACAGAGGAGACAGAGAAGGTATGGGGAGTCAACGGTAGGGATGGTTCTGTGGTCTGAAAATGGAATATCAGGGTCAGGTTTCAGGAAAGGGGGCAAGAGCAAGCAAACATGGTTGGTACTCAAAAGAGCGGGCAGTAGTACTGGGAAGGGAAAGGCTACAGCCTCTACTAGGGAGAAATAAA